>NC_089598.1:13942598-14616841 GCF_019320115.1 Miscanthus floridulus
ATAGTTCACGGCTCACTTTTGGGAATATTTACACAAAGGCTTAGGAACTAGTTTGATTCGTAGTACCGCTTATCATCCGCAGACAGATGGTCAGATTGAACGAGTGAATGCTGTTTTGGAGGATATGTTAAGAGCCTGTGTATTGTCTTCTAAGGGATCATGGGAGTCATGGTTACCATTAGCTGAGTTTTCTTATAATAATAGTTATTAATAAAGCATCAAGATGGCTCCATTCGAAGCTTTATATGGCAGAAAATGTAGAACACCATTGAATTGGGTCAAGCCTAGAGATAGAAGGTATTATGGCATTGACTTTGTAGAAGAAGCCGAGAAGAAAGTTCATATTATTTAGCAAAATATGAAGGCGGCTCAATCGCGTCAGAAAAGTTATGCAGACAGAAGAAGGAGACCCCTTGTGTTTGAAGTTGGTGACTATGTTTATCTGAAGGTCACGCCAATGAAGAAGAAAAGGTTTGGAGTCTGAAGAAAGCTTGCCGCTAGATTCGTAGGACCATACAAGATCTTGGAAAAAAGAGGTCCAGTAGCTTATAAGTTAGAGTTACCTAAGACCATGAGTACCGTCTTCCCAGTTTTCCATGTATCACATCTCAAGAAGTGTTTGCGTGTTCCGGAGGAAAGAATAGAACCTCGAGGCATACAACTCAAATCAGACTTGGTGTATCATGAGCAACCAGTCCGGGTGTTAGATACTAAAGAATGTGCTACTCGGAATAGTGTGGTGAAAACCTACAAGATACAGTGGAATCATCATGATGAGGGAGATGCAACTTGGGAAACGGGAGAATATCTACAAAAAGCTTATGAAGATTTTTATAACAAATGGTTCGTAACCCAAATCTCGGGACGAGATTTTTATAAGGGGGGAGGGCTGTAACACCCCGGTGTTATGCCAGCATTTAGGCACTGCAAATCATGCATATCATGCATCATCAAGCATCCTAATCATACATGCCTAATCATGTAAATAATAACTGAAACCCTGCTTCGAAACATACGAAACATGCTCGTGAAACATAAATGTTGCATACACTTGTTTAGAGTTGTTTTTGCCCTGATTATGCTTGCTAGGTTAGTAAAACATGTTTGGCTATCATTGTAAATCATCTAGAATTATTTAGCACAATTGTTGGAGCAAAGTTTGTATTCAAATTATTGCCAAATTTTGCTTTAAAAATAATTCTCCAAAATTAGGGTTTTGAGTTAAAATTGACTTTAATTTTATAATTCAAAATCTAGATAGAATTGGACTTTGGTCATAAAAACAAAGTTGTAGAGGATTAAATTCTAAGCAACTTTCCTTTTTGGGACATTTTCAAAAGATGTCATTTTCTTGCTCAAAATGATATTTGAAAATTGGTATTTAAAATTTTCTTAAAAATGGAAATTGAGAAAAATGTTTTCTCCTTTCGCGGGCCGCCGCCTCCCTTCTCGGCCCACGGCCAAAGCCGGCCCGGCCTGCAGCAGCGCCCGCCTCCCGCGCGCCCCGCGTTCGGCCCAGCCCAGCGCCGCGTCCGGCCTGCCCAGCGCTGCGCCGCGCCCGTTCCCGCGCGTCGCGTCCCGACCACGCCAGGGCGCGATCGCCGTGTGGCGGCCATGTGTCGGCGACGCTCGCCGTGCGGTAGCCACGGCCTGCGTCCGCTCCCACACGCCCGCCTTCATCTGCCAAAGCCGCTGCACTCGCCACTCCATTCTCCCGCGCTGCCTCTCTGCTCCGCCCGTACGCGCTCTGCTCTCTCGCCAGCAAGCGCCACCGCAGCCCCACCGGTCGAATTCGCCGCCGGTGCTCCACCACGGCCAGCAATCAAGTGCACCCAGCTCTGCCTCGCTCTCCGGCACCTAGTGCTCGCGGTTGTGACGCCTTTGAGCCAAGGTAGAGCCTTTTTGCGCGCTTCGCCGCCGTCAGCCATGGCGCCGCCGTGCTCGACCGCCGTGGAACGCATCCTTCCTCCCCTCCTCCACCCTTCCTAGTTGCTTGCTCGAGTTCGGCACTCGCTTGCGAACCCTGCGTGCTCGCCTGCTTGCCATGACCCGGCCGGCAACGGCCGCCGGCCCGCTGGCAGAGCCGCACCGCCGTGGCGTCTCGACGCCGGCGTGGCTTCCTTGCCTCGGCCGAGCTGGGCCAGGCTGGCTTGGGCCGAAGCCCCGAGCCAGGCCGCCACCCTCCCCTTCGCTCGGTCTGAGCTGGCCGAGTGTGGCCGTGGGCCAGTGGTTTCCACGGGCCGGCCCAGTAGTAATAGGAAGTTTTTGTTTTCAGTTTTTCTTTTATTATTTGGAAAGAGAAATGATTTGGGAAAATGTTTGTATACTCAAATTTGCTCCAAATCTGTTGAAACAAATTTTTCTAGGTTCCTTGTCACCAGATCTACATGATAAAAATTTTGTATGTCAATTTTGAGATACTTTTCTGTAGAGCTTTATTTAATCTTTGATATTGCTGATAACTTGAAAAATGTGTAGAAAAACCTATAGGCTTCAGAAAAATATGATTCTAAGTTTGTTAATCTTCTTATGTAATGTACTTCCTAGGAAAAATATGTTTCATGCATGTACTGTAGAAAAATTGTGAGGTGTAGTTCAAGTGCCTTTAATGGCTGATTTTTGTTATTTTTGCTAGAGAGCAAAATTTATATAAAACATGCATGTGATAATTTTTGGACAGTGATTATTTGTTGGGTAGAACATAGGAAAAATATTTCCTCTGTTGTTTGATACTTTTCACAGTACAAAGTATTTTCATGTTCATAATCATGCCATAGCTTGTTATTTTTGTGTAGACTAATCCACTCATTCAAATACCATGAAAATCTGATGGTAGACTACTTAGGATAGTACTGTGCTATGATAATTTTCTAAGATTTTTCTAAGCAATAAAAATGGATGTTACTATTCAAACCTATTATTGATTAGGGTTTAATCAAGTGTTGCTTTATGTGTGATTAAGAAATTAGTAAAGCTTTGGTGTATCTTTGAAGCATTTAATAAGATGTGTTGACTTAGCATATTAGTAGTAGAAGAAAATGCAGTCGATGACATGTGCTTGTAGTATATGTTCTTGGATGATGTTGACTACCTTGCATTCAAGCATATTCATTGTATTCATCTCATCCGATGCACCAATTGCATAAGCACTTACGCACATTGCATCATATAGGATCGCAAACCGAGAACTCAGTCGTCATACCCGAGGAGCCCGAGGAGCAGCTCGATGTGCAGCCGCAGGAAGTGCCCGAAGCCGACGAGGAGGACGTTGAGGAACTTCCGGAGTGCCCCGATCACCGCTCGAGCTCCTTCGAGAGAGGCAAGCCCGGAGCATTTTCTCCCAGTTTGCAATTATTAATTAAATGCTTTACTTTAATTGATGCATTACGTTCAGGAGTTGTTTGCAACCGTTGCTGCATTATACCTTGTCTACCTTTGTTATACTATATCCTTGTTACCCTGGTATCCGTAGTCGAGTCAATGCTTAGCTGGCTTAGACCGGTAGAAGTCGGTTGATTTCCTGTCACCTGCGAGCTATAGGTGGTTACCTGGATCTGCTTGGATGACTATGAAGTCATGGTATAACTAAGTGTTAAATGAAGTTGAGACCGGACGGAGACTTACAGAGTTTTGAACTGTAGTGCTTTCCGTCTGTGTCGATTAAGGACCGACCGTTGTTGGGCCTCGAGTCATGTTGAACGCATGCCTTACATTTAGCTGGCCGGATAAAGTACCTTCCGACCGCGAAGCTGGGATATTATTCGGGCCGAGTAGATTGCCCGCAGCGCACTGTGCCGGAGCAGGTGTGGTAGGACACGGGGGCGAGATGATAAGACCAAAGTGCAGTCGGTCGGCCCCCGGGTACATGTGGTTCCTGGCAAACTCGAGATAGCTGGATAGTTGACTCGGTGATCAATACCTCACTTTAGCGGGTGAGTGAGGTTTGTGTAAGGAATAAATCACCAGCTGGTTAGGAATCGATTCGAATCGTCATCGCTCCTAGATAGTGAGCACTTGACTTGAGTTACTTCATCGTAGTAATGTTGATGGAACACTTGGACAGTTATAATGAATATGACAATATGAAAGTTGTTAATGATCATTGGTTATCATTATTGGCTTAATCACCTGTTTGCTCTAGTGTAGGTGCAAATCTAGTCGACAGGTTATAAATAATTAATTTGGCAATAATGCTTTTAGAAAGGTTCTTGAAATGATAAAAATATTTCTTTTTGCAAATGAGTCAGCTACACTACTATAAAGCCCTTCATAATCCTTGGTGTCACTTATTTTTGGTTATGTCGGGTAAGTCTAGCTGAGTACCTTCTCGTACTCAGGGTTTTATTCCCACTTGTTGCAGATGGGCAGATGTATTACGGCTACTGTATCAACTGCCTTTATCCTACGATGGGTGAGGCTTAGGACCATGGGCATGGTCATTCCTTACGTCTCGTCTGATGCTTTTGTTTGAGATGATCATTAGCTGGCACTGTATTTGAACTCCGTGTGAGTGTGTGTGGTTTGAACAAATAGCTTCCGCTACTTTCATTTGAACTCGTTTTGTAATAACTATGTTTAAACTCTGATGTATCTGAGATGCAAACTTTTATGTAATATGTGATGGTGACCGCTAAACTTATTACGATCTTGGCTGGGATGTAAGTTGGTTTGAAATCCTTCGTGATTTCACGGACTACCGGGTTATACGGGATTAAGTTTGCTAAATCGTCTGCTCTTGCGGGTGATTTTCTTACTTAATTTCGTATAATTGGTCGGTTCTGTTACAGCCGCCTCCCTCTCCTCCTCTTCCGGCCGCCCTCTTCCCCTCGGGTCGCCGCAGAAATCTTCAAATGGTCCTGTCGTCCTCCGGGATTCAGCACGTGTGTCCGTATGTGATTTTCGTGTTAGTGTGTTCTAGTTTTCCCCCTTTTTCGTTCTTGCTTCGATCTGTTTGATTCGAGGTTTTGGGGTGTTTCGGTCGGCTAGATTCGTGTAATGATAAGTGCTGATGTTGCTCTATAAATGAATTTGATTGAATCAAGACGAGAGCTGATTTTCGGTTTTGGGAAAAGTTTTCGTTCTTTGGCTTCGATCTGAATTTTCCGGAGGCAGAGTTCAAATTGGGCAATGATTTCTTGAGAATAGCTTCCCTGCTCCGCTGTGATTGCATGTGCAAAATTTGGGAGCGATTCGTTTTGATTTGATCTAGTTTTCATTGAATTTTTTTGGTCGCGTCCCTTTTCTGCTTAAGTCCGTCGGCTCTGTCCGGCGTCCGCAGGAGCGCACCCAGCGCCCGAGTCCGTGCTCGCTAGCGCACAGAGCACACCGGTGTGGTACAGTTGTTGGCCCACCGGATTCAAGGTCCAAAGACCCTGCGCTGGTATGCTCCCTCCTCTCTCTGTGTTTCTTCTCTTTCTCTGGTTGATTCATGAAAAGGAGTCGAACTCCAGGAAGCAGTCCGCCGCTCCCAGGCTGCTCGGTCCGACTCCCTCCGTTCGTTGCTTGTTCCTGCTTCAGGCACATGAGCGTAGGATCCAGTAGCAGCAGGTGCATCTCGCTGTTAGCTTTTGAGCGGCAAGTGCAGCAGTCCGTGCTTATTTTTTGATTGGTCAAAAGTTTACTAGCATCTCTTTCTCTCTGTTCGGTGCCTGATCCTGTGTGGTGCTCAACTGCAAGAGAAATTAATCCAACAGTTTTTCATGCACTTGCGTGTGATCAGCTGTATAAATTCTATATTTCTTCTCCTGGACTTATATATGCTAGAGTAAGTGAAGTGGATCTCCTGGCAGACCTTTAGTTTTTTTGTTTGGTTGGCTGCTTGCAAATTATTCTCTAATTAGCATGAAATTGTCTGTGTATTGGAAATTGTCATGTATGATAGCGAATTGGGAAGTGATAGCAGCTTGTTTTGAAGAGCCAATTTCTCACTTGTGTGTGATCTATTTTTGGATTGCTTGGAATTTAGTTGCTAATGAAAGTTTCATGCCTCTTGCAATTTCCCATTGACTTGGAACAATATGACCAAAGAGAGCCAGTTCTTGGCTACTGCAAGCAGCACACAGATGGTAGCTGGCGAGTGTAATTTCTATTTATTTTTTTTCTTTAGAAAATAGGTTTGCCGAGTGTAATTCTAAAAAACACTCGGCAAACAACAATGATATGCTGAGAAAAAAATTATTTTTTCTTTGAAAAATAGGTTTGTCGAGTGTAATTCCCAAAACACTCGGCAAGCAATAATCCTTTGCCGAGTGTTTTTTCAAAAACACTCGGCAAACCACTTTTTTGTCGAGTGTCAAATTTAATACTCGGCAAACCATTTGCCGAGTGCGCGATAAAAAACACTCGGCAAATATCTGTTTGCCGACACACAGATGCCGAGTGTTACACTCGGCAAAACAGTTGCCGAGTGTTTTTGGGACTTTGCCGCGGCAAAACTACTGTATCCCGTAGTGGAGCCGGTAGAACCACAACGGCAACCTCCACGGGCTCTGTGTTACAGTATTGCTACAGTGAAATAGTGCTACAATGAATCAGTGATCAATAGTATTGATTGGAGTTACGCCAAATGACCCCTTGCAAAGAAACAAAAGTGCGAAGGCAACACTTCAAATGTCGGATGCCTCAATAGCGTTGAGTGGAGAACAAGAAAAAAGGAAGACTTTAGAGTGATATAGATTTTTTTTTTACAACTGTGCCTGGCACGTCACGTATTTCATTAAAAGGTTAAAATAAAACACATTACAGCAAGTAAGCCATGGCTTATCAAAAACAAACACCGGCCCCAAGAACAAGTTCCCAAGCTACACAAAACGGCTCTAGTCTTATGAGACTTGGACAATTTGCGACAAAAGAGCTCCTAACGACGGAAGCCGCCCGTAACCAGCAAAATCCACAAATCAACCTCTGCTTTGATTCATTCCAAACACCAATACTACGTACTAGCAAAAGTCCACGGTCACTTTGAGGTTTATTCAATTGTGGTCCACATCAAAGTTGCAGAGTTTTGTTGCAACGTTTGTCGACCTTTGGACACTCTAAACTGTAAAGTCAACTTGTTAACATATGAACTTTGAAAAAAGAGAAAGAAACAAAGTAAACCCATATATTCACTACTGGATTCAGGCGCTTGGCACTCGGCAAAGCCCTAAATACACTCGGTAAAGGCTTTGCCGAGTGCCGTACTCGGTAAAGAGCAGTCGGCAAAGAATCCGTCGGCAAAGGTTTCTTTGCCGAGTGCCACATATCGGGCACTCGGTAAAGCCTTTGCCGAGTGTCACCTCAGCACTCGGAAAAAAAAATCCGACGTCAACTCTGACGGCCTCTTTGCCGAGTGTCACCTCAGCGGCACTCGGCAAAGAGTTTTTTCCTTTTTTTTTGAAAATTCTTTGCCGAGTGCCATACTCTTGCACTCTACAAAGAATTTTTTTTTAAAAAAAAAAATCTTTGCCGAGTGCCATGGCTCTGGCACTCGGCAAAGCTGGGAAATTGGGCCTCTGCTTCCTAGCTTTGCCGAGTGCCATGGTCACGGCACTCGGCAAAGCCCTCTTTGCCGAGTGTGGCACTCGGCAAAGAGGGGAAAATGCTATTTTTTTGTTTTTTGCTTTCCATCTGCACAAACAAAGAAATCACATATATATCAACACAGCACAGGATATATCACATACACATCCATATTCTATCACATACACATCCATAACCCATCACATACACATCCACCATCCATAATACATCACATACAAATCAATTGTTCATAATCCATCACATACATTCGCATCATCCATGACAATATCCATCACAATATATATGTCTCTAGTAGTAGTCCAACATAAGGCTAAGTCTAACACAAGTCCATGCAACATGAAAAGAAACAAATAAACGGTACCTACTGCCAGCCTCCCCACCCGGAGTGTGAACTGCCACCTTGAGGAGGGCCAGTTGTCCACCCGGCCTGTGGAGAAGGGCCACCTTGAGGAGTCCGGTTCGAACCTGCCGACTGTTGCTGCACAAAGGAGAAACGAATTCATGAGTATCTACAGGAGGACCGCATAAGCTAAAGGAATAAACAACCATATATACTCACTAGAGTCCCTACAGGAGGAGGAGGAGCCACAACTGGAGCGAGCAGCGACTGGGGCATGACCACACCTAGCAAGGCCTGAAGGCTCGCCATGAAGCTGAACATGTCCTGCAGCCTCTGTGCCTCGGCCGCCCTCTGGGCTTGTACTGCCTCCATCTCCAGCCGATGGGCCTCCGCCTGGGCCGCCTGCTGGGCCTCCAACCTCCACAAGTCGGCCTGCAACACTCCATCCGCAATGTTTAAACAATGCAAAGGCAAGGTAGATGTGTAAAAGCAATGAACGATGAATAAAACAGTACTAACCTAGAGTTCCGCCATCTGCTGCTGTGAGCTCTGCTGCCGAGAGCGTATGGGGAGGGAGGAGCTCGTGCTCCTTGCTCGAATCTCGGCGAGGTTGGGAACATAGGCGGAGTGGACTGTGCTGTCCACCATCCAGTACCGGCCGTGCTGCTTCCCTCCTCCCATCCTCATCAGGAGGTCTGTGTCTAGGGGCTGGGTGGCCAGATCGAAGTCCTCCCCATGGCGCTCATGGGCCGCTGAGGTGTACTCGCTAAGCTTGTTGTGGACGCTCGCATTGGTGTACGCCTCGGGCCCGTCCGCCGGGTTGTAGGTGACTTCCGGGGTCGTCGCCTTGCCCTTGTGTGCCAGGGCGTACGCCATGAACTCGTTGCATTCCTAGCCTTGGTGCGCCTGGGACTGCGAGGACAACACAAAGATGATTACAAGTAATAAGAATTGAGCGTTAGAATAAATAAATAAAGATGAAAACACAAAGAAGATTACCCATGTCTAGGCGTACGCGCTGAGGCTCCGGTTGCCTTGGTGGTGTGGCACCCCACCCATCTGCAGGCGACAGTCCCGATGGATGTTGTGCTTCTCCGCCCACTCCTCCGAGAGCCACCTATCCACAATGGCCTCCCAGCAGAGGCGGTGCCTGGCGCACCAATCAGGGCATTGCTGCATGCCATCAAGTTATTGATATGTTAGAAGATGAAATGAAGCCTACCTATTCTTCATGGAAGGAGTCAGTATTAATGTTTTGTACTTACCGAGAGGTACTGCTCCTTGGTGAGCATCCTGGTCCTAGCATCGGCCTTCCTCACCACCTGACCAAGGACATCGACGCTGTAGTTGATGATGCATTAGAGCCGTGTCTCGTGGTATAGGTCCGAGAGTCGGGACCTACCGACCTTGTCCTACACTCGCGCCACCCGGTCCTCAAACCCTTCGTCACACTTGAAGAAGTCCTACATACAGACATCATGTATCGTTTCATTATTTCAAGAACGACCAATGAATGCGTAGTATTGACCAATTTAGTGCGATGAAGACTCACCTAGAACTCGGCCTTGATCCACGCCGCAACGGTGCCGAACTCGCTGTCCTCGGCGGCGTAGAAGTGGTCCTCAGCTTTACCATGATGTATGCCATCAAAATGGGTCCATGCATCGCCATCCGATGGGTGTTCCATCTTGTCAGCATTGTATCTTTTGCCATGTTTGTGCCATGTCATCTGTTTCGCGGAATCCTCTGTCATGTATAGCCGTTGGATCCTCGATATGACAGGAAGGTACCGTAGGACCTTTGCGGGGATACCAAGATGTTCCTTCTTGCCATCACTAGTGTCGACCTCCAGATACCTAGAGAATTTGCACTTTGGACTGTACGTTGCTTTCTCGTGATCTTTCCTAAATAGGACGCAACCATTTGGACAAGCATGGATGTGCTCATACGGCATCTTAAGGGCACGAAGAAGTTTCTGTGACTCGTACAAGTTCTTCGGCAGAATGTGACCCTCCGGAAGCAGGGATCCAACAACTGCCAATATACCATCGAAGTTGTCTCGACTCATGCTACACTGTGACTTGAACGCCATTAGGCGTCCAATGGCATCCAGTTGCGAAACCATTGTCTTTTCGTGAAGGGGCTTCTGTGCCGAAGACAGCATATCGTAGTATGCCTTTGCGGATCCCTCTGGCTCGTCCTCTAATCCTTCACTGAATCGTGCCTCCTGAAAGTCATCCATCCAGTCTGCTACCCTGGCATCTCCATCAAAAGCCTCGAGGCGTGGTCTCACCACCTCCTCTCTAATACGATTGGCTTCACCATGGTGGATCCAGCAGGTATAGTTTGACGTGAATCCATACTTGCAAAGATCTTCCCCCACGTTCTTCCTATTCTTTCTTACACGGTTGTCACATTTGCTGTAGGGACACGACATCCGACTCGACCCTCTAGCAGACTCGCCAAATGAATGCTCCAAGAAAGCATTAGTCTTAGTCATCCATTCTGGGGTCATACTTGCGTGGCCCGTGTACATCCAATCACGGTTCTCCATCCTCTAGCATATACATATGTAAGCGAGTAATATAACCAGCAATTGCATCTGCACAGTGTTCCTACCATCTAATAGGTGAGGATAGGTCCTAATCCCACCCGCGGATGCGTAGATGAGGTCAGTTTCAATGCTCCGCTCCTATCCGAGACAGAATTTCGGCAACACCTCCCCACTGTTCTCCCGATACATGTCCTGCAAGGGAGAGTGTGTATCCGGAGAACAACAGGGAGGTGATGCCAAAAGTCTGTCTCGGACCGGAGCGAACCACGGAAACTAACCTCATCTACGCATCCGCGGGCTGTCCAAAATACGTGGACAATCCGAAAGAGATACGGTCACAGATATGCAAAGATCTACATACCTCCGACCGTATCTCTTTTGAACGGGAGACGCCTAACTGGGCTACGTGACCATATAAAACATGCATGCAAAGGAGGAGGGGGTTATACCTAGGGTGGCGGTGGAGTCAGGCTAGCGGGGCAGTGGCGTGTCGGTGCAGTGGCGAGGCGATGCAGTGCAGGCAGACCAGCAGCGCCGACGAAGACGATCAGGGTCACCGAGTCCCTCCCACGGGTCCTTCTCCTACATAAAAAGGCAATAGGTTAGAATCCATTGAAAATTTCGGCAGCACCTCCCCTGCACGGGGAGGTTTCCAAAACCTGCAAGAAATGTAGGCGTGATGGCCAACAACCACATATATGCCAAACATAGGCACGAAGGCCAACAAACATATATATATATATACCAAGACGAGCCATGTACTTTAGTTCTCTTTCCATGCAGATGAAAGTATCGAAGTAGTACAACAAGTACTACTACCACTACAACTACTACTAACACTAACACTACTACTACTAACACTACTACTATCACTACTTACTACTAACAATACTACTAACACTACTAACTACTAACTACTACTACTTACTAACTACTACTAACACTACTAAGTACTACTACTAACTACTACAGGTGTAGGGCATACCTTCGCGACGAGAATGGCAACAACGAGGGCCGGCGACGACGACCGCAGCGGCGTGAGGGTCGACGGGCCTAGGCCGGCACCTTCCTTCTCCTCTCCTTCTCCTTCTCCTCCCCTCTTCTCCCCTCCTCCTCTCTTCTCCCCTGCCTCCTCCTCCTCTCTTCTGCAGTGGCGCGGTGGCCGGGGCGGGGAGGCGCGGCGGCTGAGGGAGAGAGAGGTGAGAGGGAGAGAGAAATGAGAGAAAGAGAGAGAGAGAGAGCGCGTCGGCCAGGCGCGGGTAAAGGGAAAGGGCGGCTTTGCCGAGTGTCAGATCGGTGGCACTCGGCAAAGTCAATTTTCTTCGCCGAGTGTCGTGATCTGGCACTCGGCGAAGTTTTAAAAAAAATTCAGCAGCTCTTTGCCAAGTGTCAACTGGGTGGCACTCGGCAAAGTTATTACTTTGCCGGCAAAGTTATTACTTTGCCGAGTGCCAACCCTAGGCACTCGGCAAAATAAATTTTTTTTTGGTTTTTTTGCCACCAGTTTTTTTTGAAGCTTTAGTACACTACCACAAACAACATGTTTAAATTTGGAACATTTTCATTGCCTTTTGGCATATTTCTATAGTTTATTTTGTTTTGTTGAATTTTTTCAGAAAATGTAAGTTTGAACTGCAGGTGCATCGAATAATGGATTACATTCGTTCAAAAAATATTATCCTTGTTTCTTAGTGTAAATTTAGGCTAAATCCAGGAACTGTCTCGAAATTTCGATCAACGTGCTCACGGGGCAACGCCGCCAACTTGCGTGGGAGTGGTTTTTTAATTGTATAAAATGCGAACGAATTCTGAAAATCATGAAACTTGTCGAGTTGTCGCCGTATCGTATGCGTATGCCGTGGAAAAATTTGAAAAAGTTTTGAGCACGTTGTCACGTACGATGCTCATAAACCAGGACATCTCCACATGTGGTTAGTTTGGTTACATGAGTAACCTGTTGTTACTCTGGTTATTATTATTACTCTCGTAATAAAATAATAAAAAGAAAATAGAGACCGGACAGGGATATGGTATGGATATTTGTGGGTGTAACAGGTTGTGTCCTGCGGTCAACGGGGCTTAGCTTGGTTACACTGTTTTCCCTGTTCGTGTCGATTAAGGACCATCCGTTGCTGTGGATGGTAGTCAGGTCACAGACTTATTATCCTGAGCACATACTTGCTTATGGCAGCGGAAAGGCTCGTTACGCTCGTGTCGTGGGTTCTGACTCTTTTCGGACCGATTGATTGGAGGCGGGAAAAGGTGGAGGTCTAAGCACCATGTTGACACCGGGTCTCAAGTGTGGGGGCTTAGAGTCCAAATTTGGACGGGGACCTAGACCTCTTGACATGAGTGAAATGGATTGGTCTTATTTGTGCCTGGGGTACAAATGGGACGTGTGTTTCGGAGTACCCACTTAGGATACATTGGTTCGCGAATCGCTGTTTCTGTCAGACAATACGACTTGGCGCGATCGTTTACGACCCAGCGAACAGGGTTAGCTCTTTTTACACCGTTAGAGCTGTCTCTAGGCGTGGCTACGGCCACATGGCTGCCACATAAGCCACTTTGTATTACAAAAGTCATCAGCTATATACACATATAAGCTAGCTAGCACTGGGGTACGTACTCCATACCTTACTACACGGGTCGAGCAGGCAGAGCCGCAGAGGTACTCGGTAGGCACACTGCACACACATATGAACACTATCTACAGCACAGAAGAAGAATTCCTCCCGCTGGCAGCCTGGCCCTGACGAACCACCCATGTCATGTCTTCACTCTTCAGGCCTGCAGGAAGAGCGCGAAGAAGCCACTGGCGGTGGTGGCGACGGCCAGACCCCAGACGACGCCGGCCGCGACATGCGACGGCATGACCGCGGCCACCTTCCACGCAAAGGCCAGGGTGAGCAGCGCGGTGACGGGCCACGCGGCGCGCCTGGCCCGCTCCCTGGCGGGGGACCCTGGCGCCGCGCGCTCGTACGCGCGGAGGCAGGCGAAGAGGAGCAGCAGGAGCAGGTACGAGGCCGCGACGAAGAGGGCGGACGCCACGTCGTCCCTGGCGCGGTAGATGGCGAGGCCCGAGTTGACGGTGAGCACGCCGAGGCCCGCGCCGGCGATCAAGGTCTGCCCCCGGTTGTTGTCCGCCATGGGCAGTCCCCGGCAGTGGCAGTGTGTGCTCAAGCCTGAATTCGGCAGCCAGGTATACCAGAGAGCTTGCGGAGTACGTGCTTGAGTGTACGTGGAAACTCTGTTTACGTGGAAACTCTGTTTGACTCGAGCAGTGGAATGACTATAACACAAGCTAGTCTCGCCCGTTCGATCCAGGAGTTTTTATATAAAAGTAGTGTAAGATGGACAATATGAAATGTCGTTAAGACTGACGTGTCGATTGGAGGAGATTGGCTAGTACGTGTACGTGTAGCAAAGCCGCTGCGCCCACCCCAGCTGCTCACAGACTTGTTTATAGGCGGCGTAGTACATGTTCTGGATAGGACTCCCGACCACGTGACGTCGTCAGGCGAGTTTCATGGAAATCGCGGAGGGTGACGTATATCGTACATTGAAAGCTCAGCTCTGGTTGTCAATTGCACTGAGCACTGTGCATACAATGCAATTCATAAATCTGTTCTGAAATAGAATCATTCCGGTTTCTCGAGAAGTTATTTTTTTTATTTTAACTAATTATATATAAAAGAATATTAATATTTATAATACATAATTAGTATCGTTAGATAAATCGTTGAATATATTTTTATAATAAACTTATTTAAGAATATAAATATTACATATATTCTATATAAATCTAGTTAAAGTTGAAAAAATTTCACCGGTACCTATCTCATAACGTTTTCCTTCTCTGCGACGTAGGGAGTATACGTTGTCAATTTCGCCATTTACATTGTCGCTGGTCAAGATCTCGGGATATGCTTTGCAGCAGTGTGCTTGACTGACCGCTGGATAAGCTTCCATGTGCCCATCGTCCGTTACTTTCCTGTGGGTCGATCGCTTTCTGAGAGGACAAGCCAAGCATCAGAGCACGTCGTTTCTTTTCTTTTTCCTCCCCGGGATGTACGTCCCGTGTTCTTGATAAGTCGCGTATAGGATAAAGTTGTTAGAAAATAGAGAACGTGGGAGAGCGATCGATGCAAATGGTTGTACATATATATATATATATATATATATACAAAGCTCATCTGGACGGTTAGAGAGAGGGATGAAAAGACTTCCCTTGAATTAATCTCTAATTGAGCATTAAATAATAAACCTTGAAACACGGAGAGCCTTAGCAAATAATTTTATTTATGTGAAATTATACATGACTCATGTGCATCCCACCACCGTCGTCACACGGTAAACTTTCAAGCATCATGTGTATCTGCCAAAAGTAAAGCAAGAGCTCAAGAGTCATCCTCAAAATTGAAAAAAAAATTAATATGTCAAGCATCCGAGAATCGTCCAGATAGAATAGTTTCGATCGGCTGTTTGGTCGGTGGCCGTTGCCTAATAAACCTGATTGAAAACACTATCTAACCTAAGGCCATCGAAATCAGATGGGCTCGGGATACACTTGTTGAACCAATACCCAACCAATTACACGCAGTTTGTGCAGTTGGCTTTGGGTGCACACAGGGACGGAGGATAGTGGAGGCCAAACTACCAACTTGGTTGACACCCAAGATATGTAGCAAGTTGAATTCTATATATCTATAATATGTCACGATGGTTTCATGTTGGAATGAGCAATCCAGGCCCCTCTTGGTATTGGGATACGTGGTGTGCCTAACCAAATACTCCCTCTGCTCAGGAGTAATGCAATTCTAGCATAATATCACGTTTGTTTATCTTAAATTTAACTAATTATAGATTAAAAGGCATTAATATTTATCAATATCAAATAAATATCATTAGATTAACTATGAAATATATTTTCACAATATATTAATTTAGAGTCATAAATGTAAATGGTATTCACTAGAAATTTGGTCAAACGTGAAATATTTTTGCCAGCACGCACCCCGTACTTGCATTCTTTCTTACACGGAGGAAGTAATTGATAAGAGCATCTCCAGTAGATCCAGTTACAACTCCACAGCAGATTGATAATATGGTTGTCCCAATACCCTTTTCAGATTATTGAAGGAGATAATTTTGTAGATCATCTATAAATCTAGATGTCGGGTACCATAAAACGGGGTACCCCGAGCATACACCAAGAGGGGCACTCAAATCCCATCAACAACAAAGCTAGAGGGTAAGCCAGGGGCTCGCCACCAGCCCCGTCCGAGCCCACCAGGCTCTCCACCTCGCCTCGGGCCTCGCACGGGAGGTCTCGGCGCCCTGACGCAATCTCCGCCTCGCGCGAGGCCTCTCGCGAGAGGTCTCGGCAAGGAGCCCAATCTCCGTCTCACCCGAGGCCCCGTGCGAACAGCCTCGAATAAGAAAGCTATTTTCCGTATCGCTCGAGGCCGGCTTGTTAACAACACGTCGCTTCCGCCTCGACCGGTCTTCCCGACAACATGTCATGTCCCATTAATACGTCAACCACTCCCGCAATTTTAGCCGGACGACGGCTCGACACCGCGGAGTGGCCGACGGGACATAAGGTCGCATCAGCACTATACCGGCTAAGACATAGCACGGCGGGGATTACCGGTAACTGTAATCTGACGTTGTGCCCACGATCGGCGCCCGCACTACACTGTGCTCCGCGATCCCCGCCTTGAAAACAACACGACATGGGCAGCCTGGCCTGGGTCATCACCGCCTCCGAACCGGCACACCAGATCAACCGCTCCCTCCGGGCCTTGGCACTCTACACCAGGGTCTCGGCTATCTCGGGATTCACGTCTACCGAGACCCCCCACCACGATTCGGCCTCGGCACCGACCGAGCCTCGGCCTCGCGCACAGTCAATCCACAGCGATCCACACGCTGACCGCCGCGCCCGCTTCGAGATAGCCCTGGAGCTCCCATGACGCACAGGATCGGATGTGACCGGCACGTCACCCCAGCGCTTCAAGGACGGACCACTCCGACGACCACGCCGCCACAGGAACAGGCTACAGGGCTCGGACACGCCACCTCCGTTCGCACGACGCCGTATAGTTAGCGCACGTACTACCCTGGTCCTCCCTTCAACTATAAAAGGAGAGGATTTGGGCCGATTCTGGGGGAGGAAGACAGGCATACGCAAAAACAGCGCCCTGTAACACACATACTCATCCGCTGTCTGAGAGCAACGTCTCAAGTAGCCCCCATCACTCCGTGCCGAGACCTGGGATTAGCTCCCTCTCTCACCCAGCTTGTAACCCCCTACTACAAGCACCTCGGTGCAAGGAATGCAAGATCAATCTCTCAGACTGGATGTAGGGCACCGATCGCCTAAACCAGTATAAGCCTTGTGTCTCTTTGCATCACCATCCAGGATTGGGAACATGCAGTACAAATTTACTAGTTGGTTGAGGACCCCTCGGTCCGAAACATCGACAGTTGGCGCGCCAGGTAGGGGCCTCTGCGTGTCAGTTTCGTCATCCCAACAAGTTTCGGATGGCAGACCCCGTACGACCATTGCATCTCAGCACTGTGGTTTGGTTTGGGAGCCTAGAGTTCATGTCTCTAGGGCATGAGTACGACATGGTACTCCTCATGCCCCGGGCCCCGCCAACCAACAACGAAGTCACGCACCGGCAGCCCAGGCGCAGGCGGCGCCCGGGCGGCCGCTCTCGCCGCGCTCGCTAGGCACGACGCGAGCAGGATCACCCCGACACTACGTGAATCCAGGGCGACACGCCGCTCCCCGCCGACATCCTACGACCAGCTGCTGGCACAAGGTCCCTGGTTGGGGACCTGTCTAGCCTAAGCCTGGACGTGGGAAAAATGCCGGTGGCACGCGGCGACGCCCAGTCATCGAGCTCTGCTCCACCGCTCCCTGAAAAGCCAACTCCAGCGGAGCAGAGCCCGGCGACGGCACCATCCCCATACCCCTTTGGGTTGAGAAATGCCGCCGCCTCTTATGCTTATGCTTACACTGCCGCTCACGAGGATCCCTTAGGACGCCGCCAGCGCTTCGCTCTCAACCTCGACACCCACGCCGACTCCTCAGAGGAGGACGAGGCATGGCCCGGAGTGGATTTCTCCAGACTCCACGACCCTGAAGCCATGCGCCGCTTCTTGGCCGCAAGCGACTACTGCTTCGGCTACTCCGACTCCGACGGCGAGGGCACCTACGACCCCACTCGCGAGTGTTTCCACGTCAGGCTCAGGATGCCGAGGGCGGGTGAGGAGGACGAGGGGGCGGGTAGCCGTTCCCTGCTTCGCCTGGGTACAGGCGTCGCCACACCTCCGCGCATTGTCCTGCCGACAGCATGGAACGAGAACCTCGCCCTTGCGCGACCTCAACGCCCGGACCTGGAACAGCTCCGAGAGCTCTAGGCCAAGGTCGAACAAGACCGACTCCTTCTACAGCAGCTTCGAGACTCTCTCGAACAGGAACAGCGAGGTCGCGGCGACGACGGAGGAGCCTGACGGAGGGCCCGCGATGTGCATCACCGCATCCACGACGACGAAGGGAGCGAGCAACCCCCAGTCTTCAATCACGCAAGCCAGAACGTCGCGGCTACGGCAATGCTGGTCCGCGCGATGCCCGAGCCTTCTACCACGGAGGGGCGGTGGGTCCGCGACGAGGTCTGGGAGCTCCTAGAGACCGCCGCGGTGCAGCAGGCCGAGAGTGCCGCCTCGCGATGGCACGGGGGTGCCTCGAACCTGCCCGCAGCACCGCCTCAGCAGGATAGGGAAGCCTCGGTTCGTCCCGAGCCCGCTCGAGCACCGATAGCCCATAGGGTCCCCCTGCTGCTTGACCGCCTCGGCAATCGACGCGAGGTGCAGGGAGACCATGAGGTAGTCAGCAGGCGATGATGCCACGATAATGAGGGGCCCACCCAGGGCTACCACCCACACCGAGGTGGCCGCTATGATAGCAAGGAGGACCGCAGTCCTTCTCCTGAACCGCCAGGCCCTCAGGTCTTCAGCAGGGCCATCCACGCTGCTCATTTTCTAGCCCGGTTTCAGCAACCAACCAATCTCACGAAGTATAGCAGCGAAACCAATCTCGAAAACTGGCTTGCCGATTACCGCCTGGCCTATCAGCTAGGAGGCGCGGACGATGACCTGCTCATCATCCGCAACCTCCCCTTGCTCTTGTCAGACTCGGCGCGAGCCTAGCTCGAGCACCTTCCTCCCTCACAAATCCACGACTGGCGCGACTTGGTTAGGATCTTCGTCAGGAACTTCTAGGGCACATACGTGCGCCCTGGGAACTCCTGGAATCTTAAGAACTATCTCCAGAAACAGGACGAGTCTCTTCGAGACTTCATCCGGCGCTTCTCCAAACAGTGCACCGAGTTGCCCAGCGTCGGCGACTCGGAGATCGTCCAGGCTTTCCTCTCCGGCACCACCTGCCGAGACTTGGTCCGAGAGTTAGGTCGGAACGTGTCGTGCTCAGCTGCCGCGCTCCTCGACATTGCCACCAACTTTGCCTCGGGCGAAGAGGCTGTTGGAGCCATCTTCCCCGACAGCGACGCCAAGGGGAAGCGGAGGGACGAGGCCCCCGAGGCCTCTGCCTCCCACCTCCACAAGAGAAAGAAAAAGGGACGCCTAGGGAAGTAGGAGGTCCTGGACGCCGATCTGGTCGCGGCCGCAGAACGCAAGAATCCCCGAGGCCTCAAGGGTCCTAGGCCCTTCGACGACATGCTTAGGAAACCTTGCCCGTACCATCAGGGCCCGGTAAAGCACGCCCTCGAGGATTGCTCCATGCTCCAGCGTTACTATGCCAAGCTTGGGCCCCCCGACGACGACCCCAAGCCAAAAGGGGCCGGCGACCGGGACGATGACAAGGACGAGGGGTTCCCTGAGGTTCACAACGCCTTCATGATCTTTGGCGGACCCTCGGCGTGCCTCACAGTGCGCCAGCAGAAGAGGGAGCGCCGAGAGGTCTTCTCAGTCAAGGTGGCCACTCCCCGATACCTCGACTGGTCTCGGGAAACGATCACCTTTGATCGAGATGACCACCCTGACCATGTCCCGAATCCCGAGCAGTACCCGCTTGTTGTCAACCCAATCGTCGGCAACACCCGGCTCACCAAGGTATTGATGGACGGAGGCAGCGACCTCAACATCCTCTACGCCAGCACCCTAGAGCTCCTAGAGATCGATCGTTCGCGGCTCCGAGGCGACGCCACGCCCTTCCATGGCATCATGCCGGGGAAACGCACGCGACCCCTCGGGCGCATCGACCTTCCCGTCTGCTTCGGCACCCCGTCCAACTACCGCAAGGAGGTACTTACTTTCGAGGTGGTCGGATTCAGGGGAACCTACCACGCCATCCTAGGGCGGCCGTGCTACGCCAAGTTCATGGTGGTCCCCAACTACACCTACCTAAAGCTCAAGATGCCAGGTCCCAACGGCGTCATCACGATCGAGTCCACGTACGAGCATGCATACGACTGCGACGTCGAGTGCATCGAATACGCCGAGGCTCTCGTGGAAGCCGAGACCCTCATCATCAACCTCGACCGGCTCGGCAGCCAGCTGCCCGAGCCCAAGCGTCGAGCCGGGACGTTCGAGCCCACGGAGGCCATCAAACTTGTCCCAGTCGACCCCGCCTGCCCCGACGACCGGGCGCTGAGGATAAGTGCCACCCTTGACATCAAATAGGAGGTCGTGCTCGTCGACTTTCTCCGCGCAAACTCCGACATGTTCGCGTGGAGTCCCTCGGATATGCCGGGCATACCAAGGGAGGTCGCCGAGCACGCCTTAGACATTCAGGCCAGCTCCAGACCGGTGAAGCAGCACCTACGCCGATTCGACGAGGAAAAGCGCAGGACCATCGGCTAGGAGGTGCAGAAACTTTTGGCGGCCGGGTTCATTAGGGAAGTATCCCATCCAGAGTGGTTAGCTAACCCTATGTTGGTCAAAAAGAAAAATGGGAAATGGAGGATGTGTGTAGACTACACCGGTTTGAACAAAGCCTGTCTAAAAGTCCCCTTCCCATTACCTCGAATCGATCAAATCGTTGACTCCACTACGGGATGCGAGACCTTGTCTTTCCTTGACGCATAATCTGGTTACCATCAGATCAAGATGAAAGAGTCTGACCAGCTCACGACTTCTTTCATCACCCCCTTCGGCATGTATTGCTATGTGACTATGCCTTTCGGCCTCAGAAATGTAGGGGCCACTTACCAGCGGTGCATGACCCAGGTCTTTGGCGACCACATCGGGCGAACCATCGAAGCCTATGTGGATGACATCATGGTCAAGTCTAGAAAGGCCGAGGATCTCGTCGATGACTTGAAGATAGCCTTCAAATGCCTTAGAGAGAAGGGCATCAAGCTCAATCCCGAGAAGTGTGTGTTCGGGGTCCCCCGAGGCATGCTCTTGGGATTCATAGTCTCAGAACACGGCATCGAAGCCAACCCAGAAAAGGTCTCGGCCGTAACTAGCATGGGACCAATCAGAGACCTCAAAGGAGTATAGAGGGTCATGGGATGCCTTGCGGCCCTGAGCCGCTTCATCTCGTGCCTCGGCGAAAAAGGCTTGCCTCTGTACCGCCTCTTGAGAAAATCCGAACGCTTTTCTTGGACCCCCGAGGCCGAAGAAGCCCTCGCCAAGCTTAAAGCGCTGCTCACCAATCCTCCCGTCCTAGTACCGCCAGCCAGGGACGAGGCCCTCTTACTATACGTCACCACAACAATCCAAGTGGTCAGCGCGGCCATGGTAGTAGAGAGGTAGGAAGAGGGGCATGCTCTACCCATCCAACGACATGTCTACTTTGTTAGTAAAGTGCTCTCTGAGACCAAGTACGCTACCCCCACATACAAAAGCTTATCTACGCCGTAGTCTTGGCTCGACGCAAACTGCGCCACTACTTCGAGTCCCACCCGGTAACTGTGACATCATCTTTCCCCCTGGGAGAGATAATCCATAACCGGGAGGCCTCGGGTAGGATAGCCAAATGGGCCGTCAAACTCATGGGGGAAGCCCTGATCTTTGCGCCTCGGAAAGCCATCAAGTCTCAGGTCTTGGCCAATTTTGTGGCTGAGTGGACCGACACCCAACTGCCACCTGCTCAAATTCAGACGGAGTGTTGGACCATGTACTTCGATGGATCCCTGATGAAGACCGGGGCAGGCGCGGGCCTGCTCTTCATCTTGCCCCTCAGAGTACACATGCGCTACATGGTGCGGCTCCACTTCGCTGCCTCCAACAACGTGGCCGAGTACGAGGCCCTCATCAACGGCTTGCAAGTCGCCATCGAACTTGGGGTACGACGTCTCGACGTCCGGGGTGACTCGCAGCTCGTCGTCGATCAAGTCATGAAGGAGTCTAATTGCCTCGACCCCAAAATGGAGGCTTACTGCAAGTTGGTACGTCGCCTAGAAGACAAGTTCGACGGTCTCGAACTAAACCACATCGCGCAGAAGTACAATGAGGCCGCCGATGAACTGGCAAAGATGGCCTCAGCACGGGCTCCTGTCCCCCCAAACGTCTTTACCAGGGACCTTCACAAACCTTCCATTGATTACACCTTGGTAACAGAGGAGGGCCCACCTGTGGAATCCGCAGCGGGGCTCGACCAGGACGCGGTCATCTCGACCAAGCCCGAGGTCATGGAAATCAACACCGAGCCTCCGTAGACCGACCAGGACGTGGATTGGCCGTTCCTCGATTGGCTTGATCAAGGGGAGCTTCCTAGTGACAGGACCAAAGCCCGACGGCTTGCGCGCCGAGCCAAGACTTACGTCCTCTACAATGACGAATTGTATAGGTGAAGTCCCTCCGGTGTCCTCCAACGATGTATCACCGCCGAGGCAGGTCGAGCCCTGCTTTGGGACTTGCACGTAGGGGCCTGCGGGCACCATGCGGCGCCTTGGACGCTCGTAGGAAATGCTTTCTGCCAAGGGTTTTACTGGTCGGCGGCGGTCGCCGACGCCACCAAATTAGTACGCTCCTGCGAATGATGCCAGTACTACGCATGGCAGACGCACCTCTCGGCCCAAGCCCTCTAAACCATCCCCATCACTTGGCCATTTGCTGTATGGGGGCTCGACATGGTCGGGCCTCTACAGAAGGCGCCCAGGGGCTACACCCACCTCTTGGTAGCAATCGATAAATTTTCCAAGTGGATCGAGGCTCGTCCGATCAATTGAATCAAATCCGAGCAAGCAGTGTTGTTCTTCACTGACATTATCCACAGGTTTGGGGTTCCTAACACCATCATCACCGACAACGGGACACAATTCACCGGCAAAAAGTTCTTGATGTTTTACGACGACCACCACATCCGTGTGGCCTAGTCGGCCGTAGGACACCCAAGGACCAACGGCCAAGTAGAACGTGCCAACGGCATGATCCTACAAGGCCCCAAGCCAAGAATTTACAACCGGTTGAAGAAGTTCGGCAAGAAATGGCTCACTGAACTCCCATCGGTCATCTGGAGCCTGAGGAACACTCCAAGCCGAGCCACGGGGTTCATGCCTTTCTTCCTGGTCTATGGGGCCGAGGCCATCCTCCCCACTGACTTGGAATATGGTTCCCCAAGGCTACAAGCCTATAACGAACAAAGTAACCGCACCACCCGAGAGGACGCCCTCGACCAACTGGAGGAAGCCCGAGACGTCGCGCTACTACACTCGGCTAGATACCAGCAGACCCTACGGCGCTATCAGGCCCAGCGCGTCCGAGGCCGAGACTTGAAGGTAGGCGACCTGGTTTTGAGGCTAGCATAGAGCAACAAGGGCCACCACAAGCTGACCCCGCCATGGGAAGGACCGTACATCATCGCCCAAGTACTGAAGCCCGGGACCTACAAGCTAGCCAACGAGAAGGGTGAAATCTTCACCAACGCTTGGAACATAGAACAGCTACGCCGCTTTTATCCTTAAATTTCCAAGCATTGTATATATTGTTTCTCGGAATACAATTAAGAAGCGTTCTTTAGTTGGTCTAATTTTTCGAGAAACCCCCCCGAGCCTATCGTGGGTCTCGACAATATGAGAACACGGTAAGGGAGACTCGGCTCTGCCTCTGCAGAACCAAGCCTCCCTTGGGGGATAGATGGGGGACTCCCCCTAAGTCCCACGCACCATTCTTCAGTCGTTTTCCGAAAAAATTCCTACGCCAAGTCTCTAGCGCGCTCTGACGAATCGGTTGTAAAAAGCCCTCGGACCAAAGTTTGTTTCCTAAGCAAGAGGCCGGTAGAGTCGCGAGACGGCCTACACCTCCGGGCTACGGCACTCCCTCACTACCTCTCGCCCAAGGGACGGCTTAAGCTCCAAGGAGGTGTTTTGCAAAAGAAATCTGATCAGAAGCAATATAGGGCAGAGGCTCGGAAACACGAGAAAAACAACTAAGAAACACAAATACTTCAAAAAGAAAGGCCTCGACGACCACAAGCGTTATGATACAAAGATAATTCCTACTCTATTTTTACATGGCCCCTTGGGCCCAGGTCAAGGCTCAGGGCCTCCAGCATCGGCAGACGGTAGGGGAGGGACCACCTCCTCTTCGAAGAGCGTTGCCAGCACTATGCCAGGGCCTTCCGTCGCCTCCATCAGCTTCGTGACCGCCGTGTCGGCCTCCTCCTCCTCATCAGGCAGGACATAGCCATCACTGATGGCCGGGAGGTCGACGCCAACGTAGTGAGAGGAGATGACGGCCAACACGCGCTTGACACCAGTGTGCAGCGCTCCTCGGAGCCGCTCACGCATCTAGCTGCTCAGCGCAATCAAACGGCTCCCAAGGGAGCTGCCTGACTGAACCCCTTTGACTTCCAAGGCCTCGCGGGCGGAAAGGGCAGCACATTTCAGCACCTTGTGCTCCCCGATCTCGGCCTCGAGCACCGTTTGCACCACGCTGGAAGCCTCGGCCTCCCAAGTGACCTCCGCCTCCAACTCTGCGCCCAAGGAAATGGAGTGAGATTGAGTGCGAAGAAAAAGCAAGCCAAAAAAAAGGATGGAAGCCTGCGGAACTCACCCCTAGCCTTCTGCTCCCATCGACGGGCCTCGACCCGAGAGGCCTCGGCCTTTTCGTTCAGGCGCTGGGCCTCGATCCGAGAAGCCTCGGCAGCCCTGGAGACCTCTCTCCCCAGCTTTGCATCACATCAGGGAGTTAGGAGGCGAACACAAGAAAAACGAAGAAAATGAGGGGGACAGTACTCACCCTCGGCCTTTCCCCTCCAGACCACAGCCTTGGTCCGGGAGGCCTCAACCGCCATAAGGGCCTCGTCCAAGGTGCCTTTCGTCAGCTGGCGCGCACTCTGCTCCGCCCCCAACTACCCAGCAAGGGCCTTGCCCGAGGCTGTCGCTTCTTCAGCCCGGGACCTGAAGGCATCCCGATCACCGGTGACGCGGGTAAGCTCCTCCTCCAATTCCTTGACCCGCGCCACCAAAGGGGTGACCTGCCCCTGGGCCGTGACCACCTCGACCTTCGCATCGGCACAACGAAGCTGAAGGTCCTCCACCTCTGCGCTCCGCGCCGCCAGAAGCTCGTTGGCACCAGCAAGTAGGCCCTTTTGCCACTGGAGCTGGTCCCAGATGTCCCTCTCCCGCCGGAGAAAGACCGACTTCCCAAGGGACCGGGTCTCGAGCTCCTAGGGAAGCAGAATAGGGGTCATTCATTACAACAAAACTCAGAAAAAGGCAACGTCACACAAGAAAAGAAAGCGTGAACCTAGGCGACTCTGGGCAGTTCGTCGGCCACCACAGACAGCGTCGTCCATAGCGATCGCTCTGCCAGCTGGCGGTATTGCTCGAAGGTATCCCAGCACCCGCCCTCGGCTGCGTCCTCGAGGGCGAACAAAGGCTCCCCTTCAGGGTCGTCCCGGCTCCGCCACAGTACACGCGGGTGATCCCACCCGTGAGGCTCGGGTCGCACCCGCACGAGGGCCGAGCTTCCCTCGCCCAAGGTCGGAGCCGGCTGTTCCACGGCGTCGACCACCTCCCGCGCCCAGGAAGTATCGTTGGAGGAGATCGGATAGACCTCCGCCTCCCGGACGCTCTCTCGTAGCAACGGCGGGCCCTGAACCAAGGGCGCCACCAAGGCCTCCGCCGCCTTCATCTTCGCCTCCTAGGTAGATGACCTCACTGCCATCACATCGGCCTCGGTGATCTCAGGGGCTCTGTCCTCCGTAATGATGGCCTCGACGATCTCGAGGGCTCCGGCCTCCGCCATCGTGGCCTCGGAGGTCGTAGAAACACCGACCCCCGCCGCTGCGGCCTCAGCGGTCTTGGGCGCCCCGGCCTCCATCGCCTCAGCCTCGGAGACCCTGGGGGCCTCGGCAACCAAGGGCACCCTGGCCCCATCCGACTCACGAGCGTCGCCCTCGCGGGGCGGAAGCACTCCCTCCCCCGTCTATGTCGGGGTCGCCTCGGTAGCCCCTCCTTGGGTGGCCGGCTCCTTCGAGTTGGCCCTCACCGACACCGCACCGCATTATGTAGCGGCTTGCACCTCCACCACCCAGTGGGCGGAGGAGCCGGGCTCAACTTGAGCGCCTTAAGGGGTGCCAAGGGAAGCTCGTCCGCAGGTCGCTTCCGACTAAGGAAAAATCACCTACAGGGTCAGCACGAGACCAAAGAGCGAACAGAAAGCGCTGTGACTCTACCCAAAAAATGCGCTTACCACGAGCGAGGCTGCAGCCGCTTCGGCACTGCAACTCTAGTCTGCAAGGGCGATGGCGGCGGTAGGGGCGCGGCCTCCACATCCACCGGCGCCGGCCGATCCTCGACGGGCCTCGGCGCTCCCTCGATCCTCTGTGGGGGCGGTAGCGTTGCACCCACCGCCACTTGCTCCACCACTACCGTTGAGCCCACTGGGCTGACGGCGCATTTGCCCAACGCCCGCTCCTCGGGCGTGTCGGCCTCGGCCCCGAGGCGAGCAACCGCCGACCCCAGGGCAGCTCCTCCTCCTCCTCCGGAGAGCGCCGGGCTGCTTGCCAACGCCCCGGGCATCGTCTCCCCTACGTTAGGGAGATGGTCCAGGGGACCCCGCCCTAGCTCGCCCTCATCATCCTCGTCCAAGGCATCCGTCGATAACGACGGCGATGGGGACTCCTCCAACAGGAGGCCATCCTTCTTTTGCTGCCGGCGACACTCATCTAGTTTCTCGCGTGCGAGAATCTACTTCGTACGCTTCGCCGCCTTGGCGTCCTTCTTCTTCTTCTGCGCCTCGGCGTGCGCCCGGTTGATCGCTCGCCACCTCGCGTCCTCAGGAACGGGCGACGGAGAGGAGCGCACGTCCCTCATCCCTTGCAGGAACGGCGAACGCGCATAAGGGAATGAGAAGTAAGGGGAAACAGAGGAGGCTCGGAGGCTATAGCGGCGCACAACTTACCAGCGAGAGGAACCCCCACGATGGGCGTATCGCGATGGGGGTCAGGTTGCCGCCCCTCAGCTTCACCTCCACCGTCTCCCTCACCCGACGAAGAATTTCCTCATCGGAAAGGGCGGAGGAGGACATCCGGATGCCCTCATTAGGCTCACCCGGCCACATCTCGAACAGCCGCCGCCGCCGAGCCATCAGCGGCAGCACCCTCCGGTGGTGGAAGGCAGCCACGACCACAGCCACGGTAAGGCCACGGCCCCGTAGCCTCTCCAGCCCCTCTAGAAGCGGCCGCAGCTTGGGCTGATCCTCCCTCGGGACGCCGTACTTCCACCTCTTCGAGCAGCTCCCCACAATCCGCCTGGTGTAGGGGGGAAGTCCTACGTCGTCGTTGCGAAGGTAGAACCAGCTCATGTACCATCAGCGATTGGAGGACGCGAGTTGGGCCGGGATGTAGAGGTGCTGGCGGTCCTGGCGCACTTGGAGAGTGCAGCCGTCGGCCCTCGTCGCTTTCCTCATGCCCGACGTGCCCATCGGCTTAGTAGTGTGCCCCACCCGGAAGAGATGGAGCCACAACTCCCAATGGGGAGCAATCCCCAAGTACCCCTCGCAGACGGCAACGAAGATGGCCGCCTGTGCGATGGAGTTGGGGTTAAAGTTGTGGAGCTCCACGCCATAGTAATGCGAGAGCGCCCGCATGAACCGATCCACCGGGACGCTGAGGCCACGCTCATGAAAGGAGACGAAGCTCATGACGTAGCCATCATGAGGCCTCGACTCTGGCTCGCCGTACGGAGCGATCCACTTCGGCCTGTTGGGGTCCGTCACCGGACGAAGGAGTCCGCCGTCGACGAGCGACTGGAGCGTCTCCACGGTAACATCAGAAGGATCCCAAGCATCTGCCTTGATGACAATGATGTCGCTGGCCATGAGTGCAGAGGAGGGATCGGATGCGGCGGTGAGTTTTTCTCCCTCACTCTCTCGCTCTTTCTCGCTTTCTCCCTGGCTCGCTCTTCTCCCTTCTTCTTCCCGGCACCCGCTGCTCTAGCGACGGCTCAAGGAAGGCAGAGCTAACGCAGGCAAGGTAAGGTGAGGAGGGACGAGACTCTTTGAGTATTTATGCGGGGTGAAGGTGAAATGGACGGGCGATGAAATCAGGGAAGTTTCCCCTCAATCCGGCGTGGTTAACTACGATCCGATTTTACCGCCCACGCGCCCACTTTTTTCTCATTAATTGCGGGAACAGTTACGTCCCATCCGCTGACACCACGTCGCGCACGACCGCTGCGGTAGCTGGTGACATTCTATCTCCCCAGAAAACCGCCTCAAAAGGCG
The DNA here is from genome assembly GCF_019320115.1 of Miscanthus floridulus. Classification (NCBI taxonomy): domain Eukaryota; kingdom Viridiplantae; phylum Streptophyta; class Magnoliopsida; order Poales; family Poaceae; genus Miscanthus; species Miscanthus floridulus. The sequence continues at coordinate 13,970,726 of NC_089598.1, forward strand.
CGCCAGCCGTTGCCGAGCCGATAGGGAAGATATCCCCCCCGCCCTACTCCTTTCAGATGAAGGAACCGGGTGCTGAACCTATTACGGTCTAGGGGTTCGAAGGTTGGGCCCCTAGGGGTTTCAACAGCCGCCCCAGGGCAACAGAGTTAGGGACGACCACGGGCGAGCCCATACGGGGCCGAGACCTAAGCAAGCGAAACGCTTGGGATGCCCAAAGTTGTGTCCGAGACCGGCAGGGAGGTCTCCGAATGGGATCCCACCGTAGGGAGGCAACGAGCCACCGGGGCCTAGCGAACGGCCCTGACACCCACTAGAGAAACCCTCCGGTACTCTTAGAGTGTGTCTCCAGACCACTAGCCGACCCTTAGCGAACGGGGCTCGGGCCTCCACTCGGACTACCCGATAACAGCTCACCGGAAGTGCCACCGCTCGTACCCACCGAGGGTAGCGTGGCACATTCCACCCCTCCTTCCGAGCGAAAAGGAAGCATGAGGGTCGTACAAAAAGTTAGGGGAACCCCTGACGGCCTTCTTGCTATATGTAGAGGCTAAGGGGCTCTTCCTGCAACCTTGCCGAGACCCAGCGACCCCGGCTCGCACTCGAGGGGGCTCGGCAAAACAAACCCTTCTTCTGAGCAAAAAGGAAGCGTGAGGGTCATACAAAAAGACAGGGAGGCTCCTGATGGCCCTCTCACTCCATGCAGAGGCTAGGGGGCTCTTCCTGTAGATATGCCGAGACCCCGCGACCTAGGCTCGCACCCAAGGGGGCCTTGGCAAAACAAACCCTCACGCGCGAGGGGCGTACAAAAAGCCAGGGGAACTCCTGACGGCCCTCTCGCTCCATGCGGAGGCTAGGGGGTTCTTCCTGCAACCTTGCTGAAACCCACCGACCCAGGCTCGCACCCGAATGGGCTCGGCAAACAAACCCTCCGTCCGAACGAAAAGGATATGTGAGGGTCGAACAAAAAAGTCAGAAGGACCCCTGACCGCCCTCTCGCTCCGCGCGGAGGCTCGAGGGCTCCTCCTGCACCCAAGACAAAGACAAACGATCTAAGCCCGCGCTAGAAGTTTCGTTATGAATACGATGAAGGGCACCGAGCCCGTTACGGTCCAGGGGTTCGAAGGCTGGGCCCCCTGAGGTTTCGACGGCCGCCCCAGGGCAACAGAGTCAGGGACGACTTTAGGCGAGCCTACGAATGGCCGAGGCCCGAGCGAACAGTCGCTCGGGGTGTCCCAATTCGTGTCCGAGACCGGCAGGGAGGTCTCCGAATGGGATCCCACCGTAGGGAGGCACCCAGCCACCGAGGCCCAGCAAACGGCCTCGGCACCCACTAGAGAAACCCTCTGATACTCTTGGAGTGCATCTCTGGACCGCTAGCCACCCCCTAGCGAACAGGGCACAGGCCTCCACTCGGACTTACCCGATAACAGCTCACCGGAAGTGCCAACGCTCGTGCCCACCGAGGGTAGCCTAGCACATTCCACCCCTCCTTCCGAGCGAAAAAGAAGCGTGAGGGTCGTACAAAAAGCCAGGGGAACCCCTGACGGACCTCTTGCCCCGTGCGGAGGCTAGGGGGCTCTTTCTGCAATCCCACCAAGACCCCCGCGACCCGAACTCGCACTTGTGGGCTCGACAAATACGATGAAAACTCCTTGCTCAAACGCAAAAACGAAAAAAAGCCCCTGGAGGAGTAACTCCACTCCTCCAGGGCCTCGGGGGCTACACCCGGTGGGTGCGCTCGCGCGCACCCACCGAAACTTCAAGAAGCAAAACACGATCCCTACGGGAGCAGCTGCAAGCCAAATCTCGACAAACCCTCAGGGAGAGTGCACCCACTCCCCCTGAGGCTCAGGGTCTACTGTCGGGTACCATAAAATAGGGTACCCCGAGCATACACCAAGAGGGGCACTCAAATCCCGTCAACAACAAAGCTAGAGGGTAAGCTAGGGGCTCGCCACCAGCCCCGTCCGAGCCCACCAGGCTCTCCACCTCGCCTCGGGCCTCGCACGGGAGGTCTCGGCGCCCTGACGCAATCTCCGCCTCGTGCGAGGCCTCTCGCGAGAGGTCTCGGCAAGGAGCCCAATCTCCGTCTCGCCCGAGGCCCCGTGCGAACAACCTCGAATAAGAAAGCTATTTTCCGTATCGCTCGAGGCCGGCTTGTTAACAACCCATCGCTTCCGCCTCGACCGGTCTTCCCGGCAACATGTTATGTCCCATTAATACGTCAACCACTCCCGCAATCTCAGCCGGACGACGGCTCGACACCGCGGAGTGGCCGACGGGACATAAGGTCGCATCAGCACCATACCGGCTGAGACATAGCACGGCGGGGATTACCGGCAACTGTATTCTGATGCTGTGCCCATGATCGGCGCCCGCACTACACTGTGCCCCACGATCCCTGCCTCGAAAACAACACGACATGGGCAGCCTGGCCTGGGTCATCACTGCCTCCGAACCGGCACACCAGATCAACCGCTCCCTCCGGGCCTCGGCACTCTGCACCAGGGTCTCGGCTATCTCGGGATTCACGTCTGCCGAGACCCCCACCGTGATTCGGCCTCGGCACCGATCGAGCCTCGGCCTCGCGCACAGTCAATCCACAGCGACCCGCACGCTGACCGCCGCGCCCGCTTCGAGATAGCCCTGGAGCTCCCATGACGCACATGATCGGATGTGACCGGCACGTCGCCCCAGCGCTTCAAGGACGGACCACTCCGACGACCACGCCGCCACAGGAACAGGCTACAGGGCTCGGACATGCCGCCTCCGTTCGCACGACGCCGTATAGTTAGCGCATGTACTACCCTGGTCCTCCCTTCAACTATAAAAAGAGAGGATTTGGGCCGATTCTGGGGGAGGAAGACAGGCATACGCAAAAACAGCACCCTGTAACACACATACTCATCCGCTGTGTGAGAGCAACGTCTCAAGTAGCCCCCATCACTCCGTGCCGAGACCTAGGATTAGCTCCCTCTCTCACCCAGCTTGTAACCCCCTACTACAAGCACCTCGGTGCAAGGAATGCAAGATCAATCTCTCAGACTGGATGTAGGGCACCGATCGCCTGAACCAGTATAAGTCTTGTGTCTCTTTGCATCACCATCCGGGATTGGGAACACGTAGTACAAATTTACTAGTTGGTTGAGGACCACTCAGTCCGAAACATCGACACTAGACTACACCTATCATTGTGTTTTTTATTCTTTTCTTCATCATCTCTCCACTCCGACCAAAAACACATCTCTCTTCATACCCGCCGCATTCTCTCTCTCCTCTCTCCTCTCTCCTCTATCCTCTCTCTCCCCCCGTTGAGCCTATCTTCAGGGTCAAGGGTGGCTCCTACTCGATTAGTTCATTTCCTCTGGCTCCCCACTGCTCTCGGGTCCCACTAGCCGCCGACCCTCCTGCATCCCCCCTTCCCAACGACGAAGGATGGCAATGGTACTCGTACTACAGAAGGTAGCTTATGGGCCGCGTATCTATACAACATCTCAAAGGATGACGACCCACGCTAAAAACGATGTTGGGCTTGCACTGGAGCACCAGTTCCTCTCTTTTCTCGGTATGGGCCGCGACGGGGATAACCATGATGACACCGCCGACATGTGTGTAGTGTTGTGGGCATGTGCCACGTACGGACGTACCAGACGCAGCACCAACCACGCCGTCCAACGACTACTAGAGGCAGTGCGGACCATGCCGGCAAAGCTGACCGGCATAGTTTACTGATACGTATTTAGCCACGCACATGTGGTCCACCTTCACTGATCAATGCAATGCATCAAATTACATGTCCGCTGGGGTATCGTTCGGATTGCAATACTTCCTGTGTGCCGTCCTGTAACTTTGCGTCCGAACACGGCTAAACTAAAACAAATCTTTATTCTTTTGTATTTATCCAACCGTCTCTCCCGAGCCCATACCTCAATCCTCATTGCGTTTCTGTTCGGCCCCAAAACAGCGTGGCTGCTCATCCGTCCACCCCTTCTCCAGCACGAGCTCGTTGGGCTGTTGCACCGTTTCCTTTCTCCGTTGCCAGCCGTGCTGCACACCCTTGCTCCCTACGTGCTCACCAGCGTGGTAGCCACTTGCGTCGCTCGACGTGGATTCTCATCCGTCCGCCGTCTTCCCAGCGCGTGCTCGTCGGGCTGCCGCACCGTGGCCTTCCCCCATCACCGGCCGTGCCGCGCGCCCCCGCGCCCTGCGTCGCTCGCTCCCTCGCTGTTCGTCCGTTGCCCATCGTCGTTGGGCGTGCCGCTGACCCCGCCATGGGCGCTGGGGCACACGTTCCGTGGCGCCTCAGGTCTTCCCCAACCGAGCCAAGGGCACCCACGGGCATGCCCGATGCTGGTGGTGCTCGCGGACTGTGGCTCACCGCCGGCTCCCACCCCGACGGCCGGAATCGACGGGCCCGGCCTTCCCTCTCCTATGCTACATATGTATGATTCAAATGTTTCAGGCGTTTCAGATGTACGTTGTAATTATTTTATCTTGATGTTGCAAAAGTAGATAGGGAAATGTTGCATTGTATATGTTGAAAGTTTTTCAAAGGCATGTTACAAGCGTTTATTCAAAATGTTCCATCTGTTTCCAGACGTCTGTTGTAATCTTTTTTTTATTTGGATGTCGCATATATTTTACACATATGTTGCAATAGTATTTTCCAAATATTTCAGTTGTTTTAGGCGTTTTAGATGTATGTTGTAATTATTTTATCTTGATGTTGCAAAAGTAGATAGGGAAATATTGCATTGTATATGTTGAAAGTTTTTCAAAGACATGTTACAAGCGTTTATTCAAAATGTTCCATCTGTTTTCAGACGTCTGTTGTAATCTTTTTTTTATCTGGATGTCGCATATATTTTACACATATGTTGCAATAGTATTTTCCAAATATTTCAGTTGTTTCAGTCTTATGTTGCAGCAAATGGTTTCATGTTGCGAGTTGCAAATCTGGATGTTTCGTGTGTTTTACACCCATGTTGCAAGTGTGTGTTCTAAATATTTTATCCACTTTTCAGACGTATGTTGCATTCAAATGTTTCATCTATGGCCAGGTTCGAGCAGGTTGGGCATGGCGTGCGCGCGCGTTGGGGACGTGCTCGTTCTCATCTGCTCATCCCGGCTCCTGAGTGCTGCCCGCAAGGAGGGAGAGGAGGGGGGTCAAGGGCGACCAGCGGGCAGAGGCGGGGCGAAGTGCGTGCGTGGGGGGTGACGAAGACGGACAGGGTCAGGGCGAAGGCGGACGGGAACGGGCTGCGCAGACATCCAGGACGCACGCGTCCATCCGGACGTCCGGGCGCTTGCCATGCCCGACAGGAATTCGAAAACTTCGGTATCCACATATTCTATTGGAACGTAGGATGTGTTCCTAAAATCGGTGTCCTAGATTTTATTTCCTAGATTTCAACAATCCGGTACAGACGGTAGCTATGATGCTGCTTGATAACCAAATTTCCACTAAAAGGAAAGAGGGAAATTATTGTAAACGGTGCGCCACCGCATCATTTGCGAGCCTCAGAATCAAAAAAGTCTGAGTTCCGTAGAGCACTGCAGTGTTGCCTCGGCAGCAGTCGGCACCTTGCCGCTTCCGACGCGGCTCTCTCTCCATCAAGCCGACGCTCATTGAACTACAGCGACTATCAAGATTCAAGACGACGTTCGACTTTTATTTGTCGAGCTACGAACGTAATGATGTGGAATCCAGCTCAAGAAGAGGTGACGAAGGAAGGAATAGGATTCTGTAAAGCGACGACAGGCAAATACAGATCATGCACGACTGCAACTTAGGTACTAGCTAGTTGAAGAACAAGGCCCACAGCCCGCCGGCGGCCGTGGCCACGGCCATGCCCCAGACCAGGGCGTCCACCGGCGGCGGCATGAGCGGAGCCACGCTGGACGCGAACATCGCTGTCAGCAGCGCGGTGAGCGCCCACACCGCGGCCTTGACCCTGCCGCTCCCTGCCCTGCCGCGGCGACGCTCGAACTCACGGAGGCAGACGAAGAGGAGGACGAGGGCCGCGTCCGCGACGGCGCCTGCGTCGCCCCAGGATTTGCAGACGGCGAGCGCCGAGTTGCACGCTAGGACACTGAAGCCTACCTTGGTTAGCCCAGAATAGCGCCGATCCATGCGATGCTCACAGTCACAGGGGAGACAGGGACCGGGTGCCTGGTCGTAGAAACTAGAAAGTTTTTCTTTTCCCTGGGCGGCAATGCCGCGTTTGAACTTAAGCCTACTATCGTTGGTGTCGGCGACGAGACGACCGAGCAGTTCGGCCTTCGTTTTATAGCCGTTACCCGCTAGGCCGCGGCCGGCGGGCCACTATTTTAAAAAGTCGTAGCTCGTGTATTTAAAATTCCAAATTGCGTGGTACTTTCGGCGCTCCCTTTTCAAATTCAAAATTTCGTGCCCGTTAGCCTGCACCACAACCATGTCCGAGTGGGCGACCACACACACCAGTAAAACAACACAGGCAGTAAAATAAACGGTAATTCTTGGTCCATTCGTCCGAGCTTTACTCGAGTGTCGAACAGACACAGGTGTAGGGCCATGTGACACAGGGTGTAGGGCCATGTGACACGTCAAGATATCGAGAAACATGCAAGTTTTTTTCTAGTTTTTGTTGGAGCCCCTCGTAAGGAATCCCTTGCAAGGGTCAACCTTCTGGTCGGGTAACTCCGTGGATAACTCCGGGCCTTCCCCACGTGCAAGTGGGTCTCCGGTGTGCCTTTTGGCGAGCCTCTCCCAGACAGCTCCCTGTCGTCTTCACTATCAAGCTTCCGGCCGAACCATCGCGGGCCTTGTTCCCTTTGGTATACGGTGGCCGCCACACCACAAACGCGATTGATGTGATCTCGCAAGACTATAAGCCAACCCATGCTAAATTTTGCCACTAAATAAGTCTCAAGCTTAGCTTTACTTTTGTTGAAATCAACTAAGTAAAGCTTGTTCTTTAATTGACCCGTAAAGACAATAGAGGAATCCTCCCTTCTAAAGACTTCCACACCCTTATCCGAAAAGAGATAATTGTAGCCCATCTCACACAATTGAGAAACGGACAACAAATTGTAATTCAACAAATCAACATGTAATACATTTGTAATTGAATGCTCAAGAGTTATGGCAACTTTACCAAGACCAATCACATCCCCCTTTGAACTATCTCCAAAGATAATATTTTCATTTGAGTATGTCATCGGGAAATATGATGAGAACATACTCATTTCTCCAGTCATATGATTTGTACATCTACTATCAAGCACCTAACTTGATCCACCGGAGGAGTATGCCTACAAAAGAAGTTTAGTTGCTAGATTTAGGTCCCCAATTTAACTTGGGGCCTTGCATGTTAGTCACAAGAATCTTAGGAACCAAAATAGAAGTATCCTTATATATGTTGGTTTCATTTCCAATATATTTTTGCAACCACTTTCCCACTGCTATTGTTCCTTAAAACAAAGTATGATGTCAAACTTTGTCGAGGTGCATAAGTCTTCGGTTGATAGGCATACTTATTTTTTGTGGCCCACACTGATTCCTTAGGCTTCTGAAAAACCTATTTCTCCTGGTACACCTTCTTCTTGGGCTTAATTTGATCAGGAGCAGAATTGGAAGCCTTCCCATTTTTACGGGACGCGGCACTGTCGCGGTTTGTACAGGCTGATCTGTACCAATTTTGCCCTTCCTGTCAATCTGCACACACTCATAGCCATTCACTATCTTTCTTCCATTTGTCTTGGCTCCTTTTGTGTGTCCAAGCCCATGCATGATTGAGGGATGCCTTCCTTGCTTAAATTGTGGCCCTTTTGATTCATCATTCTTCTTATCATTGGATTAGGTCTTACCTATCCACCCTTTTCCAATGACTTCATTGAGCCTAGCAATTTCCTTTCTCATAGCCTCCATGTTTGTAAGGTTAGTGGAATAGGCATTCAAATCAAGATTAAAACATTTTTCACAATCTTAACCAGTGGAGGGAGTAGAGGTTTCCTTTGCCTTAGGGAGATGTGAGTTGCTATCTCAAAGAATGCCATATTGCATCTCAAGTTCTTTATTTTTTTCCTAAGAGCTTTATTTGCTTTCTTTGTAATAGCATGGTCCTCTTGTTCTTTGGCCAAAGCCTTGCGCAAGGATTCCACCTCACTTCTCTCTAATGCAAGAGCTTCTTTGCTAGCAATGTAGAGATCCTCTTGTTGGATAAGAATATTTTCTCTAGATTCTAGCTCGGCTTGGACACTCTCTAGATCCTCCATTAGCTTAGTGATTAATAATTTGGTCTTTCCATCCAAATTTTTAGTTATCATGTTATTTCTTCATCACTAGAGCCATCACTAATATCACTGCTAGAGATATCAATAGGAGGTGGAGGAGATTTGGCCTTTGATTTGGATTTTACCTTCTCACGCTTTGCCATAAGACAAATGTGAGGGGAGTAGTAGTCATCATCGGACATGTCGTTTAAGAGCCTTGGTGTAGGGGATGACTTGTGAATAGCAATAGTTGCAACCTTCTCATCCTCTTCACTTATGCTCTCTTTAGTTGAGTCCCATTCATGCCCAATGTGAGCCTCTTCTATGTACTTCTTGCTCTTTCTACGGTCGGCCTTCTCCTCTTTATTGTTCTTCTTGTATTTGTTGTCCTTGATCTCATATAAACACTTGGCAATGAAGTGATCGGTGCTTCCACAATTGTAGCATGTCCTCTTTTTCTTGTTTGAAAAGCTTCTCTTTACTACTTTGTAGCATTGCTTCTTTAGCCCCTTATGATACATCTTCATAAAGAGAGCAACATCATCAACTTTCTCATATTGATCATCATCATTTTCATTTTCACTTGAAGATGATGTGGTCTCTACTCTTTCTTGAACTTTCTTGCTTGCTTTGGGCTTGCTAGTTGAAGCTTGTTGGTTGATCTTGAATTTGCTTGTAGAGCCATGCTTGCTTGATTTATTGGCTTTGAGAGCTACATCTTTGATCTTGATGCCCTCTAGCTTTGCTTGCAATTATCCAAGTTTCTTCCTCTCATTTGCTTCTTTTCTTTGCCTGTCAAAGGTCAAGATCCTCCCAAGTACATTATTTGGTGTGAAGTACTCAAACTTTTTCTTGTCTCTAATTAGAGTGACTACGGTCTCATTTCTAGGTGAATAAGCTTTCAACATAATCTTGACAACTTTGTGATCATCTAGCTCATCACAACCATAGCCTCTAATCTTTGCAATCATTGTCATCAACCTATCAAACATCTCTTGTGGCCCCTCTCCATCCAAGATTACAAATCGGTTGAGCTTTGACATCAACAAGTCAATTCTTGCCTTTCTTACTTTGTCAACCCCTTCATGTGCTAGGTGCAAAGTGTCCCATATTTACTTGGCAACATCGACTCCAATCACTCTATTGTACTCATCACCATCTAAGGCACTAAGCAACACACTTGTGGCTTGACCATTTGAAGGGTCGAGATGGCGACTAGAGGGGGGGTGAATAGTCTTTTCTAAAACTTAATCGCGTCGGCTAACCGATACAAATGCGGAATTTAAACTAACGGTCTAGCCAAGACTACACCCCACTATATATGTTCACTAGCACCTTGCAAAGATAACAATTAAGCAATAAAGGTGCCGGGTTAGCTAGAGCTCTCCTAAACAATTCTAGGAGCAAGGTTACAAAACCTATGCCACTAGTACTTTAAGTGACAAGGGAGCTCCTACACATGCTAGTAAGCAAAAGCACAAAGCTAACTAAGCTCACTAGCAATGCTCAATAACAAGGCAACCAATGCCTAATTAGAGAGCGCAAATACTTAGTTACACAAACTAAGCAATGTGACTAACAAGGTTACTAAAACCAAATTAGCCACGCAAGGGAGCTACTTCTATGCTACACAAGCAAGAAGGTAATTAGCAAGCTACACAAGCTATCTAATTACAAGAGCAACTACACAAGCTTAATATGTATAAAAGTAATTGCAAGCTTGTGTAACGGGGATGCAAACCAACGGGAAGAATAAGGTTGACACGATGATTTTTCTCCCGAGGTTCACGTGTTTGCCAATACGCTAGTCCCCGTTGTGTCGACCGCTCACTTGGTGGTTCGGCGGCTAATTAGCATCACCCGCTAAGCCCGCACGTCGGGCGCCACAAGAACCTACCCCTTGAGTGAGGGTAGCTCAATGACACGCTTTACTAGAGTTGCTCTTCGCGACTCCCGCGGGGCGAGCACAATGCCCCTCACAAGCACTTCTCCGGAGCGCCGCACAAGCTTCTTGCGCGCTTCGACGAAGACCACCACCAAGCCGTCTAGGAGGTGGCAACCTCCAAGAGTAACAAGCACCACCGGCTTGCAACTCGATCACCTAGTGCCACTCGATGCAACCTCACGATGCAATCGCACTAGAATCGCTCACTCACATAATCGAATGATCACTATCAAGTATGTGTGTGATGGAGGGCTCCTAAGCACTCACAAGCATGGACACTAAGTCCCTTGAGGTGCTCCACACCAGCCATGGCCGAGGGCCACTTCTATTTATAGCCCTAAGGGCTAAACTAGCCGTTACCCCTTCACTGGGCAACGGTCGGGCCGACCGGACGCTCCGGTCGTGTTGACCGGACACTGGACCTCAGCGTCCGATCGCCCACAGACGACCACGTGTCCCGGTTCCAACGGTCACTTGACCTGACCGGACGCTCCAGCTTCAACTGACCGGACGCTGGACCCTCAGTGTCCGGTCGTTTCCAGTAAGCTCCCAAGCATGACCGGACGCGTCCGGTCGAATGCGATCGGACGCAGCCAGCGTCCGGTCACACTCCAGCGACTGCTACACTCCACGTCAGCGCGACCGGACGCAGCCTGCCAGCGTCCGGTGCATTCAGATCCAGCGTCCGGTCAGTTGACCGACGCCGGCATCTTCGCGACCAACTCGTTTTCACTTCTAACTTCTTCACCCTTGCTCCAAGTGTGCTAACCACAAGAATTTGCATCCGGCACAATAGAAAATAGACATTCTATTTTCCCGAAGGGACCCAAACCCATCTCACCCCTGTAAACACCACCTCCTTTGTAAATGTGTCAACACCACCAAGTGTACACCACCATGTGTATGTGTGTTAGCATTTTCACAATCATTTCCCAAAGGATGTTAGGCACTCAACTTGCCACGCCACTCGATCCTAGCGACAATGCAAAGTTAGATCACTCGAGTGGCACTAGATGACCGATATGCAAACAAGTTTGCCCCTCTTGATAGTACGGCCATCTATCCTAAACCCGGTCATAAACTTCTCTACACACCTATGACCGGTGAAATGAAATGCCCTAGGTTATACCTTTGCCTTGCGCATTCCATTCCATCTCCTTCAATGTCGATGCAACACATGCACCAACACGATCAACAATGATATGATCCACTTCATATCATCACATGATCATATTGGTTCATCGATCTTGACTCTACTTGCTCTTCACCGTTGCCATCGTCCATCGGCGCCAAGTCTTGCTCAAGCTTCACCGCCACGCGGTCCATCACTCCAAAGCCTTCGACTTGCCCTTCACGCTTGCAATCGGTCCATCAAGCCAAGTCTTGTCTTGATCTTCTCCACCTTGATCACATGACTCAATGTCATGTCTCATGTGCATTTAAGCTCCTTCATCATCACATGTGTGAGCCTTGCAACATCTCCAAGCCATTTTCACCTCTATGGCATATGTTGCTCACACACATGTACCTGTGGACTAATCACCTGTGTATCTCACATAAACATAATTAGTCCACCTAAGTTGTCACTCAATTACCAAAACCAAACAAGGACCTTTCACCATTGAGGTGAATGATTCTCATCTCTTCTAGTGTTGGGTTCTTGGGATCAACCGGTGGCTCAAATCCATTGCAAACAATCTCTCAAATGCTGGGGTGAAGACCTATAAGATAAGCTCTCATCAAGTGCTTCCACTTGGCAAAGTTAGTCCTATTAAAATAAGGTAACTTGCCCGCGAGCACATTGATGAAAGACCTTCGATCATGGTTAGTCATAGGAATAGAAGAGTAGTTAAAGGATACGGCAGCATATTTGTTGTTGTTGGCCTTGCCCTTTCCTTTCCTCTCCTTCTTGTTTCCCTCCGACACTTGGTATGACTCATCATCATCTCTATCTTCGGAACTACTTGATATGCTTGATGATGCACTTGTTGCCTTCTCTTCTTCTTCCTTCTTCTTCCTAGCTTCTCTTCTTTTTCTTCTTGCTTCTCTCTTAAGCCTTCTTTCTTCTTTCCTTTGCTTCTTCTCCTCTAACCATTGCTCCTCTTTCTTCTTCTCTCTTGCTTCTCTTTTTAGCTTTCTTTCTTTTTTCCTTTTTCTTCTCTCATTCTCATGGAGAGCTCCTTCGGCATTGCTAGCCTCAAGATGTGGTAGCATGGTGTTGCTTGTTGTTGACGCGCTCAGCTCGCTGCTGTCTGTGTCGACATCCACCTGCTGCGTGCCACTAGTTCCTCCTCCAGGCTCCATACCTCACACGGTGAAGAGTATATGAGGTAACCGGCTCTGATACCACTTGTAGGATCTCTAGTTGGCCTAGAGGAGGAATGAATAGGACTGTCAAAACAATCACTCAAACTTTTATCAAGGTTACCCTGCGGCACTGCCGCTCTGGAGGGTGGCACTACCGCACCTGCAGACAACTTTGAGTCACGATTTAAAATTCGTGAATGAAAACTTAGATCAGAGAAATTTCCTAGCTTACTGCAGGTATGACAATCACCGATCAAGAGCTAAAAGTAGTAGGAACACCACACATAAGTAGATTGACTAGAAACCCTAGAAATCACCTCAACCACAATATGTCATGCAAGTAATGTAAATCAAGCACAAGTGACACAATGATTTATCCCATGGTTTGGCTCGTCACCAAGGCTTGCCTACCTCCAAGTTGTTGAGGTTAGCCACTAAGGCTTAGTGCTTTCCAACCCTTCCTCATTCTCAAGTCAAGAGACTTAACTCTTGAGATGAGGGGTGAGTTTACTAGCTTCAAGAGATGGTTACAAACCTCTCGGGGCTACCACACAAGTTGGCAAGCTCCACGGGCGATGCTCTAGATGTCTAGGAGCCAAGCTCCAAGAGTAACAAACATAACCGTCGGGCCAAAACCTAAACCAAGTGATCTTTAGAGTTGGAGAATCAATGGAGCTGCTCTCTAATCGAGTTTTGGACCTTTTTCCCTCAAGGATTGATGGGGAAATCAATGGATTTGCTTGGGGGCTTGAGGTCAACAATGGAGGGAGAGAGAGAGAGCTCCTGCTCTGTTTTGGGCGTGCTGAAGTAAGGAAGAAGAGGCAGAGTACCGTCGGGAAGGAAGGGGAAGGGTATAAATACCCCCCAGCCCTCAACGGTCACTTAAGTCACGGTAGTGCTGCGGTTCAAGTGTGGCAGTGCCGCACTGCGACAGTGCCTCTCTTCAAGGGCGGTAGTGCCACACCACGCAAGACAAAAAGTGTAAGAGTGAAGTGTAGACTGTCTTGGCTATGAATCTGAGGATGCATGTGTATGTTTGAGCACTTGGTAGCACATATTAGCTTAAGCATTGTATCCCCCTTTATAGTATGGTTTTTCTATACTCAAATTTAAAATATAAAAGAATTTAAACCTTCTTTGAGTTTGAAGCCATCTACATTTATAATTGGGGGCTCCTCTATTTCGTGTAGCATCCTCGAACATGAATTCCCTGCTTGTCATCTCGATAAATCTTATTAGTTCTCTAATTGCGTGGTCATTATCACCAAAACCCACAATTAGGGCTTGATTGCACTTTCAGATATCTTGTGCGTCCAGCCTACATCAGTGGTGGTATTGATGCGCCGTGGAGGCTACTTATCGGCTTTGTTCTGCTCAAAACAGCGTCTAGGGCTTGCCACGCCATTGCCCCTAGCGCGTCGGGCCACCACGCCATTGCCCCTAGCTCGTTAGGCTGCCATGCCATAGCCCCTGGCGCGTCAGGCTTGCCGCACCTCTGGTGGTGGTGCAATAGAAGCTAGGCAGACTAAGCGCAGGAAATGGCTTATATGGTGACGATCCAAGTGAGTTTCTCACACGTCTTGCTAGCAATATTGGATTAGATAAGTTTTGTGCCGTCATAGAAATAAAAATTAAATAACCTCTCCAACCCACATCTAAGGTACTCATATACGTTATTATTAAAAAAACTTGGGTTATAGTTAGATAGATTGGAGGGTGACAAACGAATGGGATGAAGATACTTCCTTATGATCGAACATGGGTACTCCGAGTACAAAGAAACAATGTTCGATACATGGGTACAATACATCAATAGTTTAAATGAAAGACTCTTCTTCTTGACCACTTCGAAAGCACTTAGGCTACACATTGAAAGTTCAAATACATCAATAGTTCAAATGTAACACAAGACAACACAATGAAAGTTCTAGTACATAACAACATTGTTCATTAATAAAGCATGGAACTAACAAATCTAAAGCATGGAACTACCACACGGCGCAATCACAAATACTCAATTAGAAACATACTGAGTAAGCAACTCGTCATCCGAGTACCAATCCTCTACCACAACCTCATTGCTATGGCTAGGCTCACCTGCATTGCCCTGATCTGCCTATCGCATGTAATAAGCGGCCTCCGCTTTATCTATGTCTTGAGACAAGAACGCGTTCTCCTCCACCTCGTTCATGTGGATAGGCTCACCTTCATTGCCCTGATTTGCATATCGCCTGTAGTAAGCAGCCTTCGCTTCATCTACGGTCTCTACGGCTTGAGAGAAGAACGCATCCTCAGCCATCTCTGCCTGCAAACCCGCCTCTGCTAAAGCAATGAGCTCGCTTAGTCTGTCAGTGTCATCCTCATCCTTCTCCACCTATAAGCCCACCTCCGCTAGAGCGATGAGATTGCTCAACCTAACAGTGTTGTCCTCATCCTCGTCCCCCTTATTGTCCAACACAATCGGAGATAGAACGCTATGACCAGCTCGCGTTCTGTGCTCATGTAACTTCTTTTCCATAGACCTTGCATAGGCCACCTCTGTAGCATGCTCCCCACTGCATCCAATTCCTTCATGTATAAAATGCTACAAGTTAGCAACGCGATTATATTACATTTAAAAGTAGGCAACAAAAATAACAAGGCTTACAATGACTCACTTGCACACAATGCAGCAACATGGTCATTCAAGACTTGCATCTATACTCTTTCCTCCTCCATTGCAGCCTTCCTTACCCTCTCCTCCTCTAACGCCCTCCATCTCTCCAACCCCCATTTGTCAAGCCTAACACCGATCGGGTTACGAATACCGCTTTGTCTAACAAACTCACGCATATCCTTCTTCCGTTGTTTAACGAACAGGTCGACGTAGTCAGGTCCATATCCCCTCTTCTGTGCAATTACTCGAATCCCCTTCAACTCATCCAAGAACCTAGCTTGACCATCATAAGATTTCCACTTGGATTCCCTAGTGCTCTGTTCAAACAAAAAATTAGATCATAAGTCTTAGCAAAAGAAAAAAATTACAATTTTAGGTTTTCCACAACAATAACCAACCTCATTATAGTCAACCATATGGCCGCAATAATGGCCTATTCCAAGCTCCGAAGGGACTAGGCCATAGTTGGATTTAACACCACATTCAAACATGACAGGTGGTGCTTTAAAAATTACCCTTTCTTTCTTCTTTTCCTTTTCGTTTTCCTTTGGCGGCTCCGGCCAATGATTCTTATGACTATAGAGCTACTCCTTGAAACGACACTTCGCAAATGCAAACACCTAAAAGAGGTGACATTAGTACATGAACACCTATAGCTCAACATTTCAACAGATACGGGGTCCACTTACTTTATGCTTGTTTGGACACACAAACTCCAATGTATTCTCAGAGTTTATCACAGCTCGATCTTTGCAATCGCATAGAGGAGGTTCCTCGAGTCATCTAACTATGGCTAAGTGCTTCTCCTTAGCCGTCATTGGCGGGGGTTAGCGGGAGGTGGAACCCACCGGTCCAAATGCTCACGTAGATGTCTCTCTCCACCAATCGTCGAAAAGGAGGTACCTTGAGTCAAACTTGTTCGGACCGTCGATCCACTGAAAGAAAAAGCATCTCTCATGGGCCTACACAACAAGATTTCAACAAAATATTAGTAACCTAGTAACTCAAATAAATAAAAAAAGGTACGGAAAGAATCACTTACATTAAAACGACTGCATGTGTAGAAATAACAAGCAGCTGTGTCTCGATGTCTCGATTGAAATACGTCGGCCGGACGACCATAGTCACAGTTAGGGACAGGGAGGTCAGGAGGGATGAGGGCATCTTTGCTAGACGCATCGGGGTATAATTCTCTAAGACGACCCCATTTTCGCCACAACTGCTTCCGATACATGTCTTCCATCTAAGAAAACGGATGCAATTTAACATCATTCAAAATATCACAAATTAATGTAAAACAAAAAAATGTACTAAAGCAATGTAAAGGTGAAACGGTTGCATTAAAACAAAGAAAATATAACCTACACTTACGCACCGATAGTTTTAACTAATAGTTGTAACTAACTAATTAGCCTTCACATAGAGAAAATTAACTATTATTTTCCTCCAAACCCTAAGTAGGAATCCTCCATTACCAATCCTACTATTCCTCTAAACCCTAGCTACCAATTGTAATCTTTGAATCCACAGTTCAAACAACAAATAAGAGCATAAATACCTTGATGGAGGCTGAGGAGAAGCTTGGGGGACGGAGGGAGGTAGGCAGCCAGGGAGGGCGGGCTGCGGCCGCCCAAGGGGGGGGGGGGGGCGAACGGCCACGGCGCGACCTCTGGGAGGCCGCCTGGGAGCAAGGGACGGCGCTGGCGAAGGGTGAGGGCGCGGGACGCGGGCGTCCGGCCTCGACGCAGTGATAGACAGAGGGAGGGAGGGAGCCAGGACGCATCGCTTAGACGCGGTTTCGCCGCGCCATGGGCCCGGGGAAGTGCCACGTCATCGCCGCTGCCGCGCCGCCATGCATGGCGCGTCAGCGTTGTTTGGCTGCGCCGTGGCAATAGACGCAGCAAAAAGTGTTAGATTTGAAAAAAAAAATCAGTGTCAAATTTGGAAATAGTTTAAAAAAAGTGTTAGAAATAAAAAAAAAATCACAGCGCACGACCACCTCATCGGTGACTTCTATTCATCGCTGGTCAGTGCTTCAGTCCTCATCTTTTTCTTACATACAAGGTGCTTCGGTGATCCTTCGATAGTCCATACTCCATAGTACAAATTTGAACTAGCTCCCTCTGCTCATATGGCGACGGTGCTATGATAGTAGCAGGATGATGCGGTGTGATGGTGGAGCAGTTCGCCAACACCGGTGCAGGAGGCGGCCATTGGACGGCACAAAGGGCTCAGGACGATGGGCGCTGGCTACTGAAAAAATGGGCGAATGAGGACTACAAAATTTACATTTTTTAGACGAACGAGCACCGAAATTCTAATGGATTGTTCTGTGGCCGCCGAGAGATAAGAGTTGTCTGGTTCCCAACTTCCAACTCTCGTTTGATTCCGCGGAGCACCCTTGTTCAGTTGCACCCTAAATTTTAAAAAAGTGTTACAGTACCTATCACATCAAATGTTTATGGTCTGTGCATGGAGCATTAAATATAGATGAAAAAAAAACTAATTGCACAGTTTGGTAGAAAATTGTGAGACGAACGTTTTGAGCTTAATTAATCTATGTTTGAATACTAATTGCCAAATAAAAACGAAGTTGCTATCGTTATCCCAAATTCCAACTTCCTGCAACTAAAGAAGGGCTCACTTATTGATGCTCAGTAGTGGCCACGATACTTCTGACAAGTGGGGAGAATGACCACCTCACCGGTGACCTCATCTTTTTCTTACAAGCAGCTTCGCTCATCCTTCCTAATAATGCATACAAATTTAAACCATGGCTGATGTTGCAAACATTTAGTACAAAAATACAAGCTCTCGCTCTTGCTCGACTGTGCTACTCCACCAGCCGCTGCTAGTTTCCTTCAGGTCGTGAACAGTAACTGCTGCAGCAATCACTTCCGAGCCCGAGCGAGCAGGATGAACAAGGGTCCTGCAGTCTCCTTCGTAGTCCGTACACGACGTAATTACACATCATCTCCGGCTGTCTGCACTGCAGACAGCAGTAACGCGCACACACACCCGGAGGCGGCCGGAGCCGGCCTGAAGCATGCATCTGACTGATCTGACGACCGATCCATCCTGGCGGCTTCATCATCCGGGAACGAACAGAGCAAATAAGCCACCGGCGGTGGTGGCGACGGCGAGTGCCCAGACGACGGCGGCCGCGACGGCCGAAGGCATGACCGCCGCGACCTTCCACGCGAAGGCCACGGTGAGCAGCGTGGTGAGCGGCCACACCAAGCGCCTCGCCCGCTCCCTGGCCGGCGAACCGGGGGCCGCCCGCTCGTAGTCCCGGAGGCAGCAGAAGAGGAGGAGCAGGGTGGTGTACGCACCTGAGACGAAGAGGATGGAGGCGGGGTCGTCCCTGACGCGGTAGATGGCCAGGCCGGAGTTGAGGGTGAGCACGCCCAGGCCGGCTTTGGTGACCCAGGTCGGCGCGAGGTTGGCCATGGCAGAGCAGAGGTGTGTGGAGCTAGGGATGCTGACGTCGACAGCTTTATTGTGTGGTGTGTCTTGACTCTTGACTTGAGTCTTGAGTTCTTGACGTCTAGGAAGGGTCAAGGTTCACACTGCTCTATATGAAGGGGAACGTGTGGACAGCAAGTCTCGTGGCCTTGTGGCCAGGATCTTTTTGATAAAATATAAGTTTTCAGCCATCTTTTTTTTTAGGAAAAAGTTTTCAGCCATCTAATTTTAACAAGAAAATTTTGCCGCGCGACCCATGTAAATTAGTTATAACCAGAAGAACACCCACGCTTGGCCTCGGGAACTACTGAATTGGAATAAAATTTAACTATTTATATAATTCTTAGAAAGAGATTATCTATTATAAACTAATGTTAGTGGATAGCGTGGCACGCATATGTGGCGCGACTAAATGTATATTAGTGGATGATGTGTCTCGCTGACGTGGATATCATAATTGTTTGTGCTAGTGAACTTTAATTCAAGTGGTAGTGGACTGCTGAGTGGACATCTTGCATGTCAAAAAAATTGCCAGTAGAGTTTTGCTTTATAAGAGTACATGATTGACTACTGGCCCATGTAGGGAAACAAAAACCGTATGGTTGTCTAATTAAGGGTCTCTTTAATACACACAACTAGTTAGTAGTTGAGGCTAGAAATTAATCCAAATGAGTTATAATGGACTAGTTAGTTGGCTCATAAATAGTTAAAGACTTAGTTAAAAAAAACTGACCCTTTTATTTGGATGCGTACTAACTAGCTAGCAATTAGCCCTCGTATCCAAGTAAACTCTTGGACGAAAAAAAAGTTAAGAAAAATGGCTCAACACTATATTATTGGCTGGTAGTGTTTAATCTTAAGTGTTATGTGTAAAGCTCTTTAAAATACTACAACATACTATGAGGGTTGTGCTAATGATAAGGACACACGAGGTTGTTCGTATTAAAGCACATTTAGCTTTTTGTCGAAATATAAAGTAGGACCCATTTGTGCACACTGTATCTTGGCTGAAACTGGTCGAAAAACACTGTTCTGGCTGAATTACTATGACAGAAAAATACTATTCTAACTGAAAAAATAAGCCAAACAAGCCGAATATGGCCGAACGGGGCCTATATGACCCTTTTGTGTTTGCAGACACGATCTTTAAAGAGCCACACATTATTATAGTATTATCTACGTTTATGTGTATTCCAAGCTTAGTTAGGGTGTGTTTAGTTAGTGAAATTTGGAAATTTGGCTATTGTAGTATTTTCGTTTTTATTTGGCAATTAGTGTTCAATCATGGACTAATTAGGCTCAAAATGTTCATCTCGCGATTTCCAACCAAACTGTGCAATTAGTTTTTTTTCATCTATATTTAATGCTCCATGCACATATCGTAAGATTCGATGTGATGTCTACTTAAGCATTTTTTTGGAAACTTTTTGGGAACTAAACATAGCCTTAGTTGAAATTTAAAAACTTGATGCTGTACATGTATGCTCGGACCACCTAATTATTTACATATTAAAAAAAACCAGCGGATGGCCCACTCAGGTCTAGGCCTGGTCCGAGCGGCCTATTTGATGCTAATGAGCAAGAGTTTTTAGCTTGAAAAAGTCTAGTTTTTTTTGGCTCGTTCTGAGTAATGCCTTGGTTTAGGAGAGGGGATAATCTTAGTAGATATTGGGTGTTGGTGACTCAAGGGCCAAGGCTGTAAAACTCTGGGTCAAGAACGTGTACTTAGGGATGTCACAACACTTTGATACAACAGAAAAGAAATCTAAGCGCGTGTTTAGTTCCCACCCTAAATTTCAAAAAAGTGCTACACTAGCCATCATATCGAATCTTGCGATACATGCATGGAGCATTAAATGTAGACGAAAAAAAACTAATTGCACAGTTTGGTTGGAAATTGCGAGACGAACGTTTTGAGCCTAATTAGTCCATGATTGAACAATATTTGCCAAATAAAAATGAAAGTGCTATAGTAGCCAAATTTTCAACTTCCACCCAACTAAACACGCGCTAAGTTGTTTCTTGTTGTGTCTTTTGTTTTGCATTTTCATAGTGTCCTCATCTTATTTAGTGCTTCCCATATGTTTTTGTGTGCAAGTAACATTTGAGTGACATAGGATCTTTTCATGGTAGTGTGTTCATAGATGATATGTTTTACTTTTGCTCTTAAGTACGATATTGTCAATGTGACTATGACTAAGGTCGACCTGGCTTAGTATGATTTCCCCAAGGATTTGATTTTCACTTCGTTCGTCTGAGCTTATCAGCCAGAATCAGCTCTACTTTTTAAACATGAAACAATGTTTTTCTCTCACGATAAATCAGCCCTGCAAATCAGCCGTAGCCACAATAAGTCCCGCCAAACAGAGCCTTTAGTGTAATCTTTTTAGTTCTAAGGCTAGAAACGCTAATAGGGTGAAGTAAATATTTAAAGCCCTAATTCGACCATCACTTAGTGTAATTTGGTCTTTTCACCGTATGATGATTGTCTCTTTCATTTTTTTTCTCTCTCCTTTGGCGAAGGTCCTCGCAGGTTTCGTGGTAAAAGTTTATTTGCCCGGTCCCGGTGTGCGGTGGTATTGATGGCGCGTGTCGGACTCGTTGCTTGCTCGCTGGGAGCTGCCTTCTGGCCTTGAATGATTGACCCATCGTGCAGACGTGCACGGCAGTGATCGCCACATGCATTTCACCCAAAACTAAAAAAAAAAAAAAAAAACTGATGGAGCCGGTGACACGACATACCGCGGTAACATGTTCCATTCCGATCTAGTCCACCGGTGTGGGTGTGTTATCAACGCGATGCCTATTATGATTTCTAAAGAATAAAATATCGCTAACATCTACGGTGTATTATCTACCTCTATAATATAAAGAAAAGGTTTTAAATAATTAAGAATGGAATTGGAAGGAGAGGTTATTTTGGTGCCGCAAATAAATTCCAGAAAGACAATCAGGCATGCAAGCAATCATTCAAGCAATCACGCAAGCATTCAAACATACACTCAAGCAAACAAAATGCAGGCAATGGAATTTAAATGCGAAGCAATCTTTCTAATCCTAGAAAATTATTTTTATTGCTACAACTAAATCCTACGTGACACAAATGCATATGGTGGATTTTGATGCAGGGTTTTCGGAAAACCTTTTATTTTAAAAAGCGGTTTTGCGGGAGATAATTAGTCAAGGTTTCGTTTGTAAGTTTTAAAAAGTTTAATTTTTTAGTGAATTTTAATGATGCAAAAACACGGGTGTTATAGCCGTCTCGGTTAAGTTCATGATTAACCGTGACCTTTGGACCGAGGTGGTTGGCTTGTCCGCCTCAGTTAAGCCATTTCGCCCGCCTCGATTAAGTTTCCTGTAGTAGTGTGGAATATCATATCGTATTTTAGCGAATCGGACACAGTCCACATGTAACACCCTCGATGTTACACCCTAAACATTTACTAAAACATGTCATGAGCATCATGTTTATGTGTTAGTGTATGTGATAAAGTGTGTAGATTAATTTCTTGTAACCTAAAATCACTAATAAAAATGTTAAATGAAAGTCGATTCAATAGCTCATGTATATTGAGTAGGGTTTAAAACTGATTTTTATTGAACAAAAATGCTATAGAACATGTATGTGACGTTTAAATAAAGATTGAAATATGAACTTTGTAGATGACAATAAAATACTTGATGTAGAAAAATAACAGTGCTAGCCAACATTTCTAATAGCCTAGAAATACAAATTGGAATCAAGTTCAGCTCAAAAGACTTAGAATAATTTCAAGTATGTTGACAGTTAGACAATGCCATGTTTGGCAATTTATTTTGTCAAATTGGGTTAAGAAAATGTGTCATGTGTTAGTTCGGTTTGGTACCCTCATATGCTATCTTGAGCATGGTGAAGATGGTTAAGGTCCAGAAGCAACCGTTTAATTTCTATAGGCGCTTTAAAATTCGTGCACGACACGGTCTCGGGCTGGTTGGCTGCGTGGGCGTGGTCACCATGCTCGGGCACTCGGCGTCGCCACGCTGGATGTCCCGCGCGCACACGCGCTGCCACGCGTGGCCGGCCACGGCTGCTCTGGCCTAGCTGTGGCCTGGCCGCAGCTGGCTCCTAGCGTGTGGAGCCGCTGCTGCTGCTTGCGCAGCCAGGCGGTGCTGTCACCGGCCCCGCCGCGCTGCCGCACTGCCGACCCGCCGTGCGCCGTGACGCAGCCGCTTTTCCCAGCGAGGGCCATCTTCGCATGGGCTGGCCTCGCGTGGGCCACGCCTACGGGCCGCTGCACGCGCTGTGTCGCATGGGCCGCGCATGTGGGCTGCGTGGGAGAATTCATTTTTCTTTTTCATAAGGAATTAGAAATAGTTTTTTAATTTAATTTCTGAGTTGATCTTTGGCAATTAATATAAAATCGTGTAGGTGTCCATAAATTGTGAAATAAATTTTGTTAGGTTCCTAAAATTGTGCTCTATCTGTAAGTGTATTTAGTTCATATATATACATGTTGATACCAGAAGCTATTAAATCATTTGGGAGGTCTCAATATTATTAGGTTAAATATTGTATGAATTTTTGTGGTAAATTGATGGTAGCTTTAGTCCTAAAAAATTTATGGTAGCTTCATTATATTATTATGTGCTCACTGTAATTTTTGTAGCCTAAGAATAGACTAAGCATTAGGGTAGTTAAATGCTCTTTGTTTCAAATATACATTAAATCATTAGTAGAAATAAAGATATATCCTTCATTTGCAAAGCTAGGTGTTTGTTAGTTGAACCTAACACTTTGCTTCGTAAAGATGATAATTAGCTTAGTACCTTAGTCATTAGAGCTAGTTTAGTAACTTAGTATGTGTATTCTTAGTTTAAGAGTTGTTGTTGCCTAAATGCTAAGTGTTGCATCATCATCGTATGCATGTAGAGAACGAGTTGACGGTGATCGTGACCACCGGCGATCACGAGTTCGAGGAGATCGTCGAGGAGTACGAGGAGGAGATTCTCGTGCAGGAGGAGGGCCCGGAGCGGCCACTGACTGACTCAGCTGACACCGCGCCTGCCCAAGGCAAGCCCCGATACATCATCCTTATTTTTTATAATCACTAAATATATATGTGATGTGCATTTACGTTATATGAATTTTATGAAAACCACATGCATAGATATATCTATTCTATGAGTCTTACTAGTACAGGTTCGAGTAGATGCTATGCTTAGGTTTTCGGTAGCATGAGTAACCTGTTGTTACTCATAATAGGTGGTTATTATTATTACTCTCATAATAAAATAATAAAAAGAAAATGGAGACCGGACAGGGATATGGTATGGATATTGGTGGGTGTAACAGGTTGTATCCCGCGGCCAACGGGGCTTAGCTTGGTTACACTGTTTTCTCTGTTCGTGTCGATTAAGGACCGTCCGTTGCTGTGGATGTTAGTCAGGTCATAGACTTATTATCCTGAGCACATACTTACTTATGGCAGCGGAAAGGCTCGTTACGCTCGTGTCGTAGGTTCTGACTCTTTCCAGACCGACTGATTGGAGGCGGGGAAAGGTGGAGGTCTAAGCACCATGTTGAGACTGGGTCTCAAGTGTGCGGGCTTGGAGTCCAAGTTTGGACAGGGACCTAGACCCCTTGACATGAGTGAAATGGATTGGTCTTATTTATGCCTGGGGTACAAACGGGCCGTGTGTTTCGGAGTACCCAGCTAGGATACATTGGTTCGCGAATCGCCGTTTCCGTCAGACAGTACGACTTGGCAATGGTCTAGCACCTGGACCGTAGTAAGAACTGGAAAATGAAAAATGGTGAAATAGTTCTGATTGCTTAACCCTTGCTTAAAAGCAGAACATGTGCTTACCTAGAATGGTTAGCTAATGAAGTAATTATGACTGCTAATTAAACTTGATCTTAAGGACGTACCTCTAGTAATGCTTTTCGTAAAAAAAAGAAAACAACATGCCCATATTGCCTATCATATCTCTGAGAGTCGGAAAACTATTCCCACTAGTCGAGTAAGTCTTGCAAGTACATTGTGTACTCAGGGTTTATTTTACCCCTGTTGTAGGTGCAGCTTGAGGAGTAGCTCTTGTGTGGAGGATTCTTCTGGTGGGCACAGACGGATTCTTGCATCGTTTCCGCTAGATGTTTATTTTTGTTCCGCTATTTGATTATCTCACTCTAAACTCTGGTATTGTAATAAATAATTTTTCAAAACTCTTGTTGTATGAAATGGACTAATATTTTGTAAGCTCGTACTCATTATTAGATTCTGGAGGTAAAACGTGGATTGTTTTGAGTTCTCCCTTGGGGTGTGCTCGACGGAACTGTCCGATGTAGCTCACTTTCGAGGTGCTTAGTGTCTAGTGAAAGACTAGCGCCTCTAAAAGCGTGTTATTTCGGACGGTTCTGCCACACCACACTTCTGAACTTTCTTTCTCTTGTGATGGAGCATTTCGCCGTTTTTCTTTTATATGTGGAACATATTTTCTTTGCAACTAGAAAATGGGTCCGGAACATTTTCATTCTGATGCTTTTATTATTCTTCCTTACCCGTGGAACAAAATGTTTCTCGATGAAACGTGCGAAGAAAATTATTCCAGGTATAGATGCAAGAGAGAATTGTTCCATCCGAGAAAATAGGTGAACAAAATGTTTCTCGATGAAACGTGCGAAGAAAATTGTTCCAGGTATAGATGCAAGAGAGAATTGTTCCATCCGAGAAAATAGGTGTATTTGGGGCCACTTGTTCTTTAGCACTACTTCAGCAGTACTTTTCAGCGAATGAACAGTGTTTTTTTCTCTCACAACAAATCAGTATAAGCATCCGCTTAAGCTAAATTTCAGTGATGAATGGGCTAAATAGGTAGCTGCTGCATGTGAGAATGGAGACCTTAATTAGTCCTTGTTCCGTATAGCTCCTTAGCGTTCTGCCCCTTGAAAAAATATTATAATAGCACTGTTTGCCTGTAGGTGGAGCCTTTATCTTTTTTAAGGCGAAAAATAAACTGACAAAAAGAGGAGCCGGCAGAACTGCAATGGCAACCTCCACGGGCTCTGGGCTACAGTATTTCTACAGTGAAATAGTGCTACAATGAATTAGTGACCAATAGTATTGATTGAAGTTACGCCAAATGACCCCTTGCAAAGAAACAAAAGTGCGAAGGCAACACTTCAAATGTCGGATGTCTCGATAGCGTTAAGGGGAGAACAAGAAAAAAGAAAAACTTTAGAGCGATATAGTTTTTTTTTTTACAATTATGCCTTGGCACGTCACATAATTCATTAAAAGGTTAAAATAAAACACATTACAGTAAGCCATGGCTTATCAAAACAAACACCGGCCCCAAGAACAAGTTCCCAAGCTACACAAAACGGCTCTAGTCTTATGAGACTTGGACAATTTGCGACAAAAGAGCTCCTAACGACGGAAGCCGCCCGTAACCAGCAAAATCCACAAATCAACCTCTGCTTTGATTCATTCCAAACACCAATACTACGTACTAGCAAAAGTCCACGGTCACTTTGAGGTTTATTCAATTGTGGTCCACATCAAAGTTGCAGAGTTTTGTTGCAACGTTTGTCGACCTTTGGACACTCTAAACTGTAAAGTCAACTTGTTAACATATGAACTTTGAAAAAAGAGAAAGAAACAGAGTAAACCCATATATTAGTCTAAAAAACATGTAAACATAGACATATAAATCATATAAAAGTATGTAAGCTTAGCTTCTAATAAAGAGTTAACTTCTTATTCTTTCTTAGACCCTGTTTACTATAACCTAGCTCTTTTTACACCGTTAGAGCTGTCTCTAGGCGCGGCTACGGCCACCTGGCCGCCACATAAGCCACTTTGTATTACAAAAGTCATCAGCTATATACACATATTAAGCTAGCTAGCACTGGGGTACGTACTCCATACCTTACTACACGGGTCGAGCAGGCAGAGGTACTCGGTAGGCACACTGCACACACGTATGAACACTATCTACAGCACAGAAGAAGAAGTCCTCCCGCTGGCAGCCTGGCCCTGACGAACCACCCATGTCTTCACTCTTCAGGCCTGCAGGAAGAGCGCGAAGAAGCCACCGGCGGTGGTGGCGACGGCCAGACCCCAGACGACGCCGGCCACGACATGCGACGGCATGACCGCGGCCACCTTCCACGCAAAGGCCAGGGTGAGCAGAGCGGTGACGGGCCACGCGGCGCGCCTGGCCCGCTCCCTGGCGGGGGACCCTGGCGCCGCGCGCTCGTACGCGCGGAGGCAGGCGAAGAGGAGCAGCAGGAGCAGGTACGAGGACGCGACGAAGAGGGTGGACGCCACGTCGCCCCTGGCGCGGTAGATGGCGAGGCCCGAGTTGACGGTGAGCACGCCGAGGCCCGCGCCGGCGATCAAGGTCTGCCCCCGGTTGTTGTTGTCCGCCATGGGCAGTGGCCGGTGCCAATAGTGTAGTAGTGCCAGTGTGTGCTCAAGCCTGAATTCGGCAGCCAGGTATACCAGAGAGCTTGCGGAGTACGTGCTTGAGTGTACGTGGAAACTCTGTTTGACTCGACCAGTGGAACGACTATAAGACAAGCTAGTCTCGCCCGTTCGAACATGAATATCGGAGGAGATTGGCTAGTACGTGTTGGTGTAGCAAAGCCGCTGCGCCCACCCCAGCTGCTCACAGACTTGCTTATAGGCGGCGTAGTACATGTTCCGGATAGGACCCCCGACCACGTGACGTCGTCAGGCGAATTTCATGGAAATCGCGGAGGGTGGCGTATATCGTACGTTGAAAGCTAGCTCTGCTCTGGTTGTCAATTTAAACATGGCAACGGCCCCGATCCCCGATTCTCCGCGGGGAATTTCTCTATTAGGGGATGGGGATAGGGCCAAATTGATCTCCACAGGGATCTAAACGGGGAAAAAATTACCCCCCGTCGGGTCTGGCGGGGACGGGGATGGGGGATCAATCCTCGTACCCGATATCCGCTTCCCCGCCCCGTTTAGGGCCTGTTTGGAACGCAGGAATACAAAACAAAGGAATGGAAAAAACACAAGAATAGAATAGAGCAAAAAGTAGAAAACTACGGGATTTGAAAACACAGGAATAAAAACTTTGGGGTGTTTGGATCACAGGAAAACAAAAATGCCACATGTGCCCAAGAACCAGGTTCCATGCTTGAGAACTTGACGAAACATTGTAGGAATTTTTCCTTTAGGTTTCCTTGGATGCTTTTTTCCCTAAGTTTTGTGAAGCACGGTTAGTCTTTCCTTTGGAAAGGAATGCAGGTTTCCTTTGTTCCAAACAGCAAATTGAGGAAATATTCCTATGGAATTCATTCCTTTGATTTTCCTTTGGAAATCCTCCATTCCAAACAAGCCCTTAGTACACATGCTTCGCTTTCTTTGTTGATGGCCCAACTAGCCCATGAAGGCCCAATATCATCCAAGTATATAACACCAATAACCCTAACTTCTCCACCCTAGAGTTCCCTGTCCCAGGCTCCCAGCCACCCCTTCCGCCGCCGCCATGCTTCCAGGTGCCTGTCACCACTCACCACTGCTGCACGACGGCTCCAGCAAGCCCGCAAGTTGTCCATCTGTGCACCTCCGGCGACGGCGCATCTGCGCGATCCTCCAGTAGCGGCGACGCATCCACGTGCAGACACTATGGGTAGCTACGCCCTGCAGCCGCGCGTGCTCCACAAAGAGCAGCAGCTCGTGTCCATGTGCTCCCCACGGGCAACAGTGCGTGCTTCCCCATTCCCCAAGGATAGTAGTGGCTTCTTGAAGTAGGTAGGTACTGGAGCTTCAGATCAAGACTTATCACCACTGTCGTGGTCCATGGATTTGTCCTCCACGTCCCTACCCTACTCAATATCTTGCTATTTGGCTATTTCTATTTTCTTGATTGCTATTTCTGGATTGTAATTCGTGTTGTACTCTAATTTCATATCAATGCCTTATGTGAATGGTGATGATGATAAACTAACACGGGGCGGGGATCCCCGATTGGGATTTTCCCCCATGCGGGGACGGGGATGGGGAAGAAAGCTTCCCGGTTAGCTTTGGCGGGGACGGGGACGGGGAATTTATCTCCCCGCGGGGACGGGGATGGGGAGGCATCCTCCGACGGGGAATTCCCCGTTGCCATCTTTAAATGTCAATTGCACTGAGCATTGTGCATACAATGCAATTCATAAACCTGTTACACCTTTCAAGTACCCTCTGGCCTAAAATAGAAGTCATTCTAATTTCTCGAGAAGCCAATTTTTTTACTTTGACTAATTATATATAAAAGAATATTAATATTTATAATACATAATTAATATCGTTAAATAGATTGTTGAATATACTTTCATAATAAATTTATTTGAGGATATAAATGTTGCACATATTTTATATAAATCTAGTTAAAATTAAGAAAATTTAACCGGTACGTATCTTATATTCTTATAATGTCATTCTTGAGACGGAGTGAGTATACGTTGTCAATTTCGCCATTTACATTGTCGCTGGTCAAGATCTCGGGATATGCTTTGCAGCAGTGTGCTTGACTAATCGCTGGATAAGCTTCCATGTGCCCATCGTCCGTTACTTTCCTGTGGGTCGATCTTTTTCAGGAATCAGGAGAGGACAACCCAAGCATCAGAGCACGTCGTTTCTTTTCTTTTTCTTATTTTTTTTCCTCCCCGGGATGTACGCCCCGTGTTCTTGATAAGTCGCGTATAGGATAAAGTTGTTAGAAAATAGAGAACAAGGGAGAGCGATTGATGCAAATAGTTATTCGTTGTATTATATATATATATATATATATATATATATATATATATATATATATATATATATATATATAGACCTCATGTGGACGGTTAGAGAGAGATATGAAAAGTTCTTTGGATTAATCTCTAATTGAGCATTAAATAATAAACCTTGAAACACGGGGAGCCTTAGCAAATAATTTTATTTATGTGAAATTATACATGACTCATGTGCATCCCACCACCGTCGTCACACGGTAAACTTTCAAGCATCATGTGTATCTGCCAAAAGTAAAGCAAGAGCTCAAGAGTCATCCTCAAAATTGAAAAATAATAATAATATGTCAAGCATCCGAGCCGAGAATCGTCCAGATAGTACCATAGAATAGTTTCGATCGGCTGTTTGGTTGGTGGCCGTTGCCTAATAAACCTGATTGAAAACACTATCTGACCTAAGACGGTCTCCAATAACGCGACTTATCCCCAAAAATACGTCGTGCACAGTGGATAAGTAGCAAAAAATTAGCCTCCAACCGAGTACGCAAACACAACAGCCATTTTGGGTCGGAGGCGACGCGGGAGGCAAATAAGCGTCGTCGAGGAGAGACGACGCAAAAATCTTGCGCCCTGGGCCTGTGGACGAGATGACGGCGAGGACCGCGGCGGGGCGCTCGCCCTAGCGCCGCTGGCCGAGGAAGGGGCTCCCGCGCCTGTGCCGGGGGGCGGGCACCGCGGAGGCTTGGTCGCGGCTGCGGACACCACCGAGGCCTGGCCGCACCGGAGCGCCGGCGGGCGAGCACCGCGGGGGGGCGGTGGAGGGAGGGAGGGAGAGAGAGAGAGAGAGAGAGAGGCGCACGGGCGGAGGAGGAGAGGGGCGTGGCCGGCTCGCGCGAGGCGAGCTCGCCGTGGGAGCACCTCCGGAGCCGCCGGCCTTGGTGGCCTCACCGGATCTGGGACTGCTCCCTCGCGGCCGGTGATGAGCAGCGCCGCATGGGGGCGGAGGTGAGCAGCGTGAGGAGCAGGCGGCGCTCTAGCCCACCCGCCGCGCTATCACGCCGAGGGAGAGGGAGAGAGAGAAAGGGGAGGCGGGAGGGGAGGGGGCTCGGACGGGAGCCACGGTGCGGGCGGAGGCACGGGGGTTGGGACGAGGAGTGAGGGAGAGAGAGACAGACAGAGAGATGGAGGAGGCGATGAGATATTTTGGGCAGGCGCGGTGGGCTGTTGGAGAGGCAACGTTTTGGGTCCGTGACCTATTTACTGTGCAGAGCCTAATTTCTGGAATGGGTCGCTGATATAGGTATGGACTGTTGGAGATAGTCTAAGGCCATCGAAATCAGATGGGCTCGGGATAGACTTGTTGAACCAATACTCAACCAATTACACGCAGTTTGTGCAGGTGGCTTTGGGTGCACACAGGGGCGGAGGATAGTTGTCATGTTCGTTTAGCTTATAAGTCGTACTTTTTCAGCCAACGAATAGTATTTTTCACAATAAATCAGTCAATAGTACTTTCAGCTATGGCTTATCAGCCAAGCGAACAGGGCAAGTGGAGGCCAAACTACCAACTTAGTTGGCAGAAGTTTAATGGCCCCCAAGATATGTAGCAAGTTGAATTCTATATATCTATAACATGTCACGATGGTTTCATGTTGGAATGAGCAATCCAGGCCCCTCTTGGTATTGGGGTAGGGTGGCCTAACCGAATACTCCCTCGGTTCAGGAGGAATGCAATTTTAGCATAGTATCACGTTTTTTATTTTAAGTTTGACTAATTATAGATTAAAAGATATTAATATTTTATCAATATCAAATAAATATCATTAGATTAATTATGAAATGTATTTTCACAATATATTAATTTGAAGTCATAAATATAAATAATATTTACTAGAAATTTGGTCAAACGTGAACTATTTTTGCCGGTACGTTGTATTCTTTCTTAGACGGAGGAAGTAATTGATAAGAGCATCTCCAGTAGATTCAGTTACAACTCCACAACAGATTGGTAATATGGTTGTCCCAATACCCTTTTTAGATTATTGAAGGAGATAATTTTGTAGATCATCAATAAATCAAGACTACACCTATCATTGTGTTTTTTTTATTCTTTTCTTCATCATCTCTCCACTCCGCCCAAAAACACATCTCTCTTCTTACCCGCTGCACTCTCTCTCTCTCTCCTCTCTCCTCTCTCTCCTCTATCCTCTCTCTCTCCCCCCCCCCCCATTGAGCCTATCTTCAGGGTCAAGGTGGCTCCTACTCAATTAGGCCCCATTTAGATGCCACCCAAAATCCAAAATTTTTCAAGATTCTCCGTCATATCAAATCTTGCGGCACATGCATGGAGCATTAAATATAGGTAAAAAGAATAACTAATTGCACAGTTTGCCCGTAATTAACGAGACAAATCTTTTAAGCCTAAATAGTCCATAATTGGATAATTTTTATCAAATACAAACGAAAGTGCTACAGTAGCCGAAAGCTAAAAATTTTTACGATCTAAACGAGCCTTAGTTCATTTCCTCTGGCTCCCCACTCCTCTCGGGTCCCACTAGCCGCCGACCCTCCTGCATCCCCCCTTCCCAACGACGAAGGATGGCAATGGTACTCGTACGACACACGTACGGAGTAGTGCGCCCATAGTGGGCCTTGGCCACCAGAAGGTAGCTTATGGGCCGCGTATCTATACAACATCTCAAAGGATGATGACCCACGCTGAAAACGATGTTGGGCTTGCACTGGAGCACCAGTTCCTCTCTTTTCTCGGTATGGGCCGCGACGGGGATAACCATGATGACACCGCCGCCACGTGTGTAGTGCTGTGGGCCTGTGCCACGTACGGACGTACCAGACGCGGCACCGACCACGCCGTCCAACAGACTACTAGAGGCAGTGCGGACCATGCCGGCAAAGCTGACCGGCATAGTTTACTGATACGTATTTAGCCACGCACATGTGGTCCACCTTCACTGATCAATGCAATGCATCAAATTACATGTCCGCTGGGGTATCGTTCGGATTGCAATACTTCCTGTACGCCGTCCTGTAACTTTGCGTCCGAACACGGCTAAACTAAAACAAATCTTTATTCTTTTGTATTTATCCAACCGTCTCTCCCGAGCCCATACCTCAATCCTCATTGCGTATCTGTTCGGCCCCAAAACAGCGTGGCTGCTCATCCGTCCACCACCTTCTCTAGCGCGAGCTCATTGGGCTATCGTGCCGTTTCCTTTATCCATTGCCAGCCGCGCTGCACACCCTTGCTCCCTACGCGCTCACCTGCGTGGTAGCCACTTGCGTCGCTCGACGTGGATTCTCATCCGTCCGTAGTCTTCCCAGCGCACTTGTCGGGCTGCCGCACCGTGGCCTTCCCCCATCACCGGCCGCGCCGCGCGCCCCCGCTCCCTGCGTCGCTCGCTCCCTCACTGTTCGTCCGTTGCCCATCGTCGTTGGGCGTGCCGTTGACCCCGCCATGGCCGCTGGGGTACACGTACTGTGGCGCCTCATGTCTTTCCCGACCGAGCCAAGGGCACCCACGAGCATGCCCGATGCTGGTGGTGCTCGCGGACTGTGGCTCGCCAACGGCTCCCACCCCGACGGCCGAAATCGACTGGCCCGGCCTTTGCTCCCCTATGCTGCATATGTATAATTCAAATGTTTTAGACGTTTCAGATGTATGTTGTAAATATTTCATCTTGATGTTGTAAAAGTAGATCGGAAGATGTTGCATTGTATATGTTGCAAGTTTTTCAAAGGCATGTTATAAGCGTTTATTCAAAATGTTCCATCTGTTTCCAGACGTCTGTTGCAATCTTTTTTATCTAGACGTTGCATATGTTTCACACATATGTTGCAACAGTATATTCCAAATATTTCAGTTGTTTTAGTCTTATGTTGTAGCAAATGGTTTCATGTTGCGAGTTGCAAATCTGGATGTTTCGTGTGTTTTACACCCATGTTGCAAGTGTGTTCTAAATGTTTCATCCACTTTTCAGACGTATGTTGCATTTAAATGTTTCATCTATGGCCGGGTTCGAGCGGGTTGGGCGTGGCGTGCGCGCGCGGGGGGAGGGGGGTGGTTTTTGGTGGACGGTGCCGCTAGGGGCCGGCGGATGGTGGTGTTGCGGTCGTAGCGCATAGGGATCGTGCTCATTCTCAGCTGCTCAACCCAGCTCCTGAGTGCTGTCCGCAAGGAGGGAGAGGAGGGGGTCAAGGGCGACCAGTGGGCAGAGGCGGGGCGAAGTGCGTGCGTGGGGGTGACGAAGACGAACGGGGTCGGGGCGAAGGCGAACGGGAACGGGCTGCGCGGGCATCCGGGACGCGCGCGTCCGCCCGGACGTCCGGACACTAGCTAGCCACGCCCCGCAGGAATTCTAAAACTTCGGTATCCACATATTGTATTGGAACGTAGGATGTGTTCCAAAAATCGGTGTCCTAGATTTTATTTCCTAGATTTCAACAATCCGGTACAGACGGTACCTATGATGCTGCTTGATAACCAAATTTCCACCAAAAGGAAAGAGGGAAATTATTGTAAACGGTGCGCCACCGCATCGTTTGCGAGCCTCAGAATCAAAAAAATCTGAGTTCCGTAGAGCACTGCAGTGTTGCCTCGTTAGTCGGCACCTTGCCCCTTCCGACGCGGCTCTCTCTCCATCAAGCCGACGCTCATTGAACTACAGCGACTCTCAAGATTCAAGACGACGTTCGACTTTTATTTGTCGAGCTACGAACGTAACGATGTGGAATCCAGTTCCAGAAGAAGACACCGAGGTGACGAAGGAAGGAATAGGATTCTGTAAAGCGACGACAGGCAAATACAGATCATGCACGACTGCAACATAGGTACTAGCTAGTTGAAGAACAAGGCCCACAGCCCGCCGGCGGCCGTGGCCACGGCCATGCCCCAGACCAGGGCGTCCACCGGCGGCGGCATGAGCGGAGCCACCCTGGACGCGAACATCGCCGTCAGCAGCGCGGTGAGCAACCACACCGCGGCCTTGACCCTGCCGCTCCCTGCCCTGCCGCGGCGACGCTCGAACTCACGGAGGCAGACGAAGAGGAGGACGAGGGCCGCGTCCGCGACGAGCACGAACGCGACGGCGCCTGCGTCGCCCCAGGATTTGCAGACGGCGAGCGCCGAGTTGCACGCTAGGACACTGAAGCCTACCTTGGTCAGCCCAGAATAGCGCCGATCCATGCGATGCTCACAGTCACAGGGGAGACAGGGGCCGGGTGCCTGATCGTAGAAACTAGAAAGTTTTTCTTTTCTGGGCGGCAATGCAGCGTTTGAACTTAAGCCTACTATCGTTGGTGTCGGTGACGAGACGACCGAGCAGTTCGG
Source organism: Miscanthus floridulus (assembly GCF_019320115.1). Taxonomy (NCBI): domain Eukaryota; kingdom Viridiplantae; phylum Streptophyta; class Magnoliopsida; order Poales; family Poaceae; genus Miscanthus; species Miscanthus floridulus. The sequence continues at coordinate 14,005,428 of NC_089598.1, forward strand.
CCTTCGTTTTATAGCCGTTTCCCGCTAGGCCGCGGCCGGCGGGGCACTATTTTAAAAAGTCGTAGCTCGTGTATTTAAAAGGACCCTATTTAAAATTCCATATTGCGTGGTACTTTCGGCGCTCCCTTTTCAAATTCAAATTTTCGTGCCCGCTAGCCTGCACCACAACCATGTCCGAGTGGGCGACCACACACACCAGTAAAACAACACAGGCAGTAAAATAAACGGTAATTCTTGGTCCATTCGTCCGAGCTTTACTCGAGTGTCGAACAGACACAGGGTGTAGGGCCATGTGACACAACGTTTATATATTAATATGAGTTAATTTATCATCACCTGTCCATTCATTCGGCTGCCCGCTCCGCTCCTCCTACACTGTTCCTGTTAGATAATGCTGTGCGCGCCTGCCCCGCTCCTCATGCCGCTGTTCTGGCCGATGCTCCGCGCGCTTGCTCTGCTGCTGGTGTAGTTGCTCCTCCTCTGCTGCCGCTGCCCGGCCCGCCCGACGATGTCGCCAGCTTAAGGAGAAGCGCTGGGCCTTGGCACAGAAACCTTCCAGCCTCGCTTCTTGCTATAGCTATGGTTCCCCGATGCTGACGGCGAAGAAGGCCGCGCCAGGATATGATGCATGTTGCAAGTGTATATTTGAAATATTTCAGATGTTTTAGAGGTACGTTTTAGTTGTTTCACATAGATGTTGTAAAAGTAGATCAGGACATTGCATATGTTGTCACTATTGTACCCGTACGTTACAAGCGTATATCTTCAATGTTTCATCCGCTTTTTCAGACTATGTTGTAAGTGCGTTTATCTGGATGTTGCATATGTTTCACACATATGTTGTAAGTGTTTTATCTCGATGTTTGCGTATATTTGCAATAGTTTTTAATTATTTTTGCAAGTGTTTCAGATGAATGTTTCAAGTATTTTATCTGTCCTTTTTATATAATGCAAGTGTTACATCCGGATGTTTCAAAAGTAGATCGGATGTTGCACATGGAATACGTATAGAAAGCAGGAAGGGCACGAGCGGTCCCCATACGGGCGACTAGTTTGGGTGACGTGAGCCCACGCGTGGACACACGAAACGGAGGGGAAACCGACTGCAGTCGTAGACGTCTAGACGCGATTGTCGGTACGGGACCCACGGGATACCCCGCAAGGAAGGGAGAAGACCTAGTCTAATTAGGATTCTTCTCCTGTAATCTTAGTAGCAGTATTACTCTGTAATCCTACTAGGAACTCTCATTGTAAACCGACTAGGACTCTGGCCTCCTGACTATATAAAGGAGGGCACGGCTCCTTAGATTGGAGAGTTCAACAGAACAATTGTACGATACAACACTTCATAATCAATCCAACGCAAAGGCAAACACCGACTAGACGTAGGGCTATTACTCGATCTGCGATCAAGGGCCTGAACCAGGATAAATCGACTGTCTCTTGCGTTAACCATCGAGTTCTGCATACGCTGAAGCCCGAACATACTACCCCGGGTACCCCCGTGGCAGGCTATCGGTGATCAAACATCGACAGCTGGCGCGCCAGGTAGGGGCTTTCGGTGACTTTGCATCCGAGAGCTTGATGGACCTCGACAACATGATCTTCTCGAAGGGATCGACCTTCATCTTCGGTTCATGGATCTGCAAGGCGGGCGACGATGGCAAGCTCCAAGGCCGTCTTCTTGAAGATTCAGATCATCATCAGGACCATCCTATTTCGACGATAACAACAGATCTGCTTGCCGAAAGATTCGCACAGCTCAATCCGACTCAGTTCTCGCAAATTCACGCGTCCGATTCAAACTCAGGTTCCGCTTCCGAAATGAAGTCTTATCTGAGTTCTTTCGGGAAACCGTGTTCTTTTCTGACAAAGCTCCGGGACATAACGTCAACCTGTCAAGGATACTACTCGGAGTACACCTAGAATACTTCAAAGGAGTCGAGTCTTTTTCCGTTCAGACTCCACAACATGGCAACATCCTATCAGACATGGCATGAAGGATCCACTTATCCCATGCTTAGAATGCCACTGAAGGGAGCCCAGAAAGGTCTCGTTTTAACCATAACATCTCAAGATTGCATCATTCACTGGCCAGATACCGTTCCTGAGGATGACAACGCCCAACTAGTCGATGACACAACAACAGCAATTCTACCCTACCAAGAAGGAGATTCCATCTATGACTTTGAGACCTCTACTGAAGTCATCAACAGCTCTGCCAATACAGAAATCAACGACAATGACAGAACAACTCACGCTAGAGAAGTACTCATGATTCGTCGTCCTCGATCACCATTGACCCCCCCAGAAGCACCTGACGTAAGGTCTTCAGATGAATCCGAGTCCAATATATCACCATTTATCCAGGGATACGATGGTGAGACTGAGAGCCAGAGGCAAGCAAGTGAAAGAAAGAACAAATTAAAACAAGGACGACAACGCCATGCAAAACAGTAGAAAGACACTTGGATCAAATATGAATCAGACCTAGCCTAGTACAATAGAAGAAAATCAGAACGAGAAATCGAAGAAGGACGAGCAGCGAGTACTCCCTACGATAAGATCTGGGAAGCACTAGAAGAACTCAGGGCGACCTCACATCCCAATGAGAAACAAGAACAGCTTCGAGATTTCCTTCGATCAACAATCTTTAAAACGAACGACGGAAAGGAAACATCTCATGAACAGGAAGATCAAAATCAAAGGAAGTCTGCTTTAGAAAGATTAGGACCAAGTGGAAGTCACAACAGAGGAAGCCAAAGAAATCATAGTCAAAATAACCGAGTCGAGCAACCAAGAAAGGACAAAAGCAAAGCACCTACTTGGACAACCACACAAAACTACTCTTACCAAGATGACAGTTGGCAAGAAGGGGGCGCAGAATCAGAATATACAGAAGCCAGGACACATGATAGATTTCCCTATTTTGCAAACAGACTCGCTTTGATTCGACTACCTCACAAGTTCAAACTGTCCAACCACTCCAAATACGACGGCAAGACCGAACCGAAGCAATGGCTTAGAATTTACTCACAATCGATTGAATTAGCCAGAGGAGACGATGACATCAAAACCTTGTTCTTCCCCATGGCCCTAGAAACCATGCCGCTTCAATGGTTTGACAAATTAAATCCCGGATCAATCAGAAATTAAGAAGACTTATAAAGAGCTTTCTGTGAAAATTTTGCGGGAATTATTACACATCCAATCACCAACACAGAATTAAAAGGACTCAAGCAGAAAGGAAGTAAAAGTCTCAGAAATTACTATCGATGATTTGGCGAACTACGAGCTCAAGTACATGACATCACACAACGAGAAGTAATCGAAGCTTTCTCTCACGGAATCGTGGCTAGGTGGCAATTCCAAGACTTCTACAAAGAAAACCCAAGAAATAACGAAGAATTTAGAAGAACAGTAGAAAACATGATTACTACAGAAGAAAAAACGAAAGAAAGATTCCCAAAAAGGAACAACAGAGACAACCCGGATAGGCAAAATCATCGAAACAATAGACATCAGGAGAGAAAGCGAGGACCAGACAACACGGTAGCAATGGCTGACAAATTAAAGAAATTTACCAAGCCTAGAAGATATGATGACATTGAAAACATGCGTTGCCCTTTACACCCCAATGGGAGGCACACCATCAGAAATTGCTACACCTTCAACGAAAGGTACACTAGAAAAGATAGCAAGGGAAACAATAAAGAAGACAATCAGAAAAAGGAAGGAGACAACCATGATGACAAGGGGTTCTAAAAATCCAGAGGGATAGTAGCAGTAATCTTTGCCGGAATTCCAGACTCTAGAAGCAAACATCAAGAAAAGCTAGCGCTACGAACAATTATGGCCGCAGAACCCGCTACACCAAGATATCTCAACTGGTCAGAGTACCCAATCCAATTCTCAAGAGAAGACCAGTGGACCAGCATAGGAAACGCAGGCCATTACCCATTGGTTTTAGATCCAACCATTGCCGGTATGACTGTCACAAAAGTACTAATTGACGGAGGAGCAGGACTCAACATCATCTTTTCAGAAACTCTAAGGAAGATGGGACTACAACTCGCCGGGATGATCACACCAACAAGCACACCTTTTTATGGCATAGTACCCGGCAAGGCAGCAATGCCACTTGGACAAATTACTCTACCAGTTACCTTTGGGACTCCCTCGAACTACCGCACAGAGTTCATCAAATTTGAAGTCATAGATTTCGATTCCTCATATCATGCAATTCTTGGGCGCCCAGCACTAGCAAAATTCATGGCAATACCACATTATCTGTACCTGTTTCTTAAGATGTCAGGGCCTAACAGAGTTCTTTCTCTTCGGAGCGATTTAAAGCGCGCATTTGACTGCGACGTACATGCGATCCAAATTGCAGCAAAGGCATAGGCAAACGATGGAAGAAAGGAAATAGCCACTATCGCCGCAGAAACAAGCCAAGAAGAACTAGAGATACCGGCTAAGAGACCAAGCATCCTAGCACCACCAAAAGAAGCCAACATGAAGTAAATCGACCTAGGCACCGGTGATCCCACAAAAACAGCAACCATTAGTGCCCACCTATCAGCAAAATAGGAACTCGTGCTCACCAACTTTCTTCGGGACAACAAGAATATCTTCACTTGGAAGCCGGCCGACATGCCATGGGTCCCAAGAGAGTTGGCTGAGCACGGAATTGATATCAATGAAGGCTCCAAGCCTGTGAAGCAACGACTATGACGATTCTCTCCTAACAAGAAGGCAACGATTAAAAAGGAAATTACAAAACTAATGGCAGCTGGATTCATCAGGGAAATTCTACATCCGGATTGGCTAGCAAATCCAGTTCTGGTATAGAAAAAGAACATAGACGAGTGGCGCATGTGTGTTGACTACACAGATCTCAACAAACACTACCCAAAAGATCCGTTCGGGCTACCACGCATTGATCAGATAGTTAATTCAACAGCAGGATCTACCCTATTATCTTTTTTTGATTGCTATTTCGGGTATCACCAGATCGCATTAAAAGAACAGGACCAAAGCAAGACATCTTTCATCACTCTGTTCGGCGCCTACTGCTATAGGACCATGTTATTTGGACTTAAGAATGCTGGAGCCACTTACCAAAGAGCCATCCAAACATGCCTCGGTGATTAGATCAGCAAAAACGTAGAAGCATACGTGGATGACGTGGTTGTAAAAACAAAGAACCCAGATACACTGATTGAAGACTTAAAACAAACTTTCGAGAACCTAAAGAGGTGGAGGTGGAAATTGAACCCAAACAAGTGCGTATTCGGAGTTCCCTCAGGACAACTACTCGGATTCTTGGTCAGTCATCGCAGAATCAAAGCAAGCACCAAGCAAATTCGAGCAATAACAGAGATGGGCCCTCCTCGAAGCATCAAAGACGTACAAAAACTAACAGGCTGCATAGCGACACTCAACCGTTTCATATCAAGACTCGGCAAAAAAGGGTTGCCTTTCTTTAAACTACTAAAGAAGACAGACAAGTTCGAGTGGACGGAAGAAGCCAATGAAGCTTTCAAGAGACTTAAAGCATACCTCACCTCCTCACCAGTCCTCACACCTCCAAAGAAAGACGAAGACATGATGTTATATATTACAGCAACTACTACTGTAGTCAGCATAGCAATAGTAGTGGGAAGGGAAGAAAAAGGGTGCGTGTATAAAGTACAATACCCAGTATACTACATTAGTGAAGTTATATCAGAATCAAAAATCCGGTATCCGCATGTGCAAAAACTACTCTACGCCCTACTGATCACTTCACGCAAGCTTTGTCACTATTTTGAAAGCCACAAGATTACCATGGTAACAGATTTCTCACTAGGAGACATCTTACACAACAAAGACACAACAGGACGCATATCCAAGTGGGCGGTTGAACTCGATGCTCTCAACATCGATTTCACCCCGCGAAAAGCAATTAAATCTCAAGCCCTTGCTGATTTTGTTGCTGAATGGACAGAAATTCAACAACCCGTATCAAGCGCCATCCTTGATCATTGGAAGATGTACTTTGATGGATCACTTAAGCTAGGCGGAGCTGGGGCAGGCGTCCTCCTAATTTCTCTAGATGGAAGACAACTAAAGTATGTCCTCCAGATATTATGGCAAGCCACCAACAATGAAGCAGAATATGAAGCTCTCATACACGGGCTAAGAGTGGCTATTACCCTCGGAATCAAGCGACTACTCATATACGGCGATTCAGCAGTAGTCATCAACCAAGTCAACAAAGATTGGGATTGCACCAAAGAAAACATGGGTGCTTACTGTGCTGAAATCCGAAAACTCGAAAAACACTTCCAAGGACTAGAAATTCTACATGTCCTGCGGGATTCCAACATTGTAGCAGATCTTCTTGCCAAGCTTGGATCCGACGGGGCAAAGGTCCCACCCGGCGTATTCATAGAGGAGTTATCAGCTCCTTCTATCAAACAATCCGGTGAGACAACCACAGAACTCATAGCCAAAGGCAACCAGATTCTGGTGATCAAAACTTCATGGACACATGTTTTTATTGATTACATCAAAGAGAATAAGTTGCCGGTGGAAAAACATCAAGCCACACAAGTTGTCTGCAGAAGCAAGAATTACGTCCTAGTGGGAGACAAGCTATACAGAAGAGCCGCATCATTAGGAGTACTCCTAAAATATGTCTCATTTAAAGAAGGCAAACAAATCCTAGACGAAATAAACCCAGGCTGCTGTGGAAATCATGCCGCTTTAAGAACACTAGTCGGTAAAGCATTCCGCACTAGTTTCTACTGGCCAACCGCTTTGAAAGACGCAGAAAAACTCGTCAGAAGATGCAAAAGTTGTCAGATGTTTGCAAGATAAGCTCATGTGCTAGCCCACAACCTCATCTACATTCCACCCGCTTGGCCTTTCTCCTGCTAGGGGCTGGATCAAGTGGGACCTCTCAAGAAAGCAAAGGGTGGTTTCGAGTACATCTTTGTAGCAATCGACAAGTTCACCAAGTGGATCGAATACAAACCACTCGCAAAATACAGCGTAGCCAAAGCGGTCGAGTTCATCCAAGATATTATACACCGTTTCGGCATGCCCAATCGAATCATCATAGATTTGGGTTCTCCCTTCACAGCTACAGAATTCAAAAGTTGGGCACAGGATTGTGGCTTCAGTATAGATTACGCATCAGTCGCACATCCAGAAGCTAACAGACAGGTAGAAAGGGCTAATGGACTCATACTAGCCGGATTAAAACCAAGATTGTATGAAGAACTAGTAGACTATGGGTCAAAATGGATCGAAGAATTACCCAAAGTTGTATAGGGGCTACGGACTCAAATAAGCAGAGCCACCGGATACTCACCCTTCTTCTTAGTGTACGGATCAGAAGCCGTACTACCCGTAGACCTGATCTGGACGTCACCAAGGATAGAACAATACGACGAAGGAGAAGCAGAACACACCTGTAGATTAGAACTCGACAGCACAGAAGAAGTCAGAATAAATGCCACCCTACAATCAGCGAAATACCTCCAAGGACTAAGGCACCACTACAACAAGAATACACAGTCTCGATCATTACAAGTCGGAGACCTAGCACTAAGAAGAATACAAAAAACCGATGGACGACACAAACTACTCAGTCCATGGGAAGGTCCTTTTATTGTCGCAAAAGTCATCGGACCAGGCACATACAAGCTCATAATTGAAGATGGAAAAGAAGTCAACAATACATGGCACATCAGTCAGCTATGAAGATTCTACGCATAAAAATAACTCAAGGGAGAATATGTATACAAGACACAAGAGGTCAACGTTCATGATCAACAAGATACCGCAATGTATCATTGTAACACATCAATACTCATGATCAATAAAGATGATTATCTCTCGACAAACATATGTCTCATGGCTCTATCCGAGTTGTTTCCTAAATGCAAAATGGCTGAAAAGACGCCTGAGCATCCCGTCCGAGAGCAAAATAGTTGAAAAGACACTTGAACCCGCCGATAAGGATAGCTAACAAGCTAACACCCGAAATAAAAATGCAAAATGGCTGAAAAGACGCCTGAGCATCCCAGCCAAGAGCAAAATAGTTGGAAAGACACTTAAGCCCGCCGATGAGGGTAGCTAACAAGCTAACACCGAAATAAAAATGCAAAATGGCTGAAAAGATGCCTGAGCATCCCGGCCGAGAGCAAAATAGTTGGAAAGACACTTGAGCTCGCCGATGAGGGTAGCTAACAAGTTAACACCCGAAATAAAATGCAAAATGGCTGAAAAGACGCCTGAGCATCCCGGCCGAGAGCAAAATAGTTGAAAAGACACTTGAGCCAGCCGATGAGGGTAGTTAACAAGCTAACACCCAAAATAAATTGAAAATGGCTGAAAATACGCCTGAGCATCCCGGCCGAGAGCAAAATAGCTGAAAAGACGCTTGAGCCCGCTGATGAGGGTAGCTAACAAGCTAGAACCCCGAAATAAAATCAAAACGACTAAAACTAAGCCTGGGCATAGACTAGAGCATTATCAAAAGCAAGACCCTCCAGCTACTTGCACCAAATAGCAAGAGGCTCAGGGGCTACACTGGAGATACCCAAGAACGCAAAGATCTACATATGACGAGTTGTTTACAACTCGACATATCAAGAAAGGTCGTCAACACAAAGATCTATATATAATGAGTTGTTTACTTAAACAGAAAAGTACTTGATAAATCATCCGAGGAATAGGCAGGGCATTCAGGCAAAGAAGACATCAACAAAAAAGACCTTCATTCAAAAAAGAAGTATAATGTCATATTACAAGGCACGGGCATAAAAGTTGAATACATCAAGCCTCATCATCAGAAGAAGGGAGAATGATATTAAGATTATCTACTATCCTACTAGCCAAGTCTTCAACTTCTAGCTCCATCCTCTCAACAGCATCGATGTATTCTTGACTATCAGATTCCTCTGCTATCTTGGACAAAGGAATCGCTGGAGCAAGAACCCGAACTTGGGCCAGAACATTCTTGGTACACAGTTGAGCGCACCTCTTCACAAACTCTTGGAAACGAGTCGGAATTCGAGGAATCAACTGAGCCCAAGATTGCCCGTCATCCGCTAGAGTTTGAAGAACGTCGGCTACTGAATGAAAGGATTTCCACAAAGCCTTTTAGTTTTCAGTAGCCGTCGCCAACCTGCCAGACAAGTCTTCAATGGTTTTTTGGGCCTGCACAAGATCTCTATCAGCTCCACGCCTAATCAACTTAGCAAGCGCAAGCTCCTCTTCAGCATGAGTAATTACCTCCTCAGCCTTGTTGTGACTTGTACGAACAAGAGTCTTCATTTCTTCAACGCCCTCCGAGAGCTTCTGCTTTTCAACCCGGAGAGCTGGACGAAGCAGCAAACAACAAGTCAGCAGAAAGGAAAGTTTGAGCACAAAAAGAAACAAAAATAACCCTCAATACCGTTGCACTCCTTCTTCACGGCCTCCAAGTCCTTCACGGCCTCCGAGTTCTTTCGAGCCTCCTGAAGAGCGGCATCCCTCTACTTCTCGATTTCAACAGCTCGAGCACGAAGAGATTTTTCTTCATCCTGATGCATTTGACGCTCAGCCTCCATCTCGGCCCAGAGGAGATCAAGATTAGCTTTCAGGATGCTCACTTCTGAAGACAACTTTTTCTCGTTTTCAGACGAGAAAAAGAAGCCGGTATGATCATGAGAGAAGGACTAAGCAAAAAGATACAAAGAAAAACAAAGAATAAGGACCAAAGAAAAGCGACAAAGAAGGAACGATGAAAAAGCTTACCTAGAGCTTTTCTCCAAAAGAAGTCGCAAGGGACGACAAGTTTCCCCAGGCAGCAGTTAACTCCGATAGCCGATGAGTGGTATCGAACTGCTGCACCACATCATCAGCAAAAGGCAGACCGCCGGAGGCAAGAGAAGGAGAAGGAGAAGGAGAGGCCGGCCGAGGCAAAGAAGGAACGACCAGAGCGACCTCCCAGGAAGCCAAGGCCAATCCCTCAGAAGGACCCGACACAATGGCCACGGTCACCTCCGGGGCGGCCAAGTCTGCAGCGGCACCATCGCCAGAAAGCTTCGTAGCCCCTGTAGCCACTTCACCAACAGTATGCTGTGAGTCCTGAGGCTCGGTACTCAGTGGCGCGACGGAGGGCTGAGAAGAAGTCAACGAAGAAGCGAGAGAAGACGAAGGACTGAAAATTGATAAAAGAAATCGTCGATGAGAACCAGAAAAAAGGAGAACAGAAGCAAAAAGATGAAGCCATAATCTACTCACCCAGCCACCTTCTTCCTCGCAAAGACAAAAGAAGACCTCACAGGGGGACCACGGCGGCAAAAACGTCCCCGCCACTTGGCGACAGGAGCGGTATAGCCGATACCGGAGCCCCAAAAGAAGCCAAGGCTAGAGCCGTGGAAAAACTCGACACCAGAGGTGCGGAAGAGCTCGGTACTAAAGCTACCAAAGAACTCAACACCGGGGCCTCAGAAGAAGCCGGCGCGGGAGCCTCAGAAGAACCCATACCCGACGTCCGGTTACTTCAGAAAGATCAAGACTAAAAGTCAAGACAAAGAGGAGAAATTCAATGGAAGGGGAATATGAAAACAACTCACCGCCGCATGATGAGGGGTACCTCATCATCCTCTTCCCCCTTGGTCTCAACCAAGGCCACCAGAGCACCCGCTGAAAAAAGAATAAAAGTACTCGGTTCAAGATAAAAACAAGAAAACAAAGGGATAGAGAGTATAAAATATGCTCACCTAAGAGCATGCTAGCTACAACTGGAGTACCTGGAAGAGTACTTGGCTTGCGAGACTTCTTGGAAGCAGGCATGCCAGATGAAGACCTATCCGTTCGCCCCCTCTTCGAGACACTACGAGGACCGCAGGGGACTAGACGAGGAACATATTCTTCATATACATCAACAAATTCGGAAGAAACTCTAGGAAGCGCTGTGGAGATTGGGAACTTACTGGTTGCGGAAGCTCTAGCAAGTTTCTCCCTAGTTTTTGCCATGGCAGGGAGAACATCAAGAGGGATCGGGTCAACAAAGTTGCGCCCAAGCTCCTATGAAAAAGAATAAAACAACAAGACAGAGAAAAGTTAAACAAAAATGGATACAACAAGAATACATAAAGCACCCAAACAAAGAGAAAAACAACTTACAGCTGGAGGCGGGTTGTTGGCAGAGAACTCAGAGACAGTAAGCGGGACAACGCTTGCTCCTTTCAGCATCTTCTAGAGACGCTTGAGTACCTCCTCATCGGTCAGCTCAAGAGCTAGAACCATGCGGGAAGGATCCTCAGCCCCAGAGTACTCGAAGCCGAGGTGCCCTCGTTCCTTCAAAGCCTGAACTCGGCGACGAAGAAAACTCGAAACAATACCGAAACCGGTTCAACCCTGCTATTTCAGCATACTAATCCTATCAAGGAATGGCTGGATTGCCTAGGCCTCAGCGGGCAACACAGGGTTCTTATCCCATCGGTCATTAACCACGGGACTAGATCCAGAGTGGACAACAAGGGAAGGGATCAGATTGACGGCATAAAACCAATCAGTATGCCAATCTCTTACAGAATCGACCAGGTCATAGTCAAAGAACTTGCTCTTAAGACCCTAGCGAAATTGGATCCCACAACCACCAAGAACACTGGTTTCTTCACGGTGGGGTTGGGGTTTCAGGCGAAAAAAGTAACGAAATAGAGAAAGAGAAGGGGGAATTCCAAGGAAAGCTTCGCAAAGATGAACAAAGACTGAAAGGTGGAGAACTACATTAGGAGCAAGATGGTTTAAGCAAATCCCAAAATAGCTGAGAAATTGATGAAGAAAAGCAGAGGCGGGAAGGCAAAGTCCAGCGCGAATGAAAGAGACAAAAGAACGATCTCACCAGGACCTGGAGCAGGGACCCGATGCTCGCCTAGAACTCTCCATTCAGCAAAAGCCTTGCTCTGGATCAAGCCGTCACTGACAAGCTCACGGAGCTACTCTTCGGTGGTTGTCGGAGTCGGCCAAGACTTCTAGGCGGCCCTCATGGCAACAAACTCCTGATTCTCGATCACGGAGAGTGATGACTCCTCATCCATGAAAGAAGACTGGGACTTACTTGCGGTTTTCTTCTTACCCATGAACTAATGGAGGCAAAAAGCAATTAGGAGAAAAGAAAGCCTAGACAGCGGCTCTAAAGACGGCGGCGGCAATGGCGACGGCGGATGACTGAGAACTAGGGTTTGAAGGCAAGAGAAAGGCAGTAAAGAAAAAGAAGATGAATGGTCTTTAAATAGATTTCACAGCGTTAAAAACGGCTCACCAGGCTCGTTAAAACATCGTGTGAGAACGCAACGGTCCATTTACCGACACAGCTAAAATGACGGAGGGCACAAATCCACACAACGGTACAATTCAACGGGCAGATTTCAGACTTATCCATTCAGCACTACTGCGGAGTTATCAGATAACTACAAAAACAACCCATCAACAAAGAAGAAAAGAAGGGCAACTTCACAAGGAACATAAAGAACTCGGTTCTTACGGAAAGAACTCGGGAATATCATGAGCAACCGGGACTACAGCAGAAAAATAAATAACAACTCAGAAGACAAGATTCTTTTCATTACAAGCAACTTCAAAAATAGAAGATTACAAATCTTACAAGACCCAACGTACTCGGTACCACAAAAAGCAAAGTAGCAAAGAAGAACACGGACACGGCTGGCTCTGGAACGACTACGTGTCCCAAATTGCTACTCGGAAGAACAAACCGCCATCGGCTACACTGTTTTCTTCAAATGACGGACGCAGTGCATCCAAGGCGGAAATCAGCAGCACGGCAGGACAACATAGAGCAGAGAAGGCCGACAGGCATCTGTCTACCCAAGACCGATGTGATGCTGGATATGGTGTTGATCTGCACCGAACAGTCTCAAGACAGGCGACGAGGATCAACCCAGAACTGCCAGATGAAGGAACGAAGTCCACATCACAAGACTTCCTCCAACTACCGCCACGTACATCCTGGTACATTGCTGCTGCGGGATTAGCCTACCTCTAATCCCTATCACAAGACTTCCTCCAGCTACGACAAGACACACAGGAACTACAAAACACGCCCGGGGGCTGCTCTACTTCACAAACTACCATGTTAATGATCACAAAGGTTTCAACAGAATGTTCAATGGATGAAAACAAACACTCTGGGAGGGTATTTATAGATCAAAGGAGCGGTGCACATGGACTAGGAGTACCAACAAAATAAGCCTAGCAAAGGACACAGTGAAAAGATAGGACTCAATAATGGAAGACTCAGGCGAGAAGGAACAGTACTCGAAGACAGGCATATTCGGAAGAATATACCGACACAGTACAACCCGTGAACGAAAGACATTTACACTCAACCACCACCATACAACTACATCTGACAAACAGCAGACTACCGGAGGATACGCCAAAACTCTGCTTTCGAATTCCTCCTGAACAAAACAACCCGGATATATGCTCGGGGGCTGCAAAAGGAGAGGTATACAATTCTAGGGAACAACTCAGATTCAAGATCCTCCAACTTTTTGTTCCAAATAGTAAGAGGCTCGGGGGCTAACTCAGTGAGTGCACTTTTTCTCCAAAAAAGCGCACGTCACTCAGAAAACTTCTTCAAGACAACAATTTTTCAAAACAATATAAGATTCAAGACCCTCCAGCTCATTGTTCCAAATAGCAAGAGGCTCGGGGGCTACACTCAGTGAGTGCACTTTTTTCTTCGAAAAAGTGCACGTCACCAAGAAGACTTCTTCAAGACAAAGCTACTTCAAGGACTCCTGACCAAAAGAAGCCGGACCGAGCTATATCCGAGTTCTTTTAAAAACAACCCGGGTATACGCTCGGGAGCCTTTCAACAAAGAATCGGGACGATTTCAAGAAAAGACCCTCAAGCTCCTTGTACCAAATAGCCAGAGGCTCGGGGGCTACATCCAAATAGGAGTACTTTTTTCTTCAAAAAGATACGCAATCACGCAAAGATCTCACGAAGCGCTGCACGGTTTCGCTTGAGAAAGCACTCGGACGACGCTTGTTCCTACTTAACGAGGCTTGAAGGAACAAGACGAGGCTTCCAGAACTCAACCGTGAAGTGCTCGGGGGCTTGTCGGTACGGGACCCACGGGATACCCCGCAAGGAAGGGAGAAGACCTAGTCTAATTAGGATTCTTCCCCTGTAATCTTAGTAGCAGTATTACTCTGTAATCCTACTAGGAACTCTCATTGTAAACCGACTAGAACTCTGGCCTCCTGACTATATAAAGGAGGGCAGGGCTCCTTAGATTGGAAAGTTCAACACGATACAACGCTTCATAGTCAATCCAACGCAAAGGCAAACACCGACTGGACGTAGGGCTATTACTCGATCTGCGATCGAGGGCCTGAACCAGGATAAATCGACTGTCTCTTTCGTTAACCATCGAGTTCTGCATACGCTGAAGCCCGAACATACTGCCCCAGATACCCCCGTGGTAGGCTATCGGTGATCAAACATCGACAGCAATTGGCCATCCGAACTTTGATGCTACCGTTAAAATAAAACCACCGTCCTGGCCCAGCCGCCGACCACCCACGGTTACTTATTAACCTAACGACTCTTATGTGAATTTGCTTGTGGCAAACCGGCATTCCACTACAATAGTACAAGTAAATTAATAGCTGCTGGTATTATTATTTTTTATATGGGCGGCGTCCATTGACGCGTAAACTCTCCGTCAATCGAGTTTGACAGTTGTCACCCCCTAAATCATCACAACATATAAACACCCATTCAAGATATTGCAACATCCAAAAGAAAGTCAGTACTGCAGCATGCCAGTTTTCAGATGTTTGATTAGAGACGTGGCAACATGTATGTATCATTCAGAAGAACAGCATCAGGGTCACAGGGTGGAGTTTGCCATAGCCGAGAGTCACGAAAGCGAGATGGAGCCCAAGTCGCCTGCGGTTGCGCCGCGCCCTGTACATGGCCGCGGCGGAGGTCATGACTCATGGCCAGGACGACCTCCAGGCCACTGGCATCGGCGGTGTCTCTCTGTTTCATGTGGTGATCGAGGAGATGAGCTGAGGGTGGTTGGAGCTTGGAATAATGTGTGGATTAGGCCGTTAGGGATCGGCCAGGTCTGCTGCCTCAAAAATCAGGATATACACCTTCCACGTTACTTCCAAAATGAGAATTCTTCTTCTTCTTTTCTTTATTTTTTGAGCAGAAAATGAGTATTCTTCTAGATTACGAAATATAAGCAGCGCTAAACTGGCCACAGACACCACAGCCAGCCAGCCTCTGAGCCGTTCAATCTCCAACCCCGCAGGGAATGGGCCACGTTAGGCCACTATCATCATGTGGTCTAAGATGTCCAATGTCCTTGTGTTGTACGGGCCACGGCGCCAGGATGACACTTCCGGCCCGTCGCTGCGGGCGACGTATCCAACGCGGCACCGGCCACGCCGCCCACGACGCACCAAGCACGACGCGTGGTGCTAATGAAGCCACCAAGATTCATGGTGTACAGGTGCGATGCGGAGGTGCCCAGCGATGTGCAGAGCATTCATTGATGTTTAGCGTGGAGTGTCTTTGACGTAAAGTAAGCGACTCAAGAGATAAATGAGAGTGAAAACTCTTGTTCATTCATGGATCTATGATTATATATATATATATATATATATATATATATATATATATATATATATATATATATATATATATATGTGTGTGTGTGTGTGTGTGTGTGTGTGTGTGTGTGAAGGGACAACTTCTGAAGGGGTGTCTTCTAAGAGAGCGGTTGATCACTAGTAAAGTGATTCATAATAATTCCTCTTAATCAATAGCGTCATCCATCACTTAGATCAATGTATTGGATAATTTCTCCAAAAACCCTGTAGAAAAAATACGAAGAAATATGTGTGGACATGCCATTAAAACTCCTTAAAATCTAGTGGAAAAAATAAGAAGAAAATAATATGGCATATGTTATTATTGTCTCGTTATAAACTTATATGGGAAACCTCGGAAGAAAAAACCCATAACCAAATTTAGAGAACAATAAATATGATCTGAGGATCATAATTATAATTATATGTCTTTGATACCTTCTCAAAAACCCCTGTGGAGGAAAACAGAAGATATGGCATGTATATGTCTAAGATACCTCCATATAAAAACCCCGGTGAGCAAAATAAGAGATATGACATATAAACTTGTATTGATATTGCCTCATTAAAAACCTTCTACGACAAACCTGTGTGGGGAAAAACTCATCGAGAAAAAGAATATAATATGATGTTTTGAACAGGTTATAGTTTCAAGAGGAGTCTCTCCCTGAACCTTGCAACTCTCAAAGTCATCGCATACCGATCTCAATAATACATTGTGAAATATGAAAATTGGTAGAGACTTTGTGAATAATCTCGTGAAGTTCTCACTTGATTTAGTTTGCAAGGTGTTTATCTCCTCACTTTCGTGAGAGTAACACATTTTTATATAAGGAAATATAGTGATATTGCTCATATATAACATGTTTACATTTAAGCAATACAAGTTGCATTATCTTTAAAGATAATAGCTAGTGATTCGATGAAATCAAAAGTGACCATTCAATTAGCCATACATGTTAATGTAATACCTCAGAATGAGGAGTGGAAGTAGCCACTAGAGTCAAGTTTGATGACTCCCATGAAAATTTACCACTATAATATCAGTATATGGTCTAGCATTATGGGGATTAGCTAGCCAGTACCTCTATACCCAACTATGATCATATCTTAATTCATATAACAATAAATCAAGATCCTTTCTGCCATATAGATATCTGTGGATATCCTCTTTGACTCCCACCTTTCGGTGTTATAGAAGTTGCGCTATTTCAAGCTATAGCAAGTATCTGCAGATGCAATATCAGGCCTGTTGCGATATGCAAGATACATAAGCACTTTGATGGCACTAACGTTATCATCCCAGGGTCTGAATCTATATTGATCTATATTTAGGGATTGAATGACCAATAGTGTTGGAAGTACAATTGTCCAATATTATTTGGATATTGGTAGACAATATCAATTGAATATTGGGTGACTGATGTACATGCTTAAGCTACAGACTTAAGCGTAATTTGGTTTTACCTAAATATAACATCTCAAATTCCGTCTTATATGATGAGTACCTATTTTTATATGTGTCATATAAGATGTATAAAATCCAATTGGAATTTTATTATGATCACACAGGTGAAATCATCCAGATGGGAGCCATCCTTCTGTGGAAGGAACTCGTCTAGTCAGTTGTACCACAATCAACTTGACTATCTCAAGTCATAGAGTGACTTGATTTATACACAAATGTATGTTATGGTTTGCGTTTGATTCAGAATACAAAGTTCATTTAGGACTTAAAATCCGAATCTATCCAAATCAAATTTGGTCTGCCTGTTATCGATATAGGAACATAATTTCCACACATACCTATTCGATATAGGAACATAATTTTCACACATACCAATAGGTATGTTATGCTAGATCTCTGCATGAAACCTGATTAAAAACACTATCTGACCTAAGGCCATCGAAATCAGATGGGCTCCGGATACCCTTGCTGAACCAATACTCAACCAATTACACGTAGTTTGTGCAGGTGGCTTTGGGTGCACACTGGGACAGAGGATAGTGGAGGCCAAACTACCAACTTGGTTGACAGAAGTTTAATGGCCCCCAAGATATGAAGCAAGTTGAATTCTATATATCTATAATATGTCACGATGGTTTCATGTTGGAATGAGCAATCCAGGCCCCTCTTGGTATTGGGATATGCTCCGCCGCTCGGTGCACGACTACGAGGATGGCCTAACCAAGTACTCCCTCTATCTAGGAGGAATGCAATTTTAGCATAGTATCACATTTTTTATCTTAAGTTTGACTAATTATAGATTAAAAGGCATTAATATTTATTAATATCAAATAAATATAATTAGATTAATTATGAAATGTATTTTCACAATATATTAATTTGGAGTCATAAATGTAAATAATATTCACTAGAAATTTGGTCAAACTTGAACTACTTTTATCGGCACGTAACCCGTACTTGCATTCTTTCTTAGACGGAGGAAGTAATTGATAAGAGCATCTCCAGGTGATCCAGTTACAACTCCACAACAGATTGGTAATATGGTTGTCCCAATACCCTTTTCAGAGTATTGAAGGAGATAATTTTGTAGATCATCAATCAATGTAGACTACACCTATCATTGTGTTTTTATTCTTTTCTTCATCATCTCACCACTCCGCCCAAACACACATATCTCTTCTTACCTGTCGCATTCTCTCTCTCCTCTCCCGCCCCCCCCCCCCCCCCATTGAGCCTATCTTCAGGGAGGGTGGCTCCTACTCGATTAGTTCATTTCCTCTGGCTCCCCACTCCTCTCGGGTCCCACTAGCCGCCGACCCTCCTACATCCCCCCTTCCCAACGACGAAGGATGGCAAAGGTACTCCTACTACACACGTACGGAGTAGTGCGCCCATAGTGGGCCTTGGCCACCAGAAGGTAGCTTATGGGTCGCGTATCTATACATCTCAAAGGATGATGACCCACCCTGAAAACGATGTTGGGCTTGCACTGGACCACCAGTTCCTCTCTTTTCTCGGTATGGGCCGCGACGGGGAAAACGATGATGACACCGCCGACACGTGTGTAGTGCTGTGGGCCTGTGGCACGTACGGACGTACCGAATTTTTTTTAGCCTTTTTTTCAAAAATATTCACAAATAGATCCCTGGTGGTTTGATTTTTGTTTATGGACCCTGACCACGGCGCCATGGCTTTTGGCGCCGAGGAAACACGTCTCGGCGCCATGGCCAATGACGCCGAGGTCTTGGCAAGGCGTCGGACGTGGCGGTGACCTGGCGCCGACGTGGATAAGGACTAGGCGACGTAGATCTTGGCGTTTGAAATAAAACAAGTATAATTGTTCCGAGAAACATGCAACAACACTATTGCGGTTCAGCTGGTTAGGATGCACGCGACTTAGCTCAAAGGCCTAGGTTCGAACCCCAGCGCTGAATCTTTTTTTGCTACATTTGTATAAGCAATAGAACAAGAAAACTTATTTCAAGAAACATGCTATATCTCAGTTGTAGTCTAGTTGGTTAGGATGCTTGGCTTTAACATAAGACCTAGGTACAAATCCAGCAGGCAAATTTTGTTTGCTGCATTTATTAATCATTTTTTTTGCTTACTTAGAGGGTGTTTGGTTCTTTAGTCGCTCCTAAAATTCATATCACATCGAATATTTGATACTAATAAGGAGTATTAAATATATATTAATTACAAAACTAATTACATAGATGGAGGCTACTTTTCGAGATGAATTTTTTAAACCTAATTAATCTATCATTTGCACATGTTTACTGTAGCACCACATTGCCAAATCATGTGCTAATTAGGCTTAAAAGATTCGTCTCGCAAATTAGTCGCAAGTTGTGCAATTAGTTTCAGAATTAGTCTATATTTAATACTCTATACATGTGTCCAAACATTCGATGTGACAGGATATTTAGGAGATCCTGTAGAAACCAAACAGGCCCCCCTTAGTTATTACTAACGTCCTGGGATCCACCAAACTTTGTTATTATTAACATGAGAGAACACTATTCACTAATTTATAATTTGTTTTGGATGAAGGATACATCTCAAGGTGTATTATTTATATATTATCTAAATCCAAATCCTCCTTATATTATCATAATCATGGATGTATTTATTTATTTATTAGTTTATATACCTCGGTAGTAGTGTTTTTCTTATGAGGAGGAGATCCTCCTCCATTCCTCATCAAACTTAGTTGAACAGTTCAAATGATAATAATATGGACCTCTTAGTTAATACATTAAGCCCATTCTTCTTGTTAATTCTATTTCATATAAAATAGGGAGGTATGCAAATTAAAGAGATCAACACTAAAATAGGGAGGCAAAGAAAATTACACTTACTTAATGTAAAATATATTCTTTTATTTATTTACTCTTGTCTCGCAAGCCTTCAACTTATATATGATGACAAAACCATATGCATGTAAGTAAAAGGACAGCCAAGCAACATGATATAAATAAACACGTCACTCAACTCAACTTAATCGAGGTACATAATGTTTTAAAATCAAATAAAAAATAAATTAAATATACAGTGTACTGTGGAATAATGAAACAATAATATACAGTGTGCGGTGAAACCCATGACACTAATAATAAAGGAATAATATTTCTTGTTGTAATTTTTTATAAAAATAAAAAAAATTAAAAAAATATTTGCTATTTGGGTTCGAGCCCAGGTCTGTGGGCTGAGACCCGTCCGTCCAAACCAACTGGACCACAATGGGTTCATTGCATGTTCCTCAAAATATTTTTTCTTTTTCTATTGCTTATAAAAATGTAGCAAAAAAGAATTAGCGTTGGGGTTCGAACCCAGGCCTTTGAGCCAAGTCATGCGCGTTCTAACCAGCTGAACCACAATGACGTTGTTGCATGTTTCTCGGAACAATTATACTTGTTTCATTTCAAACGCCAAGATCTATAGGGTCACAGCTCGGCGTCGATGCCATGCCCACGTCGACGCCAGGTCACCACCACGTCCGACGCCTCGCCAAGACCTCGGCGCCATTGGCCATGGCACCGAGACACGTTTCCTCAGCGTCAAAAGCCATGGCACCGAGATCAGGGTCCATAAACGAAAATCAAATCATCATAGATCTATTTATAAATATTTTTTGAAAAAAAGCTGAAAAATAAAAAAAAATTGCCACGTACCAGACGCGGCACCGACCACGCCGTCCACCGACTACTAGAGGCGGTGCGGACCATGCCGGCAAAGCTGACCGGCATCGTTTACTGATACGTATTTAGCCACGCACATGTGGTCCACCTTCGCTGATCAATGCAATGCATCAAATTACTTTGCGTCCGAACACGCCTCCCTAGGGGTGGGTCCTAAACAGAAACAAATCTCTATTCTTTTGTGTTTATCCACCTGTCTCTCCTAAGCCCATACCTCAATCCCCCTTGTGTATTTACCCGGCCCTAAAGCAGCGTGGCTGTTTATCCGTCCACCCCCTTCTCCAGTGCGTGCTCGTTAGGTTGTCGCGCCGTTTCCTTTCTCCGTTGCCAGCTGCGCTGCACACCCTTGCTCCCTACGCGCTCACCTGCGTGGTAGCCACCGGCGTCGCTCGACGTGGCTTCTCATCCGTCCGCCGTCTTCCCAGCGCGTGCTCGTCGGGGTGCCGCACCGTGGCCTTCCCCCCAATCACCGGCCGTGCCGCGCGCCCCCTCTCCCTGCGTCGCTCGCTCTCTCGCCTTTTGTCCGTTGCCCATCGTCGTTGGGCGTGCCGCTGATCCCGCTATGGCCGCTGGGGCACACGTGCCATGTCGCCTCAGGTCTTCTCCGGTCGAGCTAAGGGCACCCACGAGCATGCCTGGCGCTGGTGGTGCTCGCAGACTGTGGCTCGCCGCCGGCTCCCGCCTCGACGGTCGGAATCGACTGGCCCGGCCTTCCCTCTCCTATGCTGCATATGTATGATTTAAATATTTCAGATTTATGTTGTAATTATTTTATCTTGATATTGCAAAAGTAGATCGAAAGATGTTGCATTGTATATGTTGCAAGTTTTTCAGAGGCATGTTACAAGCGTTTATTCAAAATGTTCAATCTGTTTCCAGACATCTGTTGCAATCTTTTTTTTATCTGGATGTTGCATATGTTTTACACATATGTTGCAATAGTATGTTCAAAATATTTCAGTTGTTTCAGTCTTATGTTGCAGCAAATGGTTTCATGTTGCGAGTTGCAAATCTTGATGTTTCGTGTGTTTTACACCCATGTTGTAAGTGTGTGTTCTAAATGTTGCATCCACTTTTTAGACGTATGTTGCATTCAAATATTTCATCTATGGCCAGGTTCGAGCAGGTTGGGCATGGCGTGCGCGCGGGGGGGGGGGGGGGGGGGGGGGGGTCGGTGGACGGTGCCGCTGGGGCGGACGGATGGTGGTGTTGCGGTCGTAGCGCGTTGGGGGCGTGCTCGTTCTCATCTGCTCATCCCGGCTCCTGAGTGCTGCCCGCAAGGAGGGAGAGGAGGGGGTCATGGGCGACCAGCGGGCAGAGGCGGGGCGAAGTGCGTGCGTGGGGGGTGACGAAGACGGACGGGGTCAGGGCGAAGGCGGACGGGAACGGGCTGCGCGGACATTCGGGACGCGCGCGTCCGTCCGGACGTCCAGGCGCTACCCACGTCCGACAGGAATTCTAAAACTTCGGTATCCACATATTCTATTGGAACGTATTATGTGTTCCTAAAATCGGTGTCCTAGATTTTATTTCCTAGATTTCAACAATCCGGTACAGACGGTACCTATGATGCTGCTTGATAACCAAATTTCCACTAAAAGGAAAGGGAAATTATTGTAAACGGTGCGCCACCGCATCGTTTGCGAGCCTCAGAATAAAAAAAATCTGAGTTCCGTAGAGCACTGCAGTGTTGCCTCGGCAGTCAGCACCTTGCCCCTTCCGACGCGGCTCTCTCTCCATCAAGCCGACGCTCATTGAACTACAGCGACTATCAAGATTCAAGACGACGTTCGACTTTTATTTGTCGAGCTACGAACGTAATGATGTGGAATCCAGTTCCAGAAGAAGAAACCGAGGTGACGAAGGAAGGAATAGGATTCTGTAAAGCGACGACAGGCAAATACAAATCATGCACGACTGCAACTTAGGTACTAGCTAGTTGAAGAACAAGGCCCACAGCCCGCCGGCGGCCGTGGCCACGGCCATGCCCCAGACCAGGGCGTCCACCGGCGGCGGCATGAGCGGAGCCACCCTGGACGCGAACATCGCCGTCAGCAGCGCGGTGAGCGCCCAGACCGCGGCCTTGACCCTGCCGCTCCCTGCCCTGCCGCGGCGACGCTCGAACTCACGGAGGCAGACGAAGAGGAGGACGAGGGCCGCGTCCGCGACGAGCACGAACGCGACGGCGCCTGCGTCGCCCCAGGATTTGCAGACGGCGAGCGCCGAGTTGCACGCTAGGACACTGAAGCCTACCTTGGTTAGCCCAGAATAGCTCCGATCCATGCGATGCTCACAGTCACAGGGGAGACAGGGACCGGGTGCCTGATCGTAGAAACTAGAAAGTTTTTCTTTTCCCTGGGCGGCAATGCAGCGTTTGAACTTAAGCCTACTATCGTTTTATAGCCGTTTCCCGCTAGGCCGCGGCCGGCGGGGCGCTATTTTAAAAAGTCGTAGCTCGTGTATTTAAAATTCCAAATTGCGTGGTACTTTCGGCGCTCCCTTTCCAAATTCAAATTTTCGTGCCCGCTAGCCTGCACCACAACCATGTCCGAGTGGGCGACCACACACACCAGTAAAACAACACAGGCAGTAAAATAAACGGTAATTCTTGGTCCATTCGTCCGAGGCCTTGTTCAGTTGGAAAAATTTTTAGCGAAATGGTACCGTAGCATTTTCGTTGTTATTTGACAATTAATGTCCAATCATAGTCTAATTAGGCTTAAAAGATTCGTCTCGTGAATTTCGTCTAAACTGTGTATTTAGTTTTATTTTTTATTTATATTTAATGTTTCATGCATGCGTTCAAAGATTCGATGTGACGAAAAATCTTAAAAAATTTTGAGAACTAAACACTACCTGAGCTTTACTGGAGTGTCGAACAGACACAGGGTGTAGGGCCATGTGACACAACGTTTATATATTATATCGAGTTAATTTAACATCACCTATCCATTCATTCGGCTGCCCGCTCCGCTCCTCCTACACTGTTCCTGTTAGATAATGCTGTGCGCGCCTGCCCCGCTCCTCATG
The DNA here is from genome assembly GCF_019320115.1 of Miscanthus floridulus. NCBI lineage: Eukaryota > Viridiplantae > Streptophyta > Magnoliopsida > Poales > Poaceae > Miscanthus > Miscanthus floridulus. The sequence continues at coordinate 14,029,308 of NC_089598.1, forward strand.
CCGCTGTTCTGGCCGATGCTCCGCGCGCGTGGCCTGCTGCTGGTGTAGTTGCTCCTCCTCTGCTGCCCAACCCGCCCGACGATGTCACCGGCTTAAGAGCAACTCCAACTAATCCCTCAAATTTTGCCCCCCTATTCCTGCAAATGAGAGTCCCTCATCCATATTTCATCTCCTACTCCTCAGGGTATTCCAACCGATCTCCTAAATTTTTCCTACTTTTACACTGTATTGTCATAGGCCCTGTTTATTAGTCCCACTTGTCAGCTTTATGGAAGAGAGAAAGCAGGATGAGGGAGAGGATGAGGGACTCCTACATCTGGGAGTTTATGAGAGAGAAATGAGAGTCCCTCATCCATCGGGGCTTGAATAGGGGTTCGGTTGGAGAGGTTTTTGATGTGTTTGAACTCTTAAAATAAGATGAGGACTCAAGTAAGAGTTCGGTTGGAGTTGCTCTAAGGAGAAGCGCTGGGCCTTGGCACAGAAACCCTCCGGCCTCGCTTCTTGCTATAGCTACGGTTCCCGATGCTGACGGCGGAGAAGGTCGCACTAGGATATGATGCATGTTGCAAGTGTATATTTGAAATGTTTCAAATGCTTTAGAGGTATGTTTTAGTTGTTTCACATGGATGTTGTAAAAGTAGATCATGACATTGCATATGTTGCCACTATTGTATCCGTACGTTGCAAGCGTATATCTCCAATGTTTTATCTGTTTTTTTAGACTATATTGTAAGTGCGTTTATCTGGATGTTGCATATGTTTCACACATATGTTGCAAGTGTTTTATCTCGATGTTTGCGTATATTTGCAATGGTTTTCAAATTTTTTTCAAGTGTTTCAGATGAATGTTTCAAGTATTTTATCTGTCCTTTTTATATGTTGCAAGTGTTACATTCGGATGTTTCAAAAGTAGATCAGATGTTGCACATGGAATACGTATAGAAAGCAGGAAGGGGCACGAGCAGTCCCCATGCGGGCGACTAGTTTGGGCGACGTGAGCCCACGCGTGGACACACGAAACGGAGGGGAAACCGACTGCAGTCGTAGACGTCTAGACGCAATTAGCCATCCGAACGTTGACGCTACCGTTAAAATAAAACCACCGTCCTGGCCCAGACGCCGACCTCCCACGATTACTTATTAACCTAACGACTCTTATGTGAATTTGCTTGTGGCAAACCGGCATTCCACTATAATAGTACAAGTAAATTAATAGCTGCTGGTATTATTGATTTTTTATGTGGGCGGCGTCCATTGACGCGTAAACTCTCCGTCAATCGAGTTTGACAGTTTGTCACCCCCTAAATAATCACAACATATAAACACCCATTCAAGATATTGCAACATCCAAAAGAAAGTCAGTACTGCAGCATGCCAGTTTTCAGATGTTTGATTAGAGACGTGGCAACATGTATGTATCATTCAGAAGAAGAACCGCTTGAACTTTTCAGCGCTGCGGCGCAGCCGCTGTGGCTGAAATCTTCATCGCGCAGTTCATGTTGAGTGGTCCGTTGTGAATGAATCTTTATATCCCACAGAAATGTGAGAACAATGGGCCATGTCTGTGCTGAGAATGAGGGTAACCACCACTAAATACCCTGTTGCCTTGTTGATTTTAATTTACCCAATAACAGGCCGGCGCATCCGAATTGAAGCGTGAAGCAGAGGATCGCTGCAAACAAAGCGATAACTCACGGGTCACTCCTGGCCCATCGCTGCGGGCGACGTATCCGACGCGGCACCGGCCACGCCGCCCACGACGCACCAAGCACGACGCGTGGTGCTAATGAAGCCACCAAGATTCATGGTGTACAAGTACGATGCGGAGGTGCCCAGCGATGTGTAGAGCATTCGTTGATGTTTAGCGTGGAGTGTCTTTGATGTAAAGCAAGAGACTCAAGAGATAAATGAAAGTGAAAACTCTGGTTTATTCATTGATCCATGATATATATATATATATATATATATATAACTACTACTCTGTAGCTGGCTACAAAATAACTTATTTTGTGGCCACTTTGAGTTACGATAATTACTATATTAATTTACGAGTTTATAGTAACTCCTTACTAAGTGGTTTACTATAACGTTATGGTAAATATCCCATGTGTTATAATAACCTAACTATCGTAAATATGTATTGATATTATCGTAAATTAGTATATAAAATTATCGTAAACGAAGGTGGCTACAGAATAACTTATTTTTGTAGCTGGCTACTGAATATACTCTCCATATATATATATATATATATATTATGTGTGTGTGTGTGAAGGGACAACTTCTGAAGGGGTGTCTTCTAAGAGAGCGGTTGATCACTAGTAAAGTGATTCATAACACTCCTCCTTGATCAATAGCGTCATCCATCACTTAGATCAATGTATTGGATAATTTCTCTAAAAACCCGGTGGGAAAAATACGGAGAAATATGTGTGGACATGCCATTAAAACTCCTTAAAATCCAGTGGAAAAAATAATGAGAAAATGATATGGCATATATTGTCTCATTGTAAACTTATATGGGAAACCTCGGAAGAAAAAACGCATAACCAAATTTAGAGAACAATAAATATGATCTGAGGATCATAATTGTAATTATATGTCTTTGATACCTTCTCAAAAATCCCTGTGGGGGAAAACAGAAGATATGGCATGTACATGTCTAAGATACCTCCATATAAAAACCCCGGTGAGGAAAATAAGAGATATGGCATATAAACTTGTATTGATATTGCCTCATTAAAAACCTTCTATGAAAAAACTGTGTGAGGAAAAACTCATAGAGGAAAAGAGTATAATATGATGTTTGAACAGGTTATAGTTTCAAGAGGAGTCTCCCCCTGAACCTTGCAACTCTCAAAGTCATCGCATATCAATCTCAATAATACATTGTGAAATGTGAAAATTGGTAGAGACTTTGTGAATAAATCTCGTGAAGTTCTCATTTGATTTAGTTTGCAAGGTGTTTATCTCCTCACTTTTGTGAGAGTAACACATTTTTATATAAGGCAATATAGTGATATTGCCCATATATAACATGTTTACATCCAAACAATACAAGCTACATTATCTTTGAAGATAATAGCTAGTGATTCGATGAAATCAAAAGCGACCATTCAATGAAGTCACACATGTTAATGTAATACTTCAAAATGAGGAGTGGAAGTAACCACTAGAGTCAAGTTTGATGACTCCCATGAAAACTTTACCACTATAACATCAGTATATGGTCGAGCATTATGGGGATTAGATAGCCAGTACCTGTATAGCCAACTATGATCATATCTTAATTCATATAGCAATAAATCAAGATCCTTTTGTGCCGTATAGATATCTGTGGATATCCTCTTTGACTCCCACATTTCGGTGTTATAGAAGTTGCGCTATTTCAAGCTATAACAAGTATCTACAGGTGCAATATCAGGCATGTTGCGATATGCAAGATACATAAGCACTTTGATGGCACTAAGGTTATCATCCCAGGGTCTGAATGTATATTTATCCATATTTAGGGATTGAATGACCAATAGTGTTGGAAGTACAATTGTCCAATATTATTTGGATATTGGTAGACAATATCAATTGAATATTGGATGACTGATGTACATGCTTAAGCCATAGACTTAAGCGTAATTTGGTTTTACCCAAATATAACATCTCAAATTCTGTCTTATATGATGAGTACCTATTTTTATATGTGTCCTATGAGATGTATAAAATTCAATTGGGATTTTATTATGATCACACAGGTGAAATCATCCAGATGGGAGCCATCCTTCTATGGAAGGAACTCACCTAGTCAGTTGTACCACAATCAACTTGACTATCTCAAGTCATAGAGTGACTTGATTTGTACACAAATGTATGTTATGGTTTGCATTTGATTTAGAATACAAAGTTCATTTAGGACTTAAAATCCGAATCTATCCAAATCAAATTTGATCTGCTAGTTATCGATATAGGAACATAATTTCCACACACACCAATGGGTATGTTATGCTAGGTCTTTGCATGAAACCATGTGCTACAAGCTCTCACTGTTTCACCACCTTATGGATTTGAAAAATCCATAATGCTTTCATAGGAAAAGCAATGTGAGGAGAAGTCATTTAAGAGGTAACGACTTCTCACTAATGAGTGAAAGCAATTCGCCTTAATTGCCACCTTTGATTGAGCCAGTATGAGTGTTTGAACACTCTGCCTAGGACTTTTGGTTTGGATCCAAAAAAGGTGTATGGCAATTTTGAGGAGTATGTCGATAATTTGTAGTCTTTTGTATGATTGATTCAATGGAACCAATTAAGCATGTGGAAATTTTTTACCCCTTGAACTCTATGTCATTTCCCATAATAACAGAGTTAGGGCATTTCAATGACAGAACGCCTAAATTTGTACACAAGTTGTGTTGGGGTTTTGGATGTTAAACATCCATAGGCTTTGGATAGCAAATATCCATAGTGTCTATCAACTTGATGTTGAATGCATGTACTATCTTGGAGAATTCTCTCCCCCTAATCCGTGAATGCTTGCAAGAAGCTATATCCCCATGTGGCCATACTTCTCCCCCTCTTATTGAGATTTAGGCGCTGGGTGGTTTTATCAGGTACCTCCACTCTTTCTGGCACATTCAATGGGAATTGGATTTGGAGACAACTTTATGACAAGTAAATGCATTTGGCAGACTATTTGCAATGTGTTGCAAATATAAGATATTTCTGAACTGTTGGTTCAGATTCTTTGATACGTGGATATGAGGACCAAATATCAATAGTGATACTCTTTTTCTGATTCCTGGCATTCTATGTGTGGTAAGTATCTCCCCCTAATGTCTGGAATCTTCCTCAAAGATGTATTCAGCATACGGGCAATGAATAAATCCCCAAGTAGAGATCTGAGGTATTATTGAGTGACATATAATGATACCTTGTGTAGACCTTCAATGCCCATTGATGTATGCCGCGGTGGTGATATCGGTACGTGTAAAATGTTACCGATTCACAGATGAGAAATGTTTTGGCTATAGGGCCAAATTTCCTCGTACTAACTGCAATGGAGGGAGCCGTATAATTGTAGTTGATAAATTTGGATTTATGATGAGGTGTAAATTCGTATGCCACCAACTAAATGTTGGTAAATTGTAATTCTATTTTGGGTCATCAAACAACAAACTTAATTCTCTCAATGAGAGATTTAGTTTGACCATCATGTGTAAGAATATAAGATACTTAATGATTTAGTCCCTAGAAACCAAACATTTTCATATAAATGGATTAGATCCCGCGTCTGGGATCATTTGCTCTAAATTGAAGAATTTGAGCGATGAGTTTGGCAAATTTGTGGTACCTTATGAGTAAGGCACACACTTAGGACAACATTGTAGTTGCATAAATATGCATTACATAGTATCATTATGATCCATAAAATGGAAATGGAGTCACATGTATGTTCTTGAATTTCTTCAGAAATTTGGTGGCTCACATTGATGTTGTGACCAATAGAATTGATAATAATTTTCTCATCATTCTAAATGTAGAATGATCAAGCCAAATGTGCCTAAATTTGATGGGATCAAGAGAGAAAATTATTTTGTACGTAACATATATTATGGGATTGATGTATGTATAATACACCCAAGATGATATGGAAGAAATTTGCACAATCATATAGTTTTCATATATGTTGCACTAAGTAGAGTGTAGATTTTCATCATCACTCTTTAGTATTGAGTTCCAGTTTGAAAACCATGCAACTGAATACATGAAAACATCATGGAGTATCAATAAAATCAGGATACATGGGTGCATCCATGATTAAAAATGAATACCCATAGAGATTGTAATCTCTCATAATTGTGTTAGCGGTACGATGGCCCACTAAACAAGATTCCTTTCCATCTAGTAGAATCCCAAGTGATTCTATATAGATCGAGGTAGAATCCAAAAGACTTTGCACTCATATAGAATATGTATACCATGTATGAGGTACATGATATTTTTGGTAATGGATAGCATACTACATGTGGTAATACGACATTAGGCTAATAATATTTCCAATGGAAATATGAAGACTTTTGCAAGTGTTTGCATGTTGAAGTGAACTTCAAACTTGTCGGTGTTTCGTACAAGCACCGGCAAGTAAATTTATAGTAATGCGTGTTAGGGTCGAATGGTGCGCTAAAGGACACAAGATTTATACTGGTTTGGGCTGAATATCCCTACGTCCAGTTTATTGCTACTCGTGTTATTAGCACCGTGAATGGTTTGTAGTAGGGGATACAAACGATCGAGAGAGGGACAGGTCCCAAGTCTCTGATGGAAGGGTCGAAAGGAGGCCAAGAGCTTGGTAGCAGCTTGATTGTGTGTGTGTGTCTTGTGTCGTTTGGTCTCCCTTTGTTGGAGGAAGCGCATCCCCTTTTATAGATGAAAGGGGATGGCTTTACAAGGGTGAGGACTTAGGATGCGTACTCCACCTAGCCTTGTGGCTCATGTCTACCCAGCTCGGTTACCCATTCTGATGGGTGTGAAAGGATGATAAGCGCCTACAATACTGTCGATGCCCCTGTAGAATGTCAGGATGTTTGCAGAATACTGCCCTACGCAGGGTATGGGCTGCAGTACAGTGGTTTTGACTTATGAACCTTGCCCATCATTGCTCCGCACTCCTTCTGGCTCCTATGAGTCTCTGCCGGAGGGACGTGGGGTCGGGGTCCGGAGTAGCACTATGGGCAAGGTCCTTTGATTTGGTGGACCCAAGGGGTCAGGAAGCGGGCGCCGCTCCCTTGGGTCCATAACGTGGTGACGGCATGTCTGTCCTTCAAGTAGATCACAAATCCTTTTCTGGAGTGTAGTGGTTGTCATATATCTTCGTCAGGTTCTATGTCCTAGAGCTAAAGGCGGCGCCTACAACTCTAAACGGCGAGGAGCACGCGCCTGCAATACCTTTTGGGCTCTGCGGCGCCCGGAAGGGTCTAAAGCACCTATCTAGTCGCTCCCTGGCAGTACCTTTCCTACCGGGGCGCAGGGTATGGTCCTTGAAGCCGTGGTTGACCCAAACATCTTGTCTTGCTCTGTACCCATCATCATGAGGGAACGGGGGAGAAGTTATCAGGTAAGATGAAACCAATCTTTGGACATCGAATGGGGCGAGGTTTGTCCTCGATCGTCAGGCGAGACAGAGTCTAGTCCTTATCCCTTGGGCGTGACCGAGCCCACCCCCGGGGGTCGAGCGAGGCGGAGTCTATCCCTCAACCCTCGAGCGAGGCAGAGCTATCTCGAAGGCGTCAGGTGAGGCGGAGACTAGCCTTCAGCCCTAGGGCGAGGTGGGGCTGGCCCAAAGGCGTCGGGCGAGACGGGACCAAACTTCCGTCATTCGGGCAAGGAACGTAGCGGCGTCCTTGTCCATCTAGAAGTTTTTAACATTCGATGGTTATTAGTTCCACCTCCTGGGGTACCCCAGTATTAGGTCCCCGATAGTAGCCAGTGAGCCTCTAGGTGATTCGGATAGAATCGCCTGGAGGGTGTTTTTGATTTTGTCAAAGTTACTTTGCCAGAGGGTGCGCGCGAGCGCACCCGATGGGTGTAGCCCCTGAGCCCCCGGGTGATTCGAGTAGGGTCGCCCGGGGGTTGTATCGGACCCTTCGCGGGTAAGGCTGAAGGACTTAGTTTTTCGTCAACTGGATATTTTTTTGAGGGGGTCATGGTATCCCATTCGTAGGGATCTCATTCGGGGCTGACCTAACTAGGGCTTGACCATGGACCGAGATCCCAGTAATACTTGCGCCCTTGATTTCGGATCGTTCGTGAACCCATGCTCAGTTGGGCCGGCCACCGAGCTTCTGGGCCCTAGGTGGGCCAAAGAGAAAAAAGTCTTCATGACCTACGTTTCCCAGGTGGGTAGAGAGTCTGGATTTGCCTAGGGAAGGTGAATCATCCATTGTGATTTTTTGTGGGAGAGGATAGGGACTGCGGGCGCGTGTCCCACGACATGACGCGGCCATGCGCGTGGTAGGCCTAGAGATCGAGGCAGACGGTTGCCCGTCTCGTGTCCGTCGCCCCTATAAAACCACGGGGTTTGCCCCCAAGGTTTCGTATTTCGCTCCCTTACCTTTGTGTCTGAAACATCCACCGCCAATCACCCCAGCCTCCTACGCCCGCACCACCACCGTCGACCGGCTTGCATCCATGTTGTAGCCGCCGTCAAGCTTGCACCGCCTTGTAGCCGCCGTCGAGCTCACGCCTACCTTTCTCCCCAATCGCTTTAATGGAGTTGTGGGGCAGATCTAGCATCACCTCTCGGCGTTTGGAGGGCCTCATCCGCCGTGGCCTTCTCCGTCCACTATCCGCCGTCCAGGAGTGGCTGCTACCTGGTGACGAGGGTGAGCCGGCGCCGCCCAAAGGGTATGTCGTATCTTTCGCCATCTTCCATGAGCAGGGATTTGCGGTACCCGTGCATAGATTCCTTCAGGGGCTGCTGGATTATTATGAGGTGGAGCTGCAGCATCTAACTCCCAATAGGGTTCAACATATGGCGGCATTTGTTGCCCTATGCGAGGGTTTCCTGGGGATTGATCCCCATTTTGATCTATGGCGGTATTTCTTTACCGTCAGTTTGTCAAAGAGGCGGATCGGGGGGAAGGAGTTGAATGTGCCGATGGGATGTGCCAGCGTTCATCTGCACCATACCCGATCGAAGGGTTACCCGTTCATGCGTCTGGCGACCTCTAACAAGGGATGACACTCGTAGTGGTTTTATGTCAGGGATGATGTGAGTGCCACCCTGCTGAGGTACACCGAGCGCCTTATTGAAGAGGCTCCAGAGTCGTGGGCTTGGGGCATCCAGTTCAAAGACAAGAAACACCTTTCCGACCTTCTTTCCACCCTCCAAGTCCTGAAGGAATGGGGTGTAAAGGGGGCAGGGATTATTGGCACCTATCATGCGAGGAGGGTGGCGCCGCTGATGGCGCGCGCGCTTCCCCTGCATCGGATGATGCCCGGGATGTCGTTCGAGGGGACGGTGCTTGTTGACAAGGTGCTCCCTTTCTCGGAAGTGGCGCATCGCATTAAGGAGGCGACAGAGCTGACGAAGGATTCCGCAGGTGGCGTCCTCGACATTGTGTATCTGGTGCCCGGACATCCCCCAATGTGGCCGGAACCTGGGTTCTTCGAATTCGTAAGCCTTCTTCTCCCGTGCTCTTTCTTTTTCCTGGATCTCCATTTTTTTTATACTCGCTTTTGCGATGTTGGGACCAGCCGGGGGGGGTTAGTTTTCAAAGACAATCTGGTTCTACTACCAAAGAACAAGGCCCTGGCGGCAGCGAATTGCCTCATGGCCAAGCAGGACAAGAATGCAAGGGAGCAGATGAAGAAGAAAATACGACTGAAGCAAGAAGCACGGGATCGGGGAGAGGACGTGAGCAGTGATGATGATGATGACGATGATGACGATGACGACGAGGTAGCCATCGACGTGGATTGGGGTGTTGTGGAGGATGAGGACATGCTGACAAGTGCCCACCCATCCGTGCAGGGACCCTTCCCGTTCCACGTAGAGGGAAGTGAGTTGATGGAGGCCGAAGAGTCCACCGCTTCGCACGGCGTGCCGGCCGAGGATCGGTGGATGGGGGAAGGCGGGCCTACCGCCGCTGACCCCGAGGGGATGGTGGAGGGAAGTGGCTCTGGTGCCACGCCCCATGAGACGGTGGAGGGGAGCGGCTCTGGTGCCGCGCCCCATGAGGTAAGGGAGATGAGTCCCCCGGCCGCAGAGCAGGGGGCAAGCTCGAAATGGTCCCGCCCAGACGAGTCGGGGCAGGGATCTGGGGATCCGTCCCCAAAATGCTTCCGCCGGCCGAAGGCATCAGCGTAAGCCGCTGGTTCCCCTATTTTCATCATTTTTCCCTTTCTATTTTGATCTAATGGCTTTTACCTTTGTGTAGGTTCTTGCAGACGGGCCACTCCCTAGGGCTGGCGCCCAAGAAGAGCCTCGCCATTCAGGTGGGATGGATGGCACTGCCCGGCGTTGCCCCTATTTTGGGTAGGAGTGGTGCCGATGTTGGAGCCGTGTTGGCCGATCTAACGGCGCCTGTGGTGGCGCCCGCGCCCTCGGTGGTTATTGAGCAGGCGGCATCTTCCGTGGCGGGCGTGGTACAGCTGGCCGAGGGTCTGGTATCGCCGACGGAGGTGGTGCCCGAGGGCGTAGTGCAGTTCGTGCCGCCGGAGCCCTAGGTGGAAGTGGCCGCGACCGTACCAAGCCCGGTAGGGCTGGATGTTGCCGTGATGGCGTCCAAGGGGGTGGCACAATCGATGCCATCGGCGGCCCAGGCCGTGGCGGACGAGGCAGGCCGGATGGAGGCGGACATGGCCAGAGGCTCATCGGGCATGGTGGTGGTGCCGCATAGGATCAGGAGGGAGCCGCCCCTGGCCCCTTTGTCGGGAGGCAGCCGCTCCCCCGTGCAGGGGGAGCCACCGCTCTAGTGGATGGCCGCCTAGGATTCGATGTCGGCTCTTTTCTCGCTCGATGATCGTGCCGAGAGCATGGAGCAGGAGGGTCTTGACGTTGGGATCTCGACCATGCTAGATGCCCTGGACCAGGCCAGAGGAGCCCTGCGTGAGATTGTTATTCCTACTACCCAGGTATTCGCTTGGTTTTCTTCTTTCTTCGCATGTTTTTGTGTTTTCGTATTTCTGATACTGGTCTTCTTCTTCTTCAGATTCTCGCTGCTCGTAGTCAGAATAAATCCCGATTCCTTTGTGAGCAGAAGGCGGAGTGGGATCGCCTTTCCGAGGAGGCCCGGCTGTGAGCAGATATGGCCGCGCAGCTTGCTGCCACCTAGGAGCGAGAGGCCAAGACGCGTCGAGACGCAGAGGAGATCCATGGGATGTTCACGGACCTATCAGCGAGGGTGAAGCTAGAAGAGGAAGAGGCCGCCAGGATTCTGAAGTAGCGGGATGAGCTACTCGAGAAGGATGCCCAGGCTAGTAAACGGGCTATCGAGGTCCTGAAGGAGCTAGAGACGAAGTGGGATCTCAGGCGGAAGGCCGAGAGTAGGGCCATGACCCTTCAGCAGAAGGTGGATGAGGACGTCAAGGTGGTCCGCTCCTTCCGGGCGGATCTTGGTGACATGGTGAGCCAAAGGTTGAGCACCAAGAATGTCTCTATCAAGCTGGAAAAGGAACTTGCCCATGTGCGAAGGACCCTTCAGGCTAAGAGTGACGAGCACAATCTTCTGCAAGCTGTGGTCAGGGTGGTCCTTGATGCCCTAAAGGTGGTGGAGCCGGTGGAGACCAGCCCACTCGCGGCTCATGCCGCAGGTATCACGGCGTGGGTGGGCCAACTTGAGGAAGATGCCTTTCGTACCGGGATCACCCAAGCCTTTACTGTCGCCCATTCTCATTATGATTGGGAGATCAATTTGAAGGTGATGAGTCAAGGCTTTGTGCCTGTTTATGAAGATCCTAAGCTGGACGAGATGGAGAAGGCGGTGACACCTCTTGTGTGGGACCTGGCGGACAGATTGAAAGAAGTGGTTCTCCCTTCGCGGAAGTAGTCAGTTGAATGAACAAGATTTATATGTAATATGTGAACAAGTGTCGGTTCTTTTGAGTCTGGAAGCAATTTCATGATTTTGCTTCATAATTTCGTTTTGTTAGATTTCACCTTCTTCCCGTAGCCATCTGGTCGTTTGGTTTTTGCGGTCTTACCAATCTGTTCCCTCGAATCTTGCCACTGGTCTTGACGCGAGGAGGGAATCTAATGTAATGATTGTTTCAAAAAGAGGAAGGGACGTAGCCGTACCTTAACCAGCCCCCAGGTAAGGTCCGACCCCCTGCATTTGCTGGGGTCGGGTGTTACTGGAGACCAGAACGTTTAGATGGAATCCCATTCCGTGGTTTTTGTGACAGGGTTGGCGAAGTCCTTGGATGGCGTCGCACTATTCCCCGCCCTGCCTTCCAACAGAACTCCCCAAATGGGATTCTATGGGCTCAGCAAGGGAGGGTCTTTGAACCTGTGTTCCTGTATTGAGCGGCTTGAGCCCCTAGGCCTTGTTAGGGTCTGATAGGGGTCGACCGTAATTTGCGTGTTACCCTGTCCTCGATTTTCGCAATCGGAGGGGCTGAGTAAGCGACACTTGCCTTGACGGCTCGAGTATCGCGCTCAATGAGCTCGCTAATGGGTACGTTCATGTGGAATCCGGGTCCATCATTTGCTGATGGGGTCGGCATAGCCTTCTAGTGGCACTCCACAACTTCTTAACCCACCTCCCAGCAGATGCCTGAGCCATTCGATAGGCTCAGGCGGCCCGATGGCCTCTCCTCGATGGAGATTCTGTGGGTTTAGCTCAGGGTTAGAATCGAACGAGAAAAGGTTGAAATGTCCCTGTCCGCTTCTGAGCGGGGTCAGGCAGGACCGCTGGGGCTTGTCTCAGTTATTTCTCCCTGGCTCTGTTTGGCACGAGGTGGCCTCGAGCCCTTCGTGGGCCAGCCTTCGAACCTCGGCCTGCCGCCACCTATATCGAATGAGGCGACGACCGTTTCGTGACACGACACGAAGCATTGGGATGCAACGTTTTGCATATGTAATGTTTGAATGTATAATTTTAATCGAAATAGAGGAGGGATCGGACTAAGAGGGTGTTTAAACAAACATGCACCCTCAGCCTTCCCTCGAGCGATGTCCGTGTCCCTGTCGTTGCTGGGGTTGGAAGCTCGGCAAAGAATTCAATACTCAAAGTAAATAAACAAGGGTGCTTATCTTACGGCCGGTCGTTCGTTGTTCGTTGCTTTGCCTGGGCCGACCGATCAACCCAGGGGGCCCGTTGGGCCTCCCTCCGGATGGAGGTTCCATTGTTGAATCATCCCTGGTCCTGCCTAGGGAAGCGGAGAGTCGCCTGTAGGTGAGTGTGCCCCGGCTCTTACGTCCAGGGCGCGTTAGTGGTGGGCCATGCCTGGGTGACATTCTGGCTTACCAGGCGACGTCCCATCAATCAGAGCGCGTCCCGTCGTTTCCGGCGCGTCACCTCAGATTCCTGTCGGCATTGATTTCGCATTTGTATTGAATAGGGGAAGGCAGAGATCTTTTCGGCCAAACCTTTCACCTTTCCTCAGCTACTGAGCCCCTTCTTTAAATAGGGGGGAAGAGTTTTCATCCCACCTCCTTGCCAACCTCTGAGCCGCCACCCCTTTTCCTCGTTCCTTTCCACCGAATGCCTCGGTTCCTAAGTAAGAGAGGGTGATGCCAGGGGGAGAGAAAACTCACAGATCCGCTCGTGAATCTAGAGCGTGATGTCGAGCCAAAGGTCATCCAATGTAGATGAGATGGTGCGAGCCGCCCTTGCTGAGGAGTCGCTGCTGCCGAAGGAGAAGGAGCACTGGAGGGTGCCGTACGTCGTCGACTTTGCCATCGTTCGTTGTGTCCCTCCTTTGGCGAGAGGCGTTTCCTACCCTGACGCCATTGTCAGGGTTGCGGCTGACGATGATGGCATAGTCCCTGGATGCCCTAGCGGAGGCGTCGCTGTTGGGGTAGTGGCTGACGATGATGTCGTAGTCCCTGGACACCCCAGCAGAGGCGTCACTATTGGGGTTGTGGCTGACGACGATGTCATAGTCCCTGGATGCCCCGGCGGAGGCGTCACTGTTGGGGTTGCGACTAACGACGATGTCGTAGTCCCTGGATGCCCTGGCGGAGGCGTCACTATCGGGGTTGCGGCTGACGATGATGTCGTAGTCCCTGGACGCCCCGGCGGAGGCGTCACTGTCAGGGTTGCGGCTGACGACAATGTCGTAGTCCCTGGACGCCCCGGTGGAGGCGCTTCATTTGCCTGCATGGAGTTCGACACTACAGGTGACGGTGCCTTCAAGGACCCTGCGAAGTGGTAGGACGCTGCCGATGGAGAGCGTGGTGCGGCGGCCGCAGTAGACGCACTGGCCCATGTACATGCCCCGGGCGTTGCCGATGGAGAGCATGACGCAGCGACCGCAGCAGTACTTGTAGTAAAGCTAGGCAGAGACTGTAATTAAATAAATTTGTGGGGGAGCCCCCAAGTAAACAGTCCTCTGAATTTACAAGTATATTAGTCCTTTTTGTAATGAAATCACTTTGTAAGTGGCGAATTTGTGCAAAAATGAACAAATTTTCATCTTTTGTTACGGCAAACGGCCTTTCCTCTTTCTGTAAAAAAGGTTTTTGTGCCCTCCGACCCTTCCCATGGTTTAAGTCGTAAGAAACTAGGAGTGCGGGTGAATTAATTCTGATCGCGCTGGTGAGCAAAGAGGTCGCAACCTCTAGGGCGTGGATCTCCCGCAGTCCTACCAGTTATATGTAGAATTTGTTCCCGAAATCTTAGTCCTTAGGACTTTTTTACGAGAAGAACGGAAAACTTAGAGAATATTTGTAAATACAACACAGGAAGTTTTTGCAAGTGTACTTGTATTATTCATGTCAGCCCCGAGTGAGGTCTGACCCCTCGCAATTTGCAGGGGTCAGATGTCACTAAGGATCGAGGTTTCGTAATGACAAAAACTGATAAGGAAGAAACATGCGTTTATTTAAGGGAAAAACAACGTAGCTGCTCAATGTTCCAGGCGTTGGTGAAGACCTCGCCGTTGATGGTTTTAAACCTATAGGCGCCCGGGTGAAGTACTTCCACAATGACATAGGGCCCTTCCCAGGGCAGGAGAGTTTGTGGCGGCCCTTGTTGCTCTGGACAAGGCGGAGGATGAGGTCCCCGACATTGAAGGCTTGACCCTGCACCCATCAGCTGTGGTACCATCGCAACGCCTGCTGGTACTTAGCCGAATGGAGGAGGGCGATGTCGTGGGCTTCGTCTAGCTGGTCCATAGCATCTTGGTGAGATGCCTCGGCCCCCTGTTCGTCGTATTCTCTGATTCTTGGTGCTCCATAGTCAAGGTCCGTTGGGAGAACAGCCTCGGAACCGTAGACCATAAACAAGGGTGTGTAGCCAGTGGCTCGGCTAGGAGTTGTCCTCAGGCTCCAGAGTACGGCTGGAAGCTCAGTGAGCCAGCGCGCACCGAACTTGTTCAACCGGTTGAAAATTCTCGGCTTAAGGCCTTGCAGGAGCATGCTGTTTGCACGCTCGACCTACCCGTTCGTCCGGGGGTGCGCGATGGCTGCCCAATCGATCCGGATGTGTTGTTCATCGTAGAATCAAATGAATTTCCTACCGGTGAACTGCGTGCCGTTGTCTGTGATGATGGAGTTCGGTACTCCAAAGCGATGGATGATGTCGAGGAAGAATAGCACAACTTGCTCAGATTTGATCACGGATATTGGTCGAGCTTCAATCCATTTTGTAAACTTGTCTACAGTGATAAGCAGGTGGGTGAAGCCCCTAGGCGCCTTTTTGAGTGGCCCAACCAGGTCGAGCCCCCAGACCACGAAGGGCCACGTGATGGGGATCATCTGGAGTGCCTGGGCCGGGAGGTGAGTTTGTCGAGCGTAGTACTGACACCCTTCGCAGGTGCGTACAATTTGCTCGGCATCGGCTACTACGGTGGGCCAGTAGAAGCCTTGTCGGAATGCATTCCCAACCATGGTCCTTGGTGCGGCATGATGACCGCAGACTCCACCGTGGATATCGCTTAGCAGAAGTTTTCCCTATTCGCTAGGGACACGGAGTTGTAGGATCCCAATATGACTTCGTTTGTAGAGTTCGCCCTCTATAAGAACAAAGGACTTGGTGTGGCGCGTGAGCCATCAGGCTTCTGTCTTGTCCGCTGGTAGTATGTCGCGGAGGAGGTAGTCAAGGTAAAGTGTTCTCCAGTCGTCGGGAGGGTCGGACCTCGCTGCCGGGTCCTCTTCAAGCTCCATAACCTCGGGGTCGGGCGGAGCAGTTGGTGGATCGGCCCCTAGGGTCAGACTAGATGGGCCATCATCGGCTTGTTCTGACCTCGCGTAGCGTACCGATGGTTTATGTTGATCGCTAGAAAAGACGCCTGCCGGGACTGGCTCTCGGCCGGACGCTGCTTTCACGAGCGTGTCGGCTACTTCATTGAGGCGCCTTGGGATGTGATTGAGTTCGAGGCCATCGAATCTGTCCTCTAGCCATCGGACTTCTTGGCAGTATGCCTCCATCTTAGCGTCGTGGCAGCATGACTCCTTCATGACCTGGTTGACGACCAGCTGGGAGTCACCCCTGACATCGAGGCGTCGGATGCCTAGCTCGATGGCGTTTCGTAGGCCGTTGATGAGCGCTTCATATTCTGCAGTATTGTTGGATGAGGCAAAATGGAGCCGAACCATGTACCTCATGCGGACCCCAAGGGGAGATACAAAAACTAGTCCTGCTCTGGTGCCCTTCTTCATCAGTGATCCATCGAAGTACATTGTCTAGTACTCTTGATCGGCGACTGCTGGTGGCATCTAGACCTCGGTCCACTCCGCGATGAAGTCAGCCAGTACCTGAGATTTGATCGCTGTTCGGGGGGCATAAGAAATGCCCTGATCCATCAGCTCAAGTGCCCACTTTGTAGTTCTTCCCATCGCGTCCTGGCTATGGACGACCTCGTCGAGGGGAAACGATGTCACTACTGTCACAGGGTGTGACTCGAAGTAGTGGTGTAGCTTCCTCTTGGTGATGAGGACGGTGTATAGGAGTTTCTGGATTTGGGAGTAGCAGGTTTTGGATTCAGATAATACCTCACTAATGAAATATACAGGGCGCTGCACCCTAAAGGCATGCCCCTCTTCTTCCCGCTCTACTACTAAGGCGGTGCTAACCACTTGTGTGGTGGCCGCGATATATAGGAGGAGGGATTCTCCATTGCTTGGAGGGACCAGAACTGGGGGTTTAGTTAGAAATTGCTTATCCATGTCCAGTGCTTCCTGAGCCTCGGCTGTCCACTCAAAGCGGTCAGATTTCTTCAGGAGTCGATAAAGGGGGAGTCCTTGTTCGCCGAGGCATGAAATGAATCGGCTGAGGGCAGCAAGGCACCCCGTGATCCGCTGAACCCCCTTTATGTTTTGGATCAGGCCCATCTTTGTGATGGCTGATATCTTCTCTGGGTTGGCTTTGATGCCGCGCTCGAAGACAATAAAGCCTAGCAGCATGCCCCTCGGGATCCCAAAAACACATTTTTGAAGATTGAGTTTGATGTCGTTTGCCTAGAGTTTCACAAAGGTTTGTTCAAGGTCGGCGACAAGGTGGTCAGCTCGCTTGGACTTGACTATGATGTCGTTGACATAGGCCTCAACGGTCCACCCAATGAGGTCTCCAAAGCAATTGAGCATACAGCGCTGGTAAGTTGCCCCAACGTTCTTCAGACCGAACGGCATTGAAATGTAGTAGAACGATCCGAAGGGGGTGATAAAAGATGTTGCGAGCTGGTTGGACTCTTTCATCGTGATTTGGTGGTAGCCAGAGTATGCATCAAGAAAGCAGAGGGTTTCGCACCCTGAGGTGGAATCAACTATTTGGTCTATTCGTGGCAAAGGAAACGGATCCTTTGGACACGCCTTGTTGAGGCCTGTGTAATCGACACACATTCTCCATTTTCCACTCTTTTTTCATACAAGAACAGGATTTGTTAACCACTCTGGGTGGTATACTTCCTTAATGAATCCTATGGCCAACAGTTTGGCTATCTCCTTGCCAATGGCCCTGCGTTTCTCCTCGTCGAAGCGGCGCAGGCGTTGCTTCACCGGCTTGGAGCCCGGGTGAATTTTTAAGGTATGCTCGGCGACCTCCCTTAGGCTGCCTGGCATATCCGAGGGTTTCCACGCAAAGATGTCTTTGTTATCATGGAGGAAGTCGATGAGCACGCTTTCCTATTCAGAGCAGAGCGCAGTACCAATGCGTACCCTTTTAGTCTCGGAGCTGCTAGGGTCCACGAGGACCTCCTTGGAGCCCTCTGCTGATTCGAACGACCCGGTTGATTTCTTGGCGTCGGATGTTTTTTCGGCAACCTCCTCCCTGAGGGTGGCGAGTTCCTTAGAGGCGATGACTGCGGATGCATGACCGCAGCATTCGACTTCGCACTCGTAAGCACGCTGGAAGGAGGTGCCGATGGTGATGACCCCGTGGGGGCCCGGCATCTTTAGCTTAAGGTATGTATAGTTGGGGATGGCCATGAACTTCGCGTAGCATGGTCGTCCCAGGATGGTGTGGAAAGTCCCTGGGAACCCCACTACGTCGAAGGTGAGGGTCTCAGTTCGGTAATTGGACCGATCCCCGAAAGTGACGGGCAGATCGATCTGCCTTAGTGGCATGGCTTGCCTACCGGGCACGATGCCATGGAAAGGCATTTGGATGGGACGGAGGTTTGTTTGGTCGACACCCATCTCATCGAGCATCTTGGCGTACATGATGTTGAGGCCGTTGCCTCTGTCCATCAGTACTTTCATGAGCCGCTTTGGACCGATGATCGGATCGATGACAAGCGGGTACCTTCCCGGGTGTGGGACGACATCCGAATGATCGGTCCGGTCAAAGGTTATGGTAGATTCCGACCACTGGAGGAAGGCAGGCGTGGCCGGTCCGGCTGTATAGACCTCACGGTGCGCGACCTTCTGGCGGTGCTTGGAGTCGTAGGCCATTGATCCTCCAAAGATCATGAGGGCACCGGTCGGTGTTGGGAAGGCATGATCCTTCTCTTCTGCATCATCTATGGCGGGAACAGGTTCCTTCCCCTGCTCCCCTTTGTTAAGGTCCCCGGACAAGTATTTGTGCATGAGGGCGCAATCCTTGTATAGATGCTTGGCTGGGAAGGCGTGGTTTGGGCATGGCCCCTCGAGCATTTTCTCGAAGTGGTTCGGAGTGCCCTCCGTGGGCTTCCGGCCACCTTTGCGGTCGGCAGTGGCCATGAGCGAGTTGTCGCGCCATTGCTTCTTATTTTTCCTTTTGGTGGGACGGTTGGAGGCGTCCTCGTCGGCGTCCTCGTCCCGCCTCATCTTTCCATCGGAGCGGTCGAAGATGGCTCCGACTGCCTCCTCTCCAGAGGCATGACTGGTGGTGATGTCTAGGAGTTCCTTGGTAGTCCACGGGCCCCTGCGTCCTAGCTCGTGGACCAGGGATTCATAGGTTGTCCCGGATAGGAAGGCTCCTATTACGTCGGTGTCGGCGACGTTAGGGAGCTCATTGCACTACTGAGAGAAGCGCCGGATGTACCCACAGAGGGTTTCATCGGCCTTCTGGCGACAGTTCTTGAGGTCCCACGGGTTTCCGGGGCATTTGTACGTGCCCTGGAAGTTGCCCACGAAGATCTCCGTCAGATCCGCCCAACTTTGAATGGCGTTGGACGGTAGGTGCTCCAGCCATGGTCGTGCCAAATCGGCCAAGAACAGCGGGAGATTGCGAATAATGAAATCGTCATCACTCGCACCACCGGCCTGACATGCAAGCCAATAGTCTTCGAGCCAAAGCCCGGGATTTGTTTCGCCAGAATATTTAGGGATGTTGGTAGGCGGTCGATACCTTAGGGGGAACGCAGCGTTGAGGATATGTTGGCCAAAGGCCTAAGGACCTGGCAGGCTAGGGCTCGGGCTTCGGTCCTCGTCGCTGTCGTAGCATTCGCCGCATCGAGGATGGTAGCCGTGGCGGGCTGCCTCTCCTGCGTCGCTGTGGATGTGCCTACGGGCATCGATGGTGCTGCGCGCATTGCGGTCGTGGCTGAGACGTTGCTGCACCGGGATGGCGGAGGGCGGCCTGCCGCCTGGCAGTGTTTGGTGAACGGATGCGTCCTTGGTGGGGCACACTGAGGGTGTTCGTTGGCTGGCGTCGGGCTCGCGTCGTTGGGACAATGAACTTTCTGCTTGCTGCGCTGCCGCAAGCTCGAGCAACATGCGGATTTCTTGGTGGGCACGGCGATCCTCGGATGTCGTGGCCTCCGGTAGGCCATGCAGCAAGGCGGTTGCTGCAGCGATGTTTTGGCTCACCCAAGCGAAGTGAGGAAGGGTCCCGTCATCGGTGAGGATCCTTTGGTGTATGGTGCGGGCCGTGGCGCGCGCGCGCTCCCCGTCTTTGCGGTGTTCAATCTTGCGATTGATGTCCGCATATTCTCGGACGAGCCCTTGCCCGACCTCATCGATCTCTAGCTGACAGGCCCTCAGTTGCTCCATCCTTAGGCGAGATGGGGCTGCCGTCTCTTCCCCGGATCTGCCGTCAGGGTTGTTTGTCGGGGTGACCTCTTCCTCGGAGACACTTTCGACGTGCCCCTCGGGGGTCTGCGCCATGAAGCATTCTCAAGAAGGGTGGTGGCTCCCCCTACTGGAGTCCGAGCTAGAGAACGATCCTGGCTCCTCGTTGAGGAGCCCATAGAGAGTCTCCGTATCATGCTCAATCGTCCCCACGAACTCGCTGTCCGTGGGCGACTGAACCATACGTAGTGCCAGATGGTGGCCAACGATTGCCGTAGCGTTGCGGAGACCGAATGGAAACACTATCGAGGCGCTCCATATGGGGCCTTCTGGAAACAGAGCAACATTGCGTGAGGCCTCCCTGGATAACTAGGGTCTAAGGGAGTTGCCCAGCGGGCCCTCAAGCCTCAGACGGCTGAGGTTGATGGAAGGGAGAGACTGGGCGGCCGTGTGGGTCAGCGCCAGTTCTCCTCCTAGTGTGACGATGAAATCTAGGTCGCTGAAACACACATGTGCGCCCAGGGCCCAGCTGATTGCGTGGGTGGCCATCCGAGGCCTGATTTGGAATGCGCAAGCTCCCCTACTTGGCGCGCCAACTGTCGGTGTTTCATACAAGCACCGGCAAGTAAATTTATAGTAATGCGCGTTAGGCTCAGATGGTGCGCTAAAGGACACAAGATTTATACTAGTTCGGGCTAAATATCCCTACGTCCAGTTTGTTGCTGCTCGTGTTATTAGCACCATGAATGGTTCATAGTAGGGGATACAAATGATTGAGAAAGGGACAGGTCCCAAGTCTCTGATGGAAGGGTCGAAAGGAGGCCAAGAGCTTGGTAGTAGCTTGACTGTGTGTGTGTGTCTTATGTCGTTTGGTCTCCCTTTGTTGGAGGAAGCGCATCCCCTATTATAGATGAAGGGGACGGCTTTATAAGGGTGAGGACTTAGGATGCGTACTCCACCTAGCCTTGTGGCTCATGTCTACCTAGCTCGGTTACCCATTCTGATGGGTGTGAAAGGATGATAAGCGCCTACAATACTATCGATGCCCATGTAGAATGTTAGGATGTTTGCAGAATACTGCCCTGCGCAGGGTATGGGCTGCAGTATAGTGGTTTTGACTTATGAACCTTGCCCAGCCTTGCTCCGCACGCCTTCTGGCTCCTATGAGTTTTTGTCGAAGGGACGCGGGGTCAGGGTCCGGAGTAGCGCTGTGGGCAAGGTCCTTTGATTTGGTGGACCCGAGGGGTCGGGAAGCGGGCGCCGCTCCCTTGGATCCATAACGTGGTGACGACATGTCCGTCCTTTGTGGAGATCACAAATCCTTTTCTGGAGTGTAGTGGTTGTCGTATATCTTCATCGGGTTCCGTGTCCCTGAGCTGAAGGCGGCGCCTACAACTCTACAAGGCGAGGAGCACGCGTCTGTAATACCTTTTGGGCTCTACGACGCCCGGAAGGGTCTAAAGCACCCATCTAGTCGCTCCCTAGTAGTACCTTTCCTGGTGGGGCATAGGGTATGGTCCTTGAAGCCGTGGTTGACCTGAACGTCTTGTCTTGCTCTGTACCCATCATCATGAGGGAACGGGGGAGAAGTTATCAGGTAAGATGAAACCAGTCCTTGGACATCGAATGGGGCGAGGTTCATCCTCGGTCGTCGGGCGAGACAGAGTCCAGTCCTTATCCCTTGGGCGTGACCGAGCTCACCCCTCGGGGGTCGGGCGAGGCGGAGTCTATCCCTCAACCCTCGGGTGAGGCGAAGCTGTCCCGAAGGCATCGGGTGAGGCAGAGACTGGCCTTCAGCCCTCGGGCGAGGCAGGGCTAGCCCAAAGGCGTCGGGCGAGACGGGACCAAACTTCTGTCATTCGGGCAAGGAACGTAGCGGTGTCCTTGTCCGTCCAGAAGTTTTTAGCATTCGATGGTTATTGGTTCCACCTCCTGGGGTACCCCAGTATTAGGTCCCCGTCAAAACTGTTTCAAAGAACTCGCTTGCCTCCAATGAGTTGGAGCTATAGTTGAGCCAAATATTTGATTTAGCATTTTTGTGTACATGAACTGTACAATCACATTTTTGTGAAAAAATATGAGATTTGTCACACATGGTCACTTTTCTAAATAAAAAATGACACTTGCGTTCATGAGAATCCATTATGTTGTAAATTACCATGGATCAAAGATCCTTGATAAACAAATGAGTGAAAGACTTGTTTATAATTTGGGCAATCTTGCATCCTTCGTAGAAATCCCAATGAGGGACTTACAAAAGGTAGATGGATCTCACTCCTTTGAATACACGGATTTGTAGAAATCCAAGTATTGGAGTTGCATTAAAAATGCAAAAACAAGTGCGGCAATATCCAGAATGGACTGAGCATTTTGTTAGGGTTGAGCAACAATAGCAGTGATGCCATATGCCCCCAATGATATTATTGATATCTTAACGCTCATGGTAGGAAAATAAATTCCATTCAAATGCGAGTATGAAAAAGTCAAAATTGAAAATATTATCCATGTCCTACATAAGTTGGTCATGTATGAATTTACTTGGACAGTAAATTATATAGCAAGAAAGGAAAAAAATTGTGTTCAAGGTAATACTTGATTATAGACTGACCACTCTATAAAGAATAGGTGGCAAAAGTCGCTACTAATGTTTTGGAATCCATTCCTGTGGGAATAGATGAGATGATGTAAAATCATTGTCAAAACATAGGCTTTGTATATGATAGATAGGAGTCCCAAAATTATGCACTATAGATTGCTATTTATTTAAGCAAATGATTACTTAAATATCTTCAAATTCAAGATGAGTCTTGAATTGGCATATGCAAAATATTGTGAAATCAAGATGAATCTTGAATCACATGTAGCGTTTACCTCATATTGGATAGGTGATAGAAAATCACTACTATCACTATGAACATTATTTATTGCCAATAAATAGTCTCAATCATTATGTATTAGCAAGTTAACACACATAGGTGCAAACCAAATTGGTGACCTTGTAGTAGGGGTGCATAATATGCAAATATGTGCAGTAGATGTTATCCCACTACCTTGTGTTTATGCTAATAACATGGATTGATCACACTTTGAAGGTAGTCATATGTTAGAAACATGACATAGACTTTATTGGGTGATTCAACTTGGAGGTAGTCACTATGTTTATAGAAACATGATGTAGACCTCAAATTATGAGACTGTTGCTTTGAAAGAAAACACTTAAACAGTGTAAACCTTATGTAATTCATATTTAGATTGGATAAGCACATGAAGATAGTCACTATGTGATGGACATAGTGTAGATCCTGCAGTAGTATTGGGATACTAGCTTGTGTATGGCCAATCTAAAATATGGATCATGGCAATCATCTGTTGGTATAGACCCTTTTGTAGTACATATTCAAAATTAGGTACACACATTGAGGATGAAATCCTATGGTAGTACGTGGTACACCTTGTGTATGACCAATTTTGAAAAACGAACAAAAGTTGTCACCGTGAAGGTTAAGTTCATTTGTTCTAAAACTTGATATTGGGTACGCACGTTGAGGATAATCACTGTATATAACATAGTGTAGATCCCACAGTAGTACTATGATAGTACCTTGTGTATGGCCAATAAAGTTTCCGAACATTATACACTAATGATGAGGTAATCACATAAAATATTTGCATGAAAATGAATTAAGCACTTGGAGATTAGGATATAAGCTAATGGGCTTAATTAAAAGTGCAAAAATAAATTGCATAGAAAAATAAAGTGAAATATATTGTTATTGAGAATGTTATATGACAACACTTTGAACAATATATTCAACACATCGGTTACATGTTATTGGGAATTGCCATGGGTAAACACTTTGAACAATGTAACTATGGTGCTATGTGTTATTGGGAATGCCATTGGACAAACTCTTTGAACACTGCCAATTCTAGTCTGGAATAATTTTCAATCTAGAACAATAATTTTATTTGCTTGTAAATTTAAAATTTACATTGAACCGAGGGCTTAAAAGCACATAAATATATCACTGATGCAATTTCCTGAAGATCTGAGGATCCAGAATATATATTTGCATGCGGCAAATAAAGCATAGTGAAATATATTGTAGCCAGAAGACTACATTGTAAAGTATAGATAATAAGATCTGCGATTAACGTTTTAACCTGTGGGCTAAAACATTAAAAAGGTATAGTTCATAATTATCTAGAAGGATAATTATTTATTTTACAGAAAATGCAAGGTCTTTTCTACAGAAGTACAGAGCCTTATCCAAACAAGAAAATTGGAAATTTGCCCTCATGGCAGGTGGGCTTCGCCCAAATGCGATCAAGTTTGTGGGCTTCGCTGAAATGCCTTTATGAAATGAGTCCAACACGTTATAATGTCATTTTGAGATTTAAATCCATTTTTAATATTTTGCACCCAAAATTTTAGCCTAAACTGATCATTTTGCCCCTGAGCCCATTGACCCTGCCCCCCTCTCGGTCACACGGTCACGGCAAAGAACGGTGCTGTTCTCACGGCGCTGTTGCACGGGTCCGAACGGACCACAGTGACCATGGCCGAGGAGAACACGGTGTCCGCGGCTTTGTTGCCATGGATTTGATGAAGGATGAAGATGTCGCTACAACAATCAAGGTAAGACTAACATCAATAGATGGCTTACTGTAGTTCTTGATTGTTGCAAAAAGATGAGACACCGATGAAGATAAAAAAGGTCTCTCATTCATCCTCCATTCTTCTCTTCTGGGACGGCATCTGCTTCTTCCTTCCGGTGAATGCAGAGAGCGAAGGGCAAAAGAGTTGGCGAACTCAGCGATGCTCTTCTTGTTCTTCGCTGGAACGGTCTCTACTTCTTCCCTTTCGAGAGAAAGCAGAGAAGGCTATGCGTGCTGATAACGTGTTTAGCGTTGAGTGTCTTTGATGTAAAGCAAGAGACCCAAGAGATAAATGAGAGTGAAAAACTCTTGTTCATTCATTGATCCATAATTTTAAATATATATACACGTGAAGGGACAGGTGTCTTCTAATCGAACGGTTGATCACTGATAAAGTGATTCATAACAATTGATACTGTTAGAACGTCCAACAGAAGCTTGTGTGACGTGGTGTTGTATTCTACCCACGCTGTATCTCATGACGACGCAATTCATTCACTCAGGCACGCGTCTAAGATGTCTTAATAATTTGGTTGCATTGGACACTGATATATAGATGATACTGTATAAATACAAATGATAACCATTTTTTACACAAAAGTAGATTGTCACAATGATGCGATGCCATTAATACGTACAGTATCTTGCGCACAACGGATCGAATGATGGGTGCCTTCATTTCGTAGCAGCTTCGCATTTGGGCCTGGATCTAAATACCATTGGGCTGAGATTTGTACATGCTTATTACGGGGCCACAGTGGCCCACAATGGAAGCACAAAATCTCTAACACGCGCTGCCTCCAGGGCTCCAGGCCCGCAACCATTCTTTCTGCTCCTATATATACCAAAAGCAGGATTACAAGATGAATAACAGACCGGGAACCCTGCCTCCATCAGGTACTCCAATCACCGGCGGTGGCGGCATCACCTCCGCAGCAGGCCCCGTGCGTCGACGACGAGTCCGGCGACCCCGACGTGCATCCTGGCACCACGGTTGTCTCCAAGGAGATTCCGCAGTGAGTGCTGCAGTGACGCCCTGATCGATGTGGTGGTCGTCGAAGGGGTAGCCCATACGGCGAGCGCGGTAGTACGCCATGAATAACGAAGCCGAAGCTACATACGGTAGCGGAGGCATTGTACATTGATCTCGCTTTCTCCTTCACCAACAGTTTTTCTTCTCGTAATCGGCGTCGCGGAGGGCGCCGAGGGCCAGCGGCATGATCGTCGGCGCTACCCCGGACGCGAACACTGATGTATATCGAAGGGTGCTGGGATGGGATTGGTATGGGTACAGACCGTCTATGAGCAGCGCAGTAACATATGAAGCTGGGCGTCTCCGCTACTGGCCGCGCGATCCTGCTCCATCATCCGAGAAGAGTCTTCTACTAGTCCTAGCATTTGTCGCCAGGAACAACACGTCTAGTGCTTCCACTTCGCTCGACGTCAAGTTCCTTGTGAAAAAGTCGTCGTAAACTCGCTTGGACGCGGATGAGATTGGAGCTGCCGGCGGTGCAAAGCCCATCCTCTGTATGATGAGCACCTCGCCCCGCTTGAAGGTCGGAATGTGCGCCAAAGGCTGCAACTTAGGAAAAAGGACTTCAACATCCATCACCAATCGATTTGGGAGCACTGAAAGATCTCGTCAATCTCAGGAAGTAGGTGTATCATGCAACTTTAGGAATACAGAGTGTCGACAAGCACATCTCTAGTCCTTTGTTAATATTGTAGCTACGTTCAGATGAGTGGCACTAGGTAAAAAGAGTAGAGACAGTTGGCATTTGGAATCAGAGTGCCCTCCCTTTTCTGGATGGCAGCTGAATATGCTGCAATTAACTAGAGCTCAGAGCTCCGGCCAGCCCGCCACGGCGGCATTTGGTCACCCCTTAGATAGTGCCCCATGGCTGCACCCCCATGGACTATCGTTTCTGAAAAAGCCCCCATTTGACAAGTATTTCCGGCAATATAGAATGGTCGCCGTCGCCCTGCCCCTGACAGGACAGGCGTAGTGAGCTTTTTCTTGGAGCATGTTGGCCTTGGCCGGTTGGGTCCGTCCGCCCGCCCGCCCACGCCACAGGCCGGCCCCCGCGAGAATCTAGACGACGAGAGCCCCGCCCCACGCGCGAGTCGCGACCCAAAGCCACCTGCACAAACTGCACCCAAACCCAAAGCCACCTCGCTTTGTGCACCCAAACCCAAAGCCACCTCGCTTTGTGCACCCAAAGCCACTTCACCCAAAGCCACCTCCCTTTGTGCACCCAAAGCCACCTCACCCAAAGCCACCTCCCTTTGTGCACCCAAAGCCACCTGCACAAACTGCACCCAAAGCCAAAGCCACTATCCTCCGTCCCTTTGTGCACCCAAAGCCAACTGCACAAACTGCATGTAATTGGTTAAGTACTGGTTCAACAAGTGTATCCCGAGCCCATCCGATTTCAATGGCCTTAGGTCAGATCAATGGCGGATCCCAGGGGGGCCCCTAGCCCCTCCCCCGTGAGAGTGATTTTGCTTTGTATTTACTATAGAAAAAAACGTGATTTCACCATTAATCTTCGACATTTATTCTAAATCTCTATTGATTAGCCTCCTCGAGGTGCTCATCTTGGCTCCGCCCCTGGGTCAGATAGTGTTTTCAATTAGGTTTATTAGGCAGCGGCCACCGACCAATCAGCCGATCGAAGCTATTCTATATCTGGACGATTCTCAGATGCTTGACATATAATTTTTTTTTTTCAATTTTGAGGATGACTCTTGAGCTCTTGCTTTACTTTTGGCAGATACACATGATGCTTGAAAGTTTACCGTGTGACGACGGTGGTGGGATGCACATGAGTCATGTATAATTTCACATAAATAAAATTATTTGCTAAGGCTCCCCATGTTTCAAGGTTTATTATTTAATGCTCAATTAGAGATTAATCCAAGGGCTGTCTTTTCATCCCTCTCTCTAACCGTCCACATGAGCTTAGTATATATATATGTACACATTGTTTATTGCGAATATAACGGAGAACCATTTGCATCAATCGCTCCCCCTCGTTGTTTTCTAACAAATTTATCCGATACGGCAATATTCTACCCTATAAACAGAAAGGCTAATGATCAACCGGTTTATTTGCTGATTGTTATCAACCGTTTTTTGGGCCATGCGAAACGGAAGCGTGCGATGTGTCCCTGTGCGTGCGTCTGCTCGGCTTCAGCCTCAAGCAAGCAATCATGCCGGTGCCTGTGTCCTTGCCTGACACACGAACGTGAGAACGGAACACCCTACGACAATCTCTCCTCTCTCACCTGCCTGTGTGGATTTTGTTTTTTTTATTTCTGAAGAATTTGTGAATAATTTGATATATATTTCTCTGATGTCTGGAATTCATAGAAATAATTTGTAAATCTTTTTGAAAATTTTGGCATATATTTGTGTTATTTCCAAATTACATAACTCTTTTCAATAAATTACACTGAAGAAATCATTGTAAATATAGTAATAAGGTAGTGTAAATATAGCTATAAGATAATATAAGTGTACGAGAAAAATTTAGTTGATAGGAGAGGCTAAAACAACCTATTGTTCACTCGACATTTCCCTATAAATTGTCGCAGAGATCGCCCTTCACGAACAAACTCTCTCCAACCCAAGCTAAGGAGCTCAAGGACACTACTAGTGCTAGAATCAGTGCGATTTACTCCGCATTTCTCATGGCCGACCGGCAATATTCTACCCTGACCAAGCTAGGCTTGGGCGCCCTGACCTTCAATTCGGTGCTCGCCATCTACAACTCCTGGGGCGACGCCGCCTCAGTCACGTCCGTGCTCGCCGTGGATGCCGCGCTCGTACTGGTCTTCCTCTGCCTCCGTGAGTTCGAGCGTGGCGGCAATGGCAGGGATGCCAAGACCAAGGCCGCCGTGTGGGCGCTCACAGCGCTGCTCACGGCCATGTTCGCGTCCGGGGTAGCGCCGACGATCATGCCGCTAGCCGTCGGCGCCCTGGTCTTGCTCTGCCTCCGCGACGCCGATCACGACCGCGCCAGAGAAGAAGGCGGCGGCGGCGGCAGAGTCAACATGGACGGGCAGTATTGCGTGCTTGCTAAGGTGGGTTTCGCCGTGCTGACATGCAGCACGGCGCTGGACGCCTACGACACCCGGCGCGACTCGGACTCGGCGGCGCTCGTTTTCGTGTCGTACAGCCTCCTCGGAATCCTGACGGTCCTTTTCGTCCGTGCATTCGCCCGCGGTCATGCTGCTGAGCAGGGGCAGGGGCAGCGGTAATATGTATCTAAATCATCATCATCTGCGCACGTTCCTTCATTACATGCAGCCCAGGGGTCGGCAACAAGATCACTGGCATCGCCCGGCCCGTTGAATATACATCAACGAGAAGCCTTTATTTGCTTGATGTTTCTTTGTTTTTCCTTGTGATTGTACATGAGATAGTGCATCAATGACGTGTAATGCAAATTTCCTTTGCCTTTTCCTTTTTTGGAATAAAGTTAATCATGTTTTGTATGGTCTCGGTGTATTTGCACTCAACGTTCCTCTCTCTTCGAGTTCATATATGTACTGGAATGAAGTGCAGAGGTCGGGAATGAAGTGCCCGGCGCCCGGCCATATATAGCAACAAACAAAAACACACAACGATGTGTGCTGATTGGAGCACCAAGAAAAGGAATCTAGGGCCTGTTCGGAAAAAGCTCCATTAAACAAAGTATTTCCGGCAATAATATATGTTAGCTATCGATGGAATTGAACTGGAATTTGGGATAGGTAGAGGATTTGGGGACAAGATCAGAGGACTGCTTAGCCAGGTTCGATTTTAGTACAAGTTTGATGATGGATCCTTCTACAAAGCTATCACACAATATATAGATATATAATTTTGTACCCGTGTACAGCATGTGATGTGCACGTCCTATTCTCGCGCGCTTTTTGTTTTGTATTTTCTTAATTATGTGTCCTCATATCGCTCAATTAGGGCACGTTCGGTTAAGCTAAAACCTAGCCAGGAATAATTTCAATTGACGAAGCCTATTCAAATTAGAATACGAAACCAGCCTGGATTATTTCCAGGGAGCCATTCCCCTTCAACCGAACGGGCCATTAAGAATTATTCAGCTTGTTCGCTTGCTCGTATACGATCGTGGATTATAAGCTGGAACAATATTTTTTTCTCACACCAAACCAGCCAGCAGTAAATAATCAACAATCGTTTACGACGAAACGAACAGGCTGATTGTTGATATGAAGTTCCGTTGTAATACCAATAACAATTGTAGCGATCATGCTGACACTGTGAATTGGTGATGTTGGCTTCTGCCGGCTGGCTTTTGTCGCGTGTTTTTTTTTTTTTTTTTTGGAAAAACTAATATTCTTTCTAATAAATATCAGCATTGGATTTTGTGTATCATTGTTTTGTTAGTATTTGATGGTTTTAGTTCAGCCGACAAGGGAAGAAAATATTCGAGGTCGGCCATATGCACATAAACAGTTGATCTACACTCTTTATTACGCCCAGCAGTGCTCCATGGAACAACTACCTGGTACGATTGTTCCTCGCTTTCTTCAGGGAAATAGGTTAATCAATCTTTGCTTTGAATAGCAGGCAAGATGAGCTTCTTTTTCAGAAAGATCGCTGCGCGTGCCTTTGGTACTTGCGTAGGCTT
The DNA here is from genome assembly GCF_019320115.1 of Miscanthus floridulus. Lineage (NCBI taxonomy): Eukaryota > Viridiplantae > Streptophyta > Magnoliopsida > Poales > Poaceae > Miscanthus > Miscanthus floridulus. The sequence goes on from NC_089598.1 coordinate 14,059,706, forward strand.
CTGCCGTTGGGCATGGGCGGAGCGACATCAAATTCCATTTGGTTTTGAGCCTGTACAGCCTAGACATAAGTATCATGTATAGCAAAGGATCCACTGGATCAAAGCTGCTCATATTTTATGGCGTACTTTATGGATGGTCAGTGAAGAGGAACATCTGCGATAATTTGTTAGTTTCGGATGAAAGTTTCACCTCATCACATTCCTGCCACATAGAACCGTAAACACTGAGGTATGGTAGTTGTACAATATCTTCACATCATTGTCGGTTCAAAAACCCCATTCACTGCAAGATTTTGAACTGACAGTGGCATACCAACAGTGATAAAAGAGGCTAATCACTACCTGTTATAAAAAATCGACAGTGATGTGGTTTTCAGGAAATAAAAAAAACAGGCTGAAAAATAGGGATTTTTTTTAATTCTATGAGAGGCCCCACTGGACAATCACACAGTCGCGCGTCGTAAGTCACAAGTCACTAGATTGCGCTCGAACCTCTAACCTCGTGCTTCGCGTCTTCAGCACCTAACAACTCTACCTACAAGCTGTTTATGTCCGAATGAGATTTTCGTCCTAGCCATTTAATGTTTATCTAATTTTGAAATGAATATTTGTTACCCTAAACGAATTCAAATAAAAAAGTTGTCAACTACAAAGTTTTATAACTTTTCAAGATCTACAACTTTCATTTTTGTGGTTTCTCCATCTGAGGATGTTTACAAAATTTAAATTTCAAATTTTAGAAATTCAAACGTAGTTTTTCATGACAAGATGATTTCAAATCAAAAAGTTGTCAACTACAAAGTTTCATAGCTTTTTGAGATCTACAACTTTCTTTTTTGCTATTTGTCCATCCGAGATCGTTTAAAAAGTTCAAATTTCAATTTTTTGGAAATTCAAACGTAGTTTTCGTTGACAAAATGATTTCAAATCAAAAAGTTGTCAACTACAATGTTTTATAATTTTTTGGGATCTACAACTTTCATTTTGGTAGTTTCTCCATCCGAGGTCATTTATAAAATTTGAATTTCAAAATTTTGAAATTCAAACGTAGTTTTCCTTGACGAGATGATTTCGGTAACACCCTCGGTGTTACACCGTAAATCATTTACTAAAACATGTCATGAACATCATGTTTATGTGTTAATGCATGTAATAAAGAGTGTAGATCAACTTCCGTAACTCAAAACGATCGACGGAAGTGCGAAACGAAAGTTAATTCCATAGTCATGTTATATCACTTAGAGTTTAAAACCAATTTTTATTAAGCAAAAATGCTATAGAACATGTATGTGATACTTGAATAAAGTTTGAAGTACAAACTTTGTAGATGACGATGAAATACCTACGGTCGAAAAATGATATCACTAGCTAACATTTCTAATAGCCTGGAAATCGAATTTGAAGCAAATCCAACCCAAGACTTGGTCAATTTCTTAAGTCTGAAAATAGATTGACAAAGCTATGTTTGGTAAATTTTGCTGAGAAATTGGGTTAAGGAGTGGTGTTGTATTATGGCTTGTTTTAGTAGCCTAATATACCCTCTTAGGTATAGCAAACATGGTTTCGTGTTTGGCCGACCGATTAGTTGATTTGGACGCTTTAAAAATCATGCACACCACGTTCTCGGCCTGTTTCCTCGCGTGGGCGCTATCACCGTGTCTCTGGGACGCGACGTCGTTGCCACGGGTGCCCCGCGCCCGCACTCTGCCATGCTCGGTTGGCCACCGTGAGCGGGTCGGCCTGGCCTCACGATGCTGTTGCCATGCGGGCCCGGTGCCCTGGCCGCCGTGCCACCCTAACGCGTGGGCGCCCCTTCCCGCTGTCACGCTGCTGCTCTGCTGCTACGCTGCCACTGCGTCCGCCTCTACCGCCTCACATCGCGACGATGCCGCTGCCATCATGTCGCTCCTGTACGCGTGCTGCATCGTGTTGCCTCCCCTTGGCCCGGTTGGGTGCCGTCGTTTTGTCATTTATGGCACTACGACCGCACAGGCCACGTCGGTCGGGCGCGCACGTCGTCGTCTTGCACCGGCGTGTGGGACTCCTGGTCCCGCCCCTCGCATCCTGCCTAGGCTTATAGCCGTGCCACTGCCGCCGCCCACGTTCCCCTACCTTTTCCACTGCCGCCGCCGCTGCGCCGCGACAATACCTAGACGCGAGAGGCGCCTCTCATTAATTCCACACGCCTACACCTACGCTCTCTTGTCCTCTCACCGCCTGAGCCACCCACAATCTTAATGACGGCCGGCCGGGCGCCAATTTGGCGTCTTCCCACCGGTATGCCGTTAAGGCCGCGCTGCGGCCATGACCGAGGGTAGGCCTCCCATCTCTCCACCCGAGCCCAATTGGCCACGCCTATAGGTGTGCCTTGCCTTCCTCTTCGTCATGCGTGTCTTAGTTTAGTCGCTACCAGCTCCACCCTGCCGCTAACTTGATCGCGCCGTCTCAGAGCACCTCCGCATTCCACCACCCGCACGTGGCTAGCCCGGTTCAGGGAATCCCCGGCCAAACCATCACCACAGCCGCAACTAGGGTACGATAGTGATTCTATAGCGTTAGCTAGTTCTCCCCGCGGTTGCTGTGGGTGACCGGAATGGTCACGCCACTGTCGCGCATGGCCGTGCGTCGTGGTCGCCAATTCCGCGAGCTCTGCCGCTCCTATAACCGAGGCTAGTGTAGGCACTAGGGTTGTAGACGGGGGTCAGCCCGTTAATGGAGCCAACACGGGTCTCAGCTGGCCGGCGTGGCCGTCCAATGCCATCGCCGCCGCGCCAGCGTGCACGCGGGTGACTGAGGACCACATCGTGATAAAGGAGGGTGTTTCCGAGGATTTTGTTGCAAAGTTGCTCTCTCTAGGAATAGTGACTTGGACTGCGGGTTAGTTTGTCTAGAGTTTAGGGGTGTTTTTGCAAGTTGGTCGGCGCACGCGGGCTCCCCCGTCGCTGGCCGTTTGCGCGCGTGGGACGCGTCCCACGTGGGTCGCGTCTGCGGGTCACGCGTGCATGCGCGCTGCGCGCGTGTGGGCTGCGCGAGGATTGGTTTTTCTTTTTTCCAACAAATTTGCAAATGTTTCTCTAATTTAGTTTAGAGCTGATCTTTGGAAAATTATAGTAAATTATGTAGGTGTCCAAAAATAGTGGAACAAAAATTGTTAGGTTCATAAAAATGTGATCTATCTGTTGGTGTAGTTAGTTTACAGTTATCTATGAGGATGTTAGGTTCATTAATTCATTTAGGAAAGCTTAGCATTATTTAGTTTAATATTTGTAGGAATTTTTGTAGCAAATTGGTAGTAGCTTTGACAATGACATTTTTACAGTAGGTTCATTTTATTATTATGAGCTCACTGTAATTTTTAGCCTTAGAATAGGTTGATAAATAGGGTAGTTAAGTACTCCTTATTTTAGTATATATGAAATCGTAAATAAAGTAAGAAATGCATTTTTGATTGCTAAGATAGTACTCGAATGTTTCATACCTGTTTAGTGGAAAGGATGGGTAGCTTAGCATCTTAGTCATTATAGTTAGATTGGTAGATGTATTCTTATTTTAAGAGTTGTTGTTGTCGTATTACTAAGTGTTGCATCACCATTTCATGCATGTAGATAACGAGTTGCTAGAGTTCATGACTGCAGGCGAGCAGGACTAGGAGGAGATCCTCATCGAGGAGGGAGCCCCAGAGCCAACAACTGCTGACTTTGCTGACACCACGCCTGCCCAAGGCAAGCCCCGGTGCATAACCCTTATTTTGAATGATCACTGGATAGGTCGAGTATATGTGATGTGTATTTATGTTACAGACATTTTATGAAAACTACATGCATAGAAAACCTACCTATGTGTCCTACTAGCATAGGTCGAGTAGCTGCTATGCTTACGATTTTCGGTAGCGTGAGTAACCTATCGTTACTCACAATATGTGATTATTATTATCACTCTTATGATAAAATAGTGAAAGGAAAAATGGAGACTGGGCAGGGATATGATACGGGTATTGGTGGGTGTAAGGGGTTGTGTCCTAGGGCCAACGGGGCATAGCTTGGTTACATTATTTTTCCTGACCGTGTCGGTTGAGGACCGGCCATTGCATTGGATTCTAGTCAGGTCACAAACTTATTATCCTGAGCACATACTTATTTATGGGAGCATGGAAGGCTCGTTGCTCTCTTGTCATGGGTTCTGGCTCTTTCCGGACCGACTGATTGGAGGCAGGGATGGTGAAGGTCTAAGCACCACACCTGAGTCCGAAACTCAGGTGTGGGGGCTTGGAGTCCAAGTTTGGATGGGGACCTGGACCCCTTGATGGGAGAGTGATGGGTTAGTCCTGCTTGTGCCTATGGTACAAGCGGGGCATGTGTTTTGGGGTACCCAGCTGGGCACATTGATTCGTGAATCGTCGAGTAATCCGGTACGACTTGTCTACAATCTAGCACCATAATAACAACTGAAAGATGAAAGATGGTGAAATAGATCTGTTTGCTCAACTCTTGCTTGAAAGTAGAACAGATGCTTACCTAGAATGGTTAGATAATGAACTAATCATGACTACTAATAAAAAACATACATAAGGATTCACTACCAGTATTGCTTTCCGCAAAAAGGAAACCTAGCAAACCATAAAACTTATCATATCCTTTGGAGTCGGGAAATTATTCCCACTAGTTGGCTATGTCTTGCGAGTACATTATGTACTCAGGGTTTATTTACCCCTATTGCAGGTGCAGCTTGAGGTGTAACTGTTGTGTGAAGGATTCTTCTGGTGGGTACAGACAGATCCTTGTATTTTATCGATAGACGTTTGTTTTAATTCCGCTGTTTAAATTTTGCACTCTGAACATGGTATTGTAATAATGTATTTCTAATAACTATGGTTGTATGAAATGGACTATATATTGTAAACTTGTTCTCATTATTGGATCCTAGAGGAAAAATGTGGATTATTCAAGTTCTCCCTTGGGGTGTGCTCGATGGAATCCGCTCGATGTAACTTGCTTTTGTGGCACTTAGTGTCTGGTGGAAGATGGGTGCCTTCGAAGTTATGTTATTTCAGGTGATTCTACCACAGGTGGTATCAGAGCCAAGAATAAGTCTACGAGTTTCATAACTCTTTTTAAAACCTAAAATTTGACCAACAAAATTTTTGCGAAAAGTAGGATGCGATAAAATTATGTAAATAAGTATAAGCCCTAGCAATATGGTCTATATAGGGTAGCAGCACTGGTTTTATCTAATCAATTTTTTGTAGGTACACTAACTTACGCTGCGTAAGAATCATTTAGCGTACGGAAAGTGAGTGTGTGATGTGTCAAAATTTTTTGCGAATGCCCCTATATTCCGGCTTGAGTGAACAAGTAGGCCGATGCATGCATCATGAAAGGAGAATCTTGCTTAAACTAAACTTCCCCCTACACGTATAATTTGGAATAGGGAATTGATAGGATAACCTAAAAGAATGCTTTAATAAAAGTCTTATCATTTCTCTAAATCTCTTGTTCCTGATCTAGAGGGTTGCTCCTAATGGTTGGTTCCTATCTATTTACATATGAACCTGAGGTCTGGTCGTGGGAGTACCAGCACTGGGGTGGACCTAGGTGATAGCGGTCACGGTGAGGGCATTGGCAACAACAATGGAGAGAGCTAGAAGGCCCCACTTCTAGCTCCTCCTCCTCCGCCACCTCCACCTCTGATGACCCATGCGGAGATGATGGTGGAGATGCTGGCTGCTCAGCGCGAGTCAGCCCGTGCCTTGGAGATGCTAGCTCGGGCGTTTGGTGGCTTCACCTGTGGGGGCCATGGAGGCATTGGTGGGAATAGGGGTGGTGCCAGTAGTCCCGAGGGCTCTGTTCTTATCAGGATTTCTTAAAGACACACCCAACCACATTCATGCCGACTGCTGAGCCTCTAGATGTAGAGCATTGGCTTCGTATTCTAGAGCAGAAGTTTTTGCTACTCACTATAACTAAGGAGCAAAAGGTGCGCTTTGTAGCGTAGCAGCTGTTGGGTTCTGCCAATACATGGTGGGACATGTTCAATGCCATGCAGCTGGTGGATCACCGTGTGACTTGGTAGGAGTTTACCATTGCCTTCAGAGAGTATTACATTCCTGCTGGTGTACCGAATAGGAAGTTGATGGAGTTTCTAGACCTGAGACAAGGGAGCTTGTCTGTGATGGACTATGTAAACAAGTTCAACCATCTGTCATAGTATGCTGGGACTCACATTGATACTAAGGAGAAGAAGGATCGTTTCTATTGTAGCCTCTCTTGCAGTCTACAGAAGGAGCTATACATAGGGAACGATCAAACTTTTGGTGCTATGATGAATACTGCTATTGCCATGGAGGGACTGCAGCGTGACTCTCAGGCTGAGTGGAAGCGCAAGCGGGTGGCCATGGGGTCTTCTAGTCACTCCCAGGCTCAGAAGATATAGGTTGTTAGGTGGGTGCCCTATCAGTCTTCGGGTGGGCATTCATTCCGTCAGCCTCAGTAGACCTACCAGGCACCTTCCACCTAGTACCATGCACCTACTCAGCAGGTGCAGCAACAACAACAGCCCCAGGGACAGCAGGTCCCACCTCATCAAGGACAAGGTAACAAGCCTGGTGCATGTTTTAAGTGTGGCAAGGAGGGCTACTATGCTCGGGAGTGTCTACAGAACCAGCCTGCACAATCTACTCAGCCCTAGCCAACTCTCGTCTGATCAAGCGAACGATTATTAAGAAGAAGGTGCCAGTAAGCCACTCTGGACAAGTTAATTTCACTGAGGCTGAGAAAATCCGGTAGAATGAATTGGTGATGGCTGGTATGTTTACCATTGATTCCCACCCAGCATATGTGTTGTTTGATTCTGGTGCATCACATTCATTTATGAGCATGGGGTTTGCACAAAGGTACAATATATCTCTTATGGCTACACCTATCGCCTATAGAATCAGTACTCTGGGTGCGTAGTTGTGCGTTAATACTCGGACAGACATAGTTGGATTAGTGCTAGCCACTCACACTTACCGCCTCCAGTTCATGGTGTTGCCCGGGCAAGGCATAGATGCAATTCTATGCATAAACTGGTTGCGAGTATATGGGGTAGTCTTGGATCTTAAGCAGTGAGTGGTTGAGTTACGACTTCCTTCTTCCGAGGATAGAATGTCTCTTCTTATGCCCTTAGATCTAGCCTTACCAGTTGCTGCTCATGTTGAAGCTTCTCCTGATCTTGCCCCTATTCATGTGGTCTATGAGTTTTCGGATGTCTTTCATGAAGATCTACCTAGGTTGCCACCGGATAGAGATGTGGAGTTTTCCATTGAGTTAGAACCTAGCACTGCTCCTATTTTCTAGCGTCCCTACCGCATGGCTCCTAAAGAACTAACTGAAATGAAGAAGCAGTTAGAGGAATTATTGGAGAAGGGGTTTATCCATCCTAGTTCTTCACCATGGGGTTGCCCAGCTATTTTTGTGAAGAAGGACGGTACTCTACGGATGTGTGTGGATTACCGCTCTCTTAATGTGGTAACCATTAAGAACAAGTATCCTTTACCTCATCTTGATACTTTGTTTGATCAGTTGGCCGGTGCCCAGGTGTTTTCAAAGATTGATCTTCGTTCTGGGTATCATCAAATTAAGATCCGGCCACAAGATATACCAAAGATGGCTTTCTCTACTTGGTATGGGTTGTATGAATACCTAGTCATGTCTTTTGGTCTCACCAATGCTCCTGCATTCTTCATGTATCTCATGAATTCAGTCTTTATGCCGGAGTTGGATAAGTTTGTAGTGGTGTTCATTGATGATATTTTGATATATTCCAAGAACAAGGAAGAGCATGCCCAACATCTTTGGATAGTACTAACTCGATTAAGAGAACACAAGCTGTATGCCAAATTCACCAAGTGTGAGTTTTGGTTAGATCAAGTACAATTTTTGGGACATGTTCTGACACCTAAAGGTATCTCTGTAGATCCAAGCAAGGTGCAAGATGTGTTAAATTGGAAGTCTCCAAAGTCTGTGCATCAGATTCATCAGTTCCTTGGTCTTGCTGGTTATTACCGGCGCTTCATTCCTAACTTCTCCAAAATAGCTCAGCCGATGACCAAGCTGCTCTAGAAAGATGCTAAGTTTGTATGGAGTCTGGCTTGTGAAGAAGCTTTCCAAGCCCTGAAGGAATTTCTTACCTCTACTCCTGTTCTTGCCCAACCAGATATTGACAGGCCATTTGATGTGTATTGTGATGCCTCAAGGATTGGACTAGGATGCGTGCTTATGCAGGATGGGCGTGTGATAGCTTATGCTTCCCGCCAGCTGAAAATGCACGAGGTGAATTATGCCACCCATGATTTAGAGCTGGCTGCTGTGGTGCATGCTCTAAAAATTTTGATGCATTATTTGTTGGAAAATAAAGTACACATTTTTCCGGATCACAAGAGCCTCAAATATATTTTCACTCAGTCCGAGCTAAACATGAGGCAACGGAGATGGTTGGAGCTAATCAAGGATTATAATTTGGAGGTTCATTACCATCCTGAAAAAGCTAATGTGGTAGCCGATACTTTGAGTCGAAAGTCATATCAAGTTGAAGAAGCATCCTTGTCTCTCAACCATGCTAAGGTGCTAACCCATATTGCTCTAGTCTCGGATTTACTTGAGCAAATTATTATAGAGCAAAGGCAAAATGTTTCGGAAATCCCTCATATCAAGAATTTAATTGCCGAAGGGCGTGGTCCTCATTTTAGTATTGATGATCAAGGTGTAGTGAGGTTCAAGAATAGATTGGTTGTTCCGTCAAGTAAGGAGCTTAAAAGAAAGATTTTGGGTGAAGCTCATCATTCCAAGTTGTCCATCCATCCATAACAAGATGTACCATGATTTGCGCCACTTGTATTGGTGATCCAATATGAAGCAGGATATCACCAAGTATGTTGCGGAGTGCGATACTTGTGGTAGAGTTAAGGCAGACCATATGCGTACATTGGGATTTTTGCAGCCCTTGCCAATCCCTATTTGAAAATGAGAAGATATTTCTATGGATTTTATTGTGGGCTTACCCCACATGTCCAAGGGCTATAACTCTATTTGGGTTATTGTGGATCGCCTTACCAAGTCTGCTCATTTTCTCCTGGTGGATACCAGATATTCAACCAACAAGTATGCCAAGTTGTATTTTGACCGGATTGAGACCCTGCATGGAGTTTTTCTTACTATCGTCTCTGATAGAGGGCCAGTCTTTGTCTTTCGCTTTTGGGAGCAACTCTAGGAGTGTCTTGGTACTAGTCTCCTCACAAGTTTAGCTTATCATCCACAAACTGAAGGCCAAACAGAAAGGGTAAATCAGGTACTTGAGGATATGTTGAGAGCTTGTGCCATTTCTTTCCTGAGAAGTGGAATGAATGCTTGAACTTAGCTGAGTTTTCTTACAACAATAGCTATCAAGAAAGCATTCGTATGGCACCTTTGAAGCTCTATATGGAAAGAAATCTAGGACACCACTTAACTGGGTTGAAGTGGGAGACCATGGATATTTTGGGCCTGATTTTATCATAGAAGCTCGAGAACAAGTCAGTATTATTCAGAGCCATTTGAAGGTAGCTCAAAGTTGTTAGAAAACTTATGCGGACAAGCAAAGAAGGTCCTTGCAATTTGAAGTTGGTGATCATGTGTATCTCAAGGTATCTCCCATGAGAGGTGTACATCGATTTGGTGTTCGTGGGAAGCTAGCCCCTCGCTATGTTGGACCTTACAAGATTTTCGCCCAGTGTGGTTCTGCTGCCTACCGTATCCAGCTCCCGGATATTTTGTCAGTAGTAGATAATGTCGTCCATATTTCCTAGTTAAAGAAATGCTTGCGGATCCCCAATGAAGCGGTGGAAATTGAAGGACTTCCCCTCTAGCCTGACTTGTCCTATATTGAGCATTCTGTCAAGATCTTAGATGAGAAAGAAAGAGTGACTAGAAACAGTGTGGTGAAGTTCTATAAAGTTTAGTGGCAAAATCACTCGGAGGACGAAGCAATGTGGGAGCAAGAAAGCTATATCTTGAAGCATTATCCCCACCTTCTTTCTAGTTCACTAAGGTAGTTGTTTAAATTGAAATGTATTTCTTATCTCTTTTCCCACACTTGGCACATGAAATCTCGGGATGAGATTTTATTTATGGGGGGTAGATTTGTAACACCCTCGGTGTTACACCGTAAATCATTTACTAAAACATGTCATGAGCATCATGTTTATGTGTTAATGCATGTAATAAAGAGTGTAGATCAACTTTCGTAACTCAAAACGATCGACGGAAGTGCGAAACGAAAGTTAATTCCATAGTCATGTTATATCACTTAGGGTTTAAAACCAATTTTATTAAGCAAAAATGCTATAGAACATGTATGTGATACTTGAATAAAGTTTGAAGTACAAACTTTGTAGATGATGATGAAATACCTGCGGTCGAAAAATGATATCACTAGCTAACATTTCTAATAGCTTGAAAATTGAATTTGAAGCAAATCCAACCCAAGACTTGGTCAATTTCTTAAGTCTGAAAATAGATTGACAAAGCTATGTTTGGTAATTTTTGCTGAGAAATAAGGTTAAGGAGTGGTGTTGTATTATGGATTGTTTTAGTAGCCTAGTATACCCTCTTAGGTATAGCAAAGATGGTTTGGGTGTTTGGTCAACCGATTAGTTGATTTGGATGCCTTAAAAACTATGCACAACATGTTCTCGGGCTGTTTCCTCGTGTGGGCGTGGTCACCGCATCTCTGGGACGCAACGTCGTTGCCTCGGGTGCCCCGCGTGCGCACTCTGCTGTGCTCGATCGACCACCATGGGTGGGTCGGCCTAGCCGCACGATGCTACTGCCACACAAGCCCGGTGCCTAGGCCACCATGCCACCCTGATGCGCGGGTGCCCCATCTCGCTGTCGTGCTGTTGCTCTATTGTTGCGCTGCCGTCACGTTCGCCTTTGCCGCCTCATGTCATGACACTGCCGCTACCATCGTGTCATTCTTGTATGCATGCTGCATCGCGTTGCCTCCCCTGGCCCGGTTGGGTGCCATCCGCACGTGGCCATGCGCGCCACCGTCGCTATGCCATTTATGGCACTGCGACCGAGCAGGCCATGCTAGTCAGGCGCCGTCGTCTTTCGCCGGTGCGTGGGACTCCCGGTCCCGTCGCTCACGTCCTGCCTAGGTGCATAGCCACGCCACTGCCGCCGCCCGCGTTCCCCTGCCTTTTCCCCTATCGCCGCCGCTGTGCCACGACAATACCTAGATGCGAGAGGCGCCTCTCATTAATTCCGCATGCCTGCACCTACGCTCTGTTGTCCTCTCACTGCCTAAGCCACCCATAGTCTTAATGATGGCTGGTAGGGTGCCAATTTGGCGTCTTCCCACTGGTATGCCGTTAAGGCCGCGCCGCGGCCATGATCGAGGGCAGGCCTCCCATCTCTCCACCCAAGCCCAATTGCCCATGCCTGTAGGTGCGCCTTGCCTTCCTCTTCTTCATGTGTGTCTTGGTTTAGTCACTGACTCGACCATGCCATCTCGGAGCGCCGCCTCATTCCACCACCCACAAAGTCTAGCCTGGGGGAATCCCTGGCTCAACCATCACCACAGCCACAACCAGGGTACGATAGTGATGGTATAGCATTAGCTAGTTCTCCCTGCGGTGGCTGTGGGTGACCGGCATGGTCGCGCCACTGTCGCGCATGGCCGCACGCCGTGGTCGCCAATTCCGCAAGCTTCGCTGCTCCTATAACCAGGCGCTAGGGTTGTAGACGGGGGTCGGACCGTTAATGGAGCCAGCATGGGTCTCAGCTGGCCGGCGTTGCCGTCCAATGCCATCACCGCCGCGTCGGCGCGCGCGCGGGTGGCTGAGGACCACGCCATGGTAAAGGATGGTGTTTTCGAGGGTTTTGTTGCAAAGTTGCTCTCTCTAGGAATAGTGACTTTGACTGTGGGTTAGTTTGTCTACAGTTTAGGGGTGTTTTTGCAAGTTGGTCGACGTGCGCGCGGGCTCCCCCATCGTAGGCCGTTTGCACACATAGGTTGCGTCCCGCGTGGACCACGTCTGCAGGTCACGCGTGCGCGCGTGTGGGCCGCGTGAGGATTGGTTTTTCTTTTTTCTAACAAATTAGCAAATGTTTCTCTAATTTAGTTTTGAGCTGGTCTTTGAAAAATTATAGTAAATTCTGTAGGTGTCCAAAAATAGTGAAACAAAAATTGTTAGGTTCATAAAAATGTGATTTATCTGTTGGTGCAGTTTGTTTATAGTTATCTATGAGGATGTTAGGTTCATTAATTCATTTAGGAAATATTAGCATTATTTAGTTTAATATTTGTAGGAACTTTTATGGTAAATTGGTAATAGCTTTGACCATTAAATTTTTACAGTAGGTTCATTTTATTATTATGAGCTCACTGCAATTTTTGTAGCCTTAGAATAGATTGATAAATAGGGTAGTTAAGTACTCCTTGTTTTAGTATATATGAAATCATAAATAAAGTAAGAAATGCATTTTTGATTGCTAAGATAGTACTCGAATGTTTCATACCTGTTTAGTGGAAAGGATGGGTAGCTTAGCATCTTAGTCATTAGAGTTAGATTGGTAGATGTATTCTTATTTTAAGAGTTGCTGCTGCCGTATTACTAAGTGTTGCATCATCATTTCATGCATGTAGATAACGAGTTGGTAGAGTTTGTGACCACGACGAGCAGGAGTACGAGAACATAATCGAGGAGTACGAGGAGGAGATCCTCATCTAGGAGGGAGCCCTAGAGCCAATAGCTACTGACTTTGCTGACACAGCGCCTGCCCAAGGCAAGCCCTGGTGCATAATCCTTATTTTAAATGATTACTGGATATATATGTGATGTGCATTTACATTATAGGCATTTTATAAAAACTACATGCATAGAAAACCTATCTATAAATCCTACTAGCATAGGTCGAGTAGCTACTATGCTTAGGATTTTCGATAGCGTGAGTAACCTGCCGTTACTCACAATAGGTGATTGTTATTATCACTTGTATGATAAATTGGTGAAAGGAAAAATAGAGACCGGGCAGGGATATGGTATGGGTATTGGTGGGTGTAAGGGGTTGTGTCCTGCGGCCAATGGGGCATAGCTTAGTTACATTGTTTTCCCTATCCATGTCGGTTAAGGACCGGTCGTTGCATTGGATTCTAGTCAGGTCACAGAGTTATTATCCTAAGCACATACTTGTTTATGGGAGCAGGGAAGGCTCGTTGCTCTCTTTTCGTGGGTTCTGGCTCTTTCTGGGCCGACTGATTGGAGGCGGGAATGGTGGAGGTCTAAGCACCACAATGAGTCTGGGACTCAGGAGTGGGGGCTTGGAGTCCAAGTTTAGACTGGGACCTGGACCCCTTGACAGGAGAGTGATGGGTTGGTCCTACTTGTGCCTGTGGTACAAGCGGGGCGTGTGTTTTAGGGTACCTAGCTGAGCACATTGATTCACGAATCGTTGGGTAATCCGGTACGACTTGTCTGTAATCTAGCACCATAGTAAGAACTAAAAGATGAAAGATGGTGAAATAGATCTGTTTGCTCAACTCTTGCTTGAAAGTAGAATAGGTGCTTACCTAGAATGGTCAGATAATGAACTAATCATGACTGCTAATAAGAAACATACATAAGGATTCACTACTAGTATTGCTTTCCGCAAAAAGGAAACCCAGCAAACCATAAAGCTTATCATATCCTTTGGAGTCGGGAAATTATTCCGACTAGTCGGGTAAGTCTTGCGAGTACATTGTGTACTCAGGGTTTATTTACCCCTGTTGCAGGTGTAGCTTGAGGAATAGCTATTGTGTGAAGGATTCTTCTGGTGGGCATAGACGGATCCTTGTATTTTATCGATAGACGTTTGTTTTAATTCCACTGTTAAATTCCGCACCCTGAACTTGGTACTATACTAATGTATTTCTAAGAACTATGGTTGTATGTGTCGGGTACCATAGAACGGGGTACCCCAAGCGTACATCAAAAGGGTCACTTAAGTCCCATCAAAAACAAAGCTAGAAGGTAAGCCATGAGCTCATCACCGGCCACATCCGAGCCTACCAGGCTCTCCGCCTCGCGCGAGGCCTCTCATGGGAGGCCTCGGTAGGGAACGCGATCTCCGCCCCGTGCGAGGCCTCTCATGGGTGGCCTCGGCAGGGAGCGCGATCTCTGCCTCGCGCGAGGCCTCATTCTCCGTATTGCTCGAGGCCGGCTTGTCCATAGCCCGTCGCCCCCGCCTCGACCGATCTTCCCGACAGCACATCATGTCCCATTAATACGTCAACCACTACCGCAATCTCAGCCGGACGATGGCTCGACACCGCAGAATGGCTGACGGGACGTGAGGTCGCATCAGCGCCATACCAGCTGAGACAGGGCACGGCGGGGGTTACCAGTCACTGTATTCTGATGCTGTGCCCACGATCAGCGCCCGCACTATACTGTGCCCCGTGATCCCCGCCTCAAAAACAACACGACATGGATAGCCTGGCCCGGGTCATCACCGCCTCCGAGCCAGCACACCAGATCAACCGCTCTCTCTGGGCCTTGGCACTATGCACTAGGGTCTCGGCTATCTCGGGATTCGTGTCTGCCGAGACCCCCCACTGCGATGCAGCCTCGGCACCGACCGAGCCTTGGCCTCGCGCACAGTCAGTCCACAGCGACTCACACGTGGACCGCCGCACCCACTCTGAGGCAGCCCTAGAGCTCCCATGACGCATAGGATCGGATATGACCAGCACGCCGCCCCAGTGCTCCAAGGACGAACCACTCCGACGACCTCGCCGCCACAGGAATAGGCCATAGGGCTCGGACACGCCACCTCTATTTACACAACGCCGTATAGTTAGCTCATGTACTACCCTTGTCCTCCCTTCAAACTATAAAAGGGAAGGACTTGGGCTATTTCTGGGGGGACTCAGGTTCTCACGAAGAACAACACCCTGTAACACGCACGCTCCTCGCTGCCTGAGAGCAACGTCTCAAGTAGCCCGCACCACTCCACGCTGAGACCTGGGACTAGCTCCCTCTCTCACCCAGCTTGTAACCCCCTACTACAAGTACTTCGGTGCAAGGAATACAAGATCGATCTCTCAGACTGGATGTAGGGCACCGATTGCCTGAACCAGTATAAACCTTGTGTCTCTTTGCATCACCATCCGGAATTGGGAACACGCAGCTCAAATTCACTGGTTGGTTGAGGACCCCCCGGTCTGAAACACCAACAGTATGAAATGGACTATGTATTTTAAACTTGTTCTCATTATTGGATCCTGGAGAAAAAACGTGGATTATTCGAGTTCTCCCTTAGGGTGTGCTCGATGGAATCCACCCGATGTAACTTGCTTTTGGGACGCTAAGTGTCTGGTGGTGTCAGTGTTTTGGGTCTAGCGGATCCTCAACCGACTAGTGAAAGTGTACTGCGTGCTCCTAATCCCGGATGGTGATGCAAAGAGACACAAGGTTTATACTGGTTCAGGCAATAGGTGCCCTACGTCCAGTCTGAGAGAGCGATCTTGTATTCCTTGCACCGAGGTACTTGTAGTAGGGGTTTACAAGCAGGGCGAGAGAGGGAGCTAGTCCCAGGTCTCAGCGTAGAGTGGCGTGGGTTGCTTGAGATATTGATCTCTTGCAGTGAGGAAGAGTGTGAGTTACAGAGCGTCATGCGTTGCTTGTGCGTGTGTGTCCTCGTGAGTGTTAGTCCTCGTGAGTTCTTCCGTCTTCATGTCCCTAGAAGCGGCCCCGGTCACTCCCTTTTATAGTCGAAGGGAGTCACGGGGGCGGTACATGCATTTGCTACGTGGTGTTTTATGAGTAGAGGCGGCATGTCCGAGCCCTGTAGCTCGTCATTGTGGCGGCATGGTCGGTGGAGCGGCCTTGTCCTCGATGCACTGGAGCGACGCGCCGATCACGCCTGATCCTGTGCGACGTGGGAGCTCCTATGGCTTGGCGTAGGGCATGGTGCGTACTGCAGACGACGTGCCTGTCGCTGTATGTTGACAACATAGAGAGCCGAGGCCTAGTCGGTGTAGAGGCTGAACCATTGTGGGGGGCTCGGCGGGTGCGAGTCCTGAGGCTATAGGAGCTCGGAAGCGGGTAGCCGAGGCTCCGAGGGAGCAGTTGATCCTTTACGCTGGTTCTGAGGCTACAGGGACCCGGACATGACTCTCCACGCCGGGCTATCCTTGGAGCAGAGGTTAGGCAGCACAGTGCAGCAAGGGTGTCAGTCGTGGGCACAGTGCCGAGCACAGCGGCCGGTAACCCCTGCCTCGTCCTGTCCCGGACGGCATGGCGTCGATGTGACTCACATCTCGTCGGCCACTCCGCCGTATCGAGCCGTCGTTTGGCTGATGTCGCAGGAGTGGTCGAACGCGTTAGCTGGACGTGATGTCCTGTCAGAGAAGTTGGTCAAGGCGGAGGTGACGGGGTTGTTGCCGAGCCGGCCTCGAGTGAGTCGGAGATTCGGTACCTCATCCGAGGCCTTACGAGCGGGGCCTCGGGCGAGGCGGAGAATCGGTACCTCGTCCGAGGCCTTACGTGCGGGGCCTCGAGCGAGGCGGAGAATCGGTACCTCATCCGAGGCCTTGCGTGCGGGGCCTCGAGCGAGGTGGAGAATCGGTACCTCGTCCGAGGCCTTACGTGCGGGGCCTCGAGCGAGGCGGAGAATCGGTACCTCGTCCGAGGCCTCGCGGGCAGTGCCTCGGGCGAGGCGGAGAATCGGTACCTTGTCCGAGGCCTTACGTGCGGGGCCTCGAGTGAGGCGAAGAATCGGTACCTCGTCCGAGGCCTTGCGTGCGGGGCCTCGAGTGAGGCAGAGAATCGATACCTCGTCCGACGCCTCGCGGGCGGGGCCTCGGACGAGGCGGAGAATTGGTACCTCGTCCGAGGCCTTATGGTTTCATTTTGGGCCGAGCCCGCTTCGTGTGAGTCGGGATACTGTCCGAGGTGGGCCGGGCGGTCCGGCCGAGCCTCGGATAAGGTGGGGGTTTGCCGGTGGTTGTCTCTTGGCTTCGATATTTACAAGGTCTAAGCGATTTTTTCGGTTCTCGCTTAGGGGACCCCTTTTTATGGTACCCGACAGATGGGCGCCTTCGAAGGTGTGTTATTTCGGGCGGTTCTACCACAATTTCAAATCCAAAAGTTGTCAACTACAGAGTTTTATAACTTTATGAGATCTACAAATTTTACCTTGGTCATTTGATCATTTATTCATTCAACATAGTGGTAGTAACATTGCTCACAAATGTTACATATCCCTCTTATATAGTTTATGAAACTATAAGAGAGATATGCAAATTTTGTGAATAATATTACTATCATTTTATCGGATGAAGAAATGACCAAAATAATAGATCTTGATAAGTTCTACAACTTCTATGTTCATGACTTTTTCAGTTGAAATCATTTAGTGCTCCAAAATGACGATTGAAGTTATCGTTTTTTGAAATTCAAAATTCAAATAGATAAAACACAGTCACATGAAGATGGATAAAATAATAGATGTAAGAACATAATAAATTGATATAGCATGATTTTAGAAATTTTTAGGAAAAAAATCATCGGATTTGAAGTTAGTACGAGGGAGAAAGACTTGTTACAAATTTTAACCAGAGATTAAAAAAAGAAATCAGAGTTCTTCAACAATTTTAAAATCTAATTTAAAATAACACTTTGAAGTAGTAAATGATTTTAAATGAAAAAGTCATCAACTTCAAAGTTGCATAGCTTTTTGAGATCTACAACTTTTATTTTGGGCGTTTCTCCATCCGAGGTCATTTAAAAAATTTAAATTTCAAATTTTAGAAATCAAACGTAATTTTCGTTAGACAGAAGAATTCAAATGAAAATATTTGGATATCCAAACGATCTCAAATTTAAAAAGTTTGAACTACAAAGTGGTAGATCTCATTGAATACAACAACTTTAATATAAAGTTCATCTTCATCGAACATCGTATGAGAAACTTATGAAGTTTTTCTTATTGAATACAACAACTTTAATATAAAGTTCATCTTCATCGAACATCGTATGAGAAACTTATAAAGTTTTTCTTATAGCATATCACTGTCGGTTCAAGTCACGAATCGACAGTGATAGTATCAGTGTCGGTTCTTGGCTAAAACCTACAGTGATGACCTAATATCACTGCCGGTTCTTGGCTAAAACCGACAGTGATATGAACCGACAATAAAGACCTAAATATCAGTGTCGGTTGGTCCTATCACTGTTGATTTTAACAAAAAACCAGCAGTCATGGACCATCACTGTCTGTTTCTTAAAATCCGACAGTGATGAGGCCGATAGTGATGTCCAATTCTGTAGTAGTGATGGACCATTGCAGCAACCGGGAGCAAGGGTGCTGAGATTGATATGGGTACACAGGCTGTCTAAAGCCTTCCAAAACGAGGTAATATAACCATGTGATGCTCTCCAGAACACTCATTAGACCCTGCCGCTTAAAGAACAAGGACTTCAGTCACGGATTCATTTGGGAGCACTGAAAGATTTCGTCCATCTCACGAAGTAGCTAGGTGTATCATGCAACTTTAGAAATTGAAAATTGTCTTTCCCTAAGCACATCTCTAGTCCCTTGTTAATATTATAGCTACGTTCAGATGAGTGCACTGGTGTAACGATCCTAGATAACTGAATGGAGTTTGGAAGGAAAACGTAGCAAGAATTTAGGAAGAACAGAGATGGAGCTTGGCTGAATCACGAGAGGAGGAGTTCCTTAGACGGGGGATTTAGAGTTCTGTTCATCGTTGATGGTTACAAAGGCGGGGCTCAGCTTATACCAGACGCTGGCAACGCATCCAGCTCACACGGCGCTGACTCACATCTGGGCCTGCGACAAATGACGGCCCACTTGCAGAACACTCCCCCTTTCTTAGCAAAAGCTTGTCCTCAAGCTTTATCTATAGATGACTACTCGCCCAGCCACAGAGCTTTTGGTATCTTGTTCTGGTCTTCCCAAGTAGCCAACTCTGGTGGCATCTCACTCCAATGGATCAGCAACTGTGGAACCACCGTGGCTCCACTCAGAATCGAACGACGCCTCAAAACTTGATACGGCTTCATAATCTGGGCAGGATCAGAGCACAAAGAAGATAAATCTGAACTTACAGAAGTCATAGCCGGAACATGTTGCTTCAACTCGGACACATGCACCACCGGGTGTATTTTAGCATCGTCAGGTAAGTTCAGCTTGTAAACAACTTGGCCAAACCTCTGCAGAATCTTGAAGGGGCCAAAGTATTGAAATGATAGCTTCTGACTAGTCTTGTTAGCAACAGAAGACTGAACATATGGTTGTAATCTCAAATAGACAAAATCGCCAACTGCAAACTCACGCTCAGAACGATTCTTATCTGCCTGGGATTTCATTCTTTGTAGTGCTCGAAGTAACTGCTGCTTCACCAATTGTGACAAAAACTCCCTATCAGTGAGCCACTGTTCAAGATCCGGCACCATGCACAGCTGTAAGTTGGCTATCGGCGGAAGTCTGCTAGCCACAGGGCGGGGTTGGTGTCCCCAGATTACTTGACGATGTTCGGCGGCGAGCGAAAGCACGCCGGGAACGGCATCTGTCGGATCCTTTTTGCGAACGCCTACGGGCCACAAGCGTCCGGGCTTAGGTTGTGTCGAGCATCCTGGAACCTGGGGTGTCGACCATGGTGGTCCAGGTCACTGTCGCTGTAGTGCAGCTGATCTTTGCCTACCAGGTCCAGCCTAGGGCGTCTAGGGCCTTGAGTCGAACGGGCGTTGTGGTTCCCGACATAGCGGCGACGCGCTGGGAAAAGCTCCCACCTACGCACCGTGCCGCCGTTGACGGGCCGAAGTATGATCGGTGCGTGGTGCCCCTCGGGGGCACCATGCACTGAAGAGATGTGCACAAGGCTGACCTCGGGATGCCGCCTCTCTGTAGAGCTTTGAGCTTGCTGTATCGCTGCAGTTTCTAGCAAATCGCGTAGCTCCTGATGAACGAGCTTTCCCTCGTCGGTCGAGGGTTCAGGGGCCGTCCGTATGATCATGGTGGTCGCCGTGACATTCTGGCTAGCTTGAGGGAAGATGGGTGTCTCCATCTTGCCTTGTTGGATTTGATCATATACTCAGCGTGCCCGCGCCCATGCGCCCTCAGCGTCGAGGTGCTGTGGGCTAAGGCATCCGTCATCGTGGCGTTCGTTGGCCTGATCAGCTTCACAGACCCAGGCTTGTTCTAGGCGCTCCTGGTCATACTCTACCTATTATCCGGGGTACGTGGAATCAGATAGGCGTCGTCCTCTGCGTCCTCCACCGACGCCACCCCATCCTCCAAAAGGTGAAACATGTTGCATTCCCTCAGCGGATGGTAGCTCCCTTCAGAATCAGACTCGGAGTCCGTGTTCTCAGGGGTAATCAGCAGGAGATCGTAGATGGACTCTGGATCTCGCTCCATCATCCCCACACATCCGGAGGAAACTGTCATCATCGTGTGGCCATTGCGCCTGGCTAGCTCTCGCTCGAAGAGGGTAATTGTGTCCCTCATTTTGGAGGGCAGCGTGGTGCTGCGGTTCTAGAATTCAGCCTCTGGCGGCAGGGGCCCACTCTCGGAGAGCTAGGCAAAAGCATTCGCCAACACGTGGAAAGCGCGTTGGCTTAGCTCTGGCTCAGGATTCACCGTGAGGTAGGTGTCAATCCTGCATGCTAGCGCATCAGAATCGATGATCGTGGGACCGGCGTGGGCCGGTCTGTGATCGAGCGTCGAGATGTGCGGCGGAGCCGCATTCTCTTCACTAAGCTGCAGCTGACCCAGATGGTCGGCTGCGAAGTCCAGGTCTCCAAAGCGCAGAGCTTGGCCTAGGAGAAGACCGTTAATAGGACTTGGCCCGACGATGTCGGCGAACTCAAGGCTTCCGAAGCAGATGCGGCCACCGAGGGCCGCGCTAAGAGCACATCCGACGTAGGTGCAGGGAGGCATCACTTTCTTCTCAGCAATGACAGTGTGTGACTGTCCACTACCTAGTGCGTCAACTGTCGGTGTTTTGTAAATTGGACTTGTAAACTTATACGATTAACGCGCGGCTCTAGAAAAATGATGGTAGCATCCAAAAGACATGTGGATTTATACTGGTTCAGGCCGGAGCTCTACGTCCAGTCTCAGAGATGACCGAGTGCATGTTCCTCGCTTGAATGCTCTAAAATTCCTACAATGGGGGTGCAAGAATGGTGGAAGAGGTAGGAGAACTAGAGCTAGGTGATGGACTACCCGAAGGGAAGCCTCGGGAGCCCTACTATGGTGCGAATGTGTTGAAGATGAAGCTCCGGGATGCCCTGGCTGCCCTTATATAGAGTTCGAGGCTAGGGTACGTACAAATAAGAAGGTTCTCCTAACTGAGGGGTCATGAGCCCGAGGGAGGGGCCTAACTATCTTGGCTTATAAGTTACGCCGTCTTGTGGTGCACATCCGGGCGTGGTTGTCGTCATGGTATTGTGCCCATGTCGCGGTAAGGTGTGGTGTGGTGCTACTGTGTCAGTCGTAGTGGCACTGTTGGCATGGTTGTGATTCGCTAGCCGTCCTATGCGATGTGGTCTCTGTCGTGGTCTTCGTCATCGTCTCCTGATGTTCTGGGGACACCGTACAGGAGTTGGTGGTCGTCCCCAGGTCGTCGAGCGTCTGGTTAGCTTGTGGAGTAGGAGGCCACGATCCCGAGCTCCGGGGTCGTGGCTCCCGTTAGTTTGGATAGCCTCTAATCAAGGCCTCCGTCGTGGATCACATCCCGTAGTGGGTAGAATCGAACATGTGTTTTGTTGGACCGTATTTGGACGGTGGGTCGCCGTACTGGCAGTCACCACCGTGCGTTGTTGTCTTGTCTGTGCTGTGTGGCATAGGGATAGCGTCTGACCGGACCGAGGTGACCGCTGTCCTCTCAGTTCTTACGGGGTTAGGGCGGCGTGCTTACTCTTGTCATAGCAGGCACGCTTGGCTGTAGAGAGGTCGTGAGTCTCTTGTGTGTCGTGCTGCTAAGGCAGAAGAGACGGGTCATGGCTGACCCTAGCCTTGGCGTTTGGCCTGGTTCACTTGGCTCAGCGGGCCTCGGGCGTTCGGGCCTTCGTTAGCTGATGTATAGCAGGCTACTCGGCCTGCTAACTAATCGGTGCCTTAACGCACCTGGGGATCATAACCCCGACAGATGTTCTATGCTATATTTAGTAATGATTGTGTAATATTAATGTGATGTACTATGATGTATTGTGATGTTCGGCAGTATTTTTTCTTCTTTTATTTGACTATAATTAATTACTTCACTATTTTTAGTTTTTATTTTTTATATTTTTTATATTTTATGATATATATGATGTTCATGTAGTATATATATGATGTTCTATACCATTTTCTGCGATGTTCGTGTAGTGTTATTGTGATGTTCAACGATTATCTTCAAATACATGTTCATCATGAGATAAATGTGATGTTCGATAGCATTTTTTCTTCTTTTTATTTGACTCTAATTAATTACTTCACTAATTTTATTATTCTATTTTACATTTTCATGATATTAGTGATGTTCACGTAGTATACATATGATATTCTATGCTATATTTAGTGATGTTTGTGTAGTGTTAATGTGATGTACTACGATGTATTTGTGATGTTCGGTAGCATTTTTTCTTCTTTTTATTTGACTATAATTAATTACTTCAGTAATTTTATTTTTTTATTTTTTACATTTCATGAAATATATATGATGCTCGCGTAGTATACATACGATGTTGTATACAATTTTCTGCGATGTTCGTATAGTGTTCATGTGATGTTCGACGATTATCTTCAAATACACGTTCATCACGAGATAAATATTCGTTAAAATTTTTTATCGAAATGTATCTGGGTCTTGTTTTGATTTTTGAAAAGTTTATTAGAAGGAACACGCAATCAAATTTTAATGTGGATACTTGGTTTATAAGTTATGATTTTTTTATTTCAAAAATTATGAAACATTTGATGATGTCAATAATTTTGAATTTTACTACATAGCTGCTGTCTCATCTGTATGACCCGAAAAGACAATTGAATTTGGTCCATTTTAGCGAGGGAGGAAATTATTTGGTCGGCAGGTCGGCGTGCCCGCGTGTCCCCGCACGAACTGACGAACTTGTGAGCAGCGAGACCAGTGTGGGACGCTATAGGTGCCGTACTTTACTTACACACCAACTTCAACTTGTGCTTGTAAATAATAATAAAAAAAGTAGTATGAACATTCCATAGGCCCAGCAGGGGCCGTCGGCGAGGCCCTGCGCAGCCGCGAGCCCCAGGTCTCCGCCTCGTCCAGGTGCCGGCTCGCTTCAGGAGGTGGCCGCTGGACGGCGCCGCAGGGCACATGGCCATCGTGGAGGAAGGCGACGTGCACCACCAAGCCCGGACGCCAGAACAATTTGTATATTTTTCTAAACTTTATGAACAATCTGATCTATATCTCTCTAATATCTACTATCCATAAAATAATTTGTAAAATTTTCTGAATAATTTGACATATAGTTGTATTATCCCCAAATTACACCACTATGTCTAATAAAATACACTGATAAAATTATTGTAAATATAGAGTGTAAATATAGTTAGAAGACAGCATAATTATATGGGAAAAATTCAGTTAACATGAGAGGCTAAAACAACTTATTGTCACCTAGACAGAACGACACCTGCAACTGGAAAACGGGAGGGGTTTTACCCTTGCTGAAAATTAAAATAATATAAAAAAGTTATTACAGCAGAAAAGACAAAAGAAAGCAAAAAAACAGAAACATATAATACAACTGAATCTAGCCATTATTGTACGATAAGCAGGGAGTACTCTCTTTTTTTCCCCTTTGCCCTATTGATAACAATGTTAAGCTGTAGCTTGAAGATATTTTCACAAGCATCAATTGAAACTCTCTGTCGCCTGAAGAGTGATGATATATTCCTTCTGAGTAGTTCCGATGCTCCAGTTCATTATAATTAAAATCCCCGTGAAAAATGCAACTCCAGCTCAGCACTGCCTTGAAAAGTTTCAGACGGTAAGGGTGTGTTTGGATCCGGCTACTAAAATTTAGGAGGTGTGTCGGAAGGATGTTGCGTGTGGTGTTCAGATACTAATAAAAAAATAAATTACATAATCCGTCAGTACTCCACGAGACGAATTTTGTAAGCCTAATTAACCCGTCATTAGCATATGTTTACTGTAGCAAAACATTGTTAAATAATGAACTAATTAGGCTCAAAAGATTCGTCTTGCAAATTAGTCGCAAACTATGTAATTAGTTTTATAATTAGTCTATATTTAATACTCTATGCATGTGTCTAAACATCCGATGGGACAGCGACTAAAATTTAGGAGGGGCAACCAAACACCCCCTAAAATGGTAAAAAGAATTCCTGCACATGCAGGTTTATGGATCTCGAGGAACCTATCTCTCCTCGAAATTTCTCCGGTGATTAGCCCCCGTTCGGATGGTATAGTTCTGGTGAAATTTGGATGGTTTGGAGGAATTCTAGAGGAATTTGTGAGAGGAAAACACTATTTCGGATGAAAAAAAAAAGCGGATCAAGCCGGGTTTAAGGGCACGCGAATGGGACCTTAATCTGTCTTTGGGTAATAACCAGAAAAAGATTCTCTGCTTAAGCTGACATGTTAACTTCCAGATTCAGTTGACAAATTGATGAACAGAACAGTGGCCTTTCAAATCAAAGGTTGGCATGCCTCTGTACGTGTGAACTAAAATTAGCATTAGCATCGCCCCATAGTGTACGTCCGGATTGTTGTAGTATTATATTCTGAACAGTAGAAAGTGAAGGTGTAAAAATTTATTGATGAACAGTATACATATATATACATGCCCACGATGGGGCAGTTCCAGTGAACGTGGGAGAGCCCCGCTCCCACGTCCCGTCCGTACGACGTCTTTTCAGTAGTCACGGTAACTGCAATTAGTAGTTGCTAATTGCCCACTAATTGATTATTAGGAATATTAGAATATTCTTAACACTCCCCCATAATCAATTATCTTTTGGAGCTCCAATGTTCATCATAATTATTAATATTATTAATCCTTAGAAAACCCCGTGGGAAAAACTTAGGAACACATTGATATATCAGGATACCATGATAATCATATAGCAATGTCTTAATATATCATCTCCTAAAAACCCCAGTGGGGAAAAACTAGATGGTATGACATACATAATGCTGATACTGCCTCGTTAAAAACTTTATATGAGAAACCCTTTCAAGGTAAAACTCATACAAAGAAAAGAGTATAATACGATGTGAAATGGATTAAGTATCGAGAGATACTCCCCCTGATTTCTGCAAGTCTCTAAGTCTAACCATACCAATTCCTTCAATGTATTTATGAAACGTAGAATATGGTAGGGACTTTGTGAATAGATCGGCAAGATTATCACATGATTTAGTTTGCAGAATCTCAATTTCCCCATTCTTTTGCAACTCATGGGGATAAAATAATTTGGGGGTGATATGTTTCGTCAAGTTACTCTTGATGTAACCTGATTCCATTTGCACAACACAAGCAGCATTATCTTCAAAGATAATTGTTGGTGCATCAAGTGCACCAATTCCACATGATTTCAATATGTGGTCTACCATTCTGCGAAGCCATACACACTCTCGTGAGGCTTCATATAATGCAATAATCTCAGAATGGTTGGTGGATGTAGACACTAAAGTTTGCTTGGATGATTTCCAAGAAATTGCTGTTCCACCATTTAAAAATACAAAACCAGTTTGGGATTTGCCATTATGGGGATCAGATAAATAGCCAGCATCTGTATAACCCAATAAATTTTGATCTTGATTCTTTCTATAGAATAATCCAAGATCTCTTGTGCCATTGAGATATCTAAAAAGAGTTTTAACTCCAACCCAATGACGCTTGGTAGGAGCGGCACTATGTCTTGCTAATAAATTAACTGCAAAAGCAATATCCGGTCGGGTACTATTAGCAAGATACATCAGTGCACCAATGGCACTTAGATAAGGAAGCTCGGGTCCTAAAATCTTTTCACCTTCCTCCCTTGGTCTGAAAGGATCTTTCTCAACTTCCAAAGATCTAACAACCATGGGGGTTTTACATGGGTAAGCTTTATCCATATTGAATTTCTCCAACATTTTCTGGATATAGGTAGCTTGATATACAAAAATCCCAGCCGAAAAATGTTCGAGTTGCAAACCTAAGCAAAACTTGGTTTGACCCAAGTCTTTCATTTCAAACTCCGCCTTCAAATGATGACGTGCCTCATTAATGTCATGTTCGTTACCAATGATATTTATATCATCAACGTATACAGACACAATGCAAAAACCCGTTACGGATTTCTTAATGAAGACACACGGGCAATCATCATTATTTGTGTATCCCTTATGTTTAAGGAATTCACTTAACCGATTGTACCACATTCGGCCCGATTGTTTTAAGCCATATAACGACTTCTGCAACTTAACACAAAACATGTTGCGATTTGCCTCAGGATTTGGTATACTAATTCCGTCAGGAACTTTCATGTATATCTTAGAATCCAATGACCCATATAAATATGCGGTCACCACGTCCATCAACTGCATAGACAGACGATTTTGTACTGCCAAAGATATTAAATATCGGAAAGTTATGCCACTCATGACTGGAGAATAAGTTTCGTTGAAATCAACGCCAGGCCTTTGCGTGAAGCCTTGTGCTACTAGCCTTGCTTTATATCTCACCACTTCATTGTTTTCATTCCGTTTCCGGACGAAAACCCATTTATATCCAACAGGATGGACACCAGGAGGTGTTGGTAATACAGCCGAAAACACTTCCCGTTTTGTGAGCGAGGCTATCTCAGTTTCTATTGCATCCTTCCACTTATTCCAGTCCGAGCGCTTCTTGCACTCTACCATGGATTTTGGATCTGGATCACTTTGAAGGGTTTCAGCAATTTGTTCAGAGAAAAAGATGTCGACAGTTGTAGCATTTCGATCATAAGACTCTCCAGTCCCTATATAATTAATAGCAATTTCATCAACCCTTAATAGATCATCATGATTTCCCAAAACAATAGATCTAGGGCCTTCCGATGTCCCAGCCTCAGTATTTATGCGCATGACTGGGCTAGGAATCAAATCAAATCTTTCTAGAAGATATTGATTAGTAACAAGGTGATTCACATCAACAGATAGTTGATCTTCGTTTACCACTTTCTTTTGTTTCTTATCTTGCACCTTGGAATTGCCTCTCCCCCTCTTGCTTCCAAGAGGGATAATTTGAGTGGTTTTATTTGGTACCTCCACTCTTTCTGGCACATTCCTTGCAGGATAGAAAGATTTAACAACACCTTTATAGTTGGTAAACGCATCTGGCAGATTATTTGTAATGTTTTGCAAATCTATAAGTCTCTGAACTTGATGTTCAGTTTCCATAGTACGTGGATCAGAATAGGAAATGCCTTCCGCATTCCAATTAATTTCCCGACATTCATTTTTATGGTACAAATCTCCCCCTAATGCCGGAAAATGATCCTCGTTGAAAATACAATCAGCGAACCGAGCCGTAAATAGATCCCCGGTGAGAGGTTCTATATACTTAATGATCGACGAAGATGTAAATCCCACATAGATTCCCAATTTTCTGTGTGGCCCCATAGAGGTACGCTGAGGTGGTGAGATGGGTACATAAACAGCACACCCAAACTTACGCAAATGGGAAATACTTGGTGGATTTCCACGTACTAATTGCAAGGGGGAATTCTCATGATATGCAGTCGGTCGTAGTTGGATTAATTCAGCAGCGTGCAGAACTGCATGACCCCAACACGAAGTAGGCAACTTACAATTCATCAACATTGGTCTAGCAATGAGTTTAATTCTCTTTATCAATGATTCAGCCAAACCATTTTGAGTATGTACATAAGGTACAGAATGTTGAACCTCAATTCCCGTTGCCATACAATAATCATTAAAGGCATGGGATGAAAATTCAGCAGCATTGTCCATTCGAATTGATTGAATTCGATGTTCAGGATAATGTGCTTTCAACTTTATTAGTTGGGACAATATTTTGGCAAAAGCATGGTTGCGTGTCGATAATAATGACACATGAGACCATCTTGTAGATGCATCTATCAGAACCATGAAATACCTAAAAGGTCCACATATTGGCTGAATTGGACCACAAATATCTCCTTGGATTCTCTCAAGGAATTTTAGTGGTTCAGCTCTGATTTTAAGAGTTGATGGCCTTAAAATCAATTTTCCTGATGCACATGCAGTGCATATAAAATCCGAAGATTGTGGGAACTTTGCTTTATGCAAATTATGACCAAATGAATTGCAGATAATTTTTCTCATCATCCCTATTCTAGGATGACCTAGTCTATCATGCCATGTCTGGAATGAATTAACATTTTGAAAAATTACCTTATATGCAACATTAGATATAGGTTTTATGTATGTATAGTACAATCCAGATTCGAGGGAGGGAATTTTCTCACAAACTTGTTTGTTAGATCCAGTAAGTCTAGTGAAGAAAATGAATTCTTCTTTGTTATCTACATGTGTTTCAACATGAAGACCATTCTTACGGATATCTTTATAGCTTAACAAGGTACGAGTTGATTCTGGATACAATAATGCATCCTCTATCGTTAATTGCGTACCCATAGGGAGAATAATAGTGGCTCTACCCGAACCAACTATTAGAGCATCACGTCCAGCGATGGTCATAACATTTTCTTCTCTTTTCCTAAGAGTCTGGAAATATTTCATCTCCCTAAGAATAGTGTTTGTGGTTCCACTATCTACAAGACATAATTCCTCCTCAGGATTGACATCAGAAGACATCTATAGTAAAATAAGAATGCAATTAAAATTTCTTATTGAACATATAGAATCACATACATAAATACAATGTATTACAATACCAACATATGAGTATGACATTACAATACATATTTATTCTCACAATACTCCCATCACTAACAAGTATGTACAACTCAAAGAACATAGAGTTTGCACAACTTAAATTATTACAACACTTGACTTGCTTAACATAATAATTAAACAGATATCAACTACGGATCGAGATCTTCAGTTGAAGTCTCCATACATGTCATTTGAGTTGAACTCCACGATCATGTCTTCCGTTCCTGGAAGCCTCTCATCCTTGTGAGCATTGTTGTTCTTTGGTTCCTCAAGAACCTTGCTTGAACAACCCACTTCCTTTATAGCCTCAGAAGCAAGATTGAAATGAGCTTCATATCTTGTCTCTTTATCTTTGCCTTGCTTTGCTTCCTTTAAGGACTTTTGGTAAAGTGCAACCAAGTGCTTAGGAGTACGACAATCCTTTGCAAAATGATTGAAAGTACCACATCGATGACATTTAGTGTCATTTTTGGACTTAGCCTCGCCATTTTGCTTGTTTTTAGCATTTGGCTTTTGCTTTTTGTTGAACTTGCACTTACCGGGCTTGTTCTTTGGATCATCATCAGAAGATCCTTTGAACCTTTTATTATTCTTAACTTTTTTCTGTACATTATGAACTTCAGGAAGAGGCGCTGCACCAGTGGGGTGCTTGTGATGATTCTTCATAAGAAGCTCATCATGTTTCTCAGCCTGAGTTAATGTATGAATAAGTTGAGAATACACAGTGTAATTACTAGCCCGATATTGCTGCTGCAAGACTCGGTCAGCGGGAAGCATGGTAGATAGAGTCTTCTCTATCTTATCAGCATCCGTTGGCTCTTTCTCACAGAATTTCAACTTTGAGCAAATTTTATGAACGGCATGATTATAATCAGCAACGGACTTAAAGTCCTGCAAACGCAAGTGGTTCCACTCATGATTAGCCTCAGGCCAGATGAGTACTTTTTGCTGATCATAACGCTCCTTAAGAGCAAGCCACAAAGTACGGGGATTCTCTTCCAGAAGGTACTCTTGTTTGAGATCCTTATGGATATAATACCTTAAAATCATTAAGGCCCCGAACTTCTTTTGCTCATCAAGCACCTCCCCCTCAATGGGTTCATTTATATGTGCCAAAAGTCCACGGGATGCAAAGTTTATTTTGATATCCGAAGCCCAAGTAGGGTAATTGTGGCCATCTATGGCAAGTTCATCGAACTCCCTAGCTAAGGCCATAGCCTACAAAGTAGGACCATTTGATTCATTATACTTACACGTGGTAAATTAAAATTCAAATGGTAAAGCAATGTTGTAATAAATGCAAATTAATTTAAATGACATAACTCATCATGATTAATACAATCCAAGGTAGACAAATAAACATGTAAACCCCAATTATAACTCTCATCAATTGACTATATATGGTTAGATAATCTCAAATGCCAAAGGACATAGAGTAGATCTTAATAGTAGGCAAATACTTTGCTGCCTAAGCACGGTCTCAAGGCTGAATAATTCATTTTTGAATTAGACGCAGCCAATGCTCAAGTCTCTACTACACCATGTATAGTATAAATTAATGATTAAACAATGGTAATCACTACAATAGTGTAAGCCATAAATTTTCTTTAGTCTTAATCTTTTATTTTGAGAACAAAACATTATATAGGTAATCATCTAGTCCAATGGACATCATGTAGACCTTTAGTAATAGGTGAATAAATCATAGCCTGGCACGGTCTCTGGGCAAAATAATCCAAAAGGATTAAATGCAGCCTTTGCCTGGACTCTATTACCTAATGCTTTCATCTCAAAATAATAGAGATATGCATAAATTAATTGCCACAAGTCATCAGTAATTATAAACTAATGAGAACAGTGTTAAGATGGAGTTTGTGATTTAAAAATTCGCAATAATAAAATAAGTATGAAAGTGCAAAATAATAACACGAACATACTTGCATTCTATATTAGAATTCGAAATTGCATAGGTACAATGTAAACAAACACATTTGTATATTCACATAAACATCAGATGTCTAATCTCACAAGAGCATAGACACTAATACTAATGAACAGCAGTAATTAACAAAGTCTAAACATAAGGATTAAAGACTAAAACTGCTGAAATTCATAAATTCAGAAATAAAACATATAAATGATAAATGGCTTCTGGCCCACGAGCACTGGCTGGCCCGCGAGGCCACTGCAGCCGGCCCAGCAAGGACCAGCAGTACAGCCGGCGCTGAGGCAGGCCAACCTGGGTCTGGGCTGCCGAAGTGGCCCAGGTGCGCCTCCCCACCGGCCTCCCCCTGGCCCGTATAAAAGGTGGGCAGTTAGGGTTCAAACCCTAACTGCCACCATTACCCAGCCACGGTGGTGGTGGCCGCCGCCGCCGCCGCGCGCTCAAGAGCCGGTCCGCCGGCGCCGGTAGTCGCTCCGTCGCCGCTCTGGTCCGTAGCACACGCGCGCACGCTGATCGCGCCCTCCTCCTCTCCCTCCGTCGCGCCCTCTGCAGCCGGTGACGAGCACCGGCGCAGATCGGGGAGGAGCCCGCACGTCGGCCCCAACTCAGTCGATGGCGACCAAGACAGAAGCCAGCGGCTCCCCCTCCCCCTCCGGTAGAAGTTCAAGCAGAAGGAGGGGCGCGCCCCCCCGAGGAGGAGGAAGCGCCACCATCGCCGTTCGCGCGTGGACTAGTGTGCCCGTTCTCCAGCGCCGGGACGCGTCTGTTCACGCGAGGACTCGCCTGCGCGCGTGCGGACGGGCCATGCGGCACGGAGATCTAGGTCCGACGCATGGTCGGGCTCACCGCCTGGTCGGCGATGTTCACTGCTGGAGGAGTGGACGGAGGTGGTGGAGGCGGAGCCTGCAGGGCTGGATCTACGATCTCGCCGGCCTCCCTGGAGAAGAGTCGAAGCGGTGCCGCGGACCTGCGCGCAGCGAGGGTCACGCGAACCCGTGGCGTCGTCGGAGACGGAGTCGCGGCTGCAGCGGTTCCGTTGGCCAACGGGGTCGCAGCTGCGGTAGCCGACCCTGTCGCCGGTGGAGGTGAAGCCGCTAGAGCCGAAGACGATGGGCCCGCACCGGTCGAGGAAGAAGGTCCGGCGACTGGTGGCATGGCGGCAAGCGCCACTGGTACCCAGTCGGAGGATCCCGGCGCCATGTTCGGCCATGGTAGGTGGTATGGAGCCACGGCATGGCCCGAACTCCAGGACGCAGGGACTGTAACCGCTGCTTGGGTCGGCGCCACGGGAGCAAATGCTCCGTGACGACCACGGCGTCGGCGACGAGCAGGGCCCTCCCTGGCTCCCCCACGCTCCTCCCCAAGGAGATTGCGCAGGGCGTTGAGGAGGGAATCACGGATGTCGTCGTCATCGAAGGGGACTCCAATGCGGCGCGCGCGGTAGTACACCATGAAGACGAGGCGCAGAACGAGCGTCGCAGAAGGTACGTAGGGCATTGGTGGCATCGTGTACCTTAAATCGATCCAGCGATCTCCTGTCTTCACGAAGTTCTTCAGGCACTATTCCCGGCCTTCTCGCTCAGCGGTAGAACGCTGATAACGTGTTGTAGTATTATATTCTGAACAGTAGAAAGTGAAGGTGTAAAAATTTATTGATGAACAGTACACATATATATACATGGCCACGATGGGGCAGTTCCAGTGAACGTGGGAGAGCCCCGCTCCCACGTCCCGTCCGTACGACGTCTTTTCAGTAGTCACGGTAACTGCAATTAGTAGTTGCTAATTGCCCACTAATTGATTATTAGGAATATTAGAATATTCTTAACACGGATCTCATTCTGGTTAGGGAGGTGCAGATTTACCATGCATACGTGTCATCACCAAGTTCAATTCGTCAAAGGCTTGTGTTTTCACAGGCAAATGAAACGGCGAGTGAAAATGCTGGCCGCCCCGCTGCTAGATACGACTGATGTCTTTTCCTCGGCTTGCGGGCGCACGGGCGGAACGAACGACACCTGCAACCCTCCACGCGAACAGATGAGCAGCCTGAGCCGTTGAGTCGTTTTTTTCTCGGGATATTTGGATCGGTACCATTGCAATTCTTCCAACTTTGAGATGTACCATTACAATTCGCGAAATCTGAAATATATCATTGCAACTCTACGTTTCGCTGAACCATACCATTGTCTACATATGCTAGCAGCTTGGGGCCATTCTCAGACATACGAGTACCATACGTATTTTAGTATGGACATTTCTGCCCCTGACTCCATCCTGATAGATCCAGCGCCGCCCCCGTCCCAATCGTGGCCCCAGCTCACTCTTCTTCCTCTCCTTCACTCTATTCCTCTCCCTCTCCTTGACTGTGCCGGCGGCGGCCACCGAAACCCTAACCCTAGCCATCACGTGCTGGAGGCCAGTGGCTCGCCTGAGCGCGCACATGCGCCCGTCGCGTAGCCCGCCGCGCCACCTGAGCCCCGCACGCACCGCCTGAGCCCTGCACGCCCCGCCGCGCCGCCTGAGCCCGCACACGCGCCCGCTGCGTGCCCCGCACGCGCGCCTTGTCGCGGTAGTCGAAGCTCCGTTCCGCCGTCGCGGTCGCCCCGCCGCGTGCCCGCTGCGTGCCCCGCACGCGCGCCTTGTCGCGGCCGTCGACGCTCCGTTCCGCCGTCGCAGTCGCCCCGCCGCGTGCCCGCTGCGTGCCCCGCACGCGCGCCTTGTTGCGGCCGTTGTCGCGCCGCGCTCTCCTCCCTCGACCGCCCCCGCCCGCAGTCTTCTCCCTCGGTTCAGGCGAGGCCAGCCATGGCCGCTTGGTGGAGTTCAAGTCCGAGGAAGCACACTTTGACAGCCTCGAGCTCGACGGGCAGCGGCACAAGGTAGTGCCCCTTTTGCCATGTTCCTCTGGTCAGGATCCAAAGTAAGCAGACAGCGACAAAGGGCCAGTGGTTCCTGAAGTGCCCTTACAACATAAAGGTTAGCATTGTTGACATTTTTTAGCGCTATGTGTTGATGTTAAGTCTGATTGGTGCATTATGTTGTGATCATAGGATGATGATACTACATGTGTCTTCATCCAAAATGAGAAGGAGTATGAGACCTTAGAAGCTGCAGAACGCCAGATGCAGGCTAGGCAGTCAGCTTCAAGTGATTGTTACATAGAATTGAAGGAAGAATTGGAAGAGGTGAAGAAAACACTGGCCATTGTTGTAGCAGAATTGGAAGAGGCGAAGAAAACAGTCGCCATGGTTGTAGGTGAACTTTGGAGACCGAAGGCGTTGGTAGGTGCTGAGACGAAAGCTGAGCCAAAGCCTGAGCCCAAGGCTGAGTCAAAGCAAATTGTGTTGGATTTTTCAGTTTTTATGGGATTTGTAGGTCTCCTCATTGGTGTTGTGCTTGCCTGTATGTGGAAGTGAAGGACAAATGTGTGTGTGTGTGTTAGCTACTTGTATGTCTGTGTCGTCGAATGGAACCTTCAAATCAGTGTCTTGAATTGGATGAAATGTGTTGTTGTGAAATGAATTCTGTTCAGTCCATGTCTCTCTAAATTTCCAATGGAATGAAATGTGCTGTGTTAATTCGATTCCAACCTTGTGTTCTGTGATTTCAGTCCAGAAAAAAATCGACATATACATTCCAGAAAATTGACATGTTCATGGCATATTTGACATATACATTCCAGAAAATTGACATGTTCATGGCATATCAACAGCAGCATATATATGCCATATATGCCACAGCAACATATATAATCCAGAACAACACTTGATTTAGGCCATAACAACACTTGATTTAGCAACCACTTAATTTAGCAATCCAGGTTGACAAGCATACAAGTTCACAGACAATTAGTTCATCACTAGGATGTTTCAGTATTGCAAATAAAAAAGGTTGGACCTCACCAACCACTAGGCTCTCACAAAAGCATGGCTACTACAAGGTTCCTCCATACAAAGTTGTAATTTTATTACAAAAGGTTGGACCACAGCAGCACAAGCATATCATAAGCCTCTATTCTCCAAAGACCAGCCTCGTGAGGCTAGAAGGTTCAGTAGCAGGAGGGTTGGCTGCAGCCTTCAGGAGCTTTTTCTTGATGGGTGTCTTCTTCTTTTTGGGGGTGCCCTTCTTCTTCTTCTGAGTCTTCTTCTTCTTGGCTTGTGAGGGTCCAGCTTCTTCTGTGCGAGCTCTTTTCCTACATTGTAATTAGCGCACGTTACATATTTAGTGTAATGAAAAAAAGAGATAAATATTCAGTGCACAAAAACATACTTTTGGCCGCCTTGCTTCTTGGAGGAGCTCTCTCACCATCTTCTCCGACCTCTGGCATTTTGCAAGTTTTTTGAAAGTGGCTGAAATCTCCACATCTTGGACATTTGACCTTCTTTTTGTTTGCATTTTTCTCTAAACATCCTCTTTGCCTGACCACCTTTGGTCTTCCTGCTCCTCTTCCTAGCAAGGGTGGATACACTTTGAATCCTAGGTCTACAACTGGCCACTGAGACCTATCTAGGATAGGTTCAATTCTGTCCGCATAGGTTGTCTTGAACCTAGCAACTGAGTAGTATTCATGGACATAATCTTCAATTCTCAGCCCTCTGTTTGACAGAATCCATGCCAAAGCATGTTTGCATGGCTTCCCTGTCACTTGCCACTGTCTGCAGGAGCAATTGTGGTTCTGGAGGTCAACTGTTTCCCTCCTATGATTATGCCAGTCATCCAAGATGGTTACTTCAGCACCATCAACATCACAAACTGCTACCTTCACCACTTTAACATTATTGCTGATCAAGTTTAGGTCCTTAATCACATTAGGGAGTATTCCATCAGCCCACTGCATACCAACCATCTTCCTTCTGTATCTTGTCTCCGTTATGAGTTCTCTGATTCTATCAACCAATTCATGCAATAGCAATCCTTTAAACTTCTTTATCTGTGCATTGAAGCTCTCTAAAACATTATTTGTCAAGTAGTCACACTTGCTGTTCTCTGAGAAGGCACTCCTTCGCCATATCCTATTGTGGTGCTGCTCAAGGTAATCAATGGTCCTTGGTTCAAACTCAAAAATTTTCTTCATATGCCACTACCACATACCAAATGTGTAGCTTTTAGCTGCAGGGTACAAGTGTTCAGTGATCACATCACCAGAATATTTCTTCAAAAAGTTTTGATACAAGTGCCTCATGCACTCCCTATTCTCAGCTTCTGGGAAAACAGCCCCCCCTGCAGTCTCCAATCCTTTGCATGCATCTGTATATATAACCAGATTTGGCACATCTCCTATAGCCTTACGCAGCTGCTGCAAAAACCATTTCCAGTTGTCTTCAGTTTCTGACTCAAAAAAAGCATAAGCTATATGGTACAACCAATTGTGTCCATCCACACCAGTAGCTGAAGCTAATTGACCTTTATATTTACCATGCAAGTATGAAGCATCTACACCAATGAAAGATCTGCACCCGGCCAAAAATCCGTCAACACATGGTCTAAGAGCGACAAACATCCTCCTAAACCTGTATTTGTCTTCAGTCTTCTCCAAATCTATCTCCACTATGCTACCAGGAGAAACTTGCTTAATTTGAAAAGCCCAATTAAAAAGCAATTGAAAGCTCTCCTCATATTTCCCATGTATCTTGTCCATTGCTACCTTCATACCTGACCAGGCTTTGGAGTACTTCAGTTTGATGCCAAAGTCAGTCTCCAACTTGTCCCTGCAGTCAGATGCACGCTTGGTTGGATTCTTCTTGAGCTAATCTGCCAACCTATCTGCACACCAACCTTGGGTGGTTGTCTTTCCTTCTTGGAATTTGGTGCTAGGACATTCGTGATCGAAAGGTAGTCTTTTGATCTACACAAACAAGAGCAGCATGTCGTCAGTTATACAAATAAGAAATATGGTGTCAATTGCATAAATAAGAAATCATACACCAATACTACTGGCAGTTTTACCTCTATTGTCTTCCGTCAAAAATCCTAGAAGCATGGATGCGCCAAGGACACCCCTCTGCTTTACACTTGGCAATAAACCTTGTTGGATCAGTTTGCAGATCAGCAAACACAAAGCCTTTCTTCACTGCGTAATGCCTGATTGCCTTTCTAAATGCAACAATATCAGGAAACCGCGCTCCCTTGACAATATTGGGATTCTCTGGATCATGTATCACATGGACCTCGAGTGGATCTGCATCATCAACCTCTGCCTCAAGAGGATCACCTCCTTGAGCAGGACCACCAACAGTTGCATCAGCATTGAAACATGGTGCTGGAGGAGTATGGTTAGTAGCCTGTGCATTGTTAGTGTTCTGATGAGGAGGTACTGGCATGTACATTGACTCATCATCGACGCCCACATACTCCTCTTCGTTATCAAACATGTCTGGCTCTCTGTCAGGCTCTATTTTAGTAACAGAAGGATGCTCTGCTCCTTCATCTGGCTCAGCAATAGGATTGGCAGTAGGGCTAACAGGAGTAGTAGGCTGCTCAACATGATTTGGATTATGGTTCTCATTCATATTTGGCTGTGAATCAGGAGGCAACACACACAGAGGCTCTAGGGCAGCAAATGCATCAACATCTGCGATTTTGGATGGCCAACTGTCTAGGGTCAACAATCGAACCCTAGCAGGAAAAAATCGACAAAAAACACTAGGGTCAGCGCAGCGCAATTCCTCTACCCACTTGCAACCATGCATGGATTGAAGACATAGAAGCAGAGGATCGAGATCCATACCTCTCCTCACTGGCATCCTCCGTCGGGTTAGCCATGGCCGCCGGACGCGCCCTCCGGCGGCGCCAGCACCTTGGCCCGGCCCCGGCTCCTTGGTGCCCGACAAGAGCTGGACTCCGCGACACAGGATGATGGGGCGAGGGCGGCGACCGGTGTCCTCTTTGCGGCGGCACAGGGCGATGGGGCGAGGCGGCGACCGGCCGTCGCGCGTGCTGTACGGACCGTGAAGGAGAAAAATCGCGAGATGGAGAAAAGGGATCGGTCCACTGGCCAGATCGCAGAGGGTCTATCAGGATGGAGTCAGGGGCAGAAATGTCCATACTAAAATACGTATGGTACTCGTATGTCTGAGAATAGGCCCAAGCTGCTAGCATACGTAGACAATGGTATGGTTCAGCAAAACGTAGAGTTGCAATGGTATATTTCAGATTTCGTGAATTGTAATGGTACATCTCAAAGTTGGAAGAATTGCAATGGTACCACACCAAATATCTTTTTTTTCTCAATCGGCAGCCGCGCCTCCGGCCGGGGAAGCTCGTAGGATCAAAGGGCGGATTTCTTTTTTCTCGACCAGCGTGAACGCATGACCATGGTCGAGCTTGTGCCTCGTGAGGTGGCGTAGCTTATATTACAGGATGAGTAGAGGGGTTACGGTGTGACGCAGAGGCATACGCTAAGCTACTCTGCTGACTTTGTGTGCTGTTGGAGAAGTAAAAGAAAACGCACTGTAGATATGGGCTAGGTGGCCCAATTGTATGTGTGGAACTAAATGTTGTCGGCTAGAATCCTACGCGTTCGAGGCCCGCAAATGGTACTGGGCCAACACAAGTATTGATTCCGTGATTCTAGCGCCCAGACGTCTGGCACACGAGTGCGTCCGCATGCTGGTCCCACACGGTACCCCGCCCTGCCTCTCAGCCGACCTCACGAGTTGCTGAGATAGAAACACCTATCCATCGACATACAGTCCTCTTCCTCCGATCCGTGCCTTGTCACCGATGTGATCGACGTTCTGTGCCGATAACGCCGCCGCGACGGCGACGACCATCGAACTACTCGTTGCTGAATACATACGACAATCATAATGTGGCGTGGTACCGCGAAATGACAATCTGAATACATACGGCTACTTTCTAGATCCAATTCGTGACAGTGGAAGGAGCTGCCATAGATCCAATGCGTGGGCAGGCTGATTCCAGAGACCAAGACGAGTATTAACTCCGAGTAACAGGCTAACAGCCGCGCCGTCCGGGAAGGAGCGAGAGAGAAAACACTTCGTATCTCATCACTCGTATAGGTGAAAAAGGCAACCGAGCAACATGGCTGGGACGCACGCATGCAACGCTTCGTTTAATCGGCTCCGTAATTAATTAGCCCTCGGTATCCTCAGGCCGCCAGATAATCTGGCCAAATAAAAAAAAAAAAAAAAAAAAAACGGGCGTGCGCCAGATATCGAGGACCGGAGGGAGTAGAAATCAACAGAGTTTTAGATCATCCAATAAATACATATTGTACGTATAGAAAAATAATGATAAAAGTCCCAGCACAAGCTGCTCCAACCAGGAAACACACACACATACTCTGTCTGCAACGCCTCATGGATTCAGGAAGAA
Source organism: Miscanthus floridulus (assembly GCF_019320115.1). NCBI lineage: Eukaryota > Viridiplantae > Streptophyta > Magnoliopsida > Poales > Poaceae > Miscanthus > Miscanthus floridulus. Next base: position 14,098,932 of record NC_089598.1, read on the forward strand.
CGCCCAGAGGCCGGCGGCGGCCGTGGCGACGGCCATCGTCCAGACAAGGGCGCCCACGAGCGGCGGCATCAGCGGCGCAACCCTGGACGCGAACATGGCCGTCAACAATGTCGTCAAGCACCACACGGCGGTCTTGATCCTGGCATCCCTGCCCCTGCCGCCGCCCTGCTCGAACTCACGGAGGCAGAGGAAGAGGAGCAGGAGAGCGGCGTCCGCGAGCAGCACGAATCCCACGGAGCTCGCGTCGCCCCAGGAGCTGTAGAAGGCGAGCACCGAGGTGAATGCCAGGACGCCGAAGCCCAGGCTGGTTAGACACGACCGTTGCCTGTCCATGCCAACTCGCGCGGTGTGAGCTATTTTTTTTTCCCGTCTGTATGACTGTATGTGTGGAGAGTTTGGAGGCTACAAAGCTCAAACACAAATAGAGTCTACGCTAGGATGGTTGATCGAGGAAAGCTGCCAAGGACCCTTAAGGTTTCCACACAACGTTATATATAGGGCGCGGTACTGCAGCGGAGCCGATCATCAGTGCCCACCCTCAAAAAAAAAAGGGAGCGGGTACCGATAGACTTGTGCCTTTTTTAGTTTTATTTAATAATAAAAAATGGAAAATACTATATGAATGGCCGACAAGCCTCGTTTTGATCACGGCGTCGGCAAAACGCGTGCTTCCCCCCGGGATGATTGTCCTGAGACAAAGTGACAAGCCTGCAATGAACTTACTCGATCGATATGTCGGCGCTACTGAGTTTGAGTTTTTGGGCCAAAGAATTTATTACAAGCATTTGTATTTCTACTATCTCTGTCTCTCTAAGTCAGAGCCAAGCTCTGCAATTTTATTGGGCCACGTCATTAGGATATTCTAGGGCGATGGATCTTGATCGGACGGTTCATACATTGGCACATGAGGTGCATTCTAGAGTCTTCGTCCCGCCTCCACACGCACCGGCGCCGCCCTCCCCCTCGGCCTGCCGTGGGCCAGCGGCGCGCGCCGCCTCAAGTTGCAGCACGTGGTACCGTGACGCTGTATGACCACATCGCCGAGGCCATGAGCATCTGGCTCCGGCGGCTCCAACGCCATGCCCCCGCGTTGGTCGGCGCTTGCTACTGCCGCCACCTCCTCCTCCTCCTCAAGCTCTTCTTCGCAGCACATGCCAAGAGCGTGCGGGAGCTGCCATCGCCGTCGGGCGCATGGCAGGGGCAGGAGCCCGCGCGAGCCTGACTGGCGGCGGCCCCTACCTGCGCATCGCAGGCTGCAAGTCGCCGCCGGCCGCATCCCACACCGGAGAGCCATGTTGACAATGCTCTCAAGAGCATGGAGGAGGAAAGACGCGGGCAGTGCTCACTGTGACACTCGTTGAAGGTAGCATTGGGCAATTGGCAAGGGGAGCACGCGCCCTGTTCGTTTGGGCTTGTTTGTCTTATAAACTGTACTTTTTCAATCAACGAACAGTATTTTTCTCTCACATCAAATCAGCCAACAGTACTTTTAGCCATGGCTTATCAGCCAAACAAGTCCAAACGAACAGGGCGGCGAGCTATAGAGCAGAGGCGGTCGTCAGAAGCCTTGACCTCCCTGCAGCAAGTACGGGATGGCAAGATCGTAGTCGCCGAGAGGCAGTCCTTCACTGTGTTCTTACGACATGTATTTCATTAAGAGGGAGTAGAAATTTTAGTAAATGTTAAACCAACGGTAATAATCCAAGGATGCCTTTGTTTAGTTTCGAGCTGAACAGTTATCTTACAGAGGCGAAGCATTGACCATCTCGTCTACGCGCTGCCTCCGCCCATCGCCGCCAGGACTACACTCGCCATAGCATAGTCGACGTTGATCATTGACTCAAATCCATGGATTGGTCTTGTACTGTTCTACACAACTAGCTCCATGACGCCGGCATCGTCTGACGAGACCGCGCGGCAACGCCGCGCGTTGAGAGTTAGCCCTTGTTTAGTTCACCAAAATTCCCAACTTTGGCACTATGCAAAAAGAAGATTCCCTGTCACATCAAACTTGCGGTACATGCATGGAGTATTAAATATTGACGAAATTAAAAACTAATTGCACAGTTTGGTTGTACTTTGCGAGACGAACGTTTTGAGCCTAATTAGTCAACAATTGGATAATTATTACCAAATACAAACGAAATGCTACAGTGCGCTGTAGTGCTACAGTCCATCCGGCGGCGCCAACTCCGGCAGCAACTAAACGCGCCCTAACTCCAATGTCGCATCCTCGAATAAGAAAAGAAAAGAAAAGTACTCATGCTGTGAATTTTGAACAAGCGGGTGACAGTTTGCATCGCAAGTCAATCTGTGTCTGTGTGGAACAATTGCTGGCAACATGGATGGATTTGAACGCCCTGCCCCCTCCAATCTCTCAAGACTTAAAGAACCCACAAGTCCCGCTTTCGGTTGCCCTTTCCTCCTCGGTCTGGTCTTTCGAACGATCAACATCTGAGATAAGTTGGCATCCACAAGACGTGCATGCATGAATGAATGCCCCTGGGACACAGCGGTGGTAATAATTAATTAAACAAACGTAGCGATAACGCTCATGAGTCATGACCCATGCCGATGGTAGTCCTCTCGCGCTCAGGCATGTCGCTGTCCGAAGAGAAGAAACCACACAACCAATCCATTCCAACCTCCTGGCGCTCCGGAAATCATCCTACCTGTACCAGAGTGTATTTTCACTCTCATTTCGGCCCGCAACTTGGGAGCGAGCTTAGTCATGGCTGACTCAGTTTTTATTTTAGTTTCTCCACAACGACTGACTACCGTACCTTTTCCCCAGAAGTCGCTGAAAGCTAACCATTTTAAAATATTTGCTACTATTCGGACAGCGTCATTAGTTTACAATAAACTAATTAGTTTGTTCTTGATACAATATACAAGATGTGCCACTGCATCCTCTAACATATGCGAAACATTCCATTTCTTTCGCGGCTAAGTTTTCATGTTTTGATTGATTTTAAGTTGGGTTAGGGATAAGGTTGAACTAGGTCTGTTATACAATTCGATTCCGGGAACGTAGGCAACGATAAAATTCCAATATGCTGCCCTGAACAAATCATTGAGATGAGTCATGTGTACAACAAAGCAAAGCTTGTGCTGTCGTCGTCTCATATGAAGCAAAGAACAGAACAGAAACCGCAAACAGGATGGGCAAACCTCGCGGACAAGATCGCAAAACCATCACGGATGATTCAGGAAGAACGCCCAGAACCCACCGGCAGTCGTGGCAACCGCCATGACCCAGACCACTGCGCCCACGGCCGGCGGCATCACCGGCGTCACCCTGGACGCGAACATGGCCGTGAGCAGTGTCGTGAGTGCCCACACCGCGGCTTTCATCTTGGCGTCCTCCCTGCCCCTGCCGCCCCGCTCAAACTCACGGAGGCAGAGGAAGAGGAGCACGAGCGCGGCGTCCGCGAGCAGCACGAAGGAGATGGAGGTCGCGTCGCCCCAGGAGTTGTAGATGGCGAGCCCCGAGTTGCACGCCAAGACGCCGAATCCCAGCTTGATTAGGCCGGAGAAATGTTGGTCCATGCGATTTGCTTGATTTCGGTTTGCCAGGGGCAGGAAAGAACCAAGGTTGTTCGTAGTATGGCAGCTCAAACTAAGAGCATACTATGGACAGGATTAGCAATGGGAGAACGTTGGTGTTATCACTTACGTACCAAAGAAACAACGGGAATATATATAATTGGCTGTCACCTACTCACACCTCACCCAGTAAGCCTGTTCGCTTCATCGTATTTGGCTTATAAGCCATGACTTATCAGTCAATGAACAGTATTTTTCTCTCACATCAAACCAGTCAACCGTGTTTTCAGCCATGGCTTATACCAGCCTAAATAAACAGGACGATAGACGTCATTTGCAGTTGGCTCGACAATTTTAAGACCATTTCTCGAACTTTGAACAAGCACGGGGTTCACAGTTTGCAGGGCTTCTAGCCTCGGTGTGCTTCGAGCAAGCCCAATAAGCTTATAGCTTTAAGCCAAACCACATAAGCAACAATCACTACTAGAGAACAGACTTTAAAACGATGTCCCAATTTGACATTAGCCTTGGCATTTTTTGTCCCCGGGACTAGAAGGCCTTTAGTCCCGGTTGGTGTCTCCAACCGAGACTAAAGGTCCCTGCCCAACGGCTAAACCGAGACTAAAAGTCCTCCAACCTTTAGTCCCGGTTGGTAATACCAACTCAGACTAAATGTAGACCCTTTAGTCCCGGTTGGTAACACCAACCCGGACTAAAGGTCCCCGGATGGGTTAGTTTAAAAGGAAAGCATCCCATCCATTGTTAGATATGTTGTGTAGGTGGGGTGGTAAGCTACGCCTGAGGCAGTACATGAGGTCTTGGGTTCGAATCTCACAGGGCGCAGCGGTGGGAGGCATTATTTTTTTTTAAACAGGGAGGATCTTTAGTCCCGGTTGTGGCAAACTGGGACTAAAGAACAACACCTTTAGCCCCGGATTGCTAGTCCCGGTTGGGAAACCGGGAGTAAAGCTAGTTTCCAACCGAGACTAAAGGTCATTTCTGTAGTAGTGAATAAAGGCCCTGTTTCGATTCATTGGGCTAAACTTTAACCCAAGGCTAAAAATTAGCCATATACCCTACCATGTATCCTACCATAACTTATTTGTTATATACCCTACCATAACTTATTTGTCCCTAATTAATACTCATGCACAGGACTAAAAGGGGATGGGTGGGGGTAATAGGGTGTGTTTGGTTTCGTGGCTTATTCCTAGCCTGGCTAGCTTCTCAGCCTGTTCCACCATACCATAACTTATTTGCCCCTAATTAATACTCATGCACAGGACTAAAAGGGGATGGGTGGGGGTAATAGGGTGTGTTTGGTTTCGTGGCTTATTCCTAGCCTGGCTAGCTTCTCAGCCTGTTCCACCAAGTCAATCCCTAGTTATTTGGTTGTCTGTACTGTTGGCCAATCCCTGTTCACACCAAGCCAATCTCTCGGGGGTGAATTTTAGGCCTGAGGGTAAAAAAACCCTCGTCTGTCCCACGCCAAAGTATAGGTTTGTGGTCGTCCCGTCTCATGGGGATGCGGTGCCGCTGTATATGGATGGGGGCAGGGTTCGGAGATGTTCTCGATTTGCGTGAGAAGATCTTCTTGTTATGAACGACGTATAAGAATATGAAGTAAAGAATCAATCCACAGAGGAGACACACGATTTAACGTGGAAAACCCCTCCGATGTGAAGGGGAAAAACCACGGGCACCAGCCAGCAACAATCTCACTATCTCAAGAGTTTTGGGTTACACGCCTATGGCGGCTTACAAGAGAATCAAGTCTCCACGAAACCCTAGCAAGGGTGTATATACCGTACCGTACCGCGGGGGCTCCGCCCCCCGCACCCCCCGAACACAGGGGCGAGATCCGATGGGCCGGCTTCAGACTCCGCTACGCTCCGGCCCAAGCCTCCGACGACGGGCCTCCGCTTCGCTCCGTCAGAAGCCTGGCCTATATCCTGGAGTGAATTTGGAACAACTCCAACAAACTCCACCTTGAGACAAATTCATCTTGTATTATAAATCAACCCTTCATCCTGAATATAAAGAAAACCACTGGTGCCAACAATAGTCTCTTGGACTATCCAATTAAACCAACTAAGCTTGAGCACAGCTCAAACTTAGCAACAGGAACAGGTTTTGTCATCATATCAGCAGGATTATCATGAGTACTAATCTTGCATACCTTCAGCTTACCTTCTTCAATCACATCACGCACAAAATGATACTTGATATCTATGTGTTTAGTTCTCTCATGGAACATCTGATCTTTAGTGAGGTAAATTGCACTTTGACTGTCACAGTGCAAACTTATGCAAGATTCAACTCCACAAAGCTCAGCGTACAAACCTTTCAGCCAAATTAATTCTTTGCACACTTCACAAATAGCCATATATTCTGCTTCAGTAGTAAACAAAGCAACAACTGACTGTAAAGTAGCCCTCCAACTCACAGCACAACTGCCAACAGTAAACACATAACCTGTAAGTGATCTTCGCCTGTCCAGATCAGCAGCATAATCAGAATCCACATAGCCAATAAGACCCTTATCAGTTCTTCCAAACTTTAAACAGGAATCTGCTGTGCCTCTGAGGTACCTGAAAATCCACTGAACTGCCCTCCAATATTCTTTGCCAGGATTAGACATATATCTACTAACAAGACTCATAGCATATGACAAATTTGGACGAGAGCAAACCATGGCATACATCAAAGACCCAACAGCACTAGAATAAGGAACCCTTGACATGTATTCAATCTCTGCATCTGTACTAGGACACTGAGTAGCTGACAACTTAAAGTGAGGTGCAATAGGGGTACTAACAGCCTTAGCATTTTGCATGTTGAAACGCTGAAGAACTTTCTTGATATAATTTTGTTGACTAAGAAATAGCAAACCAGATTTTCTGTCTCTACTAATTTCCATACCAAGAATTTTCTTAGCACTACCAAGATCTTTCATATCAAAACCACTACTCAATAGCTTCTTTAACTTAGTGATTTCAATCTTGCTCTTGGCAGCAATCAGCATATCATCAACATATAACAGCAAATATATAGGTGATCCATTAACATGCTTGATGTAAACACAGCTATCATACTTAGATCTTTTAAAACTGTGTGCTAACATAAATGAATCAAACCTCTTGTTCCACTGACGAGGGGACTGTTTCAAACCATACAAGGATCTCTTCAACTTGCACACATATTTTTCCTTGCCAGGCACTATGAACCCTTCTGGTTGGTCCATGTATATGTCCTCCTCAAGCTCTCCATGCAAAAACGCAGTCTTCACATCTAACTTGCCTTATACTTTGGAGGCTCGTTTGGAGATAAACCCTCCTTTCTCTTGAAGATCCATTTACAGCTGATGGTCTTCTTATTCTTAGGCAAAGGTACAATCTCCCATGTACTGTTCTTCTCAAGAGACTACATCTCCTCATGCATAGCAGAAATCCAATTCTCAGTATCACCACAACGAATAGCTTCTTTATAGGTTGCTGGCTCATGAACATTCTCCACCTGTTCAGCACAACTCAAAGCATAGTAAGACAAATTACACTCTTCAATAAGACGCTTAGGAGGTGCAATTGTTCTTTTTGACTTGCGTTGAGCAATAGGTAAATCCTCCTCTAACTGCAAAATAGGAGGAGTTTGCTGAACATCATCATAAGCATCATCCTCAGCAACATCATTATCATGGTCACCATGCTCATCAACAGGCTCCACCTGCACACCTGTATCATCATTAACATGCTCCACCTGCATGCGCATACGCTGCAGCTCTTTTTCTGGAACATGATCTGAGGGCAAACTGTCAGTAAACATCACAGATTCATTGAAAACAACACTCCTGCTCATAAAAGTCTTTCCTGTTTCAGGATTCCACAATTTATAGCCTTTGACTTCCGAACTATAACCAAGGAAAAGACACTTAACAGCTCTAGGCTCTAATTTTCTATTATCAACATGAGCATAAGCAGTGCATCCAAAAACTTTCAACTGTGAATAATCAGCAGGCGTACCAGACCATACCTCAATGAGAGTTCTTTTATTTAGTGGAATAGAAGGCGACCTGTTTATCAAGTAACAGGCAGTATTAGCAGCTTCAGCCCAAAAATGCTTGCTCATCCTGGCATTAGACAGCATGCAACGGGCCTTGGACATGATGGTTCTGTTCATGCGTTCGGCCACACCATTCTGTTGTGGAGTATGGGGTATGGTGTGATGCCTAACAATACCTTCCGATCTGCAATAATCATTAAATTCACGCGAACAAAATTCTCCACCATTATCAGTACAAAGCAATTTTACATTCCTTTCAGTTTGCCTTTCTATCATTACTTTTCAGTCCTTAAAAGCAACAAAAGTATCATCTTTCTGTTTCAGAAAATAAGGCCAAACCCTTCTAGAGTAATCATCAATAATTGTAAGCATGTAACGAGCACCACCAAGTGAGGACTTACGGAAAGGACCCCATAAATCAGCATGAACATAATCAAGAGTACCTTTAGTGGTGTGAACAGAAGTGTTGAAATGTACCCTTTTATGTTTCCCGAAAATACAATGCTCACAAAACTTTATTTTACTCGAAGTGCAGCCATCCAGCAGGTTTCTCTTCATCAATTCTGCCATACCATGGTGACTCATATGTCCCAAACGCATATGCCAAAGGTTAGTTTTACTAGGTTCATCATTAGTAACAGCAGCAACAGCGGAATCAGAACCAGGTAAAGTACACCCTCTAAGGACATATAACTTTGCAGAATTAAGATCACCTTTCAAGCAAACAAGAGAACCTTTTGATACCTTCAGAACGCCATCTGAACCAGAATATTTGCAACCTTCTGCATCAAGCGTGCTCAATGAGATAAGATTTCTGGACATCCCTGGTATATACCTGACGTTTTTCAGCGTGCGTGTCATGCCATCATCAGTCTTGATCTGAACTGATCCAATCCCCACAATGTCACACGGGTTATCATCTCCCATCCGCACAACATCCCCTTTCTGCACAGACTTATACGAGCTAAACCAATTTCTGTTAGTGCAAATATGAAATGAACATGCGGAATCGAGAATCCATTCATCATGACCAGCAACACAACCAGCAAATACTACCAGACAATCTCCAGAATCATCATCAGACGCAGCAGCAGCAACAGAGACCTTACCAGCCGACTTGTTTTTCCTCTTCTCCTTATTCTGTACTTTTCTGCAATCCTCAACATTATGATTTGTCAGCTTGCAATAAACACAGAACTTTTTATTACCATGCGGCTTGGACTTTGAACGGCCTCTCCTTTCGTAGTTCTTTCTACCATCATTGCCATCATTGGAGGATCTGTTTTCAGTTCTGCCTCTCACATGCAAAGCATCGCCCTTGGAGGACTACGTCCCGTCATTCTGCATCATGCCTCTCATCTTCTCCCTAGACTGGAGAGCCTCATAAACTTCCTTTAGGGTTAGTTCATCACGGCTCAAAAGTATGGTGTCACGAAAATTTGCATACGAATTTGGCAAAGAACATAGCAGCAAAAGACCTAAGTCCTCATCATCATACTTCACCTCCATCGACACTAGGTCGGCGACGATCTTCTTGAATTCAGCGATGTGGCTCATCACTGAATCCTCCTCCTTCATCTTCAGGGTGAACAGCTTCATCTTCATCTGCATCTTACTGGTTAGATCCTTGGACATACAGATCGATTCCAGTTTCAGCCATAGTTCTGCAGCAGTTTTCTCTTTCAGACACTCCTGCAAAATATCATTATGAAGATGCAACTGAATTAGGGCGAGCGCCTTCTGATCCTTGCGGATCTCTTCTGGAGTCCACTCGGCCTTCCTCTTTCCGAAACTATCCAGCGCCTCATCATAGTCATGAGTCTACGCCAGAATCCCCCGCATCTTGACTTGCCATAGCGAGAACCGCGTGTCGTAGTTCAGCAGCGGAAGATCGAACTTCATCGACGTCGTCATGAACCCTAACACTTCTTCCTCTCTGGTGGGGCACGTGCATGGGCACGTGGGAGAGGGAGAGGGTGGGCCGACCCGCGCCACGTCGTCCAAGCACTGCGCGACGGTCACGTGTTTCAGTTTTCGTTCTGATAAGCAAACCCGCCCGTAGAATACGTACAGGTTGTGGTAGGCCATATCATAATAATTCATCAGAACGCAGTACATCGAAGGCACTATATCTTTTTAGATAATTGAAAGCACTATCTATACGCCACATGTTTGTACATCTGTATCCGGACTGTTTGAAGTAGCTAGCAATCCATGCATTTCCTTCTTCACCGTCACACGGGAAAACCTTCAATCAAATATATATGCACAACATCGTGCATGGTAACCTGCCAAATTAAAAGTAAATTTAAACTCGTCGATCGGGCGCTTGATCGAACTGAATATTTGTAGAGTAGCACACCATCAAAAAGTTTGAGAGAATACATACAGCTAGCAACCAGGCAGCATATATAGCAGCATCCCATGTAATTACTGGAGACGCTTGTCGCTTGGAGCTTAGAAGTTACACATGAACACATCCATCAATGGCGCGCCGCACTTCATCAATCGGTCGACTCAAACACGATTGAGGCCCATGCCCAATGTTATTTCGTCAAGAAAATTATATGTTTGCGCTCAAATGATTACTGCATATATAGATTATAGTCCGTACGTACCTCAAATCTTTAGTAAACAGAGACCCGATCATGTATGCAAGCTCATACATATGGAATGGAAGCAAGACAGGGGCGATCATCAGCCGATCACTCAGGTGCAGGTGCAGTGCTCAGAGGCGTCGACGCTGCTGACGAAAGAGGAGAACGAAACCACCAGCAGACGTCACGGCAGCCGCGGCCCAGACGCCCACCGCGACGGGCCACGTCATCACGCCGGCAACCTTCCACGCGAACATGGCGGTGAGCAGCGTGCAGAGCGCCCAGACCCTGCTCCTCAGCCGTTCCCTACAGACAGCCGCCTCCGTCGGCGCCACCTCGTAGGCGCCAAGGAAGCGGAGCAGCGGCAGGAGAGCGCCGTAGCTGACGATCACGAAAGCTACGGAAGCGACGTCCCCTGCCGCCGCTGCTGTGTAGATGGCTGAGGCGCCGGTCACGGTGAGGAGGACGGCTCCCGCGCGGCGGCGCCCACGCCGGCGACTCTCTGATGCTCCATCCTAAGACCATAGCTTGCAGGCGGTACAAGATTGTCTCCTTTGGGGGGTTGAGCTTTGAAGGCACACGAGGCTTGCTGGCTGCTGCTCGTGAAGGTCGTGAAGGCGTGAAAGAGAGAAGGGATCACGGGAATCTGGAACACGCTACCTTGCTTCGTTGCATTGGAAGGCACGGAACCTATAATAATTTAATTTATTTTTCCTTTAATTCAAGCCTGTAATGATTTTGTCTTCTTTTTTTCTTTTATTTTATCAAAGAGATTATTTCGAAAAGGGAAAAGGATAAAGGAGGGACCCTTATTACAACATTATGGGTCTGCCCCACAAGGACTGCCGCGGCACCGTCAGCTACAAGTGGGCCTTGTTGCCGGCTCCTTCGACTGGGGACGATCCGTGGGCCTGCTGAAGCTAGGGTTTATTGGGCTTTTGGGCCAACCAAACTACACAAGTTTACTGAAATCCATTGTAGGTCCAATGTTGTTATTTTTCACGAAAAAGTTCGTTTGACCTCGGAACCTTAGATTATATTGTGCTAATCCGATTTAGTTCTCTCAATGAAAAAAATAGAATTTTAGACTCTTCTAACTTTTGAAACCGTCCAATTCATTCAAAACCATTTTTAAAACCGCCCAGGAGATAAATCGGAGGTTCAGTTAGAAGAGTCTAAAAAATCCAGTTTTAAATTGTATGAGGTAAATGGGAATCATGCAATAGTCGATAGAGGTTAAATAATTTTTTTTCTATTTTTTTCATCAAGCCAAGGAAAGATATTTATGCTTGGTCATTTATTAGTGGCGGATATGGATGCTGAACGTGTGGAAGCGACGAAAGGGACACTGGTACGGACAACGATCCACCACGTCTCCCTCGCGTTGTCGCACACACTTGCAACGTGTGCCATGGCGCTAGCATACGTTTATATCGTAACTCAGCAGTGTTCAAATTCAAAGCCCCATACGAGTGCCGACTGACCGACGAAAGGCACAGCCAGCCGACTGACCGAAGCGGCGCCGCGCCGCCGCCACCGTCCACCAACCGCCTAGCTATTCATACCAAGCCGACCGCGATAATAGCTCAACTCCCATATGGCCATTTGATATGATTTGGTTCATTTTATGAACGGCGCTTAGTATGTGTTTGGTTTTGGAGATGGACGAATAGAGGATGATGGAATGAATTGATCCTATTTTTAAGATGTTTGAGGACTATTAGGGACGGGACCATTTTCGAGTGGAATATACCCCCTATTTGGCCGTTTTTTTTTTTTGCAAATTTGGCGTTTTTTTTTTGTCAAAATTCACGTTTACACCACCGGACGACGTAAATTTAACTTTGGATTCTTTTCTCATCGTCATGCCCTACATCGTCGAGGTAACACGTCTCGGCGCCATGAGATTGGAGGCTACAAATTACGTGGCTGTCGACGTGCTGCTGACGTGACCAAAGCTCGGCGCCGTGAACCATGGCCACGTTCTAGCGAATAAACAAAAAATATCTCAACCAAAAACAGAACAGGTTTGTCCACCCTAAAAAAATTCAGGGGCAAGACCGTTCCGTCCTACCATGTCTCAAATCAAGCACACGCTGAGGCGACTACGAGCAGTGGTCAACGGGGTAGAAGCAGAGGACCACTCTCTGCCAGCAGCGCAAACTCGAAGGCAGATTTTATTCAAAGTGACGAACTGGGAAACAAAACAAGAAAGTGCAGGAAGCAAAAAAGGAAATGAACACGCCCGGCAGCGAAACGCAGACTGACATCGACTGTCTCCAAAGCATTAATTAATTAAGGAAAAACGCCCAGAACCCTCCTGCGGCCGTGGCGACGGCCAAGAGCCAGACCACCGCGGCCACGGCCGGCGGCGTGAGCGGTGCTACCCTCGAGGCGAACATGGCCGTGAGCAGCGTGGTGAGCGCCCACACCGCGGCTTTCACCTTGGCATCCCTGCCCCGGCCGCCGCCCCGCTCAAACTCACGGAGGCAGAGGAAGAGCAGCACGAGCGCTGCGTCCGCGCCGAGCACGAACGCCACGGAGCCGGCGTCACCCCAGGAGTTGTAGATGGCGAGCGCCGAGTTGAAGGTCAGGGCGCCCAAGCCGAGCTTGGTCAGGGTGGAATATCCTCGGTCGGCCATGTGAAATCGAACGATCTTCCGAGTGCGTTACAAAGGATAAATAGGCCCATGGCCACTAGCAACATGGAGATGCGTTCTGCATGTGCGGCTGAGATTGAAACCTCCTAAATGCTAGCCTCTACTATTGCTTGCCCCACGTGACACGGGAATAGAGACTTTTTTTTTAATGTGCTCATAGGAGTAGAATGATGACACTATTTTTTAGGTGGCTATCCGTGGACAACGAAGTGTTTGTGATGATTTCATCAGCCTAAAAAATTGCAGGCTGAGTAGTGTATGAAAATGTAGAGATAATAAGTGTATATGTAACTACGTGAGTATTTGTGTGTATTGTGATTTGATTAAAATAAAGGGTTTCGACCTGTGAGCTTGCTTAGCTTTTAGGGCAGCAAGGTCGTCGAGCCGGCGGGCTCTCGTGGGTGTGTGTGAAACTTGCAAGCTAAGGAACGTCGTAGCTTTTTTTTTCCAATTAAAGAAGAGGAGCAGTATCTTTTTTTAGTAAAAGAAAAGGACAAAGGGGAAAATGGTAAAGAACGTTAATGGTTCAGTCGGACCACTGGGTCCCAATTTTTTACAATTTAGCTATTTTTTGAAGAAACTTTACGTTTGGCCCTGGGAAAAGTAAACTCATCTTTGGATCCTAGTGGTCGACGCCAGGACTCATAACGCCGAGTTAACACGTCTCGGCATCACAGATCTTGGCGTCGAGATGGCTGGCCGAGATATTAGGTGGCGTTGACGTGGCCGATACGACGATACCTCGGGGCCATACCAAGATCCGCCTCGGCGCCACGACTCTGGCGCCGAGGTCGAAATGAAAGCAGCTGTCTGTCGCACGTAAAGACGGCAGCAAAAGCAGCTCCCGTGTTTCCCGGTCTTGACCCCGCGCGGCGGACCTGGGCGGCGGGCGGGGTGCGTGTGCGTCGTGTGCGTGGGCGTGCATGGGCCGCCCCGCTCCGCCCGTGTCGGTGGGACGCGTCAAGGCGCAAGCAAACAACGCAGCACCGGAGCAGCGTGGGTGGATGGATGACTGGATGAGACAGAGGCGCCTGACCCGCCATCAGCCTGCGCGCACCTAAACTGCCATTTATTGCCTGCCTGCCGCTCTCTCTCCTCGCGGTTGATGTTCATGCAAATGCCCTACTAATTAGTAATTACTGCTACTTAGGAGTAATATTTGGAGAAAATATATATTTGAGGCCATGTATATAGTAAGTCATGAAGAGTGATACGTAGAGTAGTTACCCGGCAATGAGCACGCTAAGCAGGATGGTTGCGCCCACGGCCAGCCCTGCCAGTTCCCCGATCCGCAGATACACAGTCGATCAATAGCATGAAAGAGAAAATCCAGTGCAAAATCGTTGTTTACCACCATCCAATCCATCGGCACGGTCTGCTGCTGCTCCGGCGCTGCGTTGTTTGCTTGCGCCTTGACGCGTCCCACCGACACGGGCGGCGCGGGGTGGCCCATGCACGCCCACGCACACGACGCCCACGCACCCCGCCCGCCGCCCTGGTCCGCCGCGCGGGGTCGGAATCACGGGAGCTGCTTTTGCTGCCGTCTTTACGTGCGACGGACAACTGCTTTCATTCAATCCATGCGCCGCAGACATCTACGCTCGACGCCACAGATCTTGACGCCGACCTTAGCACCATGTATTATGGCGCTGAGGTACAGCCACGTCAATATCACCTAGGGTCTCGATCAGGTACTTCGGCGCCAAAATCTATGGCGCCAAGACGTATTACCTCGGCGCCATGAGTCCTGGCGCCGACCTCCAGGGTCCGAAGATAAGTTTACTTCTCTGGGGAGCCAAACGTAATTTTTTTTTAAAAAAGGTTAAATTGTAAAAAATCAGGCCACTGGGTCCAGTCTCCAGCGAGATTATTTACAACAGCACTGGGCCACGAAAGCCATTTCGGTATGTTCGTGAGCGCGTGGACCACGAAAGCTCCCCGTGATGACTACACGCGCGATGCAGCAGACAGGCGTCGCGCCCCCGCAACGCCAAACCAGCACCATGATTTCAGACAGGGCGTCGCGGAAGCCGGAAGCACCGCGGTTTCGTGGTCAGCCTTCCGCCAGTCGCCACGGGAACACCGAGCCGTGGAGCGGACTGCGGAAATAGATGGCCAATGGCCCGGCCCGGCCCGGCCCTGCCCGGCCTTGCCTGTCGAGCCCTTTTTCTGGCCGGGCCGGTCTAAAAAGCCCGAGCGTCCTAGTAGGTCGTGCCGGCCCAGCAGCTCGACAAGAGATGAACGGAGGCGGCGGCGTCACCTCCCGGCGGGGCGCGGGTGGCGAAGGGGCGGCGGCGCGGCACGCTAGTGACGCATGACGCCATGGCGCCGCGGATCTGGCTGTAGGGCGGAGCTGATGCTGGCAGGGAAGAAGGCGCGTGGCCCGTGGGGGAAAGAAGAAGAAGGTAGCGAGCGCCTGCAGGTTACGTGGTAGAGCGGCGGCGGCGCTCTACGAGTCGGAGCGGATGGGGAGCGCGGGGCCACGAGCAGGAGGGCCGAGAGGGAGACTTGTGACTTGCGGGATTCACAAGCGCGAGCGAGAGCCGAGAGGGAGAGTGCGGCGGGGTGAGGAGGGGAGGGGGAAATGAGTTAGGACTTAGGGTTGGGGAGCGGTGGGCTCTTAGCAGGCTGCGGAGGTGACTGGGCCGCCACCGGGCCTGTCTAAATGTTGTGTCGGACCGGGCCACCTAGCGTGCGGCCAGGCACGACCCTATACACCGGGCCGCCGGGCCTGGCCCGTGCCAGGCCAAGATGTCGTGCTTTGGGCCGGGCTGTCGTGCCTCGGACTGCATAAACATCTATGACTGTGGATACAGAGCTGTGAACACCGACGCCGCCAACGACGCTGATGGAAGCTGCGTGTCGACAGCGTCGTCGGCATGCACGAGGCAGACACGATTCCATTGGAAAATCAGCTGGGCCTTCATGCTTCATATCGTGGCACCTTTGTACCAGTAGCTGACGCGCGGGTGTCGCTGTTCTTTAGACGTACCGTACGTACGAGACGGTAAAAAGAAGGCACTACGGCAATTACCGTTTAAAGGATGGGATGGACAGACGGGCACCTTATTACTTCATCGTAATGGAAAGCAGCGCATATATAATAAATCACTTAATACAGCCTTTTCAAACAATCTATCTTCTGCATACAACATGGTATACATACAAACTGCAAACTAGAAACTCGAACAAATTCTCCTGCGCATGCACCCACAAGATCTCTCCACGGACGCATGCATCAAGGATTCAGTTGAGGAAGAACGCCCAAAAGCTGCCGGCGGCCGTGGCGACGGCCATCGCCCAGACAATCGCGCCGACGACCGGTGGCATCAGCGGCGCCACCCTTGACGCGAACATGGCCGAGAGCAGCGTCGTCAGCGTCCACACCGCGGCTCTGGTCCTGATATCCCTGCCCCTACCGCCCCGCTCCTGCTCCAACGCACGGAGGCAGAGGAAGAGCAGCACGAGGATGGCGTCCGCGGCGAGCACGAACGAGACGGAGCTCGCGTCGCCCCAGGAGTTGTAGATGGCGAGCACCGAGTTGAAGGTGAGGACGCCCAGGGCTAACTTGGTCAGTCCGGCATACTGCCGGTCCATGTTGGTGTACACGTGGTGGGGAGCGTGCGGAGATCGGAGACGGCGACGACGATCCGACGAGCGAGCATGGGGTCACCGGTCACGACTGCCGACTGGGCTGTGCTGGCTAAAGATGGCGAGGGCAGGCGTAGTGGTAGGAGTGTATATATAGCAGAGTGTCGGGTTGAGAAAGCGGACTCGGCAACTCATGAAAGGGACGGATGGAGATACGGATAGTCTTAGGTTCTAATCCCGACGCGGCACCACGCCGGCCAAGTTTTGACTTCTAGAGGCTCTTCATTTAATTTGACTGCGCGTGAGGCGTGGCCAAACGACACTTTTCTTCCTCGTCGGTGCCGGTCCGAGGATTTTATCTCGTCGCAACGGCCGTATAAAATCTTATAATATATAGACAATAATTTTACTTATAAAATAAAAGCAAATTTAATAATATATTTTTAATTTAATATGTTTGATAATTATCGAGGAACAATGTAGACTAAGTAATATATTTGTAGATGTATGATAATTGTCGAGGAACAATATAGATTAAAAAAACAATATATTTGTTTTCTTTTCTCACTCATGACAAATGTTTTTTAGGTAATATTCTAAATCTAACACCTAAATTAGAAGAAAATATGACTATATGGGTACAAAGTATTAGAAGTCTGAAATACTATACAAATAATTAATTTGGATTAAAAATAAAAAAGAAAAAAATACCTTGGACCTAAACAACTGATCGGTGATCGCAATTCGTAAGAAGCCTAGAATCAAGATGTCGTCGTCGTAGAGCCATGTCTCGTCACCGTCCTCATGCGTCGTGTCCGTGTCTCCGGTAGTCTAGCTCTTCGCGGCGGCGCGGCTCGCCAGCTCCG
This sequence comes from Miscanthus floridulus, assembly GCF_019320115.1. Lineage (NCBI taxonomy): Eukaryota > Viridiplantae > Streptophyta > Magnoliopsida > Poales > Poaceae > Miscanthus > Miscanthus floridulus. The sequence continues at coordinate 14,116,251 of NC_089598.1, forward strand.
CGTGTGTAAGGCGCACGTCGTGAACTCACGATTAGAGTGTGCTGTGTGCAGCGTGACTCCTCGCCTCCTCTCTACCCGAGGGCCGTGAGGAAAGAAAACTAGGAAAGAAATACCGATGTTGTCTTTTTGGACTGCTGGCCAGTTTTTTGTCTCTCTTCTCATTAGTTTGCTAATACCTAATGAACTATAGAACTTGGGGATCTGTATACCTGGGCTTGGGCCCCTCCTCTGCTTGGGCCCTCGGCAGTCGCACCTCGTGCCCTACCACTAGGCCGGCACTGTTCCTCATTCAAAGTACCTTGCATTCTCAGTTTCTCATGTTGTCGTTCAAACCGTCCCCACATGACGATCGAGGCGCCAGGCTGGCAGCCCTTCTTATATACCCGGCATTTGTTGAGGTACGTATATACGCCGGCCGATCCGAGGAGGGGTACCGATCTCTATTTATAAGCTGGAATAACACGTTAACCAGCCTTTTGTTCGGTTAGCGGTCGGCGATTGGTCCATGCTACACATCAAAGCAGCCCACACTGCTAAGAATTATTGGGAGTAGCGCAATTTTACGTTACAATTATAAATACGAATACACATTTTCACATACGACTCGTGTTGGTTCTGGATGGCCTTGCCGGTAGGGATCAAAGAAGCCTTAGGGCACGTACATCGTGTCTCTAGGAGCCGTCTCTCTGAGGCAAAATTTGCAGAAAGCACCCTCATAGGCAATAGACAGGCCAAGGCCGTCGTCTCACGAAACGACGGGGCGGGCTCGTGCTCCCGTACCAAATCGACCCTCAGAAACCCGTTGTACCTATCCCGTCTATGTAGCAACAGATCCAGTAGATCCCATGTGGCACCGGTACAGGAGAAGAAACGCACGAGCTCTAAAACAGGAGATGTACATTGCCCTACCCATTGCCCCTTGCTGACGCCGCCGGCGTCGTCCATGGGATGCGGGGCAAAAGCTCCTCCTTGCCGCATAGAACGAGCTAGCCGTCGGCCCCTGCCGCTACTCACTGTGCCCGGCCAAGCTTCGCCTCGCCGCACGGGAAAGAATAGTAGAGGAAGACCAATGGAGAAATACTAGTAGAGAGAAGTGGGGGAGGAGAGGGAAGGGAAAGCACATACAGACACAGAATGATCAATGGAGATGAATAGATAATGGCCGCACGCGAAAGAATAGAATAACTCGAGTGGAAGAGATAAGACCGTCTAGTCCTTTCGTCTATTTTTTTTATTTTCTGTACTTCTAAATTCTAATATTTCTTTAGTGATGAGGACTAGCCAAAGTCTTGCAATCTTTTATCAAATAGCTGTACAAAATAGTATTCATAATTTATCCTTGATACGTTTTCTATCAAATAGCCATATAGTGGTATATAAAAATTTATTTATAGTTGATCCTAGCTAAATGCAATACATTAAACAGCTTAGAGACGGACCCATATCTGTGGGTTGTATGATTTATCTTTATACCTATATATATGATAGATTCGAGACGTTTAGAGACGAACCCTCGTCTGTGGGTTGTACATGCTCTTAGACGCCAAACGCCGGGCGTTCCTCTGGAACGGCTCCGACAAAACCTCTGGCGCCAAGTGTCTAGTGGCTTGGGAGAAAGTGCGCACCATGAAAGAAGATGGAGGGCTTGGCATCAGGAGGCTGGACACCCAGAACGCACCGTCTACACCATCCGAATGACTCCTCATGGGCAGCTTGGGCAAGGCAGCAAGTCCAAATAGTGGGGCTCCAGGGGGGGCATGGCCGGTGACCATTGGAGCCCTTGAGAAGTCTGCTGCTGCTGCCGGCATACCGCAGGATCTATCTCCTATGTCAAGGTTGGAGATGGGTCTGAAACCTCATTCTCTTCTCTACTTCAACCACGACTCACCCCGAGAGCAACAAGTGAGCTACTTCAGTTGCAGCAGCTATTACAGGACGTGACCCTGATAGAGGCACAAGACGAGAGAGTTTGTGCTTTTGAAAAAAAGAAGACCACAAGCTAACAACGGGCTTGATTTACAGGGCGTCAATCAGAGGGGAGCAACAGCTTACATCCTTTGCCTTTGTCTGCCGCAACTTCGCACCCCCTATAGGGTACGATTCTTCGCCTGGCTCCTACAACATACAATGCAAGGTGAACCTGGAGAAGAAGGGCGTGCTCACGGATGCAACTTGTGACCTGTGTAAGAGGAGTGATGAGGATGCAAACCATATCATTTTGGACTGTGTCATTGCCCGTCTGTTTTGGGCTAGGCTTGGATGGAATACGGAAGAAATAGGCTCGGTGGAGAACCTATGGCCCGCCAGCCCCCCAGTTGGGACCCATCCTAAGGCGACATCACCTCTAATCCTACTTTGCTGCTGGGAACTTTGGAAACACCGACGCGATGTGGTGTTTCGGTGCCTACACCGAGTGTTGATCGGCTATTGATGACCTGTAAGACAACTGCAGCACTTTGAAAGTGCCGTACCCTAGGAAATCTCATCTCCTCTCTAGCTTCTGGAGATCAATTGTTTGGATGTAATCTATATCTCTATCCCCTCCCGAGTCCCGACTTTGTAACTGGCACCAAGCCGACTTTGTAACTCCACCCACCAGACCAAACATACGACTCGCATTGCCATTAGAGATATCCATATCTAAATCTAGATTTGTTAAACAAATTAAGTTCATTACAACAGAATGTTACTGTAAGGGTGGCTCTAGAGCCTCTGTAGGGGCAGCTGCGCCAGCCACCCTTCCTAGGGTGTTCCTACAGAGGGTGCTTCTGTAGAGGCGGTTTCCTGACCGCCCCTGCAGTGCCCTCTGTAGGGGCGGCTGGTAATATCAGCCGCCCCTGTAGTGGACTTCTGTAAGGGCGGCTGTATCATCAGCCGCCCCTGCTGTGTGTATTTGTAAGGGCGGTTCAATCAAGAACCGCCCCTACAGTGGATTTTCCAGCAAAAAAATAAATAATTCAAATTCAAATCTGACCATATATATATATATACATACAATTCAAATTCGAATCTGACCGCCATAAATATACATATATACATCCACAAACACAAGATCATTATTTAGAACATTATCACAAATCATAATTCACAAAAGTCCATCATGCAAAACAAAGTTCAAACCGTTCCAAAGTCTGATCCAAACCATACCACAAGTCCACATTGTCATCAACGACCTAGGGCTAGCCTATCAGCCTCCCGAAGGTGTTGGTATAGAGGATTACTACCTAAGTCGGAAAGAAGATGATGGTAAGTGCCTTTATAGTACACAATCTGGTCCATTATAAAGTTACAAAGGTCGCCGACCATCTCTAAGAGCTCGTCATCCTTGTATGTGTTCCTTCTCGTGTCTTTATCTTTCTTCAACTACAAGAGAACAAGTTTAGGTTTACTATATCACAACATATGCGAACTTTTCATACTACGAGCGAAGAGGTTCAAACTTACCAGATAGGGGTTTCTGTTGTAGCCACCGATGCTACTCATCATAATACATGTGTAGTATCCACAATGTAGACTCCCAGGCTTCTGCTTGGGGCACTGTGTGCTTTGCATATGGAGATGTTAAGTAATGCTATTGACAGACACGTAATATATGGAGTACCAAAGTAAATAACACTTACCGCACATAGAGTTTTGACATACAACTTTTTCTTCCTATTTGGATGATGCCTCCCCTTATGTTTCTGGACATAGTGCCTGAATGCCCTGTTCCAATGGTTTTAGCAAATACAACTTGTTAGTATCCTACATTGAACCTTACAAGTATGTATACAAACATAGTAGCTAAAATAAGGATTGTCAATATGTATACGTCTTGACAATCGCTATGAAGTCTTTGTATATCTCGACTGGAAAATCTGCTGAATCAAAGACCCATGCCATGCTATGTGAGAGCCAGACACCTATGCAAATCCAGTGATCACTACATGAATTTAGTCATAGAAGGAACACATAAGCTCTTTTGCATCGAACAAAGTATATTGAACAAAGCTAAGTATACAGTCGAACTTACTTGAAGTGGTATGGTATCCATATATTATCGTGTTGTTGGAGATTTTTAAAACATAGGGCAATGTATGCCGCAACCTTGAGGGACTCTTCCAATATTTTCTTGTTCCTGATGTCCTCTTTCTCCTTAAGTGTCTTTCCAGCTCTTAGTTCTTTGCAATCTAGTTTTCAATCTTTAGGGTAATTAAAATTTGTTGATGCTATAGGTGAAGGGTCTATATACCCGTGTTTTAGAGCTGGCCTCTTTTTCATAAAGTCCACTTGCATTCTACAAATCACGGCGCGGGTTAGTTACAACAAAATTAAAATATTACGTTCGTATCATATCGAGGGGCAAGGACTTACAGGCACCATATACGAATTAGATTCATTTCCATTCGCACGAGGTGAAAGCATGCCTAGATATCCCTAAACTCAATGGCAATTTGCCCACCTGGGGCTCCAAATGTGCCGGCAGGGATCCATGCTTGTAAGATTTCTAGTTTTGTTATCTGAGCACGCAAGTACTAATCGTGAAACTTTCTCATTCCATGTGACAAGCACTGTATGACTCGGTTTGGTAGGAAGTTTTTGCCTTTTTCATATTTATCCGGGCAATCATTTGACCATTTGAGGTTATCAACAGCTGGATACTTGTTAAACCCTTTGTGCAGTTTGCTAGTGGCGTCCTCCTCAGAAGCTGATGCTCTGAATTCTTTTACTTGATTCTTAGGCTTGAACTGGTCATGGGCCATCCACTTGTGCACCGACGAGATGTCATTAATGCCCACATATGATGGCCTTATCTTGATTGGGATTTTGTTTCGAGCTTCCCATTCGGGCACGTCCTTGTCAACTTGTACATCACCTACTCTAGGAGCCACTTGTTCTTCACGTATCGGCTGTTCATGAGGCAATTGCTATTCATGAGACACTTGTTGTTCATTTATCGGCTGCGCTTGTTGAGAAGGATGTTGCATCTCATCATGCCTTTGCTCGGTACGAGCTGGAGAAGGACGTGGCATGTCATCATGCCCATGCTCGATACGAGGTGGAGAAGGATGTGGCATGTCATCATGCCCTTGCTAGGTACGAGGTGGAGAAGTCTCTAGTGTGTGGTGGTCATGGTCATGGGTCGGTGAGTATACCTCCCCGTCCTCGATGGGTCGCTCCAGAGGATGAACTTCAGTCGGAGTTGGCGAAGACTCGATCAATACAATGTCCCATCTGTGCCAGAGGATGAACTGGTTTATGACGTCTCTGAGTAACACGAGCCCCTCGGGGGTGGGGTGTTCTATCTTCCAAGTCATGAACTCGGGCTTCACGGTATGCACCTCGACCCGAGTGTAATCCTGCAGGATGTCCCTATTGTGCCACGTGCCGCCCGGAGGATGTGCCACACCCGTTGCCACCTCAATGTTCACGTTTTGCCTGCCCATCAGAACCATCAATTTGCAACTAGTTGGCGCTCGTATGTGATCGACGGGGGTTCCGGTTGCATTGGAACCTTGACTGCTGGGAACATCCGGAGGGCTACCAACTACCGCCAGTTGTCCGGGCGGCCCCATTGGTGTTTGTGGCTCCATCGTAGACAGTCCTTTCTCCACCAACATCTTTTCAACTAGAGCCTTCACTTGGCGCTCAAGATTAGACTCTCGGTCTCTGCCATGTTTCTTGTATATGTGCCTCTCCTCTACGAATCCGTACTTCCAGGACATCCTCTTCCCTAGCCCCCTGGTGCGTCCTGTGTGCTCGGGGTTTCCCAAGGCAACGGTAAGCTCGTCCCTCTCTCTGGAAGGGTTGAATGCGCCCTTCTCCTTGTCTTCAACAAGTTTTAGTATCTTTGATACTACCTCTTCGGTCTCCGGCTTAGCAAACTTGAGGCTACTACCGGATGAATTGACACTCCTCGCGTATATCCACTGTTTGAGGCATGGCTTCAACTTCGACACTTCCGTATTCCCGGCAGCTTCGGCCTCTGCGTCCATCTTCCTAAAGACCTCTTGCTTGCCAGCGTAGCCACCGGGGCCTAGACAAGGGTAGTGTTGGTTCTTCTTCGCCTGCTCGCTGTTACGGGCACTGAGGGCCAATGATGCCTCTGAAGTCTTCTCAGCCACGAGCTCCTCCCATTGACTAGGAGTTATATTGCCATACTCCTGGAAAGGAGTTAACTTCTATTGGATAAAGTTCTTGTTCAGATCCGACCGCCAACGTCGGAAGCTCTGCCCCATTATCTTAAAAGCATTTTGTTGTACCAACTCGTGCGTTCCCTCCGGAAACCTGAAGTTCTGCTTCAGCTTCTCCCATAGGTCTACCTTTTGGCTCATAGGTACAAGATTCTAGCCACGGATGGCTGGGTTCAACTTATCTCTAACTACAAACCCGATGTGATTACGGAATTTCGCCCTGTATGTATATGGCTCAAGGATCTGCCCGTCTAGCCCAACCTCCGTTATCACATAGCATGCCTTGTCGTGATATTGGTTTGGCTTTCTAATCCCCCTCGTTTCCTCTTTGGCTGGGCAGTCTCAGTCGTGGTTGTGTCCTGAGGTTGTGGAGCAGAGGCCTCATTGTGAGTATCTGTGGCTCCTTCCTCTGATCTCCTTTGCCCCGCTACGTATTGTCCGACAAGACGAGTCGGAGGCCGACGTCGTCTTTTCAGAGGTTGAGTAGGGACGACCTGTGTATCCGGCAGGTCAAAAATGTTAGCAGAGGTAACATAAAGCCATAGCATTAGCCAAATTTACAAGCTACTAAGGCTTTATCCATACCTCGTCGTTCGGATCAAAATCCTTGTCCAACTCGTCCTCCGTTGGCCTCCGTCTGGGTTCTTGTGGGAAAGGATCCTCAGGACTTACATATCCCCCTGATGAGGTGTCGTCATCATCATCCCCTTCTTCGCCTTGGGCATCCTCTTCGCCTTCTCTTCCCTGGGCTCCCCCCACTGGATCCCCATCATCGACAAGGTCCTCCTGAGTAAGCATCACTTCTAGACCCTTTTCTAACTCGTTATCGAACTGCTCCTGAGTAAGCTGGTCATCTAGTTCTTGCTCTCCATGGGATGACTGCTCATCATTCACGGGGCATCAGGATGCACTCTTTGATGTTCGCGACATTTCGTGCCTTGTTCTAAGAGATGCAAGAAAAAAGTAGTATAAGTAGTAGAAGTAGTAGTACTAGTGGTAGAAGTAGTAGTACTAGTAGTACAAGTAGTAGTAATAGTACTAGTAGTAGTACTAGTAGTAGTAGTACTTGTAGTAGTACTGGTAGTAGTAGCACTTGGTGAAGAGACAGAGAGGCTTGTCACAAGGGACCTTAATCTCACCCACACACAATATATGCCACTGACACATTCCAGCACACACAGTTAAGAATACGCATGTACTATACATGTACTGCCATGCATGGAATAATAACTACAAACGAGGTGCGCCCACTGCAGCTCTACTGCACGCGTCCATCTTGTGATGCGTATATGGATACCTTCAGGAAAGCCAAAAGAGAAGAAAAGAAGTGAAGGGAAAGAAGTGGACTAGCTGAGCCATTGCTCCCATTGTGCTACTGTGCCAGTGGACTAGCTGAGCCATTGCTGTCATTGTGCTACTGCTGCTCCTAGTAGATTCTACTTGGTGATCCATTGCACATCGCCATGCGTCCAGCTGGGGATCATCAATGCTCAAGTACCATTATTCCCGAGAAGACTGGTCACAATTGCGGTTAGCACCAGAAGCTTTTTCACTACAAGCCTAGTAGCCTAAATATGCGGTCAAGTGAACGAAGGGAACAATGTGTACAAGAGGCTTTGGTGAACAATCACATCTTGATCGTCACTTGTCACTTGTCAGCCAGTCAGTCTAGCTAATTCCGCTGTGCTGAATTATGTACACCATATCTAGCCATGAATAAAAAATGGGTTTAGGGTTGACCTCTGTAAGCACTATCTAGCAGTGCACAAGCAAAGTAAAGTAGAAAAGGATGCATCCTTGGTACTACTCCCGAAGTAACCTAACCCAAAAGTAAAGTCTCTAGCCCCTCCCGCCTGTTTTCCGATTGCACACCCTCCCTCTGAACCTAACCAAGCCTAATCTGAGCCTTGCAAGTTGCAAAGCACAAAGTGAGACGCCCACAGCCGCTTCCACCGAGAAAGGAAAAGCTAAAGTAACACAGAAGCAGCTAATTAGAGAAGGAGCGGCAATTAGAGCTTGTAAAATTCCAAGCGGAATGACTCCAAATGGCAATACAACAGTTGTTGTTTTATCAATCAATTTTGTAAGGAGGTGTGACATTGAATAGGATATCGAGAACAGAGGTCAACACTCAACAGGACGAGCTAGGGATCGAGTACGAAGAGAGATTAATCTCAGCAAATGTTGGCAGTGGACGTGGATAAAAACATTGTGACAAGTCCTTAGGGTTGGTATGGATAAGCACTATCTGCCTACAATCACTGCATTTTCGTGAAAAGGATGCGTGATTGAGACAAAAAAAATATTTCCACCTTACAAACACCAGAGCAAAAGAAACAAATGCGAGTCCTGGGGTAGTGCCAACTTAATAGTTAGTATTGAGTTTGACATTAATTCCAGGACGTGGAAAATGGTCCCTTGGACATTATGCCAAAAAGAAAATTTGAAATACCATACATCATCCCCAAATTGGAACATCAAAGCAGTATCACAAAGCCCTGTTGTATAAATCTCACACCTGCTAACTGGTTTTCAAATGGTGTGACATGTTAATTATTAAAAAAATTAAAGCGCATAGAGAGATGATATAGACTACAGAAGATGGATAAATAATAACAATGAACAAAGATCAGTATGGTCATTAAATTTAGGGAAAAGAAAGTTTGGAATAAAAATTTCAGGCAAGAGCATGCTCCAGTTACCAAATTTGACATTCACATATAGTTTTGCGAAAAAGCTAAAATCATGCTACCAGAGGGTGCAATCATCACCTTGTAAAAGTGTGAAATCAAGTATTCACTCATAGAAATGAAATAACTACACTATTTTTCTACCTATTTAATTCTAATCACAATTTGTAGACAACCTGAGCATGTACCTCGAGAACGTGTTGTGCTTCAATGCGTGGCAATGAATTGAAAGCCTAGAACTCTCTAAAGCCATGTCTAATGCTATTATGTGGCAGGCGCTTAGTGGAATGTTGCGTCTATTTTGTTGGAACTCAGCCCGAGTGCTCACAGATGCATGACGCTCGACCAGGCAGCAGACATCGGGGTAGGCCAAGTAGCATTACAAAGATAGCTAGTCCATCTGTTTCTTGCAAGGGGCAGATGAGCGCATAAATAGGCTGCTGACGCTTTCAAACTAATTAAGCATATATAATATACTTTCTCATTGTAGATTAGGACTCTTGTGAACATGATAGATGATGTAGCATACATTCTTTAAGCAACTGTGCACTGTACATGCCCAGTGGTGGAGCATGAGGTAAAATTTGAGGTATGGGTGGGTGCGTTGGGCCTCAAAGGCACAAGAGCACAGAGTCAATGTACAAGATCCTGTGGTACTTATCATGGTGCCAGGAGGGCACAATATAGGGCAAGCATGGTGGTGCTGGTGATAACAGATGGTGCCTGACAGCCAATGGCCCAATGGTACATCAAGAAAAAAAGCACTATCCAGCAAATGATTTGAAATTAGTAGAATAAGCATACAAACCCAGGTCCTCGAGCAAATATAGGACAGCCAGGTATCTGGATCTACGCCTTGCTAGCATCCACTACGTGTGTATCTCAACCAAAAGAACTAGGAGCATGCAGAGCGCTGGAGGAGGGCTTGAGGCATCTGCAGTTCTTCCTAGCCTCCAGGTGATGGCACTTGGTGAGATGACAGCAGCTGGCAATCAGGGGCTGGAGCCCAGTTTCGGCTCCGCTCCTGTACGTACATGCCCTAAGTGATTATGCACAAAAGATGTGGTGCCAAGAACCACTTGAGGAAATGCATGCTGAGTTGTGAACTAGATGCCACTACTGACTGTTCACTAGTTTCCAGTTGTATGAGGGTATACTGGACTATCCATCTGATGAGATAATAAGAGGAGATTTAGTCTAATAAATATGCATACACGTTTAGCTACCATACTGCACTACTAAAGCTAACTTGTTGTGTCTGGAAAAAGATGTTAATTTTTTACCTAACAATAAAACAATGTGGACCATAAAACAATACCTATCACAGAAATGAAGCACTGCAACCTCTGACCAAAACCACAATAAAAGATACTACAAGTTGTAGTGCCAAGAAATGTGTACTTAGACTGGAACAGTACAGCAGTACCCTGAATGGTGAGACTTCCATATAACAGTGCACAAGCAAAGTAAAGTAGAAAAGGATGCATCCTTGGTACTACTCCCGAAGTAACCTAACCCAAAAGTAAAGTCTCTAGCCCCTCCCGCCTGTTTTCCGATTGCACACCCTCCCTCTGAACCTAACCAAGCCTAATCTGAGCCTTGCAAGTTGCAAAGCACAAAGTGAGACGCCCACAGCCGCTTCCACCGAGAAAGGAAAAGCTAAAGTAACACAGAAGCAGCTAATTAGAGAAGGAGCGGCAATTAGTAGATGACATTCCAGCACAAGCTAATAGATGCTACAACACCAAATCCTACATATCTCCGAAGTATATCTGCAAGCAGAGACAATAGATGCTTCTTGTTTGGGAGAACAGATACCAGAATCAAGAAGAGACGCAAATACTCCCCGAGCCCAGGCACGCGTCGTAGCCGCCGTCACAGAAGCAGCTCTCTAGGGACTCCACCACCCCGCCGAGCTCGGAGGAGTTGGCGAGGCTGTCGAGGACGACGACGCGGAAGCCCGCGGTGAGCAGCTGCAGCACGGCGTGGCAAGGACGAGGTCGACGTCGAGGTCCGAGACGGGGCAGCCGGCCGCGGGCGAGCGCTCCCAAACCCTAGCCGCCGTCGCGGCCCGGGGAACGGCGGTGGATGGGGCGGGGGCGGCGGTTGGGGTCAGGGAGACGGTGGAGGAGGCGGTGGAGGGGTCAGGGAGGTGCAGGTGCAGGTGCGGCGGTGCAGTCGACGGCGGTGCGGCGGTGCAGTCGATGAAATTGGGCAGCCTGACGGCCCGAGTGTTTGATTTCGACCAAAGTGTATGATTTCAGCGCCGGTACATGTAAATACCTCAGAGCCGCTGTAGGGGCGGATGAGGTTATAAGCCGCCCCTACAGAGCCTCTGTAGGGGTGGCTGGGGTTATAAGCCGCCCCAACAGTTGAATTTTTTTTAAAATACCTCAGAGCCACTGTAGGGGCGGCTGAGGTTATAAGCCGCCCCTACAGTTGAATTTTTTTTTTCAAAATTCTAAATCAAAATTAATTATTCACATGTAAATAATAAATAATACAGTACAAAATTTTATAATTATTTTTTATAGATATATTTACATATACAATAACTAAAACAACTACAACAGTTTAAAATTGCAAAATTGAACCTTAAAAAATGGGGAAAAAATTAAATTTTAAAAAATTAAAATCAAAACTACTAAAATAATTTTGAGACACCAAATGATCTCAAATGAAAATTTGATAAACATCAAAGTTGTAGAGGTCATGAAGATCTACAACTTTTATTTTGGTCATCTTGTCATTTGACAAAATTTGAACCTTTCAAATTTGAAATTTTAAAAAATGACAAGTTTGAACCAAAATTTGAGACCCAAAATGATTTTAACATAAAAAGTGATGAATACCAAAGTTGTTCAACTCATTAATATCTACAACTTTTATTTTAGTCATCTTGTCATTTGACAAAATTTGAACCTTTCAAATTTGAAATTTTGAAAAACGACAAGTTCAAACCAAAATTTGAGACCCAAATTGATTTCAACATAAAATGTGATGAATACCAAAGTTGTTCAACTCATGAATATCTACAACTTTTATTTTGGTCATTTCTTCGTTTGACAAATTCTTAGCATATATTGTTCACTAATCTTACACATGTCTCATATAGTTTATAAAACCTTGAGAGATGTGTCACATTTATGAACAATGTCATTATCACTTTGTTATATGAAGAAATGACCAATACAAAAGTTGTAGATCTTGATGAGTTATTCAACTTTGGTATTTATCACTTTTTCAGTTGAAATCATTTGGGGTACCAAAATCTTGTCTGAACTTGCATTTTTTTGAAATTCAAAATTTAAATTGCTCAAACTTTTCATATGTATATATTGACAAAACGAACAAAATAAATTGATAGAGAATAATTTTAGAAAATTTTAGGAAAAAAATCATCAGATTTGGAGTTAGTATGAGGAAGAAAAACTAGTTACAAAGTTGACCCACAGATTAAAAAAAATCACATTATTCACTATCATGTGAGGATCATCTAGAACCGTGTGATTTCTCTTTTTAATCTGTGGGTAAATTTTGTAACTAGTTGTTCTCCCTCATACTAACTCCAAATATGATGGTTTTTTTCCTAAAAATTTCTAAAATCATGCTTCAGCATTTAAGTTTGATCAAACTTAGATGTGACAATGTTTTACACATTTTAAAATTTGAAATTAGACAAGTTCAAACCAAATTTTCAAACCCTAAATGATTTCAGATGTAAAAGTGATGAATACAAAAGTTGTTCAACTCATCAAGATCTACAAGTTTTATTTTGGTTATCTTGTCATTTGACTAAATTTGAACCTTTCAAATTTTAAAATTTGAAAAAAGACAAGTTGAAACCATAATTTGGACCCCCAAATCATTTCAACTGAAAAAGTAATGAATACCAAAGTTGAATAACTCATAGAGATCTACAACTTTTATTTTAGTAATTTCATAATTTGATAAATTCTTAGTACACATTGTTCACACAAACATACATGAATGTAGTCTCAAACACACACATAAATATAGTTTCAAACACACATACATAAATATAGTCTCACATACATAAATGTAGTTTCACACACACATACATGAATGTAGTCTCACACACACATACATAAATGTAGTCTCACACATATATACATGAATGTAGTCTTACGAACACTGACACACTTACATAAACTAGCTAGCCCACCGTGACAACTTCCCCTTGACACCTTTTCGTTCCCATGGCAATACATCTTTGGACAGGTTCTTTTCCACAGCCTCGATCTTCTTACAAAAGTCTGTGAATAGCGGCATCTCATCACACTTATTATAAGCTTCAACATCGTCCATGCCATCAACTCCGATGATATGTTGTTTCCCGGAGGCCACCACGTGCTTTGTCTTCTTCTTTGGAGGGAGGTTACTTTGCGGGTCGGGCATATAGAAGACTTGCGCGACACGTTCAACGAGCACCCAAGGGTCATCCTGGTAGCCTACATTCTGGAGGTCGACGACTCTCTGTCCGATCTCATTGAATTAATGTTGCTTGATCTAGCGACATCGAAATAGGGCCACCTTTATATCCCTTCCATAGTCAAGTTCCCATATATCTTCAATTATGCCAAAGTACAGGACCTTTCACCCCACTCCGTCGAGAGCCTCTATTCGGACGCCGCTGTTCTGATTCACAGATTTCCTGTCCTTTGTGTCGGTATAGTATGTGTACCCATTGATGTCATAAGCATTCCAAGACGTCACATGTTTCGATGGCCCGGTCACCAACCGACTGATGGTAATAGAATCTATGGTTTCTCTAGGCTGTATGTTCTGGTCCTTCAACCATGATGTCAGGCGTTGCTTGTGCTGTTTCATGACCCAATCATCTGAACGGCCATTCCTCTCAGCCATAATGATAGCCATGTGTTTATCAATGTACGGTTGCATCACTGCCATACTCTGCAAGACACTATAATGCGCCCGACTCACCTCTCTGTAATCATTGTCGAGGAACACTTTCCTACCACTTGTGCCCTTCCCAGCTAGCCTTCCCTTATGATGAGAATTGGGATTACCAATCCCCCTCTGTACTTTTAGCCACTCTTGGCAGCACTCGACGACTTCTTTGGAATTGTAACCCTCTATCATGGAGCCCTCTGGGTGTGTTCGGTTATGCACGTATCGGCTTAGAACCGACATGAACCGCTCGTAGGACCACATTTCTTGCAAGAAGCTAGGGCCCAATGCCTCGATCTAATGAACCAGGTGAATCATGAGATGTACCATTATATCAAAAAAAGCGGGAGGTAAACACATCTCTAGCTGGTTCTGGGTCTCCACCATGAATTCATGTAGGTCACTCAGCTCTTGCCTGCGAATCGTCTTCTGTGAGATCTTCGAAAAGAAGTAGCACATGCGAGTGATGGCCATCTTTAGGAACTCAGGCTTTATAGCCCTGATTGCAATTGGTAGGAACACTGTCAGCATCACATGACAATCATGAGCCTTGCAGTATGTTAATGATAGGTCCTTCATCGACACTAGCTTCTTCAGGTTCACTGAAAACCCAGTCGGCACTCTAACCCCCCTAAGGAAATTGCATATAGCTCTCCTCTCCTCTAGGGTTAGGTTGAAGCTAGCCGCGGGAAGACTATACTTGCCATTGTCTTGCTGTACCGGCCAAAGCTCCCGCATCACGTTCAACTACACCATGTCTTTCCATGATCTGAGACCATCCTTTGACTTGCCCATGTCCATCAAGGTAGCCATGAGACTCTCAAAGACATTCTTCTGCACATGCATCGCATCAATGGCATGAGGGACCTCCAAGTCTAGCCAATAAGGCAGGTACTAAAAAAATATCAATTGTTTCTTTAATGGTACGCCTTCGATGGGAGGTGTGCTTCTATCTCTGATCGTTCCATCTGGATTCTTCTTTCCATAGACGACGTGTATGTTTTGGACCATTCTGAACACATGTTCTCTATTACGACGTCTCTCTAGAGGCGGTTCATCCTCCGGGATGTTGCCATAGTATCTTAGGTACAATTTGCCACGGTACTTGTGACCTGTCTTTAAGAAGCGCTGGTTCCTTATGTAAACTATCTTCCTGGATCTATCTAAGAACACCCATTTAGTTCCATCCAAACAGACTAAGCATCCAGTCTTGCCTTTGAACTGTCTAGACAGGGCAAACAACGCGGGGTAATCATTAGTAGTAACAAATATTATTGCTTTGCATATGAAGTCCTCCCGTCGGAACGCATCGTACATCGGCTCCCCATACCTCCATAGCCTATCCATTTCTTGCATCAGAGGCTCCAAGAACACGTCTATATCAATGCCTGATTGTTTGGGGGCGGAGATAAGAATGGTGAGGAGAAGGTACTTCCTCTTTTTACACAAATACGTTGGGAGGTTGTACATGGTCAAGATGACTAGCCATGTGCTGTGGTCGGTCATCCTCTCATTGAAGGGATTCATTCCATCGGTGCTCAAGCCAAACCATACATTCCGTGGGTCATCACTGAATTCTGCTTTGTACTTGGCATCGAACGCTTGCCACTGGCTACAATCGACCGGGTGTGCGATCGTATCATTGTCCACCTTGCGCTCATCATTCCACCATGTCATCAGTGCGGCTTCCTTAGGGTTTAGAAACATACGCCTCAAGCGGTCGGTCACTGGCAAGTACCACATAACCAGGGCAGGAATTCTTCTCTTATTTGCATCGTTGCCTAATGGAGTTTCCTCTGGGGGCTGAGATTCTTGCACCACCTTCTTCCCACCCTTCTTCCTCTTTCCTGTGGAGGCTTCCACCCCACTTTGAAGGTCATTGTTCTTGTACCAACTAGCCCCACACCTAGGACATGTATCTAAAGTCTCGAACGATGTGCCACGCCGAAAAAGGATATAGTGGTTGGGGCATGCATGGATTTTTCAACCCCCAATGTGAGTGGACTTATAACCTTCTTCGCTTGGTATGTGTTGGCGGGAACTGTGTTCGGCTGTGGGAGCAACCGTGACATGAGGCACAACAGATCATCGAAACTGCAGTCCGACCAGCCGTACTTAGCCTTCAGGATGAGTAGCTCAAGCACAAAATGTAGCAGTGTGAAGTATGTCGGACAACACTTCTCAACATCATACACAGTCTTCTTCGATGCTTTTGTCATCCTCTCAAGATTTTCTAGACCTCTCTTGCTCTTTTCTAAGATTTCTGGTCCAAAGGCCCCAAGCATTTCGTCCAAGTTGTCACCGTCATCTGCATCCCCCTCACATGCTTCGCCATCATTGCTGGCACCACCAGCATCATCACCACCTTGTTCATTGCCAAAGCCACCACCTTGTTGATTGCCAAAGCCACCGCCTTGTTGATTGCCATAGTCACGATCCATTTGTTGCTCAAGATCGTTTGTGAATCGGGACAAGTATGCTTGGGTTTCAGCTTCATCAGCTAGATCATCGTCGCTGTCATCAACAACCACTATTTCACCATGATGAATCCACACTGTGTAGTCCGGAACAAATCCTATCCTAATCAGATGTTCTTTGATGGTACTGACATCTCGAAATGCAATAAGGTTCTTGCAATCTTTGCAGGGACAAATAATCGTGTCACTATTCTCTTTCAACGTTGCTGCATGCTTCTCTGCGGCTTTGATGAATTTGTCCACCTCATCACGGAAAAGAGCGTCGTGTCTTAACGAACCATACATCCAAGAGTTCCTGTAGTCCATCTTATAGAAACAAAACAACCAAAGAAAGAATATTACTCGAGAATAATTGTATATACCTGAGACACACACCATGGTAGTAGAGGATAGTTAATTAATTGACTATTAATGCATAAATATTTTAAAATATAAATTAATTGGTTCAAATAAACAATTTCAAAGAAAACAATTAGCAACATTTAATATTTCATCCACTACCTTTCATGCAAAATAAATATTAAATGATAATTAGTAGCCATGGTAGAGGATATTTTACACATTAGCAACAATTAAAATCTTACACATTCACCTACATGCAAACCCTAGTCACATAAAGAAAAAGTTGAAAAAGAAAAAAAAACAAAATCCTAGTTCTAGATCTAGATACAGGGTTTCATGACATATGCATCAAACTTTACTAATACTACACTAAAATCAACAAAGATGTACTAACAAAGGGTGTAATCTTACTTCCCTACCTAATTTACCCTAGTATAGTGAAAATTAGGGTCATATTTCACTTATAACTAGCTCAAGCTCCATGGAAGAGAGAGAAAACCAAAAATCAAATTACTCACTAACCAACGAATTAAACTTCAAATAAAGAGTTGGAGAAGCATTTTCTTACCTTTTAGAGCCTCTCCACCAAAGGATTTGAGATCAAAATCTCCCCCCTTAGTAGAGCAATTTTTAGGTGGAGTCAAAGGCCTCTCAACCTTTTTTTATAGAACATTATGTCCCGAGGTGGAAGAAGTGAGTGGCTGCTATTTATTCGTGCGCCATTAGTAGGGACGGCTGGTGATTCAGCCGCCCCTACAGTCGAACAGCCGAGGCGGCTGGTGACAGCCGCCCCTACAAATGGGCACTGTAGGGGCGGCTGGTGATTGAGCTGCCCCTATAGATCAGCCCCAACTGTAGGGGCGACTCAGGTTACCAGCCGCCCCTACAGTTCCATCTGTAGGGGCGGCTGAGCTGCTGGGGCCCGAGGACGCCCACTATAGAGGCGCCCCCAACTCCATCCGCCCCTACAGTAAAAATGCCCCCGTTCCTATAGAGGGAATCTGGCTTAGTGGTTCTAATTTAGTATCCATATCAGATATAGATGTGAATATCAATATTCATATTTACTCCCTAATTCATTCTAAGCTATAGTTCACTTTGATTTTATCCTAAATCGATTTTCATCTAACTCTGGTCAAGTTTTTAGACACATATAGTAACACCTACAAGTTTGAATAATGGACTCTCAAAACATGTTTCAATAAAAGAATAAATGGAATTAATTTGATATTGGTGGATTTTTATATAAACATAACATGGTTAGAGTTTAACAAGTTTGACTTATCATCATCTAGAATTGCAGTTCGTTTGAGACGAGGGAATATACAACTTGTTGACCGAAGCTTCTGTTCATATCTCAATAGAATAGAAAAAGAGGAAAAACACGAATTTGTGTTGCACTAGGGAAGTGCATATTCAGATATTTTTCACCATTTTGTGAGGAGATATGTTTATATATATATATATATATATATATATATATATATATATATATATATATATATATATATATATATTTCACTTAACATATTCACGTGAGAGACGTTGCTCTGTCTTTGCTCACGATGACTAGGCCATCAGCTCGTTTTTCCTTTTTCTTTTTTAAAAAAACAAAGAAGGCAAAAAAGCAAGCATGAACCAACCTGAAAACTATTAAGGCTTTAGACACCACCAATATTTCATTTCACTTCGCTACCGTCCACCATCTACAAGAATCCAAACTCCATGTCAACATATACAGCAACGATAGAATCCAAATTCGAGGAAAATGTGATCGGCCAACATGGTAAAAGTGCCAAACTCTGTAGGACTCTTTTTTCGAAACCTAGTACAGACGCTATAAACACGTATGCATACTCATTCCTACAAATGCAAGCACATACATGTACCTAACCTTATGAGAATCTACTAGAGACTATGTTGGACCAGTAAATATCATACCCTATCCCTTTAAGCACCTCCAAATACCGAGCCAGAGAACAGTAAAACTAGAGATTGATGAAGTTACCCTAAGTACCTACCCTACGAGCACCTCTACATTTTGGTTCAGCTTTTAAAAAGTGTGTTTCTACCGCCAAAAATAAAAAAGCCAACCAAACGGGTGGACCTAAACTTGCTTTTTCAAAAGCTGCGGGGATGGCTGAGGGCTGAGGGGTGGTGCCGTGGTGAGCTGATGGCAGCAGGGATATCTGGACGTGAGCAAGGGAGGCGGCGGGATGGGATGGCCAAGTTGGACGGGGGCAACGGGAATTGCTAGGTGGTGGCGTGGATGGTCGAAGTCACACCGCGGCCTTGGTCTTGGTGTCCCTGCCTCTGCCGGTCTGCTCGAAGTCACGGAGGCAGAGGAAGAGGAGCCCCAGCGCGGTGTCCGCGAGCAGCACGAATCATCCCACGGAGCTGGCGTCGCCCCAGAAGTTGTAGACGGCGAGCGCCGAGTTGAAGGTCAGGGCGCCCAAGCCCAGCTTTGTCAGCGTGGAATATCGTCGCTCGTCGGTGGTCGCCATTTCGCGATCGCATCGCACGGAGCCTTGCCATCGGGCATCCGACGTGCCGTGCCCTGCGGTGGGGGTGGCACTGCCGTAGGATGACAGCCATCCGAGCTTCTGACGTGCGTCGGGGATCGGAGAAGGAACGAAGCAGCATCCAGCCGGCACGGAGACAACAGCACTTGCCCTGCTCGATCAGCTGCGCCTGTGATTTCTGATTGGGTCCCAAATTGTGAGCTCTGAACTGATCACTCATCTTTTTCGAAAAGAAATTGTGAATGGATCCTTTCCTTTGTCATGCATGTCAGCACGTGCTCTGCTTTGCTTTCTCTGCTGAACATCACGCGCGCGCATCTTTCCATCTTTCCACACGAACCGCGATTCACGACTGCGCACTGAGAACACAAAGTTATGCATAGTCAGTCACCATTGACGGACCATTATTGCTCCTTCGGTACGGGGTAGAGATCCCTGAAATCATGTACACGCAGGCGTGACGACGCATCCCAGCTTCCCCCCCCCCCCCCCCCCGGGGTCGAAGAAGCCCCGGCCCGAGGACCCTCGACGCCGGCGGCCGCCACGGACCACGGCTGCAGAACTGCGAGGAGCGAGCGCTGGTGGCCAGCCTCCCTCCGGCAATGGCGCTCGAACCCGCCCCTTCTTCAGCCTCCCGGCCTCTCCCTCACCGCCCCTCCCTCAAAGCCGACGGCCAAAGCGGATCGAGGTGCCATAGCGCGCACGGCAGTGCCCGGCGGAGCCGGCTTAGCAGATCTAGAGCAAGCGGGATGTGGCGGGCAGAGGACAGCGTGCTCGACGGCAGGCTCCCTCCATAGCGGGCTCGGCGTTTTATTTTTCTTTTACCGATTTTCGGAGGGGAACATTTTGTTGTTGATTAACATTGACAATATGAACACCGAGTCACCGAGAGTCAACCAGACGTACGTACAGTCGCTACATATATACGCGGTGCGACGGCAGGTAGTGTATGTACGTAGAGCTGTTTTCTGGAATCTCTTCTTTGAATTAAAACGGCAAGCAGGATTAGGGTTCGAGATATACGTCGACAACGACTTGGAAGACGACTGTCGCTGTCGTACGTCTCGTGACCTGACTATACTCGACCCGGCCTGTCGGCGGTCCTGGTCCAACAAGGCACATAAATCTCGAACTCGAAGGCCAGTTGTTATGTAGAGGAAACAACTGGCCTTGGATGATTATTCACCTCAATCCCTGACATGTAGGAGTACGTAGCTCCAAACATCTGACAGAGCACTGATATGTACCTCGGAAGCAGGCACGTCACGCAGCGCTAACGATCATCGCGGCAGTCATGCGTACTAGTACGTCGTCAGCATGTTCACGTCATTTGTTGCTTCAACAGTTGAACTCGATCGAAGACGTACACAAGGGTGCGTGACGTGTACGTAGTGCATGCGCGTCGAGTGTGTATGGAAGTTAATTGCTATGAAAAAAGGGCGGAAATTGCATGAGCGCGTTGTTGCGCTGCACTTGCATTATTGCCCAGGAAGCCAACGTATATCTCCCATTATTATCCTATATAATAAGCACGTACGCAGCCTGCTCCTCCATCGGGAACATTTGTTCCCTTCATCGTACCTAGGATAGTAGCGTCGACATGGCGCCACTGATGGCCACAGCTCTAGGGTTCCTTCTCCTCACAGCGAACTCGATACTCGCGATCCACAGGTCATGGGGAGACGCTGCTGCTATGGTCTTCGTCATCGCGTCGTACGCCAGCCTCGTCCTGCTCTTCTACTTCCTGCGCCTCTTCGAGACCGCTCCGCCTGGCTCGCCGGCGGCCAGGGGCCGCGCCAAGATCGGCGTCTGGCTCACGACGACGTCGCTCACGGCGATGTTCTCGTGGAGGGTCGCCGTGCTCGTGCCGTGGCCCGTCGTCGGGGCCGGCGTCTGCTTCATGGGAGCTTCTACCGTTGCCGGCGGGTTTTACGCACTGTTCCTTATTCCTTCTTCGACTGAAGATTATTGATGTAACCACGCTAGAAGGATACGAGATCGTCATGTACAAATTGTTTGATCTCGTCGACCGTATTTTTCCAATTGACATGTAAATATATTATTAGTTTCGTTTTTAAATCCAGTACTTGTATGTATGCATAGGAACATATTATTTTTATACCATGATATTTAATTTGCTGAAGATATTAAATATATATTCTCCATTTGATTTATGCGAAACTTCAAATCTTGCGGAACAGCAGTGGCCGTCCTCATCATCATTCATCAATTACGTAATTCACTACTATAGAATCGAGTTTCGAGACAGGCGGCTTGATTAACAGAGTCGGCGACGAAGTGTCCCTGTCCCCAAAAATATATAGCAATTTTAAAGACGGTCAGCTGATTTACGGAGCAATTTTAAAAATATATAGCAGTTTTTAAATCCAGTACTTTACAGTATGTTGGGCGTGATTAGTGTGCGACTGTTCCTGCTTGTGTCTCGCTAGCTGGAGAAGTTCGCTCACTATCTGTAAAACTCAATGAAATACTGGCAAGATGCCTGTTTGAAAAAAAAAAAAACATAAAGAAACTGTTGTCCCCTTGCATTGGACGTCTACGATCTAGCCTCCATGTTTACGGAATGTTTTGTTTCTTATTAAATTTTGGGCGGTCCCGATGACGACGTGGATGGTGGTGCTATATATCCGAATAGAATCCTGCGTCTGATAACCACCGAAATCAACAACCTGACGTAAGCAGTCTCCATCTCCAGGTGGTCTTCAGGCTCGTCACCAAAGTTCAGAAATGCTTGCCAACACGACATGCAATCTGCTAGGCTTACGTTACACCGATACACAGCGCGGATGGTGGCAACCTGTTGCTGTCGCAGTCGGATAGGAAAATTGTCATGAAATTTTCCTCAACGTTTCGCAAAAAAAAGTTAGTGCGCCATGACGTCGTCGTTCCAACTAAGACCTTTGTTTGAATGTGCATGTATTCATCTCAATCCATGTGTGTTGAAGTGAATTGGAGTGGAATTAAACTAAATTTCATTTGATTTCACTCAAACACATATGGATTGAGCTGGATACATATGCATCCAAACAGGGCCTAACTCACCAACTCGAGGCGAGTCGCCACGTACAGCTTGCTCTCTAAGGTACTCAGTAGAAAATATGATGATGATGATTATTATTATTATTATTATTATTATTAATATATATATATATATATATATATATATATATATATAAAATAAGCTGGGCCCAACATACACGTACTGAATTACTGTTCATTCGTAGGATATCTTGCTCCCTACGATACGGTCCCTTCTGTTCGAAGACACAGGGACTCCGCGGCGTTGACTCGATCGTAAGAAACACGTCTATATATATTGGTAATATACTACTACACAGTATCGACATATATATGTTCCTAGCTACATCGACCGCGGCATGTCACTGCTTGCAGAAACACAACGTAACAGCAAACAGGATCATGGCTTCATGGTGACACTTATGTGCCTTTACTCGTGTGACACTTATGTGGGTAGTTTGAGCTTTAGAATCAGCTGTCTACTGGCATGTCTTTTTTGTTGAGTTCGAATATGCTTACTTGTACCCTATAGGTTTGACGGGAGGTGTTAATCACGTCATTGCATCTAGTCATGATACAAGATAGTTCTTTTAAGTACCATGCCAGCGTATTTTGAATATTCCATATATGTTCCTTCTGTGTATTCACCTATCCTGTGTTTTCTTTTCATGCAGGATACTGATCCTCATCACCCATGTCTGCTGAAGTTGCCGGAGGACACCCTTATTTCCTCTCGTGCTACTTCTGGTTCATATACTGCATAAAATTCCGAGATTTCACTTGATACAAGTGGAATACTAGGAGTTTTGTGCTAATACTTCCTACCATGTGAATCAGTTGTAGCTGGTGAATTTGGCAAGACTCAAGTTCTCTCATCTGAGTTCAGAAAACATCCGTTGGTTGATTGCTTGATCTCCTGCTTCCCTTGAGTCTTGCCAACCATAGTTTTCTCTGATCATCAGTTGTGGTCTACGATCTCTTTCTGTGACTTGACCAACTTCTCTCTTGGTCCTGTCAATCTCACTCCCCTCCAAAGGCTTGTCTAGAGGTTGGATTGCCCTGCTCTCTGCTGGCACTGCAGCCTCCTGAAGTCTTTCCTTGCTGCATTCTGTGCTCACACTTTTGAAAAGCTGCTCTCTTCTGCTCTGCTTTGTTGATTTGTGCACTTGGATTCTCTCGTCTGTACACTCAAGCTTCTCTCTTCCTGGGCAATTAGTGATCTCCTTGAAGCATTTCAGCTTTTGTCTAGAGGTCTTTCTATTGGTGTTGAAGGCAAGAGAAGCTTTAGGGTGATGGCGCAAACTAGCCTGCCTCCTGGTTTTCGTTTCCACCCAACTGATGTTGAGCTTGTTTCCTACTACTTGAAGAGGAAGATCATGGGAAAGAAACTTATCGTCGATGCTATATCAGAGGTTGACCTGTACAAGTTTCCTCCCTGGGATCTACCTGGTAATTCATTTGAACATTAGCTTTCGAACTTTCTTTGTTGTGTAACTGGTGCTTAGATGAATAGAATATTCAGTGAGACTAAAACATAGTTTTTGAACTGATTAATGTGAACTTTTGCTTTTATACCTGTACACTGATATTCTTTTGTTGTGCAGACAAATCCTCCCTTAGAAGCAAAGATCTTGAATGGTTCTTCTTTTGTCCTCGTGACAAGAAGTATCCTAATGGGTCTAGGACAAACCGTGCCACGCCAAATGGTTACTGGAAGACTAGTGGAAAGGATAGAATAATTACGCTTAACTCTCGCACTGTTGGAATGAAGAAAACATT
Source organism: Miscanthus floridulus (assembly GCF_019320115.1). Lineage (NCBI taxonomy): Eukaryota > Viridiplantae > Streptophyta > Magnoliopsida > Poales > Poaceae > Miscanthus > Miscanthus floridulus. The sequence goes on from NC_089598.1 coordinate 14,140,205, forward strand.
GATATTTCATGAAGGCAAGGCCCCTAAGGGTGACAGAACTGATTGGGTGATGTATGAGTACAAAATGGAAGATGAGGATTTAGTTTCTGCTGGTTTCTCAAAGGTAATTCTACCTGCCTCTTAATGTTTCCAGTTCATATTTTACAAACAGTTTATTAGATGTTCTAGATGTTGGATGTTGTACTGGATTGTTGGATTGTGTGGACAGTCAAGCAGTCAAATGATTCCATGTTATGTTCTATGGATGATTAATAACTAACAAAATTACTCAAATGGTTCTTATTGAAATATGGTGTCACTGTAATTGCTCCTGTCTCATGAGTGTTATGTTTGGTCAAGTCTAGCAGTGCCAATTCATATACTTTTTGTTATGTGTTAAAGTTTTGTGAATGTCTTTTGGGTTGAATGATTCTGCAATGAAGAGTGAAATGGCACAGAAAAGAAGCATTAATTAATATGCAGTATATCTGAGTTAATGTGCCTTTTGATTAGCCAATATGTATTCCATGAGCCATTTAAGTTACCATGCTGAATCTCCTTTGTCTTGTTGAACATCCAGGATGCTTATGTACTCTGCAAAATTTTCAAGAAAAGTGGCCTTGGTCCAAGGATCGGGGAGCAATATGGGGCTCCGTTTAATGAAGCTGAATGGGATAATGCAGAAGCTGAATCTTCTATGTTTCCTTTGATGACCTCTTCAGAAGTAGTGAAACCAACAGAGGGACCACGTGCCCAGCCTGCTGCCCCTGCTGGTGCTCTTCAGGAACCACCTCTACATAATTCATCTACTACTTGTGCTGGAGAGGAATCATCATTTGATCATGCCACTGCAAATACTTGTGCTGAGGACGTAACTTTTGGCTATACTGTTGCTAGCTCTGCTATCCAAGATATACCTGCTCAGATGTCAGGAGATGGTGTGGTTTCTGTGAACAACATATCCAATGAGGCCAATGATATGTACAGTCCTCATGACTGTGATGGTTTTCTATTGGAGGAGCTGTCTAGATTTCTGAATGATTCTCCTGTGCGTAACACTCCTTTTGGAGAGGTATAAATCAGTACTTGTTCTTTCACTAGTTTTACTGACAGCTCATCGATTTTATGCTTCTGCTTTAGATTAGAAATTATTTTTATGTTTCTGCTCTAGATTAGAAATTCCTTTCAGATGCTCACTATTTAGCTTTGATGTCTTTCACAGTGCTCTGGTCTTCCTCCGATGTCTGAAGCTGAGGCTCATGCTTTTGAAGTCAACTCTTTTGGCCTCTACAATGAATTATCAGGGCTTGTTGGGTTAGGAAGCGTGGATAATAACTTCAACACCAGCAATGTGGAAACTACAGATTACCCGATGCTGCCACCTGACAGAGAACTGTCCGCTGATGATTACATGGAACTAAATGATCTCCTTGCTCCTGATCCAAGCTTCCCCAGTGAATTTCCTGCTCTGGACAATCAATATATGCATTATCCTCTTGCTTAGTACGATGGACATTATGATGTCACTACTCTGTCAGGTCCTTTGGAACCAACAATGCCTAGCATTTTCGATGCTTTTCCTCCTTCCAATAATGGAGTACTCGCCACAGATGTGGCAGCTGACTACTTGGACCCAACCATGCAGTTCCCTTTCTCATGATTGGTCTCCAATTGTCGTGGAGGTACGGATAGTTATTAGTTATGCCTGCTTTCTTTTTATGTGTCCTTGAACATGTCTGGACTGCTTCGGTGTTGCAACTTGCAGTTCTCTGTTGCTACTACAACTCTTTATCCACCTTGGATGTCGTGGACGTCATCGATGTCATGCCTGGGCTCATGAAATCGTCTGCTGCTCTTCTGAACCAAGCCGACCAGGGCTCATGAATTCGTCTGCTGCTCTTCTGAACCAAGCCGACCTTGGCTGGTATTTCGTGGAAGCACGGTGCTTGGATCAATCTGCATCGACTACTGCATGCTCCCAACTGGTTGAGCTGACCGCCAATCCCAGCTCACTCTGCTGAGTATCAATAAGACTTGGCGTGTAAATCTTTGATTATGTTATTACCTGTGTGTATTGCAACCTGCATGATTGCCATCATTTTAAGCAATTTGTCTTGTGTGTATTGAGTATTGACTATGCTAACCATTATGGTTGTCGTAATATGGATGCTTAATTAATACTTTAGTTTACCCCGTCACCGTTATGTGGTTCATTGGCTTTTGGATCGTTGGTGCTTTCTTGGCTCTTGCGTTCTCTTCTGTGTTTTGCGGATTTCAGTTGTCCCCGTTATGTGTGGCTGATTGGCTTTCGGATCGTTAACCCGTTCTTTGCTCTTACGTGCTCTTCTGAGTACGGTACGGAGAATTTCTGTTGTTTAATAAAGTGCGGCCTTGCACAGGCTTGAATATTCTGGGAATTGGGCAGTAAGCAAAATTGGACTGCCAATAGAAATTGAGATAATTTGACTATCTGATACTCCGATCATTTCTTTTCCCGAACGCTGTAGGAAATGTGGTCGTAGCCTCGTAGGAGGAAACGTGTAAAACCACATTTGCAGATGTTTAATTTAAGAAGTCCGATACCCTGCGTAATTGTGCCCCATGTGAGGTAGGAACTGCCGATTCTGGTTTGGCCGCTGCTCTAGCATTGCTAAGGCTCCCTGATTCATTCCGTTCTTGCCGTACTGTCGCCACATCTGCTGCTCCTGCGTCAGCAGTTGCTGCTTCGTCTGCATGTCGGACATCTGAACATACGTCGGCGGAGGCACCAACGCCGACGCCGCGAAAGGGTCTGCACCTACTGCGGCGCTGCGGCCTCCTGGAGGCGCCGGCAGGGCGAGCATGGGCGCCCCGGGTGGCCGCATCGCCACACTGCTGGCGCTGCCGGAGAACGTCTGTGCGTTGTTGGCCACCGCCGCATGGTTGTACATCCCGTCCAGCACCATCATACTGAGGCCGCCGCCGAGCTCGACGCGCTGGTTCGCAAGCGCGCTCGCGGACTGGACCAGCTCCGTTTCCCAGTCCGCCGAAGCGCCCTGGAACACGTTGCCTTTCGGCGCTGAGCCGGCTATGTCGCCGTCGAACAGCGCCAGCGCCAGCTGCTGTCCGTGCTCTTCGCCGGACATGGCGTTCCTCCTTGAGGTTGAGGAAGTCGGCCTCCTCCCTCCTCCACCGGGTCGGCCACGATGAGCGAGGCCTCTGGCTCGACTGGCCCCCTGTCCGCTTGCGCCGCAGCCGGCGGCTCCTCGGACGCTGGAAGTGCCTTGGTTGCGTTCATATCGTCGTCCTCTTCCTCTTCGATGAGGGCTGGCTCTGGGCTTGCCATCGGCTCCGGTTCCGGCGGCGGGAGCCTCTGCTGCGAGTCCGCGGCGGCGTGCCTGTCGCGGATGAACTCGTCCATGAGTTCCAGCTTCTTCTGCGTGACGACCTCCACCTCCGGGACGTCGGACTGGCGGCACACACAGACGACCTTGCACCATGCGTAGAAATTCTCTAGCTCCTCCAGCTGCTTGGCGAGACCACAGAAGAGGGCGTGCACGCGCTCGCAGTCCGCGGTCTCCATCTCCGCGAACTGCTCGATGAGCGTGGCCATCACCTCCGTGAGCTCGCGGTAGAGTTGCACGCTCTCCTTAACCAGCGGGTACAGAGACACCGCCACCACCCGGTTCGCCTGTGACGACAATGTCCGAAGGTTTTGGCTCTTAACAAATCAATGGCAACGATCCAACTTCATCAAAAAGACAAATTGCGTGCATGGCCGCTGAGGATGAGGAACGGGCTCACCTACAGGGCGGCAGGCGATGAACCGGTCGAGGAGATGATGCAGCTGGTTGGCCTTGACGAGCAGCTGATCCACCGTCATCTCGCTCGTGGGCGGGTCCCTGGGCACGAGCGCCACCGCCTTGCTGTGAGCCTCGTCGTCCACCGCGTCCTCCTGTCTCCCGTTGAAGCAGGGGGCGGCGACGTCGCAGGTGTAGCGGTTCCCGGGGGACGCGGCGTACATCTCCTCGTGGAGCGGCCTGCCACAGCGCGCTGCGCCGCCGCCGCCCTGCTGCCTGCCCTGCATCCGGTACTCGAGGCGGTCGTCAAGGTAGGCGGCGTAGGTGCGGATGAAGGCGGAGAAGTCCCAGGCGTCGGCACGGGAGCGGTCGCAGAAGTCGGACATGTTGAGCATCCGCGTCCCGCGCCGCGTGGCGAAGAACATCTCCTGCTCGAACGCCGGGTCCCCGTCGGCGAGGAGGAGGTGCACGATGACGAGCGTCTTGAGCGCGACCGCCCAGCTCCGGGTCCGGCCGAGGCTGCGCGACAGCGAGGAGACGCAGGAGCCGACGTACACCCGGGAGAGGCAGGTGAGCGTGATGATCTCCCGGATGTGGCGCTCGTCGGCCGGGAACGACTCGCTGTGCCTGGTGGCCTTGACGATGGCCACGTCCAGGTCCGCCTCCAGGGCGCCGCCGCTGCCGACCTTGGCGAGCCCGATGCACGTCTGGTCCTTCACCGCGCCCAGCGCTTGGCGCAGCTTGCTCGGCGCCATGGTACGTTTCCGTCGTCGTCCTCCTCGCGGAGGTCGATCGCTTGCTCGCGGTAGATTCTCGCCTCGCGCTTGGTCGGGATGGCCCTGTCGTGTGGACGGGCAAATGGACGTGTGGTGCTGGTGTTTGGGCGCGCGGCGGGTGATGGAAATGCGCGCGCGACGAAAGCGGGTGGCGGGAGGACGACCGAGGAAGGAGGAGGCCCCCGTGGCGGGTATGGTTAACTTTTCTTATTATCTTTCTGAATCTTGTAGTGATATCTAAAAGAGATTTAATAGTTCACAGTCGCATGAGAGTTTGTCTTTTTGTCAGTCAACTTCTGTGGTGCGTTAGATGTGAGATGAAGGGATCTGGATGATTCATGTATACTCCTCTCTGTCTGTGTGTTGTCCTGTCCGTCACTTTCCCCTCTGGGTGATTCATGTATACGTACTCCTCTGTCTCTGTGTTGTCCTGTCCGTGAATTCGTCAATTCCTCTGTCCCATCTTTCTTCTATGAGGTGAGGAATGGAGCACCACGAGATCCAAGCGAGACGAGCCGTGGCGACGTCCAAGTCCGGCCGGTGAGCATGCCTCTGCCTCTTTTCCAAAAGCAGTGGTACGGGGGCTCAACGGCTGATCACGGCCAGCCGAGCGGGGCTCCATGCGGCTGTGCCAGAGGCACCGCCGCCAGCCAGGACACTGTTGCCACCGCCGCGCAGGGTGCCGACTGCCGAGGTCGCCGAGCAGGCGGGGCGGGGCGGGGCTCCATGCGGCTTTGCTGCAGGCACTGCTGCCGCCCAGATGGTGTGCGTGCGAGAGAGCAGGGTTGCTGGAGCTGATGGCCTAGGAGTTGGGCATCCTAGGCGCCGGGACAGGGACGAGGACGCGCTGGCGCGGCTGGTTAATTTGCTGATAAGATCATGCACGTCTTCAGTCACCTGTCACAGAGACAGACTCTATATAAAATTATTCACTGGAAGCCAACATTGTTAATCCCCTCTAACGGGTAAATGGGCTTATTTTAGTGGGCTTATTTCTATCCGGCCTTTAATTCAGCCTACGTGTTGACAGCTATGGGCCCAAACCCGAAATTTAGAACAGAGTGGGCACCTTCTTTTTGCACGACTGCAACTTATTCCTACATGCATGGATAATTGGATATACCAGGAGTCGTTACTTTTACTGCTGAAAGTTAAATTTTCCGGCACATGCTGCCATGCACCGATCAGGTCACATTGCTACTAGGCCATTCTCTTCGGTTTGGCTTTGGGTAATGCCGGGGTCAGAACGTCCGTCCGTCCCTGTCCGGGTCAGAACGTCCGTCCGTCCCTGTCCCCGTCCATCCGGACGTGTCTCCTAGTAGTGGACCAGCCCAACGACTCCCTCGAATTCTCTCGTCTATTTCTAATAAAATAATACGCTCATCGCTCATATCTATCCGCTCGTCGCTCTTATCAGCTCGGTGCTCTTATCCGCTCGCCTGTCGCCTCCGAGGAGCGGCGCTCGACCACCGGACTGCCGGCACTACTTGCCAGGCATGGCGCGCCGCTGCCTCCGAGCCGCGGCGCTCGGCTGTCGGCCCTGCCTACCAGGAGGGCGGCGTGTGGCCCTGCCTACCTCCAGCACCTCCATCATATCATTTCCTCTTCGGAACATTCTTCCAATACAACGACTAAAAAGAATCAACAAAAGTAACTTTTTATATACTAGACTAGAGATATAAAAAGGGAAAATTAATAACCCGTTCTCCGGCCGGCCTGCTTTTTAGGTAGTAATCTCCTCTATATACCTTAGCTTACTCCCTGTTAAGGCGCAACGTATATCTCCCATTATTATCCTATATAATAAGCACGTACGCAGCCTGCTCCTCCATCGGGAACATATTTGTTCCTTCATCGTACCTAGGATAGTAGCGTCGACATGGCGCCACTGATGGCCACAGCTCACTTGCCCTGTTCGCTTGGCTGATAAGCCATGGTTGAAAATACTGTTCGCCAATTTATTGTGAGAGAAAAATACTGTTCGTTGACTGAAAAAATACGGCTTATAAGCCAAGCGAATAGGGTGACTATCTGTAAAACTCTGTTTCACATATCCTCAATGAAATACTGGCAAGATGCCTATTTGAGAAAAAAAAAATATAAAGAAATTGTTGTCCCCTTGCATTGGACCTCTACGACTGATTTGTTGTGAGAGAAAAATATTGTTCGTTGGCTAAAAAAGTACGGCTTATAAGCTAAGCGAATATGGCGCATGCATGTTTACGGAATGTTTTGTTTCTTATTAAATTTTGGGCGGTCCCGATGACGACGTGGATGGTGGTGCTATATATCCGAATAGAATCCTGCGTCTGATAACCACCGAAATCAACAACCTGACGTAAGCAGTCTCCATCTTCAGGTGGTCTTCAGGCTCGTCACCAAAGTTCAGAAATGCTTGCCAACACGACATGCAATCTGCTAGGCTTACGTTACACCGATGCACTGCGCGGATGGTGTCAACCTGTTGCTGTCGCAGTCGGATAGGCATCCTAAGCATCGTACGTGACAACGTGCACGAAATCTTCTGAAATTTTTATCACAGCCTCCACATATGATATCACGACATCTCAACACGTTTCATGATTTTAGGACTTCGTTTGCTTTTTATAGAATTTATAAACACTTCACACGCAATTTCGCGGACATGTTTCGTGAACGAGATGTCCGAAATTTCGGGTCCGTTCCTGGATACGGCCTCTCATAACACTCACTAACATGACTATCAATTTTCAAATCATTAAACTCCATTATTCGTACCACGTGCAGTTCAAATTTCTAATTTTCGGAAAAATTCAAGTAAACGAAATAAAGTAACTAAATATAACAAAAAGCCACAAAAAATCTCCAAATTGTAACTAGGAGTTCCTGGTGCTTTAAAAAGGCTGCACAAAAAAATTGGAGGCAAAAAACAAAAAAAAACAAAAAAACTTTGCCGAGTGCCGGGGCATGGCACTCGGCAAAGGGTGTCTTTGCCGAGTGCCAGCCATCAGGCACTCGGCAAAGAATGTTTTAATTTTTTTTTAAAATTTCCTCTTTACCGAGTGCATACACAGGAGCACTCGGCAAAGAAATAATAAAAAAAAATTAAATCTTTGCCGAGTGCCGTCCGGGGGGCACTCGGCAAAGTATTTTAAAAATAAAAAAATTTCTTTGCCGAGCGCCAGATCTGAGACGCTCGGCAAAGAATTAAAAATAAAATAAAATAAATCTTTGCCGAGTGCCAGATCTGAGGCACTCGGCAAAGAATTTAAAAAACAAAAAAAAAACAAAATCTTTGCCGAGTGCCTCCCTGATCCGGCACGCGGCAAAGCCGCGGACTTGCGGTTTTTGACCCGGCCGGGCAGTCAATGCCAGGCCATCCCGCGCCCACGCCTGCCGCCCCGCTCGCCGCGCGCCACGGCCGCCCGCGCGCCCGCGCGGCCCGGCCGCCGTGCTGCCCACGCGCCCTGCGGCCCGCGCGTCCGCGCCCCACTCCGTCCGCGCACCCGACCGCCGGACCGCGACCGCAGCGCTCGGCCGCCGCGATGCCCGTGACGCACGGCCGCCGCTGACCGCGCGGCCAGAGCGACTTCGCGCCGGCGTGCCCGGCCGCCCCACGCCGCCTTGACCCTCGCTGCCCACGCGCCCGGCGCCCCGCGCGCCGTGCCTCGGCACGGCCCTGCCCCCGTCCAGCGCCGCCCGCTGCCTTCGCGCCCTGCCGCGGGCCGCGCCGTGCCCCCGGCCGGCCCTTCCCCCAGCCGCGCCGCCCGCTGCCCGCGCGCCAGGCCGCGCCGTGCCCCCGGCTGGCCCTTCCCCCGGCCGCGCCGCCCTGACCCCGGCCGGCCCTGCGCCCCGGCCGCGCCTTTTTTTCGGCCTTGCCCTGCCCCCGGCCGCGCCCCGTGGACCACCCGCCCCGACGCCATCCGTGCTCGACCCCGTCCCCGACTCCGCCCGATCCCGACGCCGCCCGCCCCTACCCCGTCGCCCGTCAGGTATGCCTTCTCACTTATTATTGTCGAGGTAGTGGTAGTTGTAGTAGTATTAGTTGTACTAGTGGTAGTATTAGTACAACTAGTGGTAGTATTAGTAGTAGAATTAGTGGTAGTAGTAGTAGAAGTAGTGGTAGTAGTAGTACAACTAATGATATTAGTTGTAGCAATAGTGGTAGTAGTAGAAGAACCAATGGTAGTAGTAGTAGCAATAGAGAAAGTAGTAGTACAAGTAGTGGTACTACTTGGATATATTCTTCTGCATGGATTGATATCCAAACTACATGGCTTCTGTTGAGCCATATGTGCTTGTCGGCCATCGTGCCGTTGTTTTTTGCAGGTTTTGGAAACCTCACCGTGCAGGGGAGGTTCTGCCGAATTTTTTTGTAAATAACAGTATTTTGTTCCATTTTTGTAGAGAAGAGCCCGTCAGAGTTGAGTCGGAGTTCTCGCCACCGTGTCGGTCTGCCTGCACCGCGTCGTCTCGCCACTGCACCGACCCGCCACGGCCCCGCTAGCCTGACTCCGTCGCCACCCTAGGTATAACCCCTCTTTTCATATTATTGTCGTAGATCTCGTAACCCAGTTAGGCGTCTTCCGTTCGAAAGAGATACGGTTGGAGGTATGCAGATCTTTGCATATCTATGACCGTATCTATTTCGGATTGTCCACGCTTTTTGGACAGCCCGCGGATGCGTAGATGGGTTAGTTTCCATGTTCTGCTCTAGTCCGAGACAGAGTTTCGGCATCACCTCCCTATTGTTCTCCGGATACACACTCTTCTTTGGCAGGACGTGTATCTGGAGAACAGCGGGGAGGTGCTGCCGAAATTCTGTCTCGGATAGGAGTAGAGCATGGAAACTAACCTCATCTACACATCTGCGGGTGGGATTAGGACCTATCCTCACCTATTATACCGTAGGAACACCATGTATATGCAATTAATGGTTACATTACTCGCCGATACATATGTTAGAGGATGGATGACCGTCAGTGGATGTACACGGGCTGGAGAAGTCAGAGTGATTACACCACGGAATGGATGAACAAGACCGATGCTTTTTTGAACAGTGCATTTGGCAACGCTGCTAAAGGACAGTGATATCAAAATAATTTTGTCTCACATGCAATCTTTTCTCCTTTGTGCAGTCTCCATCTGACGGTGGTTCGAATAATCCACCTCATGTACCTATGAATGATGCACCTGGGCCTTCACCACAGTCGCAGTGGCCGAGATGAGTGCATGTTGTATTTTTTACATTTGTTGTTCACTTGGTGATGGACTTGTGATGCACTTGTGGACTTTGATAGACTTGTAAACTTATTTGGATGGACTTGAGCACTTATTATTACATATTGTGATGGATGTGTTATGGGCGGATGGATGTGTGGATGGATGAGATATATATGTGATGGATGAGATATATATGTGATGGATGAGATATATATGTGATATATGTTTGTATGAATGTATTTGTCATGATGGAACGTAAAAAAAAAATATTTGCCGTTTTGGGTCACTTTGCCGAGTGTTGCACTCGGCAAAGGACCCCTTTGCCGAGCGCAATGGTCACAACACTCGGCAAAGCTGGCAAAATGGGCAACCAGAAACCAGATTTTCCAGCTTTGCCGAGTGCTGTGACTATAACACTCGGCAAAGAAATTTAAAAAAAAAATTAAACTTTGCCGAGTGCCTGCTGTGTTGGCACTCGGCAAAGAGTTTTAAAAAAAATCTTTGCCGAGTGCCTGGAGTGGTGGCACTCGGCAAAGAAAATTTCCAAAAAAAATAAAAGAGCTTTGCCGAGTGCCTTCCGGGTTGACGCTCGGCAAATAATTTTTTTAAAAAAAATAAAAAATCTTTGCCGAGTGCCTGGAGGTTTGGCACTCGGCAAAGAAAATTTTCAAAAAAAAAAAAATAAAAGCTCTTTGCCGAGTGCCTTCCGGGTTGGCGCTCGGCAAAGAATTTTTTTTTTAAAAAAAAAGTTTTGCCGAGTGCATGGAGGGTTGACGCTCGGCAAAGAAAATTCTCAAAAAAAAATAAAAGCTCTTTGCCGAGTGCCTCACGTGTTGGCACTCGGCAAAGAAAGTTTTAAAAAAAATTTAAAAAAATCTTTGCCGAGTGCCGGCAGGGTTGACACTCGGCAAAGTGACCGTCAACGGAACCGGCGCCGTGACGATCGCTTTTCTTTGCCGAGTGTTTCCGGGGCACTCGGCAAAGCCTTTGCCGAGTGCCCGATAAAATACACTCGGCAAAGAGTGCTTTGCCGATCAATTTTTTGCCGTGTGTGCTTTGCCGAGTGCCGCACTCGGCAAAGGCTTTGCCGAGTGCAATATAGCCTTTGCCGAGTGCCTCAGGCAAAGAACCTGAATCCAGCAGTGGCACTGATATAAACGTATACCACCTCGGAATTAAGCAGGCACGGCACGCAGCGCTAACGATCATCGCGGCAGTCATGCGCACTAGTACGTCGTCAGCATGTTCACTTCATTTGTTGCTTCAGACAACAAATGAAGTAGTTAATTGCTACAAGGGTGCGTGACGTGTACGTAGTGCATGCGCGTGACGTGTGCGTAGTGTGCGTGACGTGTACGTAGTGTACGTCGTCAGCATGTTCACTTCATTTGCGGCATACATGCGCGTGACGTGTACGTAGTGCGCGTGACGTGACGTAGTGTGCGTAACGTATACCACCTGGGACACAAGGGTGCGTGACGTGTACGTAGCGCATGCGCGTCGCGTGTGTATGGAAGTTAATTGCTACAGTAGCTGCTATGAAAAAAGGGCGGAAATTGCATGAGCGCGTCGTCTATATACCTTAGCTTACTCCCTGTTAAGGCACAACGTATATCTCCCATGATTATCCTATATAATAAGCACGTACGCAGCTTGCTCCTCCATCGGGAACATATTTGTTCCTTCATCGTACCTAGGATAGTAGCGTCGACATGGCGCCACTGATGGCCACAGCTCACTTGCCCTGTTCGCTTGGCTGATAAGCCATGGCTGAAAATACTGTTCGTCAATTTATTGTGAGAGAAAAATACTGTTCATTGACTGAAAAAATACGGCTTATAAGCCAAGCGAATAGGGTGACTATCTGTAAAACTCTGTTTCACATATCCTCAATGAAATACTGGCAAGATGCCTATTTGAGAAAAAAAAATATAAAGAAATTGTTGTCCCCTTGCATTGGACCTCTACGACTGATTTATTGTGAGAGAAAAATATTGTTCGTTGGCTGAAAAAAGTACAGCTTATAAGCTAAGCGAATATGGCGCATGCATGTTTACGGAATGTTTTGTTTCTTATTAAATTTTGGGCGGTCCCGATGACGACGTGGATGGTGGTGCTATATATCCGAATAGAATCCTGCGTCTGATAACCACCGAAATCAACAACCTGACGTAAGCAGTCTCCATCTTCAGGTGGTCTTCAGGCTCGTCACCAAAGTTCAGAACTGCTTGCCAACACGACATGCAATCTGCTAGGCTTACGTTACACCGATGCACTGCGCGGATGGTGTCAACCTGTTGCTGTCGCAGTCGGATAGGAAAATTGCCATGAAATTTTCCTCAACGTTTCGCAAAAAAAAGTTAGTGCGCCTTGACGATCCTCGTCGTTCCAACTAAGGCTTTGTTAGGATATGCATACATTCATCTCAATCAATGTTTGTTGAAGTGGATTAAAGTGAAATTAAACTAAATTTCGTTCCATTCCACTCCAATACACCTGGATCGAAGTGGATACACGTACATACAAACAGGACCTGACTCACCAACTCGAGGTGAGTCGCCAGGTACAGCTTGCTCTCTAAGGTACTCCGTAGAAAATATGATTATTATATATATATATATATATATATATAAACTGGGCCCAACGTACACGTACTGAATGACTTTTCATTCGTTGGATACCTTGCTCCCTACGATACGGTCCTGTTCGAAGACACAGGGACTCCGCGGCGTTGACTCGATCGTAAGAAACACGTCTATATATATTGGTAATATACTACACAGTATTGACATATATATGTTCCTAGCTACATCGACCGCGGCATGTCACTGCTTGCAGAAACAGGATCATGGCGTCATGGTGGCCAACATTCCTAGGATTCGTCCTGCTGACATGCAACTCGGCCATCGCAATCCACAGGGCAGGCGGGCACGCCGCCACGATACTCTTCGTCGGCGCGACGTACGCCACCCTCGTCCTCCTCCTGCACTGCCTGCGCCGGTTCGAGACGGCACCGCCAGGCTCGGCGGCCAGGGACCGCGCCAGAGCCGGCGTCTGGCTCACGACCACGCTGCTCACGGCCATGTTCTCGTGGAGGGTCTCCGCGCTGATGCCGCCGCCCCTCGCGGCTGCCGTGTGGCTGACAGGGTGTTCCATGGTGATCGGGGGCTTCTATGTCTTGTTCCTTCTTCCCACTCCCAGGCCAGCCATTACTGACGATTGATATATGACAGGTTATCCAAATTGCATGTGCGTATATATGTTTGCAGGGGTGTGCTTGTGTGTGTGCGAGTGTGATTGTGTATTTATGCAGTTGCCTATAGGTACTTCAAGTGTGTATGTTATTAAGACCAATATATATGTATAAAAGTATCTGTTTAGTTCCCAAAATTTTACAAAATTTTTCAAGATTCCCCGTCACATCAAATCTTTGGACGCATACATGAAGCATTAAATATAAATAAAAAATAAAACTAATTACACAGTTTAGACGAAATTCACGAGACGAATCTTTTAAGCCTAATTAGACTATGATTGGACATTAATTGCCAAATAACAACGAAAGTGCTACAGTACCATTTCCCAAAAAATTTCGCCAACTAAACAAGGCCAAAGATGAAATAGAGAGATCAGTGTGGAACGATTCAGATTTGTGCAGGCCTGCGCAACACAGGCAGGGACGAGGCTCTCGGAGAGCGCGGCATGGCTGTTTTAATGTTGTGCATTGTTAGGGAGGAATATTCTCCAAAGAAACTCAACTCCAGTGCGCCCACACCCGCACCCTTAGATTTACGAAGGGTTAGCCTGTGAGCCTCGAGGCTCCTTTCCCGACGCCTACGTGTTTATACAGGTACGATGTTTCTTCTTCCTCCTCCTCCTCACCCACCCACCCTCTTTATCCGCCACCTAGGCCACCAGCGACCTCCACCCAAGCTCCGCTGTTACTCTTTCTGATGACCCTTTCCTCTCGGGTTACATCTTCGGTGACTCCTTTGCTCCTGCTGCCAACTCCGGCCAACCGATTGTCCTCTACCACACGCATGGTGGTGCCATAGCGGCCTGACTCGCCGCCCTTTAATTAACCCGCCACCATCATGAGGCCCTCCCCTTCTAAGCTCCCCTTCCTAATTTGGGTGGCATCTTCACGCGTACATTAGATTTATGAAGGGTTAGCCTATTAGCCTCGAGGCTCCTTCCCCGACACCTGCATGTCGATATAGGTACGAGTGCACCATTTCTTCTTATTCCTCACCCCTCCCCCGCCTTGCCCGCCACCCAGGCCACCAGCAACCTCACCGCCCACCACCTAACCCCCATTGTTACTTCCTGACCCTTTCCTCTCAGGTTACATCATCGGTGACTTGCTCCTTGCTCCCGCCGCTAGCTTCACCCCAACCGATTGTCCTCCGTGAAATTTTCGTATTTTGGTCTCTTTTGAAAACAATTTTTAGAAAAATACCAACGCCAAAACAATTTCTGAAAATAGACCATTTTTAGGCGTCTTAGCACATGACGCCGAGATATGAGGCTCGGCGTCGTGTCACTCCACGCCGAGGTACTGCCACGTCATGGACGACCGGGGTCGTCGTCGCCACGTTGGCGCGTGGGTCCGAGACGTCGGCGTCGTGTCAGCCGACGCCAAGTACCCAACCTCGGCGCGGTTGGACTGCGCGCCGAGCTCTGGCCCCATCCGGAGCGCGGCCCAGGCGGCCCAACAAAGAACGGTGGCCCAGCAGCTCGGCGTTGGGTCACTTAACGCCGAGCCTCCAGACCTCGGCGCGGCCCGACTCAACGCCGAGGTCTGCACCCTTTAGGCCGCGCCGAGGCCCCTTCTTCTTCTTCCCTCCCCTCCTCCATTCCCCCACGGCTCCCAAATCCCCCACGGCCCCCACGAAACTCTAACCTCCAAAATCGACCCCCGGTGCCCGGATCTTGTCTCCCGAAGCTTCCTCGAGGTAATGGTCCCTCCCCTCCTCCATTCTATCCGCGTAGATGTGCTTACATTGTCCCTAATCATGTGGAATCATGGTTGTTTGGTGATTTGGTATATTTGTGTTTGCATTTGCAAAATGTATGGCTAAGGATGATTGAGTGCATTGTTGTTTAACTGTTTTATGTGATGAACATGTTAGGTTAGTTTGGTTTCTAGTTATTTTGGTCATTAGGGTTATTTGTTTATTGTAGGTGTCATTAGGGTTAGTTATTTGTTGGTCATTAGGGTTACTATGTATTTTATTTATTTGTTGGTCATTACATTTCAATTTGTTATGACCAAGGCGTTTTCTTCGTAACGTTAGGATGCCAAGGCGTGGTAAAGCTCGTATTCCAAGGTAATCCCAATGTTTATTCATTATCTGTGCAACAAATAGAAAACCCTAGGTTTAGGTTTGGTTCTCCGTTAATATGACTAAATTCTTTCAATTGTAGCTATGGTCGTCAGAGGGCAAATCCCTACGACCTAAAGCCTCTCCCTGAAGGTGTTCCTCGACCAATGTGCTTTTGTGGTGATCCTTGCAAGGTAGACATCTCTGAAGATGAGGAAACATATAGGCAGAGGTACTGGATGTGTCCCAATTATGCATGGGAACCTACAAAGCAACAACGCCGTGCATCGTTTGTGAGGAATTTTTATTGTGTTAATTAATTTTCTTGTGATATTAAGTATTGCTTATTTATTTGTTTTGTAACAATTTGTTTTTCTTGCAGACCGTTCCACCACTGTGTGACTTTGAGCAGTGGATTGACACTGAGATCAAGGAGTCGGACAAGCAGCGTCTAGAAGGCCTGAAGGAGTGGGATGCGGAGGTTAAGGAGAGGTTTGAGCAGAGACGCAGACTGGAGGCTATAGAAAAGGAGCATAAGGAAGAGGAGGAAAGGAGGCGTGTTGCTGCGTACAGGGCGGAGAGGGAGAAGAAGATTGAGCGTGTGCGCCGAGCGAAGGCAGCGATGGAGGAGAATCCCGATGCCGAGAGGAAGGGAAAGTGGCCTCGTTGCACTCAGTAGGTATTTGGTTCATTCACGAGCGATGTCGTGTAGCCCTGGACTTTTTTTACTATGTTGTAATGCACTCTGCTTTTATTTCAGATGAACTTATTCCCTGGACTTTTTTTATTATGTTGTAATGCACTATGATTTTATTTCAGATGGTCTTATGCCATGTACTTCGTTAACTATCCGAAGACTGTAGTGGTACTGTTTGTATCACTGAAAAGACTACTTGTGTTGTTGCAGTCACTGAAAGGGCTACAAGTACTGTTGCAGTCACTGAAAGGGCTACTAGTCTATTTGACAACTCACTGAAAAGCCTAGATTCGTTTACTGTTGTATCTGTATACGCAATGAATTAATATCAGAGTGATGTACTGCATTTAGATGAAGTGACAAAACACAGGTGTAGCCTTTTCAGATGAAATGACCAGTCATGGTTGTAGGCTTTTCAGATGAAGCATCTAGCCTTTTCAGATTCAATAAATGAGTACGCACACATGTTTTTTGTCAAGTAGCATTCATGGTGAACCTGCCTTCATCTCTATATATAGTGCTCCATGTCTTGCTCCACATCCACACAACTTGTTTTCTGGTTTAGTTTTAGCAAATGTCGAGCGGAGGTTCCTCGAGTGGAAAGGGTTTAGGTGGAGGGAGAGGAAAGGGGGTGAGGAAGGGACCTCCGATTGTGTGGGAGGGTTCTCTGGGTCCTGATTCTTTTGAAGAAGCAATAGAGGAATTTCCTTTGGAGAGGAAGAGTGACTTCACCCGTGAGAGACCTCTTAGATCATACGAGAAGCGCATTGAAGATTGGCCAAAATGCCGCCACGGTTTGGATTGCGTTGTGCAGATGTACAACGACTGTGACGGTGGAGGCCGTCGTTTCTTCAGATGCCCGCGAGGATTTGTATTGCCTTTGAACTCTCTCCTTTTTTAGATTTGCATTTGGTTTCTAGTAGTACTTATTGGTAGATGGGTTTTCAGGATTCAAGCTGTCCAGATAACTGTGGCTTCACTAGATGGGTCGACCCTCCTCCTATCTATCCCCATCAACAGTACATCACATATCTACAGGGACGCATCTTTGACCTAGAGTATGGCCCTGGAAGTGGTAACAGGGACAAGTCGGACGACGACAACAGCAATGATGCAGAGGAGGCACTATGCAATAATCCGTACTGCGAGTGCCCGTACCATAAGAAGGACGGACCTCCTTCTCCACCGCCACCGCCACCGCCACCACCACCGCCTCCGTCAACTGGAGGATACTATGGGGAAGGCGCAACTCAGTTCAATATGTGGGAGCATTATTAGGACCAACATTTGTTAGTCAATCCGAATGTGGAATGCTTGTATGAGTTGTTCTTTTCAATCTCGTAAGGCATGCTAGGTTTAGTTTGCAACATGCCATTGTTAGTTTTTATGTGAGTGTGTTCCCTTTGCAATGTCTGTATCACTTGTTTCTTTCAATCCCCTAAGGCATGCTAGGTTTAGTTTGCGACATGCCATTGTTACTTTTGATGTGAGTGTAATCGTTGTGCCTCCGCTATTTCATAAATTGCAGTTTACCTACCTCTAAGTTTCATGTACTATGGTTGATTCCCAAACTGAAAAAAAGATTTGAGTCTCTCTAAAAATAGGGGATTGAAATCGAACCAACAATCGGTTTTTCCTGCAGGAACAAACATACAAACATAAATATAACTTGTCTACTCTTATTAGTATAACTCGTGTTAGTCGAAGAGGAATCGTTGAGAAAGATTTTTCATTTGAATCATGCAAATAGGATCGCAACATATACCAAATGGTTTGGGTCGGCGTTTACGTGTTGAGCTGAGGCTCGGCGTTGAGTCGGCCCACGCCGACCCTAGGTTTTGGAGGCCGTGTGTGAGGTGGGCTGAGGCTCGGCGTTGAGTCGGCCCACGCCGACCCTAGGGTTTGGCGGCCGTGTGTGAGGTGGGCTGAGGCTCGGCGTTGAGTCGTCCCACGCAGACCCTAGGGTTTGGCTCGGCCTTTTGCGAGTTGGGCTGAGGCTCGGCGTCGAGCCGGCCCACGCCAACCCTAGGGTTTGGCTCGGCGTTTGCGAGTTGGGCTGAGGCTCGGCGTCGAGTCGGCCCACGCCAACCCTAGGGTTTGGCAACGGCCGTGGCCCGGTTTGGGCCGAACCTCGGCGCTTAGTCGTAACACGCCGAGCTTGGGCACCTCGGCGCTTCGATGCAAGGGTTTCCAGTAAGTACCAGGGGTCGGCGTGAAATGACTAAACGCCGAGCTTGGGCACCTCGGCGCTTCGATGAAATGCTTTCCAGTACGTACCAGGGGTCGGCGTCAAATGACTAAACGCCGAGCCCCTGGGTTCACCAATATATCATCTCTTCTTTGCGTGCTTCGTCCCCTTTGCGTCCCCTTTGCGTCCCCTTCGCTAGCTCCCCGACTCTCCTAAGCCGCTTCGTCCCCTTTGCGTGCTTGCCATGTCACCGTGGATCCAACAGAGGTTGATCGTAACATGGAGGATGGGATGATGACACCCCTTCTTCCTTGTGAGTTGCGACGGAGGCCCTTAATAGCTGGAAACATGAAACATGGCGACGTTCCACACATTCACATAACACATGACCACACCGACAGACACATTCATTCAACATCCGTACATACAAAAGGTCCAACACATTAAGCATCCAACATAGTCCAACACATTCAACATCCAACATAGTCCATACATATGCTTCATCAATCAACAAACATAGTCCAAACATAGTACAAGGTCCAATGCATACATAGTCCATGCACAAAATAAAGCATATGAAGTCTTTGGATCTTTTATCGCTCCTTGTACCTTAACGTGGACGGACGAGCGTAACGCTTTCCCCTCCCAAACGGATAGGTACCTAGGAGTGTACCTGTCCACTGGTCTGAGCGTCCTATGTGGACGTCCAGAACCGGAGGGGCCTTGAGTTCCTTGGGGTGCATCTCCAAGCTGGGACATGCCAATCTCATCATACTCATGATCATAGTACTCTCCCTGTCCTTCATCAACTTCATCATCATAATGACCATGTCCTTGACCACCCTCTGCAGTAGTTGCTGCACCATGTGAAGAAGAAGTCCTGCCACCATGTGCACCATGTGAAGATGAAGTCCCTCCAACATGTGCAGTAGAAGGTCCAGCACCAAGCTGTTGTGGGACTGCCACATCCGGGGAACGTCTACATCCAAGGCGTGCAGCTACCTTTCGTAGGCGATGCATGGCACGCTGCATTTTGAAAGCACTATTAGTAAGTGGGGTTGGTCGCAAAACTATATAAAGATGTAACATCAACTGAATGAGAGAAGACTACCTGAATGTGCTGTCGTAACATGGAGGCCTCATCAGGATCGCCCACAGGAATCATCAATGCCCTTCCTTGGTCGGCCACTGTCCTCATTATCTCCATGCTCTATGCAACAAAAACAATAATTTAAGTCTCTATCACAGTAAAGACCTCAGAGATTGAAATAGTTGTATCACTTACAGCTCTGGCTAACGCAGGGGCGATCTCAACTTGCCTGCCTTCTCGGGTAGCTTGGTCATATGGGTTGTTGCCCTCATCCTCGCTCGCAATGTCAGCAATGTCTTGCTCCGTCCAAGCGGGCCTCAATTGAAGCCTTGTTCGTTGACCAAACCAAACAAGGTAATCATGGAATGCCTTGTCACGATGGACGGCGTGGATGCCCATGTTGTTCTGCTCCATCAACATCCACTCATCAATGTAGCGCTGGTGCTCCAGCTGCCAGTTGGTGATCTTCTTATTTTTTTGTCTGTTGAACCTGCAAATTTTACACCAAATCGGCAATATGAAGGCCTACTCAATGATTCTTTCATGTGAAACGAACAAAATATTGTATGTTACGTACTTGTGGAGCTGCCAACCGGTGGAGAAATCATCGGGCGGAGAAGGCTGCAGCCTACCAAACTGCCGTGCTACACGGTGAGGGAGATGGTACTCCACTGCATAGAAACAAATAAGGGGGGTCCTCATCGTCCAGACGTCCTCGTCTGCCATGCACAAGGCGCTCAAGTTGAGATCCGTTACTTGCCTCCGCCGATATGGGCTCCATTGAACCTGTACACAACGTCGTCATCAACTAGTCGACGCTCAATTTGTGCACATATCCTCGATTAGGGCAAAAGGGTGGGAAACTTACATGCTGTGGCAAAAGGGTGTCCAGCTCGTTGGTGAAGCTGATGTACGCGTGGCGTGACACGTGGTATGTTCCGTGGGCTCGCTCGTAGAGGTGTGCCACGGTAGGGGCGACAACTGCGTCTCCTTGAGGAAACCAAGGTTGTGGGGGATCAAGCTGATGCGGTCTCCCAACTGGAAGCCTCTCCCACATCCAAATCTGCAAAAAAAGAGTGGAAACATGAATGTTAATCACTTTTGTTAAGAAAAAACATTGAATTGTAGTGGTAACTTGTACAACTTTGCTTTATTACCTGCAACAGTGTGATGCAGCCTGACATTGTAGCGTGCGCGCCTCCTAGGACGGCGGCAAGCCTCGCAAAGCTGACGGTACAGGAAGGCAAGTATAGCCGAGCCCCAACTCCTATTGCCGGCATCCTCCCAGTTCAAAAGGCACGGGATGTACATCCAGGACGCCGTGTCTCCAGTGCCGTCAGGGAAGAGAACCGTACCTAACATGTGGAGGACGTAGGCCCGACAGTAGTATGTCACTGGTCTCGGCGTCTACGTTGGGTGGGCACTCCCAAAACTGCTGACGAAGCCACCTCAGGGACACCCCACTGCTGCGCCGTTTCTTGCCAGCCTCAACTGCCGCTAGGGGCCGTCCCAAGAAGTGCTCAACCCGCTGCTGCCATCCTTCAGACTCCGTGTCTCCTGTCACTGGGAATCCTCGGATTTTGACTCCAAGGATCATGGCAACGTCCTCGAGAGTGACCGTCATCTCCCTCGCATGGTAGGTGAAAGCTGTGTGTCTCCGGACGCCACCGATCTATCAACGCCGTCAACGCCGCTGGGTTGAAAGGTGGCGTGCCTCGACGACAAACACGAGCAACGGTAGCAAGGTTCGCCAGCTTCAGGAGGGGCGTGTACCTCTCGTCGTAGACCATGGTCGTAGAGGCCTCATGTGTCATTGGCCTCAGCACATTCAAAACCTGCAAAAAAAACAAGCATGAAAAAGTATTAGTTCATGTCACTTTATAAAGAGCATGGACTATAGAGCAAAACATGAACAATGCAGTGTTTTCATACGAATTGTTGAATATACCTCTCCGTTCTCGATCCTCCGAGCCCGGTGGTGCTCATCGAACCTTGGATCAAGAAGGGGGAACCGATCCATCCTGCAACATAAGCAATGCCAAACCATTAGTATAAGTTAAAGCATGTGTATGTGGTACGAAGTAACATAAAAATAAAAAAACAAAAGTAAACCAATGTACCATTACACAAAGCAATTCTAGTAGCTAGCTTGATGGATACCTGTTGTCTAAGTAGTTCAGGACATTTTCTCTTATTGTGGCCCGGCTTATGGCAACCAGAGCAACGGCTCTTTTGGGTGTCCTCTACAAAATGTCTCCCAACCTTACTCGTGGTTGATCTACCTTTCGTGGCTCGGTCCATGTCCATCCTGAACCGCTTCCGCCGCCTAGGTCCTCTACTCTTCCAGAGTAAACCAAGATCAGCCACATACTTGGGGCCATCATAAGTAGGCCATTGACTCTCGTCAAGAAATGGCTCGAACTGAGGATTCCAGGTGCTCATTAGGTTCCTCAAAGAGAACTCCGCGGCCATACGGGGAGGGACCTCAGGGTCAACACGTCTAAGGCGACAGGCTGTAATCATGTGGGAGCAAGGCCTATGGTATATGATCGGTTTTCCACACGTACACTTGTTCTCATTGATCACTACTTTATGTTTTCGAGCACCACGGTCTTCACCACCAATGTTAGTTCCGCCACCCTCTAGAATCTCATATCCATGGTTGATCGGATCGAAACATGAACCCTTCTGTCGTTTAGACTTTTTCTTTGAGAAAGCTAGTTCCTGAGATGCTAAAAGTGGCCAAGCTTTGCCTGCTGTCCATAGAGACCTCGCATGCTTCTTCCTCGAAACGAACCAAGAATTCAACTTGTAGAAGGTGAATGAGGCAATAGCAGTCACAGGCAGACCACGACAACCTCTTAGAAGGCTGTTGAACATCTCTGCCATGTTACTAGTCATGAAGCCCCATCTCCAACCACCCGTGTCATATGCAAGTGACCACTTATCCTTCGACGCCATCAACTCGCTCAAGAATTGCCTGCCATCAACATTTGTGGCTAACTTCAGGGCATCTAACTTGTCTTTGAATAATTGAACCTCTTGCTGCCTACAAACCTCCTCAAATAATTTGAAGTTGTCCTTTGTGTGATCACGCCTTATAAGATTCTGAGCAAGGTGTCTGGTGCACCACCGGTGATGTATTTGGCCGTAACCAGGAATCTCTTGTTCTACGGCATTCAGAATGCCAGCATGCCTATCGGATATCACACAAACATCACGTCCCAGACCAATTACCACTTGTCTTACTAGCCTGAGAAACCAACACCAACTATCCGTGTCCTCCTTCCGAACAATCGCAAAGGCCAATGGCACAAGTTGGTCCTCTGCATCTGTCCAATACAAATAAGCATTGTGCCTTCAAATTTCCTGTAAGAAAGGTCCCGTCAATTGAGACGACGGGCCTGCAATGCTTGAATGCTTCGATGCTCTGCCCGAACAGCCCAAAACGCCCTTCCAAATACCTGGCTACCATTCCTTGTTTCACCCTCCTTAGGTAAATACTCGAAGTGCATCCCAGGATTTACGGCCCTCATTGCGTTCAACATTACAGGGAGGCGCTCATAAGCTTCTTCCCAATTTCCAAATATTATTTCCAGTGCACGCTGCTTTGCCCTCCATGCTTTCCCATACTTGACATAGTAATTGTACCATTGGAAGATGATCTCAACCAACGCAGACACCGTAATGGTTGGCATATGCTTCACCACGGGGCATAATTGCCTTGCAATGAACCTAGAATTGAGCTGCAGATGGTTCTCTTCTGCCTCAGCAGTGGCACAAACATGTGGTTGCTTCACTGAGGTAATCTTCCATTTGCCTGCCTTCGTCTTCCTAGCACATACTCTCCAACCACACTGTTGTTCTTCACAAGCAACAGTGTACCTCTTCTCCTTGAATGAATTGATGACCCTAAAAGGTCGGTTGTGTACAATGGAGTACTCTTGCAACCATGATTTCAACTCATCCATGGTAGCAAACAATATGCCCTTCCGTATGATGAGGCAACCGCTAACATCAGGCACAGTTGTATCACTTGGCCCACCATCAGCTACTGCCCTATGACCATGGCTAAGGTCCTCGAAATCACCAACTAGTGGATCTCTCCAAGGCAAGACCCTAGACAATATCTCTATTTCCCTTAAATTCAGACGACCAACAGGGCGATCGTCATCAGAGTCTTCGGCTATCTCCTCTACGAAGGACTCATCATCTCCAGCTATCTCCATGTCAAAACGGTTCGTAGCCCTAGCATCACCAAAGTCTTCTTCACTACTAAGATCATCTTCGTCGCTAAGCTCATCCTCAATAGAAAAGTCTCCAGCTAGCGTCGTCCAAACCTTCTTCTGCATCAACAATTACATAATCATCATCCTCTTCATCACTATCATGATTGCCCTCACCATCGGCAACCGGATTCTCTTCCTCATCTCCACCGTAGCCTAGTTGTGTGACAAGTATTTCTTCTTCAGGCAAAGGACCATAACCTATGTGAGCGGGGGAAGATGGCCATGCTTCGAAGTTATCATTTCCTAAGCCGGACTCCTTACTTACTACTAAATCCAAAGATCGCACTTCTGAGGCCAATACAACTGCCTTGTAATCATTCCATTCAGACTCGTTTGTAATTTTGAGCAACCGCTTGATCCGAGGACCCTTCGACGACCCAACATCTATGACACCTTCAAACTGAACATGCACGTCTCCTTCATTCCAGCCTAACTTAACCTTCACTCGCTCCACTAACTGGGTCAAAGATGGTGTTTCAGAAAAAATCAACAACTCCTCACACATGTCCAGAAATTCCAAACTATCATCTCTTGTCCTAACAATACGGCCTCCATGATGCAACCTCACTAATTTATCCATCTACAGCCATCACACAACAAGTAGTGTAACATATCAATATATTTCAATCCAATAAGTAGAAACTAAAATATATCATTTCATCGTTTTTCAACCCCAACAACATAATCATTTCTAGTCATAACAAATTAAATGTAATGACCAACAAATTAATAAAATACATAGTAACCCTAATGACCAACAAATAACTAACCCTAATGACACCTACAATAAACAAATAACCCTAATGACCAAAATAACTAGAAACCAAACTAACCTAACATGTTCATCACATAAAACAGTTAAACAACAATGCACTCAATCATCCTTAGCCATACATTTTGCAAATGCAAACACAAATATACCAAATCACCAAACAACCATGATTCCACATGATTAGGGACAATGTAAGCACATCTACACGGATAGAATGGAGGAGGGGAGGGACCATTACCTCGAGGAAGCTTCGGGAGCCGAGATCGTGGCACCGGGGGTCGATTTTGGGGGTTAGGGTTTGGTGGCGGTGCGGGGGAGAAGAGAAAGAGAGGGAGGCCAGTGGTTTCAGAATGAAGGGAGGAAGAAGAAGGGGCCTCGGCGCGGCCTAAAGGGTCCAGACCTCGGCGTTGAGTCGGGTCACGCCGAGGTCTGGAGGCTCGGCGTTAAGTGACCCAACGCCGAGCTGCTGGGCCACCGTTCTTTGTTGGGCCGCCTGGGCCGCGCTCCGGATGGGGCCAGAGCTCGGCGCGCAGTCCAACCGCGCCGATGTTGGGGACTTGGCGTCGGCTGACAGGACGCCGACGTCTCGAACCCACGCGCCAACGTGGCGACGACGACCCCTGTCGTCCATGACGTGGCAGTACCTCGGCGTGGAGTGACACGACGCCGAGCCTCATATCTCGGCGTCATGTGCTAAGACGCCTAAAAATGGTCTATTTTCAGAAATTGTTTTGGCGTTGGTATTTTTCTAAAAATTGTTTTCAAAAGAGACCAAAATACAAAAATTTCACTTGTCCTCCACCACCAGCTCGACGGTGCCCTAGCCGCCTCACTTGCCGCCCTTTGACCTGCCACCATCACGATGCCCCTTCTAAGGCCACCCTTCCTAATTTGGGTGGCATGTTCATGTGTACATAGCCAACAAATAGCGACACACATGCTCTAAGTAAAGATTTTTGTTAGCCTCAAGGGGTTCACCTCACAAAAAAGATGATTCCGTTGGCACGGCCCTCGCTGTATGTAGCAAAATCCGGAGGCATGTTAAGGGGTTTTGCCCTACAAAATGTTCTCTAGCAAATGATGATGTCATGTATATGTTACTATTGACTCTAATGTGGTCCTAACTAAACAATGCACACACTCGCTATCTAGCAAACCCATACACGAGCAAAAGTGCGCGAGATAGTAGGAGGGATCGATGATGGAATCCACGCAAGATGAAGATGATGATGCATGCATAATGGCTGGGAACAAGAGCTGTTGGAAGTTGCTAAATGTTCATGCACTTGCGCAGGGGCGAAGCTAGTACCAAATTTACGGTGGTGCACAACGTTAATAGCAGTGTAGAAATATGCCTTCTTACAACTGATTTTATGATCAAAATAAGCTACTTAGTATTAAATATTTTTTCTTGCCTGGTGCCGGTGCACCACCCAAAATCAACGTGGCTTCGCCCCTGCACTTGCGGACTTGTGGTGGAACCAATATGGAGGCATGCACACATGCCACGAATCCAAAACATAATTGCAGTGCATCCCTTGCGTAGTTTTCGTCAGAATGACCGAGATGTTAATTAAATTATTAATAAACTTGAGAAAGTCGGTCTAAATTACACACATAGCACTTAGAATCGTTGGTTAACTTAAATTTTGAGATTAAATTCATATTCACTGGCTGCATCAAACAACCAAAATTCACATGATATATGAAGTCAAGAATGCGTGCTAAGCAGCGGAAGAAGCAGCAAGCTGATGAGCATCCTTCTAAGCAGCAGTTTCAGTTCGATAACTAGGTGTTCCTCAACTTGCATCCTTATATGCAATCTTCTTTGGCAGCTAATTTCCTCGCGTCGGTGTCTGGAGCCACTAAGGCACACGCAAGGGAGAGGGAATGCCAACCTGTGTCTACCGTATCGCTTCCGACAACAGGCCTGGCAGCGGCGTCACAAGATGATGGGCTACTGGAGAAGAGAACGTGCGTCTCTGCGGACCGGATTAGACTGGCGCGTGAACAGCCGGCGTACACCTGCACGGCGCTGAGAGCAGTCGTTTCCTGATATATATGTAATAGCTTTATTGTAGAAGGTTCCATCATCAAACTTGTACCAAACTCAGAACTTGGCTAAGCAGTCCTCTGAACTCTTCCCCAGTTCCTCTGCCTATGCCAATTTCCAGTTCAATTCGATCGATAGCTAACAGCTAGCTTGGCAGCTCCAACCAGTAAATTAAACAAAAACATTTTTGAAGAAAATTGTACCGATGATGCTTTTCCTTTTCTACTGGTTCCATGATCTAATTTGAGTCATAGGAGCTGAGTAGTAATCAGATAAAAGAATGCGGTGCCTATAGGAAAAAGCGCCTACCTGAGTAGCAAAGAACGGCAAACAAATTTTTTTTAAAAAAAAAATCAAATCTTTGCCGAGTGCCTAACAGCAGGCACTCGGCAAAGAAGTCCGTGACAAACACCGTTTCGTGGGCAGCCTATGCCGAGTGTAGAGATTTTGCCGAGAGTCTGGCACTCGACAAAGAAGTCCTTTGCCGGGTGCCCTTATTTGCCGAGTGCCTGATTTTTGATACTCGGCAAAGAATTTTGCACTCAGCAAAGTCTCTGTTTCCGGTAGTGTTTGGTACATCCTTTGCAGAGTTCTTGGACGGAATCATTGTGATTGTGACCATATTTGCCAACAGAACCCTCCTGATCCTCACCCAGGTATACCAACTCAAGATGCACAAATATCTCCAATGAGATGCCCCCTAGATCTTGCAGAGATTAATTTGCAGACGAACCAAATCGAAAGCTAATATATATTGTGGTGGGGGGATCTATACCGAAGGAAGAGTTCCCATTCTATCCAGCATCTGATATTTGTTTCGAATGAAGAATCCGATCTTGGTCTGTTTTGCTAAAGAGATGCCCTCGATCGAGAGGAAGCGTACAACTAAAAACCTGAAAGCGATTCAATTAATAAAAAAAGACGACCTCAAATCACTCTCATGTATCGGTCCACTTCAACTTCAACCCAGATTCCAGACCTTATTTATTTATGTATGTTGCACAAGGCCCATGGTGCGCATCAGAGATTCATACAGGGTTCAACACACTTACTCAGTTACTCCATCTATATACTTACTGTAAGACATGATGAAGGCAGAACTACGCTGCGCAGCATCGTGATCAGAACGAGCTCACTTGCGGCCATGGACAAACATGAGGTGGAAACCACCGAGCACTGTGGCAGCGGCCATCACCCAGGCCAGGATCGCCAAGTCCAGGGGCAGCATCGTGCCAATCTTCCAGGTGAAGCCTGCCGTGAGCGTCGTGGTGAGGAGCCACACGGCCAGCCTGGCCCGGCCGCGGGCCACCTGTTGGATTTAGGCCCATGTTTGGCCTAATCTGAAAATTCCAAAGCATGCACAACCTATAGTCCCATATTGCTAATTCAAGGAGAGGTTGCCTTGCTTAAATATGGGAGTCTCCTCTCTATGCAAAATAGGTGAAAATGAGAGAGGAGACTGTTGCTACACGCACACGCAGCTCGCGCGCATTTTTCGCGTGAAAAATCGCGTGACTTGTGACTATTATTTGTACAGTTTCTATTTTTTATGCTGAGCGTAATGGCGCTTCAATGTGATTGAAACTGCCGTTTTAAACAGTAATAAGGTGTGTCAGTTTCTGCTGTTTGATTGCAGCATTTTCTGTCATTAAATTGGACAGTTTTTACTGCTTGATGAAGGGAATTGATGCACTATGAAGGCCTATAAAACCAGGAGACGTCCTGGTTGAAGGGTACGGATTCACACACTCACCTTCCCACTCGCTGTGCTGAGCTTCTCGCTGCTGCGCCTCGTCGACCTTTGAGTTCGGCGTGCGGACTTGAAGAGAGCGGGATCTCCGAAACCACTGCCACGAGACTCCTGCACGGGGCGGCAGTTAGGTTTTTGGGCAGCGTCTACACGCGACCGCTTGGTGATCTGCAACATCTACTTCAACACGTTCGACTACGTTTTATGCGGGATCATTGAGTAATTTCCTTGCGCAATCCTGTTCTAGTCAATATGTTGCTTGTTTACTTGTGTTATGTGCTTGCATCATTTTTTATCTATGAGTTTTTCCTCCAAACAAAATCTGGAATGTATATTAGGCACTTATTTCCAACATTCCAAAAACCTGATTGCGCCTATTTCTGTGATCTAGCAATGGCAAATAATGCATCTGATGCCATGAAACCTGAGAGGTTTGGAGGTGAGAACTTCCGCAGATGGCAGACAAGGGCCAAGTTTTGGCTCATGTCATTGGGGCTGTGGTGGGTGATATACCCTGTGTTTCCCATCACAGAGGAACAGACCATGCAGTTTGAGAATGCGAATAACACCGCATTGGGCTGCATCCTCACCATTTTGGCGGATCAACTCTATGATGTGTATATGAATTACTCATCGGCCACCATGCTGTGGGAGGATTTGGAGCAAAAATATGCAGAAGCCGAAGCCGGTCGCTGGCTGTATGTATGCGAAAAGTTCTTTGATTTCAGCATGGACAGTGCTAAATCAATTGTAACTCAAGCACACGACCTCCAGCTTCTGGTTGGCGAGATTGCACATTTGGGATGTGCTTTACCTCCAAAGTTTGTTGCAGCAGCAATTGTTGCTAAACTTCCTGCAGAGTGGCGTGATTTTGCTACAGCTCTGAAGCACAAAAGAGAAGAGATTTCTATTGAAGATCTCATTGCAGCTCTTGATGTGGAAGAGAAGGCAAGGGCAAAAGATGTGCAGGTGAAGAACGTGCAGAACAGTGCCAATTTTGTTCAAAACAAGAAACAATTTAACAAGAAGGGTCCCAAGGCGAATAAGGTTACTAGCTTTAAAAAGAAGAAAACAGAGAAGAAAACAGAGAAGAAGGATCTGAAGAATCTCACCTGTTTTGTGTGCGGTAATCCTGGTCACTTTGCCAAGGATTGTCCCGACCGCAAGGACAGGACCACTGAACTGAGCAAAAAGTTCACTAATGTGACCATTGGCGAGGCCTCGACTTCAGGAGGGTACGGTAAATCTCCTGTTGTTTATTCTGCATTTCAGTCTATCGACTGGTGGGTTGATACTGGTGCAAATGTTCACGTGTGTTCTGATGCTTCCTTGTTTTCTTCATATCAGGCAGCAGGGACTTCCAGCGTCCTAATGGGAAACGGAATGCGTGCTTCTGTTCTTGGTGTTGGTACGGTAGATCTGAAGCTCACTTCAGGGAAAACCATCCAATTGAAGAATGTCCAGCACGCACCTGCGATAAACAAGAACCTGCTGAGTGGGTCTCTCTTGTGTAGGAGTGGTTATAAGCTAGTATTCGAGTCGAATAAAGTTGTAGTGTCTAAATTTGGGGCTTTTATAGGAAAAGGCTATGACAGCGGAGGCTTGTTCCGCCTAAGTACTATGGATTCTTGTTATAGTTTGAATATTACTACTGGTTTGAATAAAAATTCTGCTGATGTATGGCATTTGAGGTTCTGTCATGTTGGTTTTGATACAATTGCTAGAATGTCCAGATCTGAGTTAATTCCTAAATGTGACATAGTCAAGAATTCGAAGTGCCAAACTTGTGTGCAAGCTAGGGATGAAAACGGATCGGATACGGACGGATATCACCGATATTACATTTGTTTTCATATTTCTGTCCGGATTCGGATTCGAATACGGATAGTGTCAACTATGTCGGATAGGATACGATTGGATATCGACATCATAAATATGCAATTTGAGTATTCGGATACGGATACGGTATCGGATGTTGAATATCCGGACTTGGATACGGACAGATCTCAACCCCTCTAAACGGATTCGGTTTCGAATACGGTCGGAAAATATCCGTACCGTTTTCATCCCTAGTGCAAGCAAAACAACCTCGAAAACCTTTTAAGGCATTAGAGTCTGAGAAGAATCTGGCACCACTAGATTTGATCCATTCTGATTTATGTGGGATGAATGGTGTTTTGACTAAAGGAGGAAAAAAGTATTTTCTTACTTTTATTGATGATGCAACATGTTACTGTTATGTTTACTTGCTGAAGTCTAAGGATGAAGCGCTGAACTATTTTAGAATATATAAGGCAGAGGTTGAGAACCAGTTAGAAAAGAAGATTAAGAGACTTAGAGATGATCGGGGAGGAGAGTATATCTCTAATGATTTTTCTAATTTCTGTTATGAGCATGGGATTATCCATGAATTTACACCACCCTATTCACCACAATCAAATGGTGTAGCTGAGAGGAAAAACCGGTCACTTACAGATTTGGTGAACGCCTTATTAGAGAGTGCCGGTATGCTAAAGATGTGGTGGGGGGAAGCAATCTTGACTGTAAATTTTGTGCTCAATAGAGTTATCACCAAGAGAAGTGACATAACTCCATACGAGGCATGGAGGGGCAGAAAACCCAATGTTAACTTTCTGCGAACGTGGGGATGTTTGGCGAAAGTCAACATTCCAGAGCCGAAGAAAAGGAAACTTGGGCCAAAAACAGTCGATTGCATTTTTATAGGATACGCTCAGAATAGTCCTGCCTATAGATTCTTGGTAGTTAAATCCGATACTCCAGAGATTATAGTAGATACAATAATGGAGTCTAAGGATGTTACTTTCTTTGAGGATATCTTTCCTATGAGACCAAGTAGCAGTACTTTAGAAAATCTGGATGCAACCATTCCTAACTCTGAACAAGTTGAGAACATACCTCTGCGAGAGAATAATGAGGAGGATAACAATTCAGACATCACTCCGCGCAGGAGTAAGAGACAAAAGGTTCAGAAATCTTTTGGAGATGACTTTATTGTATACCTTGTGGATGACGTGCCTACGACTCTGGCTGATGCTTATGCGTCTTTGGATGCTGACTATTGGAAAGAGGCAGTCCGTAGCGAGATGGACTCCATCATGACAAATGAGACTTGGGAAATCACTGAACGTCCTGTTGGGTGCAAACCTATTGGATGTAAGTGGATTTTCAAGAAAAAGATGAGACCAGATGGCACGATTGAAAAATATAAAGCGAGGCTTGTGGCCAAAGGCTTTACCCAAAAAGAAGGAGAAGATTATTTTGACACCTATTCACCTGTGGCCAGGTTAACCACCATTAGGGTGCTCATTGCATTAGCTGCTTCCTATGGTCTACACATTCATCAAATGGATGTAAAGACAGCTTTTCTTAACAGAGAGTTGAAGGAAGAAATCTATATGGAGCAACCTGATGGTTTTGTGGCTAAGGGACAGGAGGGTAAAGTTTGCAGATTGTTAAAATCATTATATGGCCTAAAATAAGCACTCAAACAATGGCATGAAAAATTTGATCAAACCTTAACTTCTGCTGGTTTTGTTGTAAACGAAGCAGATAAGTGTGTATACTATCGCCATGGTGGGGGTCAAACAGTGATCTTGTGCTTGTATGTGGATGATATACTCATATTTGGGACTAACACTGCCGTGACTGACGAGGTCAAATCATTCTTATCTTCATGCTTCGGCATGAAGGATTTGGGTGAAGCAAGTGTTATCCTGAATATTAAGTTGATCAAAAATGAGAATGGGATTATTCTAAATCAATCTCATTATGTGGAAAAAATACTGTGTCGCTTTGGCTTTGAGAATGCCAAAGTATCCCCTACGCCCTACGATGCTAGTGTAAAGCTAAGGACAAATAAAGGCGAAGGGTTGGACCATTTGAGATATTCACAAATAATTGGGTCCCTCTTGTATCTTGCTGGTGCAACACGTCCCGATATATCTTTTGCTGTGAGCAAATTAAGTCGTTTTACTTCTAATCCAGGGAAGGATCATTGGGATGCACTGGAGAGAGTGCTACGTTACCTGAGAGGTACAATCGAATATGGAATTCACTATACTAGTTATCCATCTGTATTAGAAGGATATAGTGATTCCAACTGGATTTCTGATGCGGATGCAATTAAAGCCACGAGTGGCTATGTGTTTACACTAGCAGGTGCTGCAGTTACCTGGAGGTCATGTAAACAGACCATTTTGACGCGGTCGACCATGGAAGCTGAGCTTGTAGCACTTGACACGGCTACTGTTGAGGCCAAATAGCTAAGAGAGCTACTCATGGACTTGCCACTGGTAGAGAAACCAGTTCCGGCAATCCTTATGTACTGTGACAACCAAACGGTATTGATCAAAGTTACAAGTACTAAGGATAATTTGAAGTCCTCGAGACATGTGAAGCGGAGGCTTAAATCTGTTAGAAAGCTAAAAAACTCCGGAGTAATTGCTGTGAATTATATTCGCAGTGAGAAAAATCTAGCAGATCCCTTTACAAAAGGGCTTGCACGGACAGCGATTTCTGTTGCAAACATGGACATGGGGTTGAGACCCATTTAGTTGCAAAGTAATGACAACTCATTTCCTTTGATAGGAGATCCCTGATTTGGAAAATGAGAAAAACAAGTTACTGTTGTAACAGGGAGTACAGACTGTTAAAAAAAATTAAAATTACCCATGTTCCATGAAATGTACTCTCTTCTGTATGGAAGGCTGGCTATTATGCCTTAATGTATTCTAGTGTCCACCGAGGGAAAATGTATCGTCCTACAAGATACCTAAAATGAATACACCTATGTAAGCTAAACTGTTAGGTCGCAGTTCATGAAAGTGGGGTACTCTTTGGAAAGCTCATGAGAAGATCGAGGAGCAAGACCTTTAAAAGCTCCGTTTAGACTTGGCGTTCTTGCAGCCTAGTACCAGTTGGATCTTCAAGAGAAATCTGACAGCAAAAAGCTATGAATTCAAGGCTTAGTCCATTCACAAGCTGCTGGAAGATGGACCTGGTTGATCTAGGTGTAAGTTCAACCTGTACAGGACTTATACTGAAAATCTGGTATATATAAAGAATGTTCAGTACATCAGCTTTGGAATTGGTGGGGGATTGTTGGATTTAGGCCCATGTTTGGCCTAATCTGAAAATTCCAAAGCATGCACAACCTATAGTCCCATATTGCTAATTCAAGGAGAGGTTGCCTTGCTTAAATATGGGAGTCTCCTCTCTATGCAAAATAGGTGAAAATGAGAGAGGAGACTGTTGCTACACGCACGCGCAGCTCGCGCGCATTTTTCGCGTGAAAAATCGCGTGACTTGCGACGAGCGCGACGCGTACGTGTACAGCAGGCTATTATTTGTACAGTTTCTATTTTTTATGCTGAGCGTAATGGCGCTTCAATGTGATTGAAACTGCCATTTTAAACAGTAATAAGGTGTGTCAGTTTCTGCTGTTTGATTGCAGCATTTTCTGTCATTAAATTGGGCAGTTTTTACTACTTGATGAAGGGAATTGATGCACTATGAAGGACTATAAAACCAGGAGACGTCCTGGTTGAAGGGTACGGATTCACACGCTCACCTTCCCACTCGCTGTGCTGAGCTTCTCGCTGCTGCGCCTCGTCGACCTTTGAGTTCGGCGTGCACCGGACTTGAAGAGAGCAGGATCTCCAAAACCACTGCCGCGAGACTCCTGCACGGGGCGGCAATCAGGTTTTTGGGCAGCGTCTACACGCGGCCGCTTGGTGATCTGCAACATCTACTTCAACACGTTCGACTATGTTTTGCGCGGGATCATTGAGTAATTTCCTTGCGCAATCCTGTTCTAGTCAATATGTTGCCTGTTTACTTGTGTTATGTGCTTGCATCATTTTTTATCTATGAGTTTTTTCTCCAAACAAAATCTGAAATGTATATTAGGCACTTATTTCCAACACCACCGACCTAGGCGGCGAGAGTTGGAAGCGGCGGGTGGCGTAGAAGAGGGCGAGCAGGTTGAGGTGGGAGAGGCCGATGAAGGCGAGCGCGCCACGGTTGTAGCGGACGCGGCGGACGGAGAGCACGATGTTGCCGGCGAGGACAACGAGGATCACCACGGTGGTCCAGGGGAGGCGGTGGGCGCCGTTGGGCACCGGCTGGCGGTCGGAGGGATCAGGGCCCGCCATCGGGCTGGCGCCGGTGGTGGGGACTGGCCAATTGGGGAATAGCGGAGTTTCTTCGATCTCGGAGACCTGCTTCCTGTAGGAAACCGTGTGCTGCGGTGCTGCCTTCTTCTCTTAAGTCTCTTATTTACTCTTCTAGATATAATTAATATATATATATATATAATATATATATATATATATATATATATATATATATATATATATATATATATATATATATTAAAACGGTCGAAGTGACTTATAATTTGAGACTAAAGCTACTCTTCTGTATAGTATAGTCATAGCGGCTACGCCGTGTCGTTGTTAGATGCAGTCTATGCGTGGTGTCATGTTAAGTCAGAAGTCCGGCCGGTTTCCTTTCAAAAGAAAAAAATATCGGATTTGAAGAAAATGAATTCTTTGGAATAGATTACTATAGTGCGGTCTTTAAAAGACACCATGTGATCGATCGGTCTTCAGAAGCGACTATGCAGCTAGATCTTATTTGGCTATCTATTTGCTCTTATCGACGGTAACGGGGGGGATAGCATAGTGCTTGAGACGAAAACTTTGTTAAGTTTAATTGTATTTTTTTCTGACACTTATTTCAATATTGATTCTTGTTTTTTTCTCAATATATAGTTCAGCTATAGAGGATATAGGATGCCTCTAGAACGCCGTCTTTTGTAATAAAGAAAATATAAAAAAGAAAGAAAGAAAGTGTCGGGTTCATAAAACCCGGGGTCCCTCGGGAACCAGCTTCCATGCCAAGCCTCGGCCCAAGAGTCTGAAACGACAGGCCGGAAGGACGGCCCAGTCACCGACCGGAAGGTCTGGCCGAAGAGGAACAACGCCCGCTCGTCAGCTACTTCGGCCCACCTCTCCGACCGGAGCATTTGCTTCGACTCCAGCCGCCTCCGGACGGCCTCTCCGATCAGAAGGCCTGGCCCAAAATACTACTTCCGATTCCGACCCCGCGTCTCCGACTTGGGTTCGCAGGAACCCTGCTCACCGCTCTTCTCCGATCGGCACACTCAGAGCCGACTGGAGCCATCCGACCGAGGACGCCCGCTCGGTGGGAACCAGAAGACGTGCGGAGAAAAGCAAGGCAAGGCTCACAAGTCAAAACCACTGTACCAGGTACCATACCCTGCACGGAATAGTACTCTACAGCCACCCTGACACAAACAGTATTGTAGACGCCGACATCTCCCTCTACAGTATTGTAGGGGCCGCTAAAACTCCCATACGGTAAGGCCCCCACGTGCCTCTGGGCATCGATAGCGGTATGGGCACCAGGATTTACCGTACCGGGTGAACATAGCGAGACTCCTCACATGCCTCTAGGCATCAAACAATATTTGCAGGTACCGACGTCTACCATCCCTGAAAAAGGTAGCACGACCTTCCACATGCATCTGACATTCTACAGTGACATCAACAGTGTTGTAGGCGCCTACTATGATCTTGTACCCGTCGGCATGGGTAACAAGGCTCGGTAGGCATGGGCAACAAGGCTCGGTAGCATACGTACCCTCACCCTCTCACTTGTAAAGTCATCCCCTTCATCTATAAAAGGGGACGCGCCCCTTCCAACAAAAGGAGGGCCCTTCTTGAAGATAACAAGCACCGATCAAGTTCACTAGCTCATGACCACAGAACCGCTGGGTTCAGACTCCAAGCACACACTTGAACACTTACTCATAGCGCAGCTCCTGTCGCTCATGGCCCTTCCGACCGGAGCCGACCGGACCTCCTGTACACCCCTTCTTCCTCCATCTCGTTTGTAACCCCACAACAAACTTCGAGCACCTGGGCTCAGGAATAAAGTCACTAACCGACCTAAACTGGACGTAGGGCACGTTGCCTGAACCAGTATAAATCCTGTGTCATTGAGTGCTAGGCCACCTCCGATCACAACGTATGATAAAACTACAAATATTCACTAGTCGGTCACTTTCTGCACCGACAGAAAGAAAATGATATCATGCACGCTCGACTACTCCAACTACTTTTCTCTAGTACAAAATCCTATGAGTGTTAGGAAGGCCCCCTCTCTCAAATGCTAGAACAAAGTTTTGGAAGTTGTTAGGAAGGTGCTCTGAATGTCTGAAAGCACCTACAGAGACACTTCCCGGTGGTTCCAACAAAAAGTAACTACGTGTGCATCAAGCAACGGTTGAGGTCGTAAGAGGATGTTTGGTTCGTGATCCCACCTAGCTATCGGTCTGTTCGCTGGTTG
Organism: Miscanthus floridulus; assembly: GCF_019320115.1. Taxonomy (NCBI): domain Eukaryota; kingdom Viridiplantae; phylum Streptophyta; class Magnoliopsida; order Poales; family Poaceae; genus Miscanthus; species Miscanthus floridulus. The sequence continues at coordinate 14,176,498 of NC_089598.1, forward strand.
GTTTCTGGACTGATAAGTCCGACTGGTACTGATTTATTATGAGAGGAAAACACTGTTGGCAGACTAATAAGCCCCGGCTGAAAGCAATAAGTGAACAGGCTATGGCCGCCACACCGTGGCTGAGATTTTTGGTGCCACAACTATGGTAGGAATTTACACTAGAAAAACTGTGGCTGCTAAGAGCATCTCCAACAGTTTGGTAAATGACTTGCCATCCTTCAAAATTTGGCAAAACATGCAAAAATCGTTCTCCAACAGTTTGCCAAAGTTGCTTGCTAATTTTCCCGACTTGCTATCTGTCGTCGCCACGCGCGTATATTTACGCGTGCGCATCGGTGTTGCCATCTTGATCCCGCGCATCTCCGACTTCCTTCCCACACGCGCGCGGACAATTCCACGGCCTCTTCCTACGCGCCGCAAGGCCGGCCGGTGTCCATATATTTCGATCCATCCGTGTTGACCGCATCCACTTCCTCGTCGTGATCGGTGGCTTGCGACGGCGCCAAAGAACCGGGCCGCCGCCACGCCCAGCACCCCGTCGTCGCTGCGCTTGGAGATATCGACCGCCGCCAAGAACCCCGATCGGTCCTCGGAGATCGCCCAGCACCCGTCGTCGCCAAGAACCCCGATCAGGTCCCGGCTGCCTCCACAATTAGGTATCCTGCTTCATCTTTTCCCCATCAATCTCCATGCCTGCTCGATCTTGTAGCCCGAGTTCCACCTCTTATTCAGCTGTAGCCGTCGTTTAGGGTTGTCTGTTGCTGCTCTCTGTATAGGGTTGTGTATGGATTGTTGAATGTCATCCACTAGATCGCTCCTTCATGTTCCTGCGTGTATGTTGTGTAGGTAGTCAGTACTTGTAGTTGATCTGATGGTTCTCATGGTTTGTTGCCGTTGATCTGATGTGGTGACGCTGTCCATGGTTTCTGTTTTCATGCCCAAGTAGATATATATGTCATGTGGTCTACGATGGTACTGTTCCCCTTTATTTCTTTACCGCATCATGTGTAGTCATATTTTTTATGATGTGTACACTCAACAGTAGGAGCCGCGCCACCATGAATTCCTTGCCTTGTTGGTATAGTTTGTCATTGCAGCATGGTCCATTGGACAATTATATTGCTCCCTGATATTATCTCTTTTTGTTTTATAAATTTTGTGTGTAGACTCAACAAGATGGCAGGAGAAGCATTCTTGTCGAACATTCTTCTCAATGGACATTATGGGCATGTTGCTGGTCTAGATGACATCACCTTTCCGATGACACAGAACTCCTAGAGTACTCATGGTATTCCTTCTGAACTTGAACCACCAATTGATGTGGATGTACATGCTAGTCGTAGTACAAAGGGAACAAAGAGGCAAAAGAATTTTCACTGGAAGGAAGATGAAGTAGTATGCTCAGGTTGGTTAAATGTTAGCAAAGATCCAATTCATGGTGCTAACCAAACTCGATCCACTTTTTGGGGTAGAGTTCATTTGTTCTTTGAGAAGAACAACAAAACTAGCTCTGTTAGGATAGAGAGCTCCATCATGCACAGGTGGCTGACAATTCAATATCAAGTAAACAAGTTTCATGCTTGCTATGACGCCATTGAGCGTAGGAATCAAAGTGGATGCACTGTCCAAGACATGGTATGTTGTATATTGGTTGCATGTATTTCCTTTCTATTTTACTTCAATTATTTGGTTTTCAAATATATATATGTATATTGGTTGAACAATTATATTTCCTATGTAGGTTTCAGATGCATTGAAGATGTATACGGAAATAGAGGACAAAAAAGGATTTACGCTTATGCCTTGCTGGAAGATACTCAGGGGGAAGGCAAATGGGCAGCAAAGAGAATAGAGCTTGGTGAGTTGGAGAAACTAGTGAAGCAGAAAATAAACAAGAACACCAAGAAGGCGTCCAGGCCAAGGGAAGAAGAAGAAGCTACCAACAATGATGAAGCTATGGTAGGTGCTGATCAAGAAACCCAAGCAAAAGAAGCAAGGAAAAGGCTAGATGGGGTAAAGAAAGCAAAAGAAGCCCTTAGGCGAGGTGGTGGCGAAGCTTGCATGGAGGCTTTGGACAAGATGTGGGCAAAGAAGGAAGCTTTCGACATGGAAAAAGAGAAGGCAAAGGAGGAGAGGTTTCTTGCTTCTCTTGAGCTAGACAAGGCAACGCTAGAACTTGAGAAGAAGCGTGTGGCAAATGATGAAAAAAGGGCCGAAGCAGAGTTGATGAAAGAAGAGAAAGAAATAATGCTAGTGGACAAGAGGTCTCTCGACCCACTTCAGCTGCAGTGGTGTGAGATGATGCAGAAGAAGATCATGTCAAGGCTTTCACCAAATTAGTTTTAGATATTCTCATTTGAGTTGTGGAATTATCAAGCCTTTAGTTTGTTTTTATTTGAACCTATGTTTCATTCATCTTCAGAAAGAAAGAAGGCATGCCATATCCAAAGGTCGTTCGAAGCAACAACCTCCAAAATTATAGTGGGCTTGTTGACATGCCCCTTGTACTGACCCTGTTTATCATATGGACAGTTCTTCCACGCCCAATGCATACAATCGATGGACCCTAACATTCCTGGAAATCCTTGTTGCTCACCCATTGCAAGTAAGCGTGCTGTGTCCGCCTCATTGGGATATCTGAGGTATTCATCGCCAAAAATTTCAACAACTGCAGCAACAAACCTACGTAGGCTCTCAAGTGCAGTACTTTCGCCAATGCGTACGTACTCATCTGTCACATCAGCTGGAACCCCATAAGTGAGCATACGCATTGCGGCAGTGACTTTTTGGAAGCAAGTCAATCCAAGAACGTTGGCCGCATTCCTTTTCTGCACAAAGTACTCATCGTGTGCTTCAACAGCATTCATTATGCGTAAGAAAAGTTCTCTAGACATCCTGTACCTGAAGAAAACAAAACTAAAGTTTCACAACTCTAATAATATTTGAGCACATGAAACAAATTAATCCGAAGTTAAAGAACAAGAACCTGCGACGGAATATTTTGGGGCCGTATGTTGGATTGTCCGCCAAATAATCTCGAAACATCCTGTCATGGCCGCCTTCTCTATCACGGTTAAGAACTTTATGACCTTCAACAGAGCCACCGTGCCTTCCTTTGGCATTGGAATAGGTTTGCACAATTTGAGCTGCTGATAATATCAGAGAGTCATCATCATCGGATGATGAATCTTCCAATTGTCTTCTCGCTCGGGATCTCTTCCTAGGCATGATTCCTGACCACGAGCAGAGAGGATCAAGAACAAAACCTAGATCACCTGGAGTCCTATAGGAGGTCTACCGGACCTGATGGGACAAGGAGATGGGAGCCTTGGTGGAGTTCCTGACCTGCGACGGGAGGAGTACAAGGGGCATGGCGATCCTGTTCCTGCGGCGGCGCGTACGAGGAATACCGATCGGCCTGCGTATCGCGAAGGAAAGGAAGATGTCGGGGGTCGCTTGAAGGAACGAAGGGAAGCCGTCGGGTGTACCAGTCAACAACCTCAACTGGTGGGCCCTCTTTTTTTTTTGTTTTGGCAAGTTAAAAATAGGGAATTGTTGGAGAGAGCTTATTTTTCACTTGGTATATTATTATAGCAACTTGCCAAAACACAACATTTGGCAAGTGATTTTTACCAAACTGCTGGAGATGCTCTAATACTAAAGTACCAACCAAACAACATCAGTAATTACTGTGGCAGCCTCCACTTGGCGGTTGCATGTGGCCAATGGGAACCGTACCAAACATCGTCTAATTCTCCCAATGCATACTACTAAAAGTCAAATATCATCTTTTGACATTTGTTTTACCTTTTCAGTCCCAAAAGCCTGTTGAACACGGGCACGACGCACGTTTCACCCTGTTCTCCAACCTTTTGTCAGAGCAAGCTATCACTGCTTGTACGTATAAGCTATCCTGGTCATCTGCAATCTGCAAAACCACTATGCGAGCTGATTCGAACGTTCGATGGAGACGTGGAAGCTGAGATTTCCATCCAGTGTGTTGCATTGGGCGTGGCCTCATCACAACATATTATTTCTTTTTGATTCTCTACTGAATATTTAAGAGAAGGGCTTCTTCTAACCCGTCTTTTATTCCTAAAATACCCCTGTACTCTCCATATCCCTTAGATGACAGCCCAAACTTAGGACCCATGCACATACAAGTCAGAACAACTCTCGTCGAATGATGTCACAAAATCCGATTAAAAAACGTATCGGGTCCTGTTACAGCGCACAAGCACATTTGTCATTTGTGAGTATAATCTCTACCTAATATTAAAGAGCGAAGCATTTCTTCCAACGTATTTTTCGTCCTGCTTTATTTTTACTTTTCATACTGCCTTTGTGCCCACTGTATCCCGTATGCGCCCTGGATTCATGACCCGTGCTCCTAAAAGTTAGAATAATTCGTGGCTTCAAAAATACTCCCACAAGTCTATTGTGATCTGTTGCATTAAAAAGGTCCACACATATCCCACGCGGGATGCTGGATGACGTGCTTCGTTTTCGTTGCCGGGCTACCCACAGTACCACACGCGGCAGCAGGCGGTGGCGACCACCGCGCTTACACTAGCACGCATGAGCGAGAGAGGCGGTGTGCGTACACGTGATGGTGGAACCCAAGGCCCCCTGGGCTCTGGGCCGCTAATGTTTTCTTTCGGCACGCATGACATAGCCCAACAAATACTTGCAGCAGGCCGAGATCCAACGGACGTTTCATGCAGTTTTTTTTACAAGTACGTTTCATGCAGGTAGACTTCGTGACGAAGCGTTTCCCAGATTCAACCAGCATGCCGCAGGTAACAGAGTGGCAATCGACAAGGCTAGCTTTTTTTTTGTTTAATTTAAGTTTAATAAGTTCTGTAGGAAATGCCATCAATAAAAATGCTACAAACCATTACACAATCTCAAACTATTACACGTTCCGCATGCAACCATGTTAACTTAATTGATTTTTGTCTAAATTATGATTATTGGAATGGATTTTAATTCCAAGGATCCAAAGAGAGCCTTAATGCGACATGCAAAACTCAAACAAGCTCCAGCAGGGACTGCAGGGTACAGCAACTAGCCAACTACTACTTGAGCACGATTTTGATTCCATCCACGGATCGAGTTTGGAGGCCGTCGGCTTGGTCTTCACGTTTATCATTCACATGATCCTCCAGCTCACTTGGATCACACCACTGTGGTTCAGGAACTGGCCATCTGTTATTCATAATTCATAGCCAAACATAAATGATCAGCAAGTGTATAAATAAGCTGCAAGATTTAATAGCAATGCGATGTATCAGCATTCTTGTTTCTTGGTCTCTGGCCATCTTCAATAACAACGGCCTCCAAACCGTATGCCCTTAAATACGTAGTGTTTTTTGTTTTGAAATATTCCATGATTCCGCGGAGATCTTCACGATACAGGTATGCAGTTCCTATTTCCTTATTCAATCCAATAAAGTTCATGCCAATATAATTACCATTTACATCAACGAGGGGGCCTCCAACAGCAGCCTTAGTGACTTCACATGTGGAGTACCAAAGAATACCACAGTCAAGACTGTCTGTATCGGCAGTCATTTTTCCACTTGTGGCCATTAATTCGCCTGATGTGAAGATCCGCCCAACAGCAAATACCTTTGTATCTATAATATGATCCTCAAGTTCCATAGGAATTGTATGTTTAAGATTCACAGGGTAACGAGCGCGGCAATTCTTGACACTAACTAGAGCAACATTGTAATGTAAACTGTAATGTACCAATGCCCCATCCACACGATGTTTGTTTGGGAACAACACCTCAATCCTCAAGCCTTCAACAATCTTATTGTGAAGATAAGGAGCCGTAACCAAGCACGCTGAAGTCAGAATAATCGGACATGCATCATTGAAGTCAACGAAAACTCCTGTGCATGCAGCAAACCTTGTCTTGCCCTTGAAAGAAGCCAATGCCACAACACTTCGAGATATTTCAGAAGAAACTCTTTTCCTGAAAAGATGCCAGACACCTTCCGAATAGACATTACCGAAATCATCTTAAAATGTTTTAAGCAAAACCGAGCCACTATTGACCATACTCCTTGATGGAATGGGATAACCCAAAGAGTATAGATGCTGAAATAGTTCCTTGTCAACACAATCATATGCCTTAGGATGGAACCAATGCTCCCCACTTATAGTCTCAAACCAACCATTCATACAAACATAGCGAAATGCCCGGCCTCCTTTGCGTGGATATTGACTGTTCGAGAACTATTCTTGGTGGCAAAAAAATCTCGTGGTTCATACCAACAAAGTTTCCATCAAAATAAAAAAATGCCGCCCCTAACCAATTCTTAGAGCATTTATCAGCATCGGAGAACACAAGAGATTCTTTATCTCCATATGAAACTAACCCAGCAGTTACTATTAAATTCCCAAGGAAATCACGCCCTATAGCAGCTATCTTCTTCTTGTGGGGCATGAACTCCATTCCATGATTGAGACGTACACAGTAAACATCAAGGGATCGAGGAAATCACTTTAACAACAACAACCTGACATTCAGAATCATATTCTTCCAGATATCCTACGACAACATTTCCTTCACAGTGTATACTTCAATCTTATTTTCCATACCGTAGTACCATAAATCCTCAACCAAACTTCCTGATGTCACAAACTTCGTGACATTGCTCTGGCATTCTATGGCTATGCCACAGGATTGACTTAACATTATGCGTCCATTGGTCAAAACAAGTAAGACAACACTTCTTGACAAATTTGATGCAACTTCTTCACTCAGCTGACTCCAAATACCTTGATTGTTCCCAGGTAAGTCATAGCTGCAGCTTCTTTTATTCTTGTTTGAGAATTGTGCGATACCATCAGCACCCCTCTTACTTGCTAACATCTTGGTCCAGTGTAGGGGCGGGCGACGTGGTCAGCAGGCACGGGGACGTCCGGTAGAAGGGGGAAGGGCCGGGGGAGCCGGTGTCCGGAGCAGGTCGGGCCTCGTTGTCGAAGTAGGACGTCGAGGAAAACCGGAGCTCGAGAAGGAGCGGCTTCGTCGGAGATGGAGCCGGCGGCCACGTTGCCTGGCAAGGCGGTGAGGCTTCGACGGGGGTGCAAGGCGAAGAGCCGCGTGCGGAGGGAGGAGATCGAGCCGGGGGCGTGGAGGTGAGGAAGGCCGGCGGCGCGCAGATGAGACATGAGAGGTGGTGGGTACGCCACGGGTGGGACACGGCACGATCGTTGCGAGATCTTACGGTATGGAGCCCTACTTCTCCAACAAGGCCAGCTTTATTTGCTTCCTTCGGCACGACTGAATACTCCTTCCATTTTTTAGATGGCGCTACTGGCGCCTGGACGTCCGATCTGGCCGCTGGCTGTTAGACGCTCTTCACATCACCTAGTGCTGCGTGCAACATCGCCGGTCTGTCACAACAAGGACAACCAATATCTGCAACATCAAAAAATATCTTATGCAACATCAATGTCATCCCGGTCACCAGTCAGCAGCCGAACTCCCGCCATCCGAGCGCAGACGTCATCCGCTCAACTCCCCCGCAACATATGTTGATGTTGCGCGCAACATAAACGCGATCTGCAAATACTTGCAACATCATCAGTCTGTCACAACATGGAGAAACAATGTCTGCAACCTCGAAAAATATCTTTTGCAACATAAAAAAATATAGTGAAAATAACGACTTAGTATTCGATCTCATGAGATCCGATTCCAGCCACAACATCGGGGCATGTTGCATGCAGATCGCTCGTCCGTTTGCAGCATGGAGGAACAATATATGCAACAACACCGAAAATTATCCTTTGCAACACCGAAAAACATCAGTCACAACATCTGTAGGTCATGTTGATAATGCGCAACATCGAGCACGACGCCGAGGTCGGCCTCCCTATCTGGGATGGCCGCTGGAACACACACGACTGGACGCACCTCATGCCCGTCGTCACGCCGGCGGCGTACCCCTGCATGAAGTGCACCAACAACGTCCCGGAGCCCACGCAACGGGTCATCGCGGAGCAAATCCACTCCGGCCACCAGGCCTGCCAGGAGATCGCCGTCGATCGTGCCAGCTGGGACGCGTTGTTCCTGCCGTTCCACTTCTTTCGGGCGCACAAGAGCTACCTGCAGGTGGACGCCACGGTGGAAGGCGGCGAGGACGAGCTCCGAGAGTGGAAGGACTCGATGGAGTCGAGGATACGGCAGCTGGTGGCCAAGGTCGAGAGGCACACCGCTGGCAAGCTGCGACCCCCGAAGCAGTCCGTCGAGGGCATCCACATGTGCCTCGCCGCGGCCCCATCAGCGAGGTCGATCCCGTCTGGCGCTCTGCGCTCTGCGCTCATGGCCGACCGCGGGCCTGCCTCCTCGGCTGCGTGACGTAAGCCACAAGTCCGAAATGGAGCGCGTGAGCGTCCGACGCTACGGGCGCTCTAAAAGGAGCATTAGCGTTTTTTACATGTTATAATAGCTTTAATCTAAATTAAATATTTTTATCTTTCATTATTAATTTCAAAAGGTTTTATATAGATTAATAACATAAGGTTTATATTTTTAGGTCTACTGTAAGAAATACTTTCAGAATATATAATTCACGTGCTATGAAAGTATATATTTTTCTAAAAAATGATGATCAAATATAGAAATGTTTGACTTAGAACAAATTGTTGGCACGGCTGAAGTCACACGTTACACGTTGAACCCGCAACTACTCTATTTTTTTTACATGTTATATTAGCTTTAGTCTAAGTCAAATATTTGTACCTTTCATTATTCATTTCAAAAGGTTTTATATAGATCAATAATATAAGATTTATGGTTTTAGGTTTACTGTAAGAAGTGCTTTTAGAATATATAATTTACGTTTTATGAAAGTATATATTTTTTTAAGAAAAATGATGATCAAATATAGAAATGTTTGACTTAGAAGAAATCTTATACAGCGTGTAAAAAAACAGAACAGGGGTGGTGGAACGGCGGAACTAGAGTGTGTGCTTGGCATGGCACGCAGCATGCTCAAGGCGATGCACATGCCTGGCCGTTTTTGGGGAGTGGCGGTGCTGACGGCGGTCTTCGTCATAAACCAATCTCCGACAAGGAGCGTCGAGGGTATGACGCCGCACGGAGCCTGGTATGGTGCTAAGCCGCCTGTACACTTCCTCTGTACTTTTGGCTGTGTCGCGGATATCAAGGTGACTGGCGGTCACCAGAAGAAGCTCGACAAACCGCAGCACCCCGATGGTGTTCATCGGGTATGAACCAGGGAGCACGGCGTATAAGTTCTTCAATCCGAGCACCGGGTGCGTTCACGTCTCGCGCGACGTGGTGTTCGATGAGGGCCGTCCGTTGGACTAGACTGCGGACGCCAACGTTGCGCGCACGGCGGACACCGAGCCGTTCCACGTTGAGTACACATGGTGGTTGACCATCGTGGCGAGCCGGTGGAGGAGCAAGAGGACGTTGCGGAGGACGTTACAGTTGGGGGCAGCCCAGCGCCCTCGGCCGGAGCACCAACGACACCCGGCACGCCTGCGACGGCGTCTAGCGTGGGCTCGCCAGCAGGCGCGCACAACGGCGGCGAATCGCTGGCACATACATCTCCTCCACCAGGCGCAACTGTGGAATTTGCATCCCCTCTGTCCGGTGATCCAAATCTCGACAATAATCATGATGACGCACCCCTCCATTTCCGGAAGCTGGACAACGTCTTGGGGCAGTGGAAATCTCGGGTCTGGCAGAATGGGAGTTCGAGATGGACGACGACCTGCTCCTGGCGGTCGAAGAGGAGCCAGTCATGTTCGTGGAGGCGCGGCGCAAGGAGTGCTGGCGCAAGGCCATGAAGGAGGAGATGGCCTCAATCAAGCAGAATGACACGTGAAAGCTCGTGAACCTTCCTTATGGTCACCGGCCCATCGGCTTGAAGTGGGTGTTTAAGGTGAAGCGTGATGAGGCAAGCGCCATCGGCAAGCACAAAGCCTGCCTTGTGGCGAAGGGGTACGTGCAACAAGAAGGCGTCGACTTTGATGAAGTGTTCACGCCAGTTGCCCGGATGGAGTCGATCCGGATGCTGCTTGCCATGGTGGTGCAGGAGGGCTGGTTTGTCCGTCATATGGATGTCAAGTCAGCATTCCTTAATGGCAAGCTGGAGGAGGAGGTATATGTTTGACAACCGCTGGGCTTTGCTACTGCAGGGCACGAAGGCAAGGTGCTGAAGCTGTAGAAGGTGTTGTACAGGCTCCGACAGGCGCCGCGTGCATGGAACATGAAGCTCGACGGCAGACTGTGCAAGCTCGGGTTCACGCACTGTGCTAGCGAGCACGACATATACACGTGAGGCCACTACTAGAAATATCCAATTCTATGACAAAAATCTTAATGATGAATCTGAAAATATCATAGAATATCGTTTTTTATGATGAATATTTATGTTTCATCATAGATCAGTGGTGACTATCCTTCAACCCTCCCTATCTATGATGAAATCAGGCATCCTCACGTGAAAGCATGATAGAACAGCACATGTTTCATCATAAGAAAGCCTCACACGTCTGTTCCTGCTCATTTATGGCAATCCTCTTTAGAATCGTGACAACTAGGGCTTCATCATTGAACTAGTTACACATCTGTGACAAAGTTTTCAATCTGTAATGTATGGCACCTCGTCATAAATCTCCACATAGTCCTTTCTTCATCCGACGTGTACCTGTGGGACCTGAGGAGATGGCCTCAATCAAGCAGAACGACACGTGGAAGCTCGTGAACCTTCCCGATGGTCACCGGCCCATCGGCTTGAAGTGGGTGTTCAAGGTGAAGCGTGATGAGGCGAGCGCCATCGGCAAGCACAAAGCCCGCCTTGTCGCGAAGGGGTATGTGCAACAAGAAGGCGTTGACTTTCATGAAGTGTTCACGCCAGTTGCCCGGATGGAGTCGATCCGGATGCTGCTTGCCGTGGCGGTGCAGGAGGGTTGGCTTGTCCATCATATGGATGTCAAGTCAGCGTTCCTTAATGGCAAGCTGGAGGAGGAGGTATATGTCCGGCAACCGCTGGGCTTTGCTGCTGCAGGGCATGAAGGCAAGGTGTTGAAGCTGTAGAAGGTGTTGTACAGGCTCCGATAGGCGCCGCATGCATGGAACATGAAGCTCGACGGCAGCCTGTGCAAGCTTGGGTTCACGCACTGTGTCAGCAAGCACGACATGTACACACGAGGCCACTACTAGAAATATCCACTTCTATGACAAAAATCTTAATGATGAATCTAAAACTATCATAGAATATCACTTTTTATGATGAATATTTACGTTTCATCATAGATCAGTGGTGATGATCCTTCAACCCTCCCTATCTATGATGAAATCATGCTTCCTCATGTGAAAGTGTGATAGAACAGCACAAGTTTCATCATAAGAAAGCCTCACGTGTCTGTTCCTGCTCATTTATGGCGATCCTCTTTAGAACCGTGACAACTAGGGCTTCGTCATTGAACCAGTTACACATCTGTGACAAAGTTTTCGATCTATAATGTACGACACCTCATCATAAATCTCCACATAGTCCTTTCTCTATCCAACATGTACCTATGGGACCTGCAGTTACTCATACGTGACGCTTGCAATTCATTATAAAAGTCTCCGCTCGGTCCTTCTCCATCCGATGTGTACCTGTAGGACCCTTCTGCATTCGACCTATGGGACCAGACGTCCGACGTGTCCCTGTGGGACCTATAGTTACTCATCTATGACGCTTGTAATTCATCATAAAAGTCTCCGCTCAGTCCTTTCTCTATCCCACGTGTATCTACGGGACCCGTCTGCATCCGACCTGTGGGACTAGATGTCCGACGTGTACCTGTGGGACCTACAGTTACTCATCCATAACGCTTGTAGTTCATCATAAAAGTCTCCGCTCGGTCCTTTCTTCATCCGATGTGTACCTACAGGACCCTTCTACATCCAACCAATGGGACCTGACGTCTTATGTGTCACGTCTACCTGTGGGATCTTTCTCCATCTCCATCCGACCTATGGGACTCGACTATAAGGAAAATGGACCCTAGGCCCATTTACTTTGGATTTTGGTGTTTGATGATCAACACAATCAAATTAGACTAATGTGTTGGCTAGTGTTTATTTTATAGTTCAATAGGATGCAACACGGACTTGGATCAACTTTGGAACATGAAGAAAATGATCACTCAAAAGAAGACAATGGAGGAGGTGTTGACAGCTTAGGACAGAAGCAAGGAGTCCAACACGCGAGGATGATGAAGCCCTGACAAAGAAACATGAAGAAACAACAAGAGGGAGCACTGCCCTGGTCACCACCCTAGGCATGGCGGTGCACCGCCAGGAGGTGGCAGTGCCACCAAACAGAGGGCTACTGCAACCGGAAGGAGAGGGGGGCACCGTACAACAATGTGTGCACTGCCCTGGTCACCGCCATGGGGTGGCAGTGCACTAGACAGGGGGTGGCGGTTCCACCACCCTAAAATTCCAGAGAGCAGCAACTTGGGGACTTGGGCACCGCCCCCGGTCACCGCCCCTAGGGTGGCGGTGCACCACCTTGGTGAACAGTGCCCCAAGGGTTGGTTGTTAGTGACCAATAGCTAGCTGATGTGGGTGGCACTGCCATGTCCAGTGCCTAGCACCGCCATGTCCGGTGCCCACGCAGAAAGTGGAGCTCGGCCCCAACGGCTATATCTCCACTTGTGGCCTATATATATGACTCCAACCGACCATTTGAAGGGAGTGGGAGCTGAGGGAAGATAGGAGGGTGTTGTTACACATGATTTGTGCTCTCCACATGCATATAGCTTAAAGATCACTTGGTGATTAGCGCAGGTGCTTTGCAAAGTGCTTAAGTTAGTTAGACCATGCCCATATGCGCTTGCTCTAGGCTTAGGTCTAGTTGCTAGTGAGGTTTGTATGCCTCTAAACCCAATGTGCTTGCGCGCACCATGTTTGTACTCGGTGAGGCTTGTAGTCTTGCGAGACCACACCAACCGTGCTTGTGGTGTGGCCGCCACCATGTACCGAAGGGAACAAGGCACACGACGTTTCGGCCAGAAGCTTGATAGTGAAGATGGCAGGGAGCGGTCCAGGAGAGGCTTGCCAGAAGGCACACCGGAGACCCACTTGCACGTGGGGAAGGCCCGGGGCTATCCACGGAGTTACCCGATCGGGAGCTTGGCCCTTGGGAGAGATTCCTTACGAGAGGCTCCAATGAGGACTAGGGGGAAGCTTGAGCGCTTCTCGATACCTTGGTAAAAATACCAGAGTCATCGACGGGAGTTTGCATCTCTACCTTATCTTTACCTTTCGTATTTACATTGTTACCTAGGTTGTGTGCTTTTAGGCTAGTAGATAGGGTTGGAACCTAGGTTGCAAGACTCTTTTGCGGTAGAGATAGCAACACATTAGCAAAACCGTAGTTACACATTTAGATAGATTACTTTCTTGCATATGTTTTGCTAAGGTGGAATTAGAGGCCACAGTTTAGAGTAGATTTTTAAGTTGCCTAATTCACCTCACTCTTAGGATTCATGATCTCTTACAAGTGGTATCAGATATGGTTGGCTCAATTTGGACCTTTGGCTTCACCGCCGTTGAAACTATGCTATTTAGAGTGGTTGGGATGAATACCTCTAGGCCTCCGCACTTTGACGGCACTAACTTCCCCTACTATAAAGCTACAATGGCTTGTCACCTTGAGGCAGTAGATTTGGGTGTTTGGAGAGTCACTCATGACGGGATGAAACCCATTAAGAATCATGATAAACCCACAAAGAGTGAAGAAAAAGAAATTTATTTCAATGCTGGAGTTAAAAATTGCTTGTTTGAATCTTTTAGCATGGATGTGTTTAACCAAGTGGTTAGGGGGAGGTGGAACACACCGCTTGAAGTGCTCACGTGGATGTCTCTCTCTCCACCAATCATCGAAAAGGAGGTATCTTGGGTCAAACTTGTCTGGACCGTTGATCCACTTAAAGAAAAAGCACATCTCATGGGCCTACACAACAAGATTCCAACAAAATATTAGTAACCTACTAACACGAATGAAGAAAAAAATAAAGTGGAAATAATTACTTACATTAAAACGACTGCATGTGTAGAAGCAACACGTTGTTGTGTCTGGATGTCTCGATTAAACACATCGATCGGGAAACTACAGTCACAGTTAGGGGCAGGGCGGTCAGGAGAGATGGGGGCATCTTTGTTAGGCGCGTCGGGGTATAATTCTCTAGAACGACCCCGTTTTCACCAAAACTCCTCCCGATACATGTCTTGCATCTAACAAAAACGGTTGTAATTTAACACAAATCAAAACATCGCAAATTAATGTAAAGGAGAACCATTTGCATTAAAACGAAGAAAATATAACCTACACTTACGAACAAAAATTGACCTTAGACTAAACATGTTAAACATAGTTCTACTTAACTAATTAACCTTGACATTGACAATCCTAATCCTTATCCTTGAATCCAACGTTCTAACGAACTAATATTTTCCTTCAAACCCTAATTACCAAATCTTAGCCTTGAATCCACCGTTCAAACAACTAATAAGAGCATCATTACATTGACCAAGACCGAGGAGGAGCTTGGGGGAAGGTAGGAAGGGGGCCGGTAAGGGAGGGAAGGGCGGCGGCTGGGCGCGGGGGAGTCGGGAGGTGGCGGCATGGGCGCCTCGAGCGGCCTCAGCTCCAGTCGGGCAGATAGACAGAGGGACGGAGCCGTGGCCTCAACTCCAGTCGGGCAGACAAACAGAGGGAGGGAGCTCGCGGCGCAATGATTGAGTCGGGCCTCGCCGCGCCATGATCCACGGCGTGGCCACCTGGCCACGTCATCGGCCAACGCCGCGGCTGACTGCCATGTGGCCACCCCCGCTGCGCCGCCATGCATGGCGCGACAGCGTGATTTTGCCGCGCCATGCGAATAGGCGTGGCCAAAAGTGTTAGTTTTGAAAAAAAGTTAAACAATGTCATATTTGAAAATACTTTAAAAAAGTGTTAAAATAAAAAATTCACCATTAATTGCACGTAATAACCGAAGAAGAATGTGGAGAATTAACTTGTACTTTAATTAATAATGTACAGCCCACAACGTATAATTAGTAAATTTATCATAACAAACATAGATTATGCAGTATCTGAATGGGTATATATACAGTGGTGTATTTGAAAATGAAGAGAGAGAGAGACTAACGGTAATCAATTATGATTAGCTGTACATATTAAATCTCTACTATAATGGACCAATCAAAATTATGCTCAGTCTACCTAGAAAAACGCTCCCCGCTGAGAGCCTTCACCCATCGTGTACCTAGAAAAATGTACATAGAAATTTATCTCCGTTAAAATCAAGGGCTAATAAAACACCTAGACAAATCGGATCGCCGCGATTCGATATGGGAAGCTAGGCTTCTCACCCCGCGCTCTCCATCCCACGTACGCAGGCTTCAACGCGCCCCACACACATCGCGACCAGAGATCGAAGCCTGGGAACACCGAAAAAAATGAAACACCTCGTTCGATTCCCACCTCCCCCGATCTTATTCCTTTTTTTAGAAAAAAAACACAAGGCACACGCGGACAGGCTACAGCGCCTAGCTGCGGGGCTCTAGGGCTGCATGCCGCGGCAGCGGTGGCGGCGCCAGGCTCCCGCGGTGGCCGCCTTCCGACGCAGATGGGCCCCGGCGGCTGCTACCCCTTTACCCGCTCCTCCGTGCATCTCTGCCTCCCTCCCTCCCGATGCGAGCAGGCCGGGGGCTTGGGGACCGCGGCGGGCACGGGCGTGGAGCTAGGCGCCCTGCGCGAAGTGCTGGCTCGACTGGGCTGTGGAGGAGCAACCGCCGGCGTCGGAGCGGCGCAGCCATAGGGCGGCACGACGTGGAAGGGAGTGGAGCGCGACGAGGAGGAAGAGAAGGTCCTTGATGCGAATTTGCCGTAAGTTTTTGATTTTTGGCACATGTTGTGGTTCTTGGACGAGATCTGTGGCTGTGGCTTCAACAATCCCGCCTGAATTTTATCTTTTCGGAGAGGTAGTTTAATTGCTACGGTTTCTCAAATCTTGAGGATTTTTTTCTCACCATTTTCTATCACAATTTCTCTGTCCAGTTTGGGTGAGCACGCCAATGCCATCATGGCGAACGGGAGGCTACAGAAGCAGGCGTTGATTCGCCGCGGAGCCTGTTCCTGGTAGCGGCGCCAGCGCCACACTCCGAGCTCAGCCCGATCACGCGGCCGTGAGACGCGGACCACCGGCACGGCCACCAGCGCATGTCGTCCGAGTGCTTCCTCGCCGACGAGTAGCCGTCGTCGCCGGACGACCTTCTCAACGAGCCCAAGACGCCGTCGTGGCTGGACGACCTGCTCCAGTATATTGCATAGCTCGAGAGAAGAGTTCAGCCCATACAGGTAATCCTTTTTTCCCGAAACCAACCATATTAGTCATTTGTTGCATGAGTTAGAAACCTTAAACATCCTATATAATTCTTAATTTTTTATGATTGCAGACAGATGGGATAGAAGTAACTGCTTAAATGGATTTTCTCGGACAGCAAAATATCATGTTAGACTTAGAAAATAAAGCCTTGAAGCAACTGCTTGAGAGTCTGTCTCACGAGCATTTCATTAAACACTGTAAGTATTCCTCTTTCTTTGCCGGAGTTTCTTTGGTGACATGTCTTCTGTACTTATGAATTGTGATAGCAGTCAGGTTTCTGATCCCTGAGTTTGGTGAATGGATGTTATATGTTAAAATTTTATTTTGAAAATGATTCTTGTGATGGAGCTGTAGATATGTTAGGAACCTGTAAAAAATGTTTTTTGTTGTAAACTAAGTGCCAACTATATGCCTCCAGTTCACATGTTCTTATAATGTTTTAGTTCTAGCTAAAAAAGAGAGAGGATTACCATATTTCATCATTTTCATGTTTCTGTCATAGGTTGTCAATCTTTTTTAATTTTCTGAAGTTATGATAAAATATACAGGGGACCTATTCAAACAATATAGCTATTAACTACCTAATATATTTTTAATGACAAATTATAGTACAGATGTAGCATATAAAAAATAGAATATATTCAGCAGGTGTAGCATCAATGAGATTATCTGGACCCTTCCCTTTAAATTATCTACACTATAAAGGACCAATTGAAATTATACAAGGTCCACTCATAATTTAGGTCACCCACAGTCATAACTTTCCCTCCGTACACTCCAAAATGTGCATAAAAAAATACATAAATATTGAAATCATGGTAATAAAACCCTTATCAATTGGCTTCAATAATATTGAACAGTTACATGAATATCCTACTCTGCCCCTGGTGTTATTTAATTCTGCTTAAATAGAAAATTACAAATTCTGTCATGCTTTCCAAGATGCCTGTCCAGACATTCATATTATATCAAAACTGTAGTTACCTAAATTAGATATATGAAAGAAGATGTAACTGCTAAACTAAACTTTGTTTCTTTCTGCAGGTGTGGATTACGAGTACAAGGCCGTGAACCTTCTCAAGGGTGAGCAGTCTGATCCAGGTGCGCTGGTGCTACTACTTGTGATACCTACCTTATAATACATTGCTTGAATAAGTAGTATTAGGTACATGATCTTGCCCGTGCGATTGGAAATGTCATTTTGCTCCCTTTTCACGCATGAGTGTGGTTCGGCTGTGTTAACACTGATTAAATTATTCTGGACGATTTTGTAGGATAAAGCTCGTTGCAATTAGATTATGCAGGGAGCTTTATTTGGAAAGTCGCTAATACGTTGATCTTTATGAGATGCATTGGTTGATGGCAATTCTGTAATCGGTGACTCTTACGCGATAGCTTTGCCCAGAATCAAGATTTTTGTTTTATTGTCTCAGTATTGGTTATCAGTTATCACTTGAGTTATTTGTTCCTTTGTGGCTATGCTATATTTAGAGGACAAGTACCCAGAGCCTCCTCTTCTACCTCAAGACCTTCAAAAGAAGGCTTTGGTAATTGTAGGTTCTGCAACCCCTTTTTTCATGATTGCGACCACATATTGTTGAAGGTGATGTGACTATTCAAACTAGCTGATGGAAATTCAGGACAGAACATTGTTATTGTGATTGAATAACTAGCTGATGACCGCACCCTTCCATAAGCAGACTAATAGGAGGCGAAGCCACTAAATAAGTAGCACAACAAAGGGGGCAAAAGGGGGATAATTCAGTAGCTTAATTCAATTGCAGATATGGATAAATCAATAAATATAGTTCATCTTGGGCCTATATGTTGGGTTTGTCCACAACAATGACTGGAAGCAAGTATTGACTCAAAGAGAGAGAGAATTTTAATTGAATTTCCATAATCTTGTGCTAAACTTTCCACCTATGTGAACAAGCAGGCATGGCAGTTCAATTGGAAGAAAATAGCAGTGGCTTATATTTATCTGCCATTGGTGAAATGAAAGCAGCACCAACTATGGAAAAATGTCGTTGTTTGGTTGTTTTCATGTGCATCCCTGAAATGAAGCGTGGCGTTAGCACGAGCACTATACTAGTCTATATAGTATCTACAAAACTTGTAACAGAATGGAGAAATTTCCTCGCGCATTTGTTTACAAAAAGCATCCAGAATCAGCAAGGAAAGAGTCGGCGATTGAGAACACTAGGAGGTGCAATACAAATATAATGCATACTTAATTTGAATTACAATCTCATGTACTACTAGTACACTACTAGGAGCATGGCAGCTTGAAGGTTCAATCAAGTAATTTAAAAAATATTTTTCCTCATAATGTACCTTCCATGCATGCATTCAACTACTTTGATATGACTAGCGGGATTTTGACTACAGAAAAAAAAAAGCACGTTAGTCAGATGGGAACGGCCCTGCCTATAGTGCGGATTTTGCACGTAGACGGTCTTTTCCTGTAATCATTGTGACTATGCTAACAGACACTTCTGAATTCTGACGAGGTGGCTTCATCAGGTAGATACAATGTCCGTTGAGATACACTCTACTTTAAGGTACTACTTTCAGATAGATAGATGGATCAAAAGTTAACAATGACTAGTTTCAGGTAAATTAAAAGCAACCAAACGCAGCTTCATCTGAACATTAAAATTTTCAGGTGGCGAGCAGGCAACATATAATGCATGCATTGTGTTGGATATATGAGATATGTACTGAACCTCACTTGAAATTGATCACAATGCATGCGGCTCGATACAACGCTTAGCTGCAGCTTGCAGGTGGATCACAATTTGCATTGCTGGACCTATATCAAGTACATGAATCAGGACCTGAGTAAATTCAGGTGAAAGTGAAACCAACAACAGTGCAACTGGATCAGAACACTTTGCAAGTCGGATCACTGAATAATTATCAGAAGACGATCGAAAACATCACTACTATAAAAAAAACATTTCTAGGGGTGGCCGGTAAGTCTTTGTAGGGGCGGTTTGGCCAACCGCCCCTACCGAACCGTCTCTACAAATCATGTATTTGTAGGGGCGGCTCGTATTAACAGCCGCTCATACAAATCGATTTGTAGGGGCGGCTGTAGTACCAGCTGCCTCTACAAATACCTATTCGTAGGGGCGGTTCAATCTAGAACCGTCCCTACAGTACGTTTTCCCGCCAAAAAAAAATTCAAATTTACAATTCAAAATCGCGTTGCCAAACGTCCCGCGACTAACGTTCTGAACCGTGTTCGTGTTGCCGAACGGCCCGCGACCAACGTTCCAAACTGCGTTCGCGTTGCCGAACGTCCCGCGACCAGCGTTTGCGTTGCTGAACGCCCCGTGACCAACATTCCGAACCACGTTCGTGTTGTCGAACACCCTGCGACCGCGACTACAAGCACAAGAGTATTATATAAACTACAATTACAAGTCCAATTCACAAGAATATATACAATCCATCATTAAATATATAAATTCCATACACGTTGTTATCAACGTCCTAGAGCTAGCCTTTTAGTCTCATGAAGGTGTTGGTACTGAGGATTTGTACCTAAGTCAGACTCTTGATCATGGTAGGCGCCTCTGACGTGTACAATCTGATCCAATATGAAGTTGCAAAGGTCGCCGACGAGCTCTAAGAGTTGGTCATCCTTGTATGGGTCTCTTTTCATTCCTTTCTCTTCTCTTCAGTACAAGAGAACAAGTTTTGGTTTAGTATTTCATACCATGTACGAAGTTTTTATACTACGGGTGAAGAGATTCAAACTTACCCTTAAGGGGTGTCTCCTGTAGGCACCGGTGTTACTCATCATAGAACATGTATAGTATCCATAATGTACACTCCTAGGCTTCTGCTTGGGGCACTGTGTGTTTTGCATATGAAAATATTAAGTAATGCTTTTGACAGCCATATATCGAAGTACTGAAGAAGTAAGTTGCACTTACCGCACATAGTGTTTTTATAGCCAGCTTTTCCTTCCTTGTTGGATCATACCTTCCGTGATGATTAGTGACATAGAACCTAAATGCCATGTTTGAATTATTTTAGCAAATACAACTTGTTAGAATCCAAAAGTAAACGTTACAAGTACGTATACAAACATATAAGCTAATGAGGATTGTCGAGAATCGATATGAAGTCTTTGTATATCACCGAATCCCTATCTATTGAATCAAAGACCCATGCCATGCTCCTCCCGACATCGACGGCTAATGAGGATTGTCGATATGTATACGTCTTGAGAATCGATATGAAATCTTTGTATGTCACCGAGTCCCTATCTATTGAATCAAAGACCCATGCCATGCTCCTCCCGACATCGACGGCTATACAAATCCAGTGGTTGCTGCATGGATTTAATCATAGAACTAGATAAGCTCTTTTGCATCGAATAAAATATATCGAACAAAGCTTTAAGTATAGAGTTGAACTTACTCGAAGTTGTATGGTAACCATATAGTAGAGTGTTGTTGGAGTTTTTTGAAAGCCAGGGCAATGTATGCCGCAACCTTAAGGGACTCTTCCCTTAGTTTCGCCGTACGGATGCGCTCTTTCTCCCGAAGAGTCTTTGTAGCAGCTAGCTCTTTGGCATCCAGTGTTCACCGTTTAGGGTAATTAAAATTTGTTTGGGCTATAGCTTGAGGGTCTAGATACCCGGCTTTCACACTTGGCATTTGTTTGACAATGTGCACTTGCATTCTACAAATCATGGCGTGGGTTAGTTACAACAAAATTCAAAGATTACATTCATATGATATCGGGAGGACAAGGACTTAAAGGCACCACGTGTGAATTAGATTCATCTCCATTTTTCCTAGGTGAAAGCATGTGTGCATGTCATTAAAGTCAAAGACAATTTTCCCGGCTGGGCTTCCAAATGTGCCGGTGGGGAAGCATGCTTGTATGAGATCTATGCTCGTTGGGAGAACACGCAAGTACCAATCATGGAACCTTCTCATTCCAAGTGGTAGGCGCTTGATGTCCCGGTTTGGTAGGAAGGGCTTGCCTCTTTTATATGTTTTCGGGCAATCCTTTGACCATTCGATGGCATCAACATTTGGATACTGCTTTGTAATTTGGTGGAGTTTGCTAGTGACGGCCTCCTTAGAACCCCGTGATGGGACTTTTTTAACTTGGTTCTTAGGCTTGAACTGGTCATAGGAAAACCACTTGGACACCGACAAGACGTCTTTGATCGGAACATAAACTGGCCTTATGGTGATTGGATGCTTCTTTCAAAGTTCCCATTCAGGCATGTCCTCATCTTCTTATGCATCACCTTCTTCAGGAGGCACTCGTTGTTCATGTATCGGCTATGCTTGTTAAGAAGACTGTGGTATCTCATGATGCACTTGCTCGGTACGAGCTAGAGAAGGTTGTGGCATCTCATCAGGCACATGCTCGCTGGGAGGAGGGGAAGAATGTGGCATCTCAAGAATGTGGTGGTCACGAGACGGTGAAAATATCTCCCCGACCTCAACAACTCGCTCCAAATTTGGGAGAGGGGGAGGCGGCAAAGAAGCAGTCAATATAATATCCCGTTTGTGCTAGAGGATGAACTGCCCCATAACGTCTCCGAGTAGCACTAGCCCCTCAAGAGTTGCGTAGTCTATCCTCCACTGTATGAACTCGGGCTTCACTATATACACCTCGACCCTAGTGTAGTCCGGTGGTATCTTATTATTGTGGTGTAAGCCACCGAGAGGATGCGCCACACCCGTTGCCACCTCCATCATAGTGTTCTGCCGGCCGCTGAGAAACACCATGGTGCAACTAGTTGGTTCCCGTATGCGATCGACGGGGGTTGTGGCTACAGTGGAACCTTGGCTGCTAGGAACTTTTGGAGGGCTACCAACTAGTGCCAGTTCTTCCGGCGGCGTCACTAATATCCGTGGCTCCGTAGACAGTCCTTGCTCCTCCAGTGCCTTCGCAACTAGAGCCTTCACTTGGAGCTCAAGACTAGTCTCCCGATCTCTGCCATGTTTCTTGTACATGTGCCTGTCCTCTTCGAATCCTTGCTTCCATGTCGTCCTTTTCCCTAGCCCCCTGGTGCGGCCTGTGTGCTCCTTGTTTCCCAAGCCAAGGCTAAGCTCGTCCCTCTCTCTAGAAGGATTGAATGAGCCCTTCTTCTTGCCTTCGGCATATTTCAGTATCCTTGATACTGCCTCTTGGGTCTCCGGCTTATCAAACTTAAGATTACCGCCGGATGATTCTGCACTCCTCGCATATATCCAATTCCTTGAGCGTACCTTCAAATTTATCACATCGATATTCTCAGTAGCTGCGGCCTCTTCGTCCATCTTCTTAAACTGCTCTTCCTTGGCATAGTAGCCATCGGGGCCTAGATGATGGTGGTGTTTGTTCCTCTTCGCCAGCTCGGTGTTACGGACACTGAGCTCCAATGTCTTCGGTGAAGTCTTTTGAGCCACGAGCTCCTCCCATTGACTAGGAGTTATTTTGTCGAACTCATTGAAGGGAGTTAACCCCTTTTGGATATACTTCGTGTTAAGCTCCGACCTCCAACGTCGGAATGACTCTCCCATCATCCTAAAAGTATTTTTTTACCAGTTCATGTTTACCCTCTGGAAATCTAAAATTGAGCTTCAGCTACCTATCCCATAGTGCATTCTTTGTGTTCTCTGGTACCTCTTTCCAGTTAGGGATTGCTGGGTTCAATTTATCTCTTACTAGGGCCCCGATCGCATTACGGAATCGTTCTCTTAATTCCTTTAGCTCAAGGATCTCCCCTGCTGGCCCGACCTCCGTTATCATATAGCATGCCTTATCTAGATATAGATTTCCTTTTCTATCCCCTCGTTTCCTCTTAGACTTGGTAGTCATGGTTGTGTCTTGAGGTTGTGGAGCAGAGGCATCATGATCCATCTCTGTGGCTGTTGCCTCTACTCTCCTTTCCTCTACTCCATCTTGTCCAGTGAGATGCTGCGGATGTCGACATCGTCTTTTCCGAGTTTTAGGAGGGACCTATATATACGACAGGTCAAAGTGTTAGCAGAGGTAACACAACTAAGCTTTAGCAAAATTTACAAGCTAAGGCTTTTTTCCTACCTCCTCGTTCGGGTCAAAATGCTTGTCCAAATCTTCCTCTGTTGGCCTCCTTCTAGCTTCACGTGGGAAAGGATCCTCAGGACTTTCATATCCCTCTTTTGAGTCATCATCATCCTCTTCTTCTTCGCCATCAGCAGCCTCTCCTGCTCTTCCTTCTGCTCCCCCTTCCTCCTTGTCACATTGCTCCTGAGTAATCATCACTTCTAGATCCTTTTCTAACTCGTTATCGAAATGCTCCTAAGTTAGCTGGTCCTCTAGTGCTTGCTCCTCATAGGTTGGCTACTCATCATGCTCGGGGCATCGGGCTGCACTATCTGGTGTCCGCGACATCATTTTGCGCTTTGTTCTAATAGATGCAAGAAAGTGTGCTTTAGATACGTGATAAGGTATAAGAAATAAAAAAGGTCTATAAACCAAAGTAGTCCTATAAAACAACAATATATCAAAAAATGAGTAGTAGCAGTAGTAGAGGCATCAGAAACATGTCAATCATCATTTGATCATGAACTTGGAGCATCAAGACATCATAACAGAGAAGAGAGGAGAAGGTAATGTAGGGGCGGCTGCTAATGATGTCAAGTTCCTCACAAGTTCTTGATCATCAGCTCATATTCCATATAATGTATGGACTTGGACAATTTCATCATCGGTAAAACAAAGGAGAGGAGGGGAGAGGGGAGATTTGGCAAAAAAAAAAGCAACAACTGCTTAACAAACATAGAGAGGAAAAGATGTAAAAAAAGCAGTTGCTGCTTCCCAAACATAGAGGTAGGAAAGATGGCAAAAATAGAGGAGCGGGGAGGAGTAGAGTGGAGTAGAGGAGAGTAGTAGTAGAAGTAGCAAAAAAAGCAATAGCTGCTTAGGAGAGGAGAGGAGTAGAGTGGAGTAGAGGAGAGTAGTAGTAGTAGAAGAGGAGTGGTAGAATAGTAGGAGAAGAGCAGGAGGACAGTATAGTAGTAGAGTAGTAGTAGGAGTAGCAAGTAGTAGCAATAGGAGTTGTAGGAGACCAACCAGTAGCCACTAGTAGTAAGAGTTGATAGAAGACAGAAGATAATAAGTAGCAATAGTAGTAAGTAGAGAGAGTAGGAGTAGTAGGAGTAGCAAGTAGTAGTAGCAGCCAAATAGAGACAAAGAGAGTAGTAGTAGTAGGAGTAGCAAGTAGTAGCAGCCAGCAGCCAGCAGCCAAAGAGAGACAAGCAACCAACCAGTAGCCAACAGCCAACTAGCAGCCAGCAGCCAGCAACAAAACTGTTCATGGTAAGTTGGTAACCTTGACACACAAAAATAATCTAATTCCGAATATAACAAGCATATTACTCAGAGAAAGGCCATATAAAAATGTGATATAAATACACAGGAGATATTCGAAAGCTTGTATAGAATAAATACAGCTACTCAGGCTCATATCAACATTAAAAATGGCATGTAGATGGAGACAAATAAACATATTTGTTTATTTATATTTGCTCTCAAATCAGCGGGTTGCTGCACGAGGCAGCTTTCCAACGCTTGTTGGTGATCTCAGATCCTAGACGAACGTGACAGTCCTCCTTAGCAAATATAGGATTTTTAGATCAAAGATTAAATGCCTAGAAAGACAGCAATATAATTGAGTACCAGGTTACTAAAGTTTTAGAATAGTACATAGATATTAAAAGTAACACAGGTTTTTTTATTGCAGTGACACATGTTATATGCTCATAGGTTTAACTAACTGATCAGTAAGTAATCAGTTCAAAAGTAGAGATAAAAATACTAGGCAGGTAATAAGACAATGCTGAAAATAATCAACACTCTAAAACCCTTGACTGTCACGTTGTCTCGCTACACCGCATTGTATCATCGAGCAATTTAATCCGCCCACGCAATTGCAATCACACCCAAGTAACACAGTACTAGCAGATTGTACAAATGTAAATATCTGAACTGAAAATCGAGAGGGGCAACTATGATAGGGCTAGCCCCGTCCATTTGATAAGTAAATTTAGTGCATAATTCACATGTAAGACAATGTTTTGGACAATCCCATTACGTAAAATAGATGGGGCTATACCTGGATGTACGTGCTGCATTTAACTTAGTGCTAGTAGAAGATTGCAGTCATAGATTGAATAGGTTGATGGCTATGTAGAAATCATTACTAGCAGCAAATGAACCAAACAAGTGAAGCAAATGAACCAAAGAAGCGAAAGAGATTTACTTCAGTTGTTAATGCATAAAATATAGAACAGGTGTTTTTGTTTTTTCCACTTTCATATTTATCATTGCTTACTTAAGTTGAGAGGAACTATATTTCTTAGTTATTCATGCATCAAAATGTATATATCATTACTGTAGTTGGATGTTTAGTCAGCTAGCTCTCCTACTTTGCTCTCTTCAGTTCAGAAGAGACACAAAAGATTTTGTTCAAAGAAATAAGTTGTTTGGAAATATTTCACTATATGATTAAGGGGTCAGGATCCAATTGAAAGATGCAATCACTTAGGGCAGATTTATTCTTGTGACCAGTCAACTTATGGAACAAGAACCTCATGGTACCATTTAGGGAACTTGTGCCCTGAAGATCCCACTCAAAGGTCAGGACATACAAAGAACAACAAAGGAACACCGAAGCAACCTTTCAGCATTGACGCTTGATGCAAAGCGCTTGCTGATATGGTTATAATTGATGAGATGCCTTTTAGAATAGTTTCAAGAGATATTCCAAAATGCTACAGCCCCGGTTTCAACCACCTTCTAGAGTCATAGTACCAAGGGACTATTGGTAGTGATATATTGAAGAAAAAACCCAAGTTGAAGAAGGTTTTGGCAAATCAAAGAATCTGTCTAACAGATACTTGGACATCAAATCAAAATTTAAATTATATGTGCGTCACTCCACATTAGATTGATGATGAATGGAGGTTGCAGAAATGATAGTTCTAGATGACCATAAAGGAGTAACCCCTAGAAAAAGAGTTGAAGAATGCTTGCTGGAGTGAGGTATCAATCATTTATTCACAATCACAGTTGACAATGCGAGCTCCAATGATTGGTTGATTCTATATTTGAAGGGAGTGTGTAAAGACGGTAAGAGGGTTGTGTTAAATAACAAATCCCTTTCATGTAGATGTTGTACCCATATAGTCAACCTATTTGTGAAGAGAAACAAAGATTTTAACATCTCTTCTAGCAAAAGATGTGCTTGTTGTGCCTACTTCTACAGTGCCTTCGGAGTCGGTTTTTAGCAAGGGTGGGAGGATTATTGACCCACATCGGTGCAACTTATCAATTAGCACAGTTGAAGCCTTAATTTGCACACAAAGTTGGCTGCAAACATCTCATAGCAAAGCAAGTGTAAGAGAGGCGGTTGGAGACATTCAATCCCATTACGTAAAATCGAAAGAGTGGCAATAGACACAAGTAGGCAACATTAGAAATCCTACAGCAGGCCCATGAAATTTCCAGATTCCAATACAAATTGATGGCCAAAGGATAAGGTATGCTATGACCCAATCAAAAGTACCACTAAATCAACATGAATACATAAACCGGTGTAGATCATAGCAATGATTCATGATCAGGCAAGCCAAACAGTGAAGAAGGAAGGGGAGAGAAGGGAGCGGGCATACCTGGTGGGTAATCATCGCCGGTGAAGAGGTGGCGAAGTGGGGCAGGGTTCGCCCAGCCGTTGGAGGGGGCACGCGGGTGCGTCGCCGGCCGGGTGCGCCACAGCAACTCAAGCTCGGAAACCCTAGCTCGGAGGCCGCCCACCGGTGTAGGTGCAGGGAGGCCGCCCGTCGGTGGAGGTGCGCGGAGGCCGCCTACCAGTGGAGGTGCGCGGAGGCCGCCCGCCGATGGAGGTGCACGGAGGGCCGCCCGCCGTTGGAAACCCTAGGGCGGGGAGCAGGTGCACGGGTGTGGGGAGGGGGCGCGCGGGTGCGCCGTGGCACCTCAAGGTCGGAAACTAGCGCCGCCGGCCGGTTGAAAACCCTAGGGCAGGGGAGGAGTAGACATGCAGGTGCGGGGAGGGGGCGCAGGCTGGCGTCAGGACAGGTCCGGCCGAGAGGCGGCGTCGGCGGGGCAGCCTTACGGCGTCGAAGGAAGAAGACAGCGCCCAACAGGTTGACTCCCATGCGTCCTTGTATTTATACTTGGGACTATTTGTAGGGGCGGTTCCTGATCCAGCTGCCCCTAAAAATTTATTTGTAGGGGCGGTTCCTGATCTAACCGCCCCTACAAATATTTTCTATTTTTTAAATTATAAATTCTATATTTTTATATCATAAAAACACAAAGTAATATAAAAAAATATGTATATGCACAAATATAATTTTTTGTATTATTCTATATATGAAGAAATATATATATATATAAACAATTGTAGTCAAAACAATATAGAAAACAAAAAAAACAAAAATTAAAAATTTGAATTTTAAAACTTCGACTACAATTTTATGACATTAAATGAAATAAAATGAAAATGTTGTAAACATAAAAGTTGTATAACTCATCAACATGTACAACTTTTATTTTGGTCATCTTGTAATATGACTTTGTTTGAATGATTCAAATTTTGAAATTCAAACAATTTCAACTTTAAACAATATTTCAAAAGAGTAAATGATTTCAGATGAAAAACTCATGAATACCAAAGTTGTAGAACTCATCAATATGTACAACTTTTATTTTGATCATATTTTCATTTGACCAAATTTGAACAGTTGAAATTTTGAATTTCAATAAATGGCAACTTCAAACAAGATTTTAAAACCTTAAATGATTTCAACAATAAAAGTCGTGAACATAAAAGTTGTTGAACTCATCACTACCTACAACTTTTATTTTGGTCACTTCTTCATGTGACAAAGTATTAGTAAACATTGTTCATAAATTCACGTATGACTCATAGTTTCATGAACTATACAAGAAACATGTTGATTTGTGAACAATGTTTACTGTCACTTTGTCAGATGAAGAAATGATCAAAATAAAAGTTATAGAACTTGATGAGTTATACAACTTTGGTATTCATCACTTTTTTAGCTGAAATCATTTAATGGTTGAAAATCTCGTTCGAACTTGTCATTTTTTTTAAATTTGAAAATTTAAAGTGCTCAAACTTTGTCAAATGAAAAGAATGCCCAAATCAACACACTTACTTGATAGGGCAAGATTTAGAAAATTTTAGGAAAAAATCATCTTACAAACACGCATGCAAAAATATGTAGTCTTACACACGTACAAAAATATGTAGTCTTACACACGTACATAAATATATAGTCTTACACACATGTATAAATGAAGTCTTACAAAGTCACACTTACACAAACACTCCACGTTCAACAACTAGCTAGCTCGCTGTAACGACTTTTCCCTTGACACCTTTCTGTTCCCATGGTATTATGTCTTTGGGGAGGTTTTTTTCCACAACACTGATCTTCTTAGGAAAGTCTATGAATAGCGGCATCTCATCGTAGTTATTGTAAGCTTCAACATCGTCCACACCATCAACTCCAATAATGTGCTATTTCCCAGAGACAACCACGTGCTTTGTCTTCTTCTTCGGAGGGAGGTTACTTTATGGGTCAGACATATAGAAAACTTGTGCGACACGTGAAGCGAGCACCCAAGGGTCATCTTGGTAGCCTAGATTTTCGAGGTCTAGGACTCTCAATCCGATCTTGTTCAGTTGGTGTTGTTTGATCCAACGGCATCGAAATAGGGCCACCGTTATATCCCTTCCATAGTCAAGTTCCCATATCTCTTCAATGATGCCAAAGTATTGGATCTTTTGTCCTAATCCATCGAGAGTCTCTATTCGAACGCCATTGTTTTGGTTCACATATTTACTATCCTTTGCGTGGGTATAGTACATATACCCATTGATGTCATAAGCATTCCAAGATGTCACTTGTCTCGATGGCCCCTCTGCCAACCTACTAATGGTAATAGAATCTATGGTTTCTCCAGGCAGTATGTTTTGGTCCTTCAACCATGTAGTTAGTCGTTGCTTGTGTTGTTTCATAACCCAATCATCCGAACGGTCATTTCTCTCCGCCATAATGATAGACAAGTGTTCATCAATGTACAGTTGCATCAGTTGTGTACTCTGCAAGACACTATAATGCGCCCGACTCACCTCTTTGTAATCATGGCCGATGAACACTTTTCTACCACTAGTGCCCTTCCTAGCCAGCCTACCCTTGTGACGAGAATCAAGTTTACCAATCCCTTTCTGTACTTTTAGGTACTCTTAACAGTACTCGATGACTTCTTTAGTACTGTAACCCTCTATCATGGAGCCCTTTGGGTATGCTCGATTATGCACGTATCGACTTAGAACCAACATCAACCACTCATAGGACCACATTTCATGCAAGTAGCAAGGGCCCAGCGCCTGTATCTGATGAACCATGTGAATCATGAGATGTGGCATTATATCAAAAAAAGCAGGAGGTAAACACATCTCCAGTTGGTTTTGTGTCTCCACCACAAATTCATGTAGGTCACTCAGCTCTTGCTTGCCAATCGTCTTCTGTGTGATCTTCAAAAAGAAGTAGCACATGCAGGTGATAGCTATTTTCAAGAACTCTAGCTTTATAGCCCTGATTGCAATAGGTAGAAACACTATCAGCATCACATAGCAATCGTGAGCCTTGCAGTGTGTTATTGACAAGTCCTTCATCGACACTAGCTTCTTCACATTTGCTGAAAACCCAGTCGGGACTTTGACCCCCCTTAGGAAAGTGCATATAGCTTCTCTTCTCGTCTGGTGTTAGGTTGAAGCACGCCACGAGCAGAGTGAATTTTCCATTAGCCTCAGGTATCGGGTGAAGCTGTGGCATCACGTTTAGCTGCACCATGTCTTTCTGTGCTTTCAGACCATCCTTTGACTTGCCTGTGTCCATCAAGGTAGCAATGAGACTCTCAAAGACATTCTTCTGCACGTGCATAGCATCAATGGCATGGGGGACCTCCAAGTCTAGCCAATAAGGCAGATACTAAAAGAAGATCGATTGTTTCTTGAAAGGTACGCCTTCGACAGGAGGTGTGCTTCTATCTTTGTTCGTCCCATCCGGATTCTTCTTTCTATAGACGACGCATATATTTTTTCACCATTTTGTACACGTGTTCTCCATTATGATGTCTCTCTAGAGGGGGTTCAATCTTCAAGGCATTGTCATAAAATCTAAAGAACAATTTGTTGTGGTACTTGTGACTTGTCTTTAAGAAGCATCGGTTCCTTAGGTAAACTATCTTCTTGGATGCATCCAGGTACACCCATGTAGTACCATTCAAGCAAACCAAGCATCCCATCTTTCCTTTGATCTATCCAGACAAAGCAAACAGCGTGGGATAATTATTGGTAGTAACAAATATTATTGTTCTACATATGAAGTCCTCCTTTCGGAACGCATCGTACATCTGCTCCCCATGTGATGAGGACATGACACCCATGCATATGGCCATGTTTGGTGCATGGGATGGAGGGGAAGGAGGCCAGAAATGGTGTCCAAGTCAAGAAGGAGGCCCGAGGCTAATTCGGTTCGAGTCCCCGAGGTGGAGGCCCAAAGCAACTCAAGTTCGAGTCTGCCTCGGCCTCCAGGACCAGTCTTCCTTAAACTGGTCACCTAGGACACATCCAGATTCCGTTTTCGATGATCCACATATGGATGGAAAGATAATTTGATAAGGAAGCCAATCCAAGTGGTTTCACATCAAAATCTCTTCGTAATCAATGGGAATCATCGAAACAAGTCAGTGTATAGAATCTGCCAGGGTGCTGCGACACCTTTTTTTGGTCCGTTGGACCGTGTATCGTGTTTGGGCCCATTAGGGGGTGCGTCTAGGGTAGGCGATGACCCTAAGACCTTTATAATCATATGATGTCGCCATCATTAGGGTTTGGGTTTTGCTTAGATTATTCTGTCAAGAACAGTTTTGCCGTTCATCGGTTTGTGAGACCCCAACTAACCCTGCAATCTTAGCACCACAGCTCCTCTGGTTATCAACCAAGTTACGGACCAGGTTGACCTAATCAAGAAGGGATAATCCCTACCTGCATAATGAAGAACACAAGCAAAAACAAGAAAGAACGCAACCAAATTGTAGATGAATAATTATCTCATGAAGTTGGGGTCTCACAAACCGATGAACGGTGAAACTGTTCTTGACAGAATAATCTAAGCAAAACCCAAACCCTAATGATGGCAGAGGCATATGATTATAAAGGTCTTAGGGTCATCGCCTACCCTAGACGCGCCCCCTAATGGGCCCAAACACGATACACGGTCCAACGGACCAAAAGAAGGTGTCGCAGCACCCTAGCAGATTCTAGATGCTGACTTGTTTTGACGATTCCTATTGATTCCAAAGAGATTTTGATGTGAAACCACTTGTATTGGCTTCCTTATCAAATTATCTTTCTATCCATATGTGGATCATCGAAAACAGAGTCAGGATGCGTCCTGGGTGATCAGTTTAAGGCATACTGGTCCTGGAGGCCGAGGCTGACTCAAACTTGAGTTGCTTTGGGCCTCCACCTCGGGGACTTGAACCGAATTAGCTTTGGGCCTCCTTCTTGACTTGGACATTCTTATTGGCCTCCTTCCCCTCCATCCCATGCACCAGACATGGTCATATGCATGGGTGTCATGTCCTCATCACCATGCCTCCATAGCCTCTCCATTTCTTGCATCAAAGGCTCGAGGAACACGTCTATATCAATGCCTAGTTGTTTAGGGCAAGAAATAAGAATAGTGAGGAGAACGTACTTTCTCTTCTGACACAACTATATTGGGATGTTGTACATGGTCAAGATCACTAGCTATGTGCTATGGTCACTCATCCTCTCATTGAAGGGATTCATTCCATCGGTGCTCAAGCCAAATTATACATTCCTTGGGTCATCGCTGAATTCTTTGTGCTTCTCATCAAACCTTTGCCACTGACTACAATCAGCCGGGTGTGCAATCTTATCATCATCCACCTTGCGCTCATCATCCCACCATGTCATGAGTGTGGCTTCTTTAGGGTTTAGGAAGATACATCTTAAGCGGTCGATCACTGGCAGGTACCACATTACCAAGGCAGGAATTCTTCTCTGCTTTGCATCGTTGCCTAATGGAGTGTCCTCTAGGGGCTGAGATTCTTGTACCACCTTTTTTGTACCCTTCTTATTCCTCTTTTTCCTGGTGGAGGGTTCGTCCCCACTGTAACGGTCATTGTTCTTGTACCAGCTGGCCCCACACCGGGGACATTTATCCAATGACTTGAACGTTTTGCCATGAAAAAGTATACAATGGTTGGGGCATGCATGGATTTTTTCAACCCCCATTGTCAATGGACTTATGACCTTCTTCGCTTGGTATGTGTTGGCGGGAACTGAGTTTGGTTGTGGCAGCACCCATGACAGGAGATGCAATAGATCATTAAAACTACAGTCTGACTAGCCATACTTAGCCTTTAGGATGAGCAGCTCAAGCACAAAACATAGCAATGTCCAATGTGTCGGACAATCTCCTTCGATGCTTTTGTCACCCTTTCCAAATTTTCTAGACCTTTCGGGATATTTAGTAAAATCTCTGGTCCAAGGGCTTGAATCATGTCCTCCAAATCGTCTTCATCCCCGACACGTGCTCTACCATCATTATTAGCACCACCTTTGTCGTTACCATCCCAACCACCAGCATCACCACCTTGTTCATTGCTAAACTCGAAATCCATTCATGCATCAAGCTCTGCTGAATATTGGGACATGGATTCTATGGTTTCGTCGTTGTATTCCTCCTCATCCTCGTCGTTAATAATAACCGTTTCACCATGATGAATCCATACTGTGTAGTCCTCAACAAATCCTCATATAATCAAATGTGATCTGATGATAGTCACATCTGTCCATGCCATACGGTTCTTGCAATCTTTATAGGGGCAAATAATTGTATCCTTATTCTTTTTCAATGTCGTTGCATGTTTCTTTGCGGCTTCAATAAATTTATCCACCTCTTCATGGAAGCCTGCCTTGAACCTTAACGAATCATACATCCAAGAGTTCCTATACTCCATCTTTTACAACAACAACAAAACAAACATTAAAGGACTACTTATTCAGATATATATAAAAATGAATCAAATTAATAATTACTTGAGAATAATTGTATATACTTCAGATATATTTGAATATAAATCTAATATAATTACATGAAGCATACAAACACACCATGGTAGAGGAAAATTAATTAATGGTCTATTTATCCATAAATAATTAAAATACATATTTATTGATTACAATAAATAATTTCAAAGACAACAATTAGCAACAATTATACTTTACCCAATATCTTTCATACAAACCCTAGTCCAATTTCATCAAACATAAATTTACAAAAACGAAATTAATAAAAAAACCAAACCCTAGATCTAGATCCACATGCACATGAAACATCCATAAAACTAACTAATTGTTCACTAAAATCAAGAAACATGGACCAAATAAGGGTATGATCTTGTTTCCCTCCCTAATTTACCCTAGTACATTTAAAACTTAGGTCTAATTTGCTTCATAAGTATCTCAAGCACCATAGAAGAGAGAGAAAAACAAAACCCTAATTACTCACTAACCAACCATTAAAACTTCAAAAAAAGTGTGGAATAGCATTTTCTTACCTTCTACAACCTCTCCACCAAAGGATTTGAACCAAAACCTTCCCCCCTTAGTAGAGCAATTTTTGGGAGGTGCCTAAGGCCTCCCCACCTTTCTTTCACGGGTTGGTGTGAGTGACCCAAGGAGGAAGAATGTGTTGCAGCTGTATTATATGTGGGTCATTTGTAGGGGCGGCTGGTGATTGAGCCGCCCCTACAAATCGGAGCTATATATACGGGGACATTTGTAGGGGCGGCTCAATCACCAGCCGCCCCTACAAATAGCAACTCCAGGGGCGGCTGGTGATTGAGCCGCCCCTACAAATCAGACCCCATTTGTAGGGGTGGCTCGTATCACCAGCCGCCCCTGCTGTTCCATTTGTAGGGGCGGCTCCATCACCAGCTGCCCCTACAAAAAATTTGACCCGTTGCTAAAAATCATTTTTTACATAGTGCATGTCATTAATGCCACACACAACAAACCAAAGTACCAAACATCGTACAATGTTCATAGGACATTCGGCCTGTTTGCTGGTTGGTTTCTGGGCTGATAAGCTCGAGTGGTGTTGGTTTGTTGTGAGAGAAAAATACTGTTGGCTGGCTGATAAGCCCTGGCTAAAACCAACAAGCGAATAGGCTGATTCTTACAATAGGTGTGGTGCAGTGAGATTATGCCAATGCTACCATGAAGGTGAAGCCAGATCTAAAATAAAACATCTACAACCTGCAACATGAAACCACTTGTTGCAACACAAGACTGTTGAAATATTTGGAACATACTGTTGCAATATATGCAACATACAGATAAAAATGATTGCAACATACGTTAGGAAACAGATGAAATATTTTGAACAAATGCTTGCAACATAAGTAACATGCGCAATATCCCTCGATCCATGTTTGCAACATCAAGAAGAAACAATTGCAACATACATCTAAAACGTCTGAAACTCTTGAAACATACATATGCAACATAGGGGAGGGGAAGGTCGAGCTAGTCGATCTGGACCGTTGGGGTCAGAGCCGGTGGCGAGTTGCGGCACGTGAGCACCACCAGCACCCCCCACGCTTGTGGGTGCCCTTGGCTCGGCCGAGGAAGACCTGAGGCGCCACGACACATGCATCCCAGCGGCCGCGATGCTAATCCTGATGTTGCCTCACCACGGGTGGAGCCTTCCCCTTGTCTGAGAGGAGGAAGATGACGGGTGCGGTGGAGGAGCACTCAGTGCCCCTCTCTGGGTTGCTCTGCTCTCGGTCCCAAGCAGGAGCAGATCGATGAGGAATGGAATGATCTATCTAGGATCGTCTCCCCCCTCTAGGAGCAGATCTCTATATCACATGTGGGGATGTACTGGTTTGTGAACATCGTACATGCAACGTGCTCAAAACTTTTTCAAATTTTTACCACAGCATACGCATACGATATCATGACATCTCGACAAGTTTCGCGATTTTTGAAATTTGTTTGCATTTTTTAGAATTAAAAAACCGCCCGCACAGAAGATGGTGGCGTTGCCCCGTGCGCACGTTGATCGAAATTTTGGGTCAGTTCATGGATTTGGCCTAACTTTACACTCAAAAACAAGAATATCATTTTTTGAATCATTCAAATCGAATATTCGATCCACCCGCAGTTCAAACCTACATTTTCCAGAAAAATTCAACAAATCGAAATAAAGTGAAAAAAATATAGCAAAATGTACTAAAAATGTGCCAAATTTGAACATGTTGATCATAGTACTGTAGGAATGCTTCACAACAAAACTGGTGGCCAAAATAAAAAAAAAATTTGCCGAGTGCTAGGGCTGGCACTCAGCAAAGAGGTCCTTTGCCGAGTGCCGACCACGTGGCACTCGGCAAAGGCGAGCCAGCCTGGTGGCCCCTGAGCCGGCCACGTGGCAGCTCTTTGCCGAGTGCTGGCACTCGGCAAAGCGCGCGGCCCACCACAAAACTGATTGTGCACGGCCAAACACACCACTCCACACACATGCGAGCACGCCCGTGCAGCGCCGCCGCCATCGCCGCGTCGCATCGCCCTGGCGCGCCGCCTCAGCCCCGTCCTGGCGCCGCCCCAGTCTGGCCCCACCACGCCGCCGCCACACCGTGCCCCCGCCGTGCCCCGCCGCGCCGGCCGGCCTTGGCCCCGGCCATGCCCGCCGCCCGGCCCTGCCCCGGCACCCCGCACCGCCTCGGCCCCCGTCCTAGCGCCGCCGCGCCGTCGCATCACCACCTCGGTCCGGCCCCGCCACGCCGCCGCCCCCAGCCCCGGCCCTTGCCGCCGTCCCCGGCCCCTTGCCCCGGCTAGTCGGAGAAGAGGAGGAAGGAGAGGAAGGAGGAAGGAAGAGGGGGAAGAAGGAGAAGGAGAAGGAGAGGAGGAGGAGGAAAAGGAGGAGGAGGAGGAAGCATCGCCAACCAACCCATCCCTGGCGCCCAGCCATCCTCGCACGTCGTCGACCACACCTCGCTCGGCGGCCCACTAGTCCATCCACATCATCCTAGGTACACTCTCTTTTCTCCTTTTTCCTTTCTCGTAGTAGTGTAGTTGTGTGTTGTGTTGTGTTGTGTTGTGTTGTGTTGTGTTGTGTTGTGTTGTGTTGTGTTGTGGTGGTGATGGTTGTGGAGGTGGTGGTGTGGTTGTGGTGGAGTAAATGGAGGTGTTTGTGGAGGTGGAAGTGGTGGTGGGGTTGTGGTGGTAGTGGTGATGGAGGTGGATGTAGAGTTGGAGGTGGAGGAGGTTTTATGGCTTCATAATTAAAGTATATGGTTGTGATGTATGCTTGTTGTGTTAAATGTGTACTTGTGGATGTTTGTGTGGTTGTCGACCATCGTGCTGATGATTTTTTGTAGGTTTTGGGAACCTCACCGTGCAGGGGAGGTTCTGCCGAATTTTTTTTTTTTGGAAATGACAGTATTTTCTTGTTTTGTAGAGAAGAACGGATCCGGAGTAGCCCCACGCCGTGCCGGTCTACCTGCACAGCATCGCCTCACCACAGCACCGCCACCCTAGGTATAACCCCTGTACCCATACCTTGGTCATAGATCTCATCACCTAGTTAGGCGTCTCCCGTCCGAAAGAGATATGGTTCCCACCGTATCTCTTTCGGATTGTCCACATTTTTTGGACAGCCCGTGGATGCGTAGATGGGTTAGCTTCCATGTTTTGCTCCTGTCCGAGTCAGAGTTTCTGTAGCACCTCCCCGTTGTTCTTCGGATACACACTCTCCTTTGTAGGACGTGTATCGGGAGAACAGCGGGGAGGTGCTGCTGAAATTCCGTCTCGGATAGGAGCGGAGCATGGAAGCTAACCTTATCTACACATCCTCGGATGGGATTAGGACCTATCCTTCACCTATTAGATGGTAGGAACACCGTGTAGATGCAATTGCTGGTTTTATTACTCGCTTACATATGTGTTTGACAGAGGATGGATAACCGTGAGTGGATGTACATGGGCTATGCAAGTAAGAGCCATGAATGGGTTAGGGGGCTGGTCATTTCCTGGAGCATGCATTTGGCAAGGCTGCTAAAGGGTCGAGTCAGATGCCATGTCCCTACAGCAAATGTAAGAACACAAAAAGAAAACGAAAGAGTCAGGTGGTGAGAGATCTTTTCAAGCACGGATTTATTGCAAACTATACCCATTGGATCTACCATGGTGAAGGCGATCATATTAGAGAGGAGGTGGTGAGACCACGCCTCAAGGAGTATGATGGAGATGCTGGGATGGCAGACATGATGGCAGACTTTCATGATGCATGGTTCGTTGAAGGATTGGAGGAGGAGGAGGATCCAGAGGAAACCTCAAAGGTGTTCTTAGCCATGCTGGATTTAGCACAGAAGCCCCTTCATGAGAAGACAATGGTTTCGCAACTGGATGCCATTTCACACCTAATAGCGTTGAAGTCGCAATTGAGCCTGAGTCGAGACAGCTTCGATGCCATGTTGACAGTTTTGGGCAAACTGCTTCTGGAGGGTCACATCCTACCGAAGAACACATACGAGTCACAGAGACTCCTTCATGCACTTAAGATGCCATATGAGCCGATCCACGCTTGTCCGAACAGGTGCGTCCTATTTAGGGGAGACCACGAGAAAGCAACGCACTGTCCAAAGTGCAAAGCCTCTAGGTTTGTGGAGGTAGACGGTATTGATGGCAAGAAGAAACAGTCTAAGATCCCCGAGAAGGTCCTATGGTACCTTCCTTTCCTACCGAGGATCCAACGGTTGTACATGACAGAGGAGTCCGCGAAACAAATGACATGGCACAAGAATGGCAAAAGATACAGTCCTGACAAGATGATACACCCATCGGATGGTGACGCATGGAAGCACTTTGATGACAAGCATCCTGGCAAAGCTATGGAGGCTCGGAATGTACGTGTAGCGCTGGCAACAGATGGGTTCAACCCATTTGGAATGATGGCGGCCCGTACACTTGTTGGCCCATTTTCGTGATCCCCCACAATCTCCCCCCCAGCATCATTTTTGAACCCAGGAATGTGTTCTTGTCACTGATAATACCTGGGCACCCGGGCAACAATATGGGTGTGTTCATGCAGCCAGTGTGGGATGAATTGCAAGATGCTTGGGAAAAGGAGGTACTGACGTACTACCGAGCTACAAAGAAGAACTTCACAATGCATGTGTGGTACTAGTATTCAATGCATGACTTCCTGGCATATGGCATATTCAGCGCGTGGTGTGTTCACAAGAAGTTCCCTTGCCCAACATGCAAGGCAGCTATGATGTTCACCTGGCTGAACAAGGGTGGCAAGTATTCTTCATTCGACAAACATCGTCAATTCCTGCCTGACAACCATGAATTCAGAAGAGACATCAAACACTTCACGAAAGGTGTTGAAGTCACCGACCCCATTCCTTAGATTATGGGTGGTGCCGAGGTCCTTGCCGAGATAGAGGCTCTCCAAATTGATGAAGTCAAGGGTGGTTTTATTGGATATGGTACCGAACACATGTGGACTCATATATCGGGCTTGACTAGGCTCCCCTACTTCAAGGACCTTCTTCTTCCACACAACATCGATGTAATGCACACAGAAAAGAATGTCGCTAAGGCACTCTGGGCAACACTCATGGACATAAAGGAAAAGTCAAAGGACAACGTTAAGGCTAGACTAGACATGGAAAAGATGTGCGATAGACCAAAGCTAGTGATGAAGACCCCTACGCCCAGCAAGAGATGGAAAAGGGGCCCGGCCAATTACATCCTGAAAAGGGGCAATAGGAAGGAAGTACTGCAGTGGATTAAGATGTTAATGTTCCCTGATGGGTATGTGGCGAATCTGAGTAGGGGAGTGAACTTCAAGACTATGAAAGTCAACGGGATGAAGAGTCATGACTTCCACATATGGATTTAGCGGCTCCTTCCTACGATGACCCGGGGATACCTCCTCGAGCCAGTGTGGCACGTACTGGTAGAGTTGAGCTACTTCTTCCGCCAGCTTTGTGCCAAGGAGTTATCTTGGGCCACGATTGCTGAACTGGAGCGTCTTGCACCTTTGTTGCTCTGCAAGATGGAGATGATCTTTCCACCCGGCTTCTTCCTATCGATGCAGCATCTGATTTTGCACCTACCACGCGAGGCACGTTTGGGGGTCCGTGCAGGCCCGTTGATGCTATCCAATCGAGAGGTGTCTAAAGGTTCTTCAGAAAAAGTGTAGAAATAAAGCCAAAATTGAGGCTTCCGTGGTAGAGGCATTCATTCTGGAGAAGGTGTCAAACTTCACAATGGCGTACTATAATGAGACCCTTCCCAGCGTGCACAATCCACCCCCTCGTCACAACGCCATCGAGAGTTCATCGAACCTTAGCCTTTTCACAGGGAAACTTGGAAGAGGAAGTGCAGGTACCCCCAAGAACTTGCGAGATTATGAGTGGCGTACTATCTTCCTCTACGTGTTGTTGAACCTTGAAGAAGTGAATCCTTATCAGAGGTAAGTTCTCAATGAGCTTGTTACATACGCCATCACTATCCTCCACCTATTGATCCAACCCCCTTGTCTCTTGTTTTTTTAGGGAATTTATTAATGAATACCGAAGAGGGAATAGGGCTCCTTCCCCTCAAGAAGAAGACCATCTTCTCAAATATGGTGTGCCCGATTTTATTTCCTGGTTCTGTACGAAGGTACCATCCAACTTACCTCGTTCCAACTTTGAGATTCCACTTTGCTCCTAGGAGCGAGTAATGTAACGATCTACCTGGCCTCACCTTGCAGGCCCGCATGGATGTGGAAATGAGTGATGAATTGAAACAGGTTGGTAGGGGCTTCTCCCATAGGGTAAAGTCATTCACCGTTTATGATGTGAATGGCTATCGCTTTCGCATGAGAAGCTACGAGGAGAGTCGGCCCAACCAAAGCACCACGTGCACCGGAGTTCATACACCCGGCACCGATGAGCGCAACTATTACGGCATAGTCGAAGAAATATATGAGCTCAACTTTGAGGGTCCCAAAGCTCTTAATCCAGTGGTTTTCAAATGCCATTGGTTTGATCCTGAAGTCACGAGAAGAGCCCCTGAGATTGGGCAAGTCAAAATTTGATAGGATTCCATCTATAAAGGAGACGATGTCTATATTGTGGCTCAATAGGCCAGGCAAGTTTATTATCTCCCATGGGCATGCCAAAAAGACGAGAAGCTTACGGGTTGGTACCTTGTGCACTTGGTATCACCGCGTGGTAAAGCGCCTGTCCCAAATGATGATGATTACAACTTTGACCCAAAGACAGATAGTAGAGAGTTCTATCAACCTGAGGGGCTAGAAGGGAGTTTGGAGATAGACATAACTTCACTGATGGGCATGGAAGTAGACAATGACATTGATGAGGATGAGGGTCATGAGGTGTAGAATGCCAAGGACTTAAGAATGCTTGAGCGATGGAGGATGGAGCGCGATGGAGTTGTTGAGGATGATGGAGATGATGTTGTTCATGGATATGATGAGGACTTATACGAGCTCGACAATATTGATAGAAATGACAACAATAGTGATAGTGATAGTGATGATGATGATGACACGCCAGTCACTGCCGTTCGTGGAGATAATTTCTAATTCATTTAATAATATATTGTTATTATTATTATTATCTTGCAATTATGTTTCGTTCATTTTGTATCTCTTTACAAGTACTTCTCGTATATTTGTGAACAAGGGTTTAATCTTTGTCATTGTAGGCACTCGAAAAAGTGTCAGGCGGAAGGCGGCAGCAACGATAGGGGATCACCTCGGTCTACTAGAGGGACCGCTCACCCACCACCGACGAGGAGCCGCCGTCGGTGGAGCCATCGACGAGCAGGAAGAGGAGGCCCCATGGATGTCGCTCGGCGACGAGGAGGCTGGAGTTGCCTCCCGACCCGACACCCCAATAGGGGGTGATGACGACGATGACCGGCAGTTCCTCTTCCTCATCGGACTCGGACCACGGGGGTGAGGCGACACCAGGGGAGACGCCTTCCTCAGGTTTGAGCAAGGTCTACTCATGCGGGCCCTCATCCCTCCCTTCAGCACCGCTCGTGCCTTCCCGCCGCCCGGTGATTCGACCCTACGGTGACAAGTAAGTAACCATTGATGTTTTCACTACTTGTTCATATGACATGTTGAAAATCGTACTTCAGACTAACAATTCTTCTTAATGACTGGTGCAGTAACTGGACGATTGTGAGCGGAGGGGGCAATGCATGCCATGTCAATGGCCTCCAGAGCCACCTGCTTCGGAAGCACTACCCTAGCAGGGTCACCCACACCGGGGTAACCGGGCCGCCCTGGTCGTGGGAGCACTTCGCCAGCGTTGTGGACCCCGACCACGGCACCCTTGCGACGAGGATCAAGAGGGAGTTCTGGGTGAGTCTTCATTGCACCGCATTGCTTAGTACTACACATTCGTTGGATGTTCTTCAAAAAATGAAATGATACATGATGTCTGTATGCAGGACTACTTCACGTGCGAGGATGGGAAACAGGCCAAGGCAGCGCGAGTGCAGGACAAGGATTGTAGAGAGCAACTCAAGGACCTGTACCACGAGGGGCGTATCTAGTGCATCATCACCTACAATGCTGATGTGCTTGGCCGGGTGGTGAGGAAGAGGGAAGCCAGGCAGATGATGCTCTAGAGGGAGACCGGCCTCACTAGGGAGCAGTGCCTCGAGGTAAGTAGGAAACATTCATTCTGATTCCTTCCATGAAAAATAAGTAGGCTTCAATTCATCTTCTGACATGTCAAATACTTGATGTCATGCAGATGTGTCCTGCTTGGTGCTCCAAGTACAAAGACTGCTGGGTGGACATCGTGAACAAGTGGGTCTCGGAGGACATGTACACTCAGTGCAGAAGCCGTCGAAGGTGCCGCCTAGAGATGCAAGGGCCGTCACACCACCAAGGGAACCAGCCCCTCCCAGTCTTCATGGAAAGATGGGTACGCTTCTGTTGAAATATTTATTTATTTATTCTAGTGCTCAATTGTCATTACTTGTAATCATCTTTGTGTTTTCCTCGCAGTTCCAGTCACATGGTGGCCAGGAAATCAACGAGTTCATGGGGTATGCCCTGGCTCACAAGGGCCCAGCGACAGCGGCGGACAACATCTACAACCTGGAGGACGGGGCCGACGCGTACACCAACATGAGCGTCTACCCCAAGCTTGCCGAGTACACCTCGGTGGCTCGCACGCGCCATGGGGAGGACTTCGATCCGGCCACCCAGCCCCTGGATATGGACCTCATGATGAGGTTGGGAGGAGGGAAGCAGCACGGCCGATACTGGATGGCCAACAGCATAATTGAGTTGTCCTCTGTTCCTAGACTGAGCCAGATTCGACAAACCAGCACGAGCTCCTCCGATAATCCCAAAGCACCTCGATAGCCGAGCTCCACGCAGATGATGGTGGCATTTTAGGTAAGTACAATTTTATTTGTCATTCACTGGTTTTACACATGTACCTAGCCTTTGCATTGTTTAAACCTTGCGGGTGTAATATTGTAGGCCCAGCTGGCAGAGTTGTAGTCCTAGCAGATGGTCTAGGCGGAGGCCCATCAGCGGTAGCTGGAGGCTGTCTAGCAGCAGACGGTGCGTCAGCTGGAGGCTGTCTAGTAGCACTTGGCGCATCAGCTGCAGGCCGCGGTGACCTACTTTCAGGGCCTTCAGATCCTGGGTTTGGTCCTGCCTCCGTTGCCTCCCTCGCTGTTCGCTCCACCCCCTCCTCCTAGTCCTACAGGGACTCTAGTGAGTATATATGGTTGTTTATTGCTTTAGCTTGTGCGGCCATCCTACAGGTACTA
Source organism: Miscanthus floridulus (assembly GCF_019320115.1). Classification (NCBI taxonomy): domain Eukaryota; kingdom Viridiplantae; phylum Streptophyta; class Magnoliopsida; order Poales; family Poaceae; genus Miscanthus; species Miscanthus floridulus. The sequence goes on from NC_089598.1 coordinate 14,219,924, forward strand.
ATGAGATCGCTTCTCCTTTGTGCAGGCATAGTCGGCTGGTTCGAACCCGACTCCTCCAGGTGGCCCTTCTCCACAGCATGGGTGGCCGGTTGGCACGGTTGGCCTGACTCCACAGTACACGTGGCCAGGTGGCGTTCCTCCGTCTACGTAGCACAGGTACTCTGGGTGGACAGGCGGCCATCTTCCGCCGCCCAGGTGTACGTTCCAGGGTGGCCCTCCACAGCAAGGGTGGCCTTCGTGGCCATCTGGGAGCTCTTCACACTCTGGGGGCCATGGGGACCAAGGGACATAGTAGGTACCTCTCATTTCGCTTTTGGACTTGTGATGGTTATATTGGACTAGTGATGGATTGGCTTCTGTGAGGGTTATGTTGGACTTATGTTGGACTAGTGATGGATTTGTATGGATGTACTTGTGATGGATGGATGGATTTGTTACGGATGAACTTGTGGATGGATTTGTGTTGAATTGTATGGATGGAATGTGATATATATGTGATATTGTATGGATTTGTGTTGAATATATGTGATATTGCATGGATGGAATGTGAAAAAACTAAAAAAAATTACCCAGATTTGCCGAGTGCAAACACTCGGCAAAGCTGGGGAAGTTTTTCCCAGCACAACAGCTTTGCCGAGTGCTGACACGGCACTCGGCAAAGTGACCATAAGTTTGCCGAGTGTCAGCACTCGGCAAGGATTGTTTCTAAAAAAATTACTTTGCCGAGTGCCTATCAGAGCGGCACTTGGCAAATATTATTTTTTTAAAAAAAATTAAAAACTCTTTGCCGAGTGCCTGCCACGTCAGCACTCAGCAAAGAAACTGGCAGATGACGGTGGATGTTAACTTTGCCAAGTGCTGACATGGCACTCGGCAAAGAATTCTTTGCCGACGAATTCTTTGCCGAGTGCTCTTTGCCGAGTGCGGCACTCAGCAAAGCCTTTGCCGTGTGTAAAGCGGGCTTTGCCGAGTGCGGCCTGCACTCGGCAAAGAACCAGAATCCTATAGTGTATGTCTGTTATTCAAATGTGAGCTAGCTTGCGCACATGGATTCATCAATTAATAACTAAATTTAACGCGAGAAGAGATGGGCAATGGAGAACTTGATAATTCACAGCCCAATAGCCCATGGCTCTTTGTTTGTTTCATTTCAGAAAGGACCTTCCTCAGGCTTATTCTTATTCCTGTCAAAGCCCCCAAATTTTAGAGGACTCTTCGATATACTGTCAGATACACTTCAAAATAGTTTGGAGAACAACTGCACTACTAAAAACAAATTAGTTTTGCAACCATCGAAAACTAGTCGTAAACATTCCGAAAAAATAACAGAGGCGGACATCCGGACATCTTAAGATGTCGGCTTCCTAATCGATGATTTTTGGAGATGACGGTCATCTTAGGACGTTTGTCTCCATAATTGATTTTTGGAGACGGGTGTTTTCCTAGGTCCCCCTAAGCATTTACGGAGGCGGTCGCTAGGTGTGCCCGACTCCGAAAATGATTTGATCATGTGTCCTAAAATCATTTTTCACGTAGTGCACAACAAGCATCATGTTGTTCGTTGGGGGTCGATGTGTGGACCTCCGGTGGCTTAAGCACTCAACACACTCAGGAACACGAGAGATTTATCCTTAGCACTACATCCAACAGTTTGGTGCTCTTCATGTTAGGAATCACTACGCCAGAACACGCAATTACTGCTGGACCATCACTACCAATTATGGTGAAGCCGATAGTGATCAGGAGATCAATGTCGGTTTGTGACTTCAACTAGCAGTGATGGCATAACCGGTAGTGATAGGTGAACTATCACTGCCGGTCCGTGGCTCTAACTAGCATCGGTAGACATGGTACTATCACTACCGGTTGAAGCCACGAACCGGCAGTCATAGGTCCAACCATCACTACTAGTGTGTGGCCACGAACCGATAGTGATAGACTGTTTTCCATAAAAAATCATATTTTTTTTCTTATGACATCGGATTAAGGTAAACTTTATGTCAAAGTTATAGAGTTTAAAGAGAGATAAAACTTTATGGTAGACACTTTTTGATTTGAGATGATTTACAAGTTCAAAAGTTCTCATATCAGATTTGAGATGGTTAGCAATGTCGAATGGAGATGAACTCAACATCAAATTTGTAACACTCGACGAGACCTACAACTTTGCAGTTAACAACTTCTTTATTTGAGATCGTTTGAAGTATCAAATATACAATATAAGATTCAAAATTGTGTAACTAAAAAATAAGCAATATAGTTACATGTGTTGCATCTTATTATTGCCCGTTGTAAACCCAACAGTAATGAGGGTGTCGATTGTCCACCGCCAGAGCCAAATCCGATAGTGATAGGGGGTTCTGACCTAGCAGTGATTATGAAATTTGGTATAGTGAATGCTCAAACCAAAGTTATTACAATGGAGGAATGGAGAGAGAGAGAGAGATAATGGTACACTATTGAAAACCGGCAATTTGCCGAGTGCCTGCGGCACTCAGCAAAGCCCAAAATACACTCGGTAAAGGCTTTGCCGAGTGCCACACTCGGTAAAGGCTTTGCCGAGTGCCGCACTCGGTAAAGGCTTTGCCGAGTACCGCACTCGGCAAAGGGCAGTCGGCAAAGAACCCGTCGGCAAAGGTTTCTTTGCCGAGTGCCACATATCGGGCACTCGGTAAAGCCTTTGCCGAGTGTCACGTCAGCACTCGGCAAAAAAAACCGACGTCAACTCTGACGGCCTCTTTGCCGAGTGCCACCTTAGCGGCACTCGGCAAAGATTTTTTTCTTTTTTTTTGAAAATTCTTTGCCGAGTGCCATACTCTTGCACTCGGCAAAGAAATTTTTTCTTTTTTTAAAAAAAAATCTTTGCCGAGTGCCATGGCTCTGGCACTCGGCAAAGCTGGGAAATTGGGTCTCTGCTTCCCAGGTTTGCCGAGTGCTATGGTCACGGCACTCGGCAAAGCCCTCTTTGCCGAGTGTGGCACTCGGCAAAGAGGGGAAAATGCTTTTTTTTGTTTTTTGCTTTCCATCAACGCAAACAAAGAAATCACATATATATCAACACACAGCATAGGATATATCACATACACATCCATATTCCATCACATACACATCCATAACCCATCACATACACATCCACCATCCATAATACATCACATACAAATCCATTGTCCATAATCCATCATACATTCGCATCATCCATGACAATATCCATCACAATATATATATATGTCTCTAGTAGTAGTCCAACATAAGGTTAAGTCTAACACAAGTCCATGCAACATGAAAAGAAACAAATAAATGGTACCTACTGCCAGCCTCCCCACCCAGAGTGTGAACTGCCACCTTGAGGAGGGCCAGTTGTCCACCTAGCCTATGGAGAAGGGCCACCTTGAGGAGTCAGGTTCGAACCCGCCGACTATTGCTGCACAAAGGAGAAGTGAATTCATGAGTATCTATAGGAGGGCTGCACAAGCTAAAGGAATAAACAACCATATATACTCACCGGAGTCCCTACAGGAGGAGGAGGAGCCACAACTAGAGCGAGCAGCGACTGGGGCACGACCACACCTGGCAAGGCCTGAAGGCTCGCCATGAAGCTAAACATGTCCTGCAGCCTCTGCGTCTCGGCCACCCTCTGGGCTTGTACAGCCTCCATCTCCAGCCGATGGGCCTCCGCCTAGGCCACCTGCTGGGCCTCCAACCTCTGCAAGTCGGCCTGCAACATTCCACCCGCAATGTTTAAACAATGCAAAGGCAAGGTAGATGTGTAAAAGCAATGAACGATGAATAAAATAGTACTAACCTGGAGTTCCACCATCTGCTACTGTGAGCTCTGCTGCCGAGAGCGTATGGGGAGGGAGGAGCTCGTGCTCCTTACTCGAATCTCAGCGAGGTTGGGAACAGAGGTGGAGTCGACTGTATTGTCCGCCATCCAGTACCGGCCGTGCTGCTTCCCTCCTCCCAGCCTCATCAGGAGGTCTGTGTCCAGGGGCTGGGTGGCCGGATCGAAGTCCTCCCCATGGCGCTCGTGGGCTGCCGAGGTGTACTCGCTAAGCTTGCTATGGACGCTCGCACTGGTGTATGCCTTGGGCCCGTCCGCCGGGTTGTAGGTGACTTCCGGGGCCGTCGCCTTGCCCTTGTGTGCCAGGGCGTACGCCATGAACTCGTTGCATTCCTGGCCTTGGTGCGCCTAGGACTACGAGGAAAATACAAAGATGATTACAAGTAATGAGAATTGAGCGGTAGAATAAATAAATAAAGATGAAAACACAAAGAAGATTATCCATGTCTGGGCGTACGCGATGAGGCTCTGGTTGCCTTGGTGGTGTGCCGCCCCACCCATCTGCAGGCAGCAGTCCCAACGAATGTTGTGCTTCTCCGCCCACTCCTCCGAGAGCCACCTGTCCACAATGGCCTCCCAGCAGAGGCGGTGCCTAGCGCACCAATCAGGACATTGCTGCATGCCATCAAGTTATTGATATGTCAAAAGATGAAATGAAGCCTACCTATTCTTCATGGAAGGAGTCAGTATTAATGTTTCGTACTTACCAAGAGGCACTGCTCCTTGGTGAGCGTCCTAGTCCTGGCATCGGCCTTCCTCACCACCTGACCAAGGATGTCAGTGCTGTAGTTGATGATGCACTGGAGCCGCGTCTCGTGGTACAGGTCCAAGAGTCAGGACCTATAGACCTTGTCCTACACTCGTGCTGCCTGGTCCTCAAACCCTTCGTCGCACCTGAAGAAGTCCTGCATACAGACATCATGTATCGTTTCATTATTTCAAGAATGACCAATGAATGCGTAGTATTGACCAATTTAGTGCGATGAAGACTCACCCAGAACTCGGCCTCGATCTGTGCCGCAACGGTGCCGAACTTGCTGTCCTTGGCGGCATAGAAGTGGTCCCACGTCTAGGGTGGCGAAGTCACTGAGGCATAGGTGACCATGCCAGGGTAGTGCTGCCGAATCAGAAGGCCCAGGGTGCCATTGATGTGCCGGCCTGTTTTGGACACAACTTCCTAGTTGCTGCAAGAGTCATTAGAAGAATTGTTAGTCTCCAGTTCGATTTTCAACATGTCATATGAAATAGTAGTGAAATAATACTTACTTGTCGCCGCTGGGTCGAATCACCGGGCGCCGGTGAAGTGGGATCGGCCGTGCCGGGAGCTGTGAGGGCCCGCGCAAGTAGACTCCCAACGAGGTAGAGCCAGAGGCAGTGCTAGTGGAACCCCCTACTGTCGCTATCGCCGCCTCCCCGTGGTCTAACGAGTCAGAGGAAGTGCCACCCCCTCCTATGTGCAGGCCCACCGCCTGGTCGTCCTCGTCCACCGATGGGGTGGCAGCCGGTTGCACCCTCATCCTCGGATAGCCACGGGGGCGGCCACTCCTCGTCCTCCTCGGTGGCGGCTCCGGCAAGGGGTCCTCCTCAGCGTGGGGTGGTGAGCGCTCCCTCATGTAGAGGGAGTTGACCCCCCGACGGGCCTGCCTTCCGCCCGGCATTTTGTCGAGTGCCTGCAATTTCAAAGAATAAACCAATTAGCACAGTTAAATTACAAGTACTTATAAAGAGATGTAAAATGAACGAAACATAATTGCAATAATAATAATAATAATATAGTATTACATGAATTAGAAATATTCTTCACGATTGGCAGCGGCTGGATCATAGGTGTCGTCATCACTATCAATATTGTCAAGTAAATCGGGCTCATCTCCATCGTTGTCATCATTGTCATCGCCTAACTGTAATCGCTCAAGCATTTGTAAGTCCTTAGCATTTTGCACCTCTTCTCCATTGTCCTCATCTCCATCGTCCTGATCAATGTCATTGTCTACTTCCATGCCCATTAGCGAAAACATGTCTATGTCAAACCTCCCTTCTAGCCCCTCTGGTTGATAGAACTCCCGTGTATTTGGGTCAAAGTTGTAATCCTCATCGTTTGGGACAGGCAGTTTACCGTGCAGCGATACCAACTGCACAAGGTACCAACCGATAAGATTGGGGTCTTTTTGGCACGCTCATGGGAGATAATAAACTTGTGTGGCCTATTGAGCCACAATATAGACATCCTCTCCTTGATAGACAGAATCATGTCGAATTTCAACTTATCCAATCTCAGGGGCTGTTCTCGTGACATTAGAATCGAACCAATGGCATTTGAATACGACTTGATTAGGAGCTTTGCCATAGAAGCCTCAATTTTGGCTTTATTTCTACACTTTTTCTGAAGAATCTTTAGACATCTCTCAATTGTATAGCACCAACGGGCCTGCACGCCCCCCCCCCATTCGTGCCTCGTACAGTAGGTGCAAAATCAGATGCTGCATCGCCAAGAAGAAGCCGGATGGGAAGATCTTCTCCAACTTGCAGAGCAACACAGGTGCCACTTTCTCCAAGTCATCAATCATGTCCCGAGATAACTCCTTGGCACAAAGCTGGCGGAAGAAATAGCTCAACTCTGCCAGCACGTGCCACACATGCTCAGGGACGTATCCCCGGGTCATCGTAGGAAGGAGCCGCTCAATCCATATGTGGTAGTCATGACTCTTCATCCCTAAGACTCGCATAGTGGACAAGTTCACTCCCCTACTCAAATTCATCGCATGCCCATCAGGGAACATTAATGTCTGGATCCACTGCAGTACTTCCTTCCTTTGGTCCTTTTTCAAGATGAAATCGACCGGAGTCCTTCTCCATTTCTTGCCGAGCACGGGAGGCTTCATCACTTGCTTTGGCCTATCGCACATCATTGCCAGGTCCAGTCTAGCCTTAATGTTGTCCTTTGACTTATCAGGAATGTCCATGAGTGTTGCAAAAAGTGCCTCGGCGATATTCTTTTCTGTGTGCATTACATCAATGTTGTGTGGAACAAGAAGGTCATTGAAATAGGGGAGCCTAGTCAAGCCCGATTTATGAGTCCACTGGTGTTCCTCACCATATCCAATAAAACCACCTTTCTCTTTATCATCTTTGAGAGCCTCTATCTCAGCATGGACCTCGGCACTGATCATCATCTAAGGTGTAGGGTTGGTGACTTGAACCCCTTTCCTGAAGTTCTTGATGTCTCGTCTAAATGGATGGTCAAGAGGGAGGAATTGACGATGTTGGTCAAACGAAGAAAACTTGCCACCCCTCTTCAGCCAAGTGAACCTCACAGCTGTCTTGCATATTGGGCATGGGAACTTCCCGTGAACACACCACGCGTAGAATATGCCATACGCCAGGAAGTCATGCAGGGAGTAGTGGTACCACACATACATTATGAAGTTCTTCTTTGTAGCTCGGTCATATGTCAGTACCCCCTTTTCCCAAGCAAGGATCAATTCATCAATGAGAGGCTCCATGAACAAACCCATCTTGTTCCTCGGGTGTCCAGGAACTATCAGTGACAAGAATACGTTCTTGGGTTGAAACATGACGCTGGGGGGAGATTGAGGGGGATCACGAACATGGGCCAACAAGTGTACGAGGCCGCCAGCAATCCATAGGGGTTGAACCCATCTGTTGCCAGTGCTACATGTACATTTCGAGCCTCCTCAGCTTTACCATGATGTATGCCATCGAAATGGGTCCATGCATCGCCATCCGATGGGTGTACCATCTTGTCAGCATTGTATCTTTTGCCATGTTTGTGCCATGTCATCTGTTTCGTGGACTCCTCTATCATGTACAGCCATTGGATCCTCGGTATGACAGGAAGGTACCATAGGACCTTCGCGGGGATACCAAGTTGTTCCTTCTTGACATCACTAGTGTCAACCTCCAGATACCTAGAGGATTTGCACTTTGGATAGTGCGTTGCTTTCTCATGATCTTTCCTAAATAGGACACAACCATTCGGACAAGCATGGATGTGCTCATACGGCATCTTAAGGGCACGAAGAAGTTTCTGTGACTCGTACAAGTTCTTTGGTAGAATGTGACCCTGCGGAAGCAGGGATCCAACAACTGCCAACATACCATCGAAGTTGTCTCGACTGATGCTACACTATGACTTGAACGCCATTAGGCATCCAATGGCATCCAGTTGCGAAACCATTGTCTTTTCGTGAAGAGGCTTCTGTGCCGAAGACAGCATATCGTAGTACGCCTTTGCGGATTCCTCTAGCTCATCCTCTAATCCTTCACCGAACCGTGCCTCCTAAAAGTCATCCATCCAGTCTGCTACCCCCGCATCTCCATCAAAAGCCTCAAGGCATGGTCTCACCACCTCCTCTCTAATATGATCGGCTTCACCATGGTGGATCCAGCAAGTATAGTTTGGCATGAATCCATACTTGCAAAGATCTTCCCCCATGTTCTTTCTATTCTTTCTTACACGGTTGTCATATTTGCTGCAGGGACACGGCATCCGACTCGACCCTCTAGCAGCCTCGCCAAATGAATGCTCCAAGAAAGCATTAGTCTTAGTCATCCTTCTAGGGTCATACTTGCGTGGCCCGTGTACATCCAATCACGATTCTCCATCCTCTGGCATATACATATGTAAGCGAGTAATATAACCAGCAATTGCATCTGCATGGCATTCCTACCATCTAATAGGTGAGGATAGGTCCTAATCCCACCCGTGGATGCGTATATGAGGTCAGTTTCAATGCTCCGCTCCTATCCGAGATAGAATTTCGGTAGCACCTCCCTGTTGTTCTCCCAATACACGTCCTGCAAGGGAGAGTGTGTATCCAGAGAACAATAGGGAGGTGATGTCGAAAGTCTACCTCGGACCAGAGCGAACCATGGAAACTAACCTCATCTACGCATCCACGGGTTGTCCAAAATACATGGACAATCCAAAAGAGATACGGTCGCAGATATGCAAAGATCTGCATACCTCCGACCGTATCTCTTTCGAATGGGAGACGCCTAACTGGGCTACGTGACCATATAAAACATGCAAGCAAAGGAGGAGGGGGTTATACCTAGGGTGGCGGTGGAGTCAGGCTAGCAGGGCAGTGGCGTGTCGGTGCAGTGGCGAGGCGATGCGGTGCAGGCAGACCAGCAGCGCCGACGAAGACGATCGGGGTCGCCGAGTCCCTCCCACGGGTCCTTCTCCTACATAAAAAGGCAATAGGTTAGAATCCATTGAAAATTTCGGCAGCACCTCCCCTGCACGGGGAGGTTTCCAAAACCTGCAAGAAACGTAGGCGCGATGGCCAACAACCACATATATACCAAACATAGGCACGAAGGCCAACAAACATATATATACCAAGACAAGCCTTGTACTTTAGTTCTCTTTCCATGCAGATGAAAGTATCGAAGTAGTATAACAACAAGTACTACTACCACTACAACTACTACCAACACTAACACTACTACTACTAACACTACTACTATCACTACTTACTACTAACAATACTACTAACACTACTAACTACTACTACTTACTAACTACTACTAACACTACTAAGTACTACTACTAACTACTATAGGTGTAGGGCATACCTTCGCGACGAGAATGGCAGCGACGAGGGTCGGCGATGACGGCGGGGACGACCACAGCGGCGTGAGGGTCGATGGGCCTAGGCCGGCACCTTCCTTCTCCTCTCCTTCTCCTTCTCCTCCTCTCTTCTCCCCTCCTCTCTTCTCCCCTTCTCCTCTCTTCTCCCCTGCCTCCTCCTCCTCTCTTCTGCAATGGCGTGGTGGCCAGGGCGGGGAGGTGCGGTGGCTAGGATGGAGGCCACAGGGGCCCACGCGGGGAGGCGCGGTGGCCAGGACGGGTGCCGCGGTGCGGCGGCGGCGGCTGAGGGAGAGAGAGGTGAGAGGGAGAGAGAAATGAGAGAGAGAGAGACAGAGAGCGCGTCGGCCGGGCGCGGTTGAAGGAAATGGCGGCTTTGCCGAGTGCCAGATCGGCGGCACTCGGCAAAGTCAATTTTCTTCGCCGAGTGTCGTGATCTGGCACTCGACGAAGTTTAAAAAAAAATTCAGCAGCTCTTTGCCGAGTGCTAGCTGGGCGGCACTCGGCAAAGTTATTACTTTGCCGAGTGCCAACCCTAGGCACTCGGCAAAATATTTTTTTTTTATTTTTTGCCACCAATTTTTTTTGAAGCTTTAGTACACTATCACAAACAACATGTTTAAATTTGGGACATTTTCATTGCCTTTTGGCATATTTCTATAGTTTATTTTGTTTTGTTGAATTTTTCCAAAAAATGTAAGTTTGAACTGCAGGTGCATCGAATAATGGATTATATTCGTTCAAAAAATGTTATCCTTGTTTCTTAGTGTAAATTTAGGCTAAATCTAGGAACTGTCTCAAAATTTCGACCAATGTGCTCACAGGGCAACGCCGCCGACTTGCGTGGGAGTGGTTTTTAAATTGTATAAAATGCGAACGAATTCCGAAAATCATGAAACTTGTCGAGTTGTCGCCGTATCGTATGCGTATGCCGTGGAAAAAAATTTAAAAAGTTTCGAGCATGTTGTCACGTACGATGCTCACAAACCAGGACATCTCCACATGTGATCACCTGTGATCACATGTGGAAATGTCCTAGTTTGTGAGCATCGTACGTGACAACGTGCTCGAAACTTTTTCAAAATTTTTCCACGGCATACGCATACGATACGGCGAAAACTCGACAAGTTTTATGATTTTCGGAATTCGTTCGCATTTTATACAATTAAAAAACCACTCCCACGCAAGTTGGCGGCGTTGCCCCGTGAGCACGTTGATCGAAATTTCGAGACAGTTCTTGGATTTAGCCTAAATTTACACTAAGAAACAAGGATAATATTTTTTGAACGAATGTAATCCATTATTCGATGCACCTGCAGTTCAAACTTACATTTTCTGGAAAAATTCAACAAAACAAAATAAACTATAGAAATATGCCAAAAGTCAATGAAAATGTCCCAAATTTAAACATGTTGTTTGTGGTAGTGTACTAAAGCTTCAAAAAAAATTGGTGGCAAAAAACCCAAAAAAATTTATTTTGCCGAGTGCCAAGTTTTGGCACTCGGTAAAATAAATTATTTGCCGAGTGCCAAACGGGGGGCACTCGGCAAAGAGGACGCCGCTAGATGCCGTTAAGCCCCTACCAATCTTTGCCGAGTGTCTGCCTTTGCCGAGTGCCAGGCACTCGGCAAAGACAGCCTTTGCCAAGTGTCATATTTTGCCGAGTGCGCGCTCGGCAAAGCAGGTCTTTGCCGAGTGCCCGAAATTTGGCACTCGGCAAATCACGTGTTTCCCGTAGTGGTAGAGGTAGCACTATGTTGATTTAGGGTTCTTGGTGAGATCGTCCAAGCGGGTCTCGGTCCAATCGTCCCCTTCTACGAGAGCCCATGCCTTCCCTTATATAGTGAGGAGGGCATGGGGTAGTACAAAGCGAATGGTTCTTCACCTAGGGCTTCTCGCCTTGGGCTTTGGTCTTCTTCATGGCGCCGTCGGTCCTTCTTTGTCTTCTAGCTGGGGGCCAACAAAACCACAACCACTCCCTAACACGTGTGCTGCAGCCTAGTGCTAACTGCTGAATGCCGTCTGCCGTAGCGGGGCCTTCCCTGGGTGAGCCTTCTCCTGGCTTCTTTGAAATGTCAGGCTCCTCCTTTTGCCCGAGGGGTTGCCAAGTGGGCTAGGAGTCCCCCACTTCGGGCTCTGAAGGTTCCTTGTCCTAGCGTGCCATGCCCTAGGCATGACCCTGCCGAGGAGGTGACCGACAACCCCTCGCTGCTGTGAAACGGGACAGCATTGTAGTGCTTCTGCGCCTGTTTGACAGATTTTGAAGCTGGCTTTTGACTTTGCCTTTCTTAGGCTCGCCCCTCTGATATGGAAGACGCACCCGATGAGTGTAGCCCCTCTGATTTTGAAGCTGGCTTTTGACTTTGCCTTTCTTAGGGATTAATCGGACTGTTGTGTTCTTAATGCGGTTCTGGACAGAACTTGAGGCTTCGGACAGCAGTTCAGAACTAGTAGTAACTGCAAGTCAACTTGGTTGCTCCAAACAAGAAAATCTGATCGTGGGGATAACATATTTGGTATAAGTAGTTTGGAAGTTTAGGTGCCTCCGAATGATGATTAATAATAAATATTTTTCTAGATAATGAAAATATTTCTTGTCAATTTGAAAACTAGAGTATATGTGTTTTTCGTTGATAATTGTAGAAATATTATTTCCTTCTATCCAGATTACTAATGTGGGAATTTTCCATGCATCTACTATCCAGAGTGGCCTGCAAAGCAAACTAAAGCCAATGATAGAAGAAGCCGTGGCAAGCCTGCTCAACGACGATGGTGCCACTGGCCACGCATACTCCGGTGGCATGGCGATCGCCGACCTGGGCTGTTCCTCCGGTCCAAACACGCTGGTGCTCGTGTCCACGGCCGTGGATGCCGTCCGCCGCCGCTGCTCGGAGCTCCGGCAGCAACCACCGGAGCTCTGCATAGACCTCAACGACCTCCCAAGCAACGACTTCAACTTGGTCATCAGGAGCCTGGCCACGTACATAAAAACCCAAGAAAGCTTCAGTCCTCCTGTCTTGACCAGCATCGTTCCTGGCTCATTTCACGGGCGGCTCTTCAACAAGCGTAGCCTCCATCTAGTGTTCTCCACCGCTAGCTTGCACCGGCTCTCAAAGGTCAGTATGAGACCAACTGGGTCAAGCTCTCTATGTTAATTACATATAGTACTCCTTCCATTCCAAAATTATAAGATATTTTGTTTTTTCTAGATTGCGTTAACCGGCCAAAAAATATAACATTAACAGGCACCTGAAGACCTGGTGAGGAACGGAATCCCGTTTTATGACAGGGACGAGGCGGTGAGGCGTGCTCGACGTTCCACAGTCATCAAGGCCTATGCTCGGCAGTTTAACGATGATTTCACACGGATCTTGCATCTGCGAGCTCAAGAGATGGTTCCCGGAGGCCGGATGGTTTTCTCCCTTCTTGGACAGCGTTCTGATGATAAGCCGGAGCGTGCCATTCTGTTTTTGGAATTCACAAATGCCATCCTACACGAAATGGCATCAAAGGTACTGTATATGTCAACCATCACGTACGCGTATGCAGTTACTAGATATATATTAGTATATAAATATTTGGTGGTGATTATTAACAGGGTTTGATCGATAATGAGAAACTTGACTCTTTCTACATACCATTGTACGGGCCGTCAGAGGAGCTGAGGGACAATTAGAGCTATAATGGAGCCAATCATAGCACAGCATTTCGGCCCATCTGCAGATGCTATGGACGAGTTCTTATGGATCATGGAGAAGTTCATCAAGATGTCGCCTCTAGATGAGTTCTCTCCATGTAAATCCAGCGCTTTCTTTGCTCCGTCCCTCACGAGGAGGACATGATCGGCCGCAACGTTTGTTTATAGTGAACAAGAGTTGCAAAGTTGCGTATATGTATGTTTGGCAAATCACAGGATTACATGCATGTATAAACTATAATAATAAAATGTTTTGTGGGACAAATTTTAACTAATTCCTGGTGATATAATATCCAGCGTGGCGATCGACTTAGCTTTACGTGCTCAAGTGATATGTTTGAATGTTTCCATGTAATTACTTAGCTTAGGTACTCAAGTGAAATCCAAAGTTTCTAGACAAAGCGCATGCAAAAGACGTGCAAATATAATCTTAAGCATGCGATTTGTTAAGAAGTTTAGATTTCACTTGAGTGCATATGTTGATAATTACATGGAAAAATAATGATTTTTGGTAGGTGTTTTTTATTTTTAGAATACATTTTAGGGCTAAATAGCTTACCTGAAAAGTCAAACATACTACTATGAAAAGAATTTTATTTACAAAACTATAAAGCCTATGATGCTTACAACCAAAATGGATCATGCTTAGTTTTTAGCATTTATATTTAAAAATTATATTTCTAAAGACTTGTGGGTTCTTCATTTTAGATCAACAAATTTATTAAAAAGCAGTGTAAAAGCTTTGAATGTTTTCTTGGGGAGTATGACTTTCAGGTATTCTGAAACGATTTTCATTAAAAAATATTTTCCCGTGGATAATTTTTGTAAACTTCATTTACCCAGTGGATTATTTTAAAAAGTAGTTCCACTAGAAAACGACAATTTTTTTCTGAAATTTAGCACATACAAGGGATATTTTTTAAAAAATATACGAAAATGTATTAAAAAAAGACCTCTTCGGAATCTAGGGTTCGAAGCCATGATTGGATTAACCCTTGTTTTTAAATGTTAGTGCTGGTAAAGCTACTCTCCATGGAGAGATCATTAACATCTAGGAGACATCTTGGGCCTCTTATCCAACTGCGTCATCACCTTTAGGAACTAAAGGAAAGGGTCCGAGCTCTATCGAGAAATGGGAGAAATAAAAAAAAAAGGAAAGCTAGTAAAGAATCCTATAGTATGTTTCAGGCACAAGGCAGGTAGTCTGTGTTAAGTAAAATGTTTGATAAATGGGTTTTGGCTAATGGGTGAGCTGAAGACTACTGCCTCGGTCGCAATAAGGACCGTGAGAATTTTTCATTACTTTTCTTCTTTTGCATGATATTCGTAACCAAATAGATCAGACCTAGTCGAACTTGTTTCCAAACTAAGTCACATCACACGATTTTTTAAAAGAATAAACATGCATAGTTTAAACGAGCCCGCACCGCACACAATATCGGGCAATCATTTAGAGCCCGCGCCGACTTGGGCCTCACACCACTCATACTGAGTCAAGTCGGCCCAAAGCCATTTACATGTAGCAGATAACAGCCAACAGACAACATGTAAGTGCAATCAAGCCCTATTGTAGGTTTTGACATTGATGACCACCAAATTAGAGGACTAATGAGACTTATCGAGATGACAAGCAGGGAATCAAAAAATGAGGATGATGTACAGGTTGCAGGTGTTCTAATTACAAAAGGTGGCCAGACCTAGCTCAAAGGAGGTTTAAATTCTTTTATGTTTTCAAATTGAGTTTAGAAAAAGTCGTACTATTAAGAGGGATTTTAGGATATTTGGTCAACTGTTGAACCAGATGCTCAAATTCACAGATTTACATCCTCTCACCTAGTCAAAACAGCCAGTCAAATTTCATATCATCTTACCTGTTTTGGCTAGTGCCGCCCTATTAAGAGCGGCAGTGCCGCCCTATTAAGAGCGGCAGTGCCACCCTTAATTGACCGTTAGGCTCGAGGGGTATTTATACCCTTCAGGCCCGGCCCACAATGGTCATCTTCTTCACTCAGTCATTCTGCTCGAAACAAGACAGAACCAAAGCTCACTTCTCTCCTCCATTGTTGCTCCACCATCCCTCGAGCAAATCCTTGATTCCAACCATCAAAACTTGAGAGAAAAGGCAACAAAACTCGATTGGAGAGCAGATTCACTGATTCCCAAAGTCTAAGAGCATTTGATTCACGTTTGACCGGCGGTTCTAGGGTTTGTTACTCTTGGAGCTTGCTCCTAGCCGGCTAGGCGTCGTCCTTGCGCTTGCTAACTCGTGTAGTAGCCTTGGGAGATTTGTAACCTCATTCAAAAACTAAGAAATCACTTCTCACCTCAAGAGTTCGCTCTCTTGATTTGAGAACGAGGGTAAGACAAGCCTTTGTGGCAAGCCCAAGCCTTTTGTGGCTTCCTCAACAATGTGGACTTAGGCAAACCTTTGTGGTGAGCTGAACCACGAGATAAATCTTGTGTCTCACGTGCTTCATCTTGTTTACTTGCTGGTTTAGCTCATTGCTAGCTGTTATTAGGGTTTGGTTGCTCGATCCACGCTTGTGTGGAGTTTCTGTGGTATTCAGTCTTTGAACTAGATCTTGTTTGTCTATTGCAGGATTAAGCAGCTAGTGGGGTCAGGTTCATCTCTATAAAATCTCACCTGTGTTAGATTTATTTTCATAGAGTGGCAGTGCCGCCCTGAAAGGTCGGCAGTGCCGCCCTCTGTTCTAACAGAGTTTTGAGTTGGATTTTTACAGGCCTATTCACCCCCCTCTAGGTATTCTTTATCTTCCTGTAGATCCTACAAGTGGTATTAGAGCGAGCCTGCTTCGTATACGCTTCACCGCGTGAAGTATGGAAGAAGGAGGAGGTTCGAGGACCGTTCGCGATGCGGACGCAAGTGGTGTGCACGTTGAGGATGTCGGCAGCAGCAGCGAGCTATCCATGTCGACAGCAAGTGATGCCACTATCAAAGAACCTAAGACCACCGATGCCAAAAGAAGAAAGGCAAGAAAAGAAAGAAAAGCCGCCAAGATCGCAACAAAAGAAAAGAAGGAAGAGCAGCGGCTCAAAGACAAGAAGAAAAGAAAAGAAGCTAGAAGAATCACAAGAGAGACAAGAGCCAAGAGAAGGGCAGCAAGAGCTCAAGAGCAAAAGAAAAATAAGTATGATGCATCATCTAGTGAGCTCTCTAGTAGCTCGGATGATGGAGATGATGATGTGTCATACCATGCTTCGAAAGATAGCAAGAAGGTGAAGAGCAAGGACATGAAGAAGGATAGCGATGACAAGGGCAGCATCAACAACAAGAACAAATATGCCACCGTATCCTTTAATTATTCTTATTTATCTAGCCATAATAAAATGTCCTTTATCAATATACCCGCGGGCAAGTTGCCTCATTTTGATGGGACAAACTTTGCCAAGTGGAAGCACTTGATGAGTGCCTATCTTGTATGTCTTCACCCTGGTCTTTGGGAGATTATGGTGAATAGATTGCAGCCACCGGAAGATCCCGAAGCACCAACAAATGAGGAGCTAGCTACTGTCCATCTAAATGGCCAAGCCACAAGCATTCTTCTTAGTTCTTTGGATGGAAATAAGTACAACCGAGTAATGAATGTCAATGTTGTAAAACAGATTTGGGACACTTTGCATTTAGCACATGAAGGTGTTGATAAAGTGAGGAAAGCAAAAATTGATTTGTTGATGGCTAAGCTCAATAGGTTCGTGATTGTTGATGGAGAGGGGCCACAAGAGATGTTTGATAGATTGATGACCTTGGTGGGTAAGATTAGAGGCTATGGATGTGATGAGCTTGATGATCACAAAGTGGTGAAGGTTATGTTGGAAGCCTACTCACCAAGAAATGAGACCGTAGTTACCTTGATTAGAGATAAGAAGAAGTTTGAGCACTTCACACCTAATGATGTGCTTGGAAGATTGTTGACATTTGACATGCAAAGAGAAGAAGCCAATGAGAGAAGAAGACTTGGTGAGTTGCAAGCCAAGCTAGAAGGCATAAAAATCAAGGAAGTAGCTCTCAAGGCCAATAAATCAAGCAATCAAGGCACCTCCAACAAGGCAAAGGGCAGCAAGCAAGCATCAACAAGTCAACCCAAGGAAATCAAGCCAACTCCACAAAATGATGATCCAAGTTTATCCTCAAGTGAAGATGAAGATGATGGGGCTGATTACATGAAGATTGATGACATGGCTTTGTTCATGAAGAGCTATCACAAGGGGCTAAAAAGAATGGGTATAAAATAGTGCAAAGAAGTTTCCCAAACAAAAAGAAGAGGACTTGCTATAATTGTGGCAGCATGGAGCACTTCATTGCTAAGTGTCCCTATGACAAGAAAGAAAACAAATACAAGGGGGACAACAATGAAGGCAAGCATGAACACAAAAAGAGATACAAGCAAATGGGAGAGGCACACATTGGGCATGAGTGGGACTCAACTAAGGAGTCAAGTGATGAGGATGTGAAGATTGCAACCGTGGCCATTCAAAAGCCATCCTCTACACCAAGGCTCTTCAACAACATGTCCGATGATGATGACCACCGCTCCACTCATGTTTGTCTTATGGCAAAGGGTGAGAAGGTAAAACGAAGAGCCAAATCTCCTCCACCTCCTAGTGACATCTCTAGTAGTGAACTTAGTGATTCTAGTGATGATGATACTAGTGATGTTGAGAAATATGCTAAATTGACTAAAAAGTTGGATCCTAATACCAAGCTCTTCATCATAAATCTAATGGAGGAATTAGAAAGTATCAAAGCCGAGCTAGCCGATAGAGATGAATATCTTGAGGAAACCAAAAAGATGTATATTGGCTGCAAGGAAGCTTTTGAATTAGAGAGAAGTGAGGTGAACTCTTTGAACAAGGCCTTGGCCGAAGAACAAAGAGAACATGCTCTCACAAATAAGGCAAATATTGCACTCAATAACAAGTATTGTGTCTTAGTTGAAAAGCACAACAAACTTGAGAAGCAATATAATCTTATATGCGAGAGCACCCGACTCCCCTCTAACACAAATGACACTTCTATTCCCTCCACTAGCCAAGGATGTGGAAAATACTATAATCTTGACTTAAATGTTTATTCCACTAACCTTGCAAACTTGGAGGTTATGAAAAAGGAGATTGCTAGGCTCAATGCTATGTTAGGCAAACGGTGCATGGAAGGCAAGAAACCTGCTGGTGGCAAAGTTGAAAAACCAAAGAGGCCGCAATACAAAGGTGGAAGAAATCCACGCATCAAAGATGGGCTTGGGCACACTCATGGAGGTAAAACCAATGGGAGAAAGGTGAAAGCTTCTAGGCTCCTAGTTGGATTTCGGTGATTAATGACAATACAAGATTACTATGACTAATGTGTGTTTTGTAGAGGCAATTAAGTTAGGTCATGATAATGGGGATCGATTGGGCAATCGAGGTGGTCATGCCCCTACGATGGAAATCGTTTCGGTTTTCAAAGGATGGACGACAAGGTTAAGGATTACTAGTTCTAAGTGTCGATTGGAGTTGGAGTGACACTTAGAGTAGTTTAGGACTTTGTTTTTCCTTTGGCCGTACTATTAAGGGGGGTATGGACAGGTAGCTTGACCTAGATGAGTCTAGTGAGTTAGGTGTGGTGCACACTTGTTAAAACTAGCACTAGGTAGCTCCTACATATGCCTAAGATCCAATGGAGCAAACTTCATTCACATATGTTCGAGAGTTGGAAGTGAATGGAAGGTCAAATGCTGACCGGACGCTGGCTCCGGTGCGACCGAACGCTGGCCGTAGGGTCCGGTCAGTTCATTTGACCAAGGTGATTACGTTCGGTGTGATCGGACATTGGAGTGGTCAAGTGATCGGACGCTGAGAGGCAACATCCGGTCGACTCCAGTAAGGTTCCAGAAGAGTGAATCTACGATCGGACCCTGAGGATCTAGTGTCCGGTCGAGTACAGTAAGCATCCAGTGAGGGTTTAATGCGATCGGACGCATCCGGTCAGTAGTGATTGGACCTTGCCAGCGTCCGGTCAACACTTAATCACTGGTGTGCGGGTTGAACTGACCGGAGCGTCTGGTCAACATGACCGGAGCATCCGGTCACCCCGCAGAGGCACATAACGGTTCGTTTTTCAGGCTGCCTTATAAATAGAAGCTCCACTCGTGTGTGGAGTCACTTTTGCTCATTCCAATAGCTGAGAAACACGTTTGTGAGTGCCAAGAAGAGCAAGGTCCTAGTGAGGTGATTGAGATTTGAGAATCCAAGAGAGTAGCCTCATTAGTGAATCAAGAGTAGCAAAGTGTGCATCCACCGTTCTCATTAGGCTTCACGTGGTCAAGTGAGAGTTCGTGCTTGTTACTCTTGGTGATCGCCATCACCTAGACGGCTTGGTGGTGATTGGGAGCTTGGTGATCACCTGGAAGAGCTTGTGGGTGACCCAACTCAAGTTGTGAGCGGTTTTGGGTGATTCACCACGACGGAGTGTCGAAGAATCAACCCATAGAGAGCACTTAATCCTTACGCGGATCAAGGGAGAGCTACACCTTTGCGCGGGTGCTCCAACGAGGACTAGTGGGGAGTGGCGACTCTCCGATACCTCGGTAAAACATCGTCGCGTTCCTCTCTCTCTATTTACTTTGAGCATTTACTTTGAGTATTTACTTTGAGCAATTCAATACTTGTTTTTACATTCGTAGAATTGCTATGCTAGAGTAAGTTTAGAACATAGGTTGCAAGTCCTTTGTGCGTTAGATTAATAGAAACACTTTTCTAGGCACAAGGGGTTAATTGGGCTAACTGTAGGATTTAATTATTGTAAGAAAATTTAGAATTAGCCCAATTCACCCTCCTTCTTGGGCATCTTGATCCTTTCAATTGGTATCAGAGCCTCGTGCTTACGTTTTTAAGCTTAATTGTTTAGAGCAAGATGTCTCACGGGGATGGACCTCCTCCTATCTTTGAGGGAGATGACTTTCCATATTGGAAAATACGCATGGAGGCGTACTTAGAAGCTCTAGACGTTGGTATTCTTAGAGCCGCCTCACAAGGCTTCCCAAAACCTCAGGATGCTACTAACTTACAAGGCGATGAGGTTAATTATGAAAAGTGGAATGCAAAGGCTCGAAACACCATCTTTGGAGGCCTTTGCAAAGATGTGTTCAACCGCGTAAGGAACCACAAAGACGCCCATGCACTATGGTCGGACGTTTGTGCACTCCATGAGGGAACCAAGAGTGAGTGTGAGGAATGCTATCATCTTGTGATTAAAAAGCTAAATTCATTTGAGATGCTTCCCAAAGAAAGTGCTAATGAGATGTATTCATATTTGAATGTTCTTGTAGAGGAAGTCAATGGGCTTGGACTTACTCAAATGTCACCATCCGATGTTGTGAGAAAAATCTTGAGTGTCCTCCCCATTGACAAATATGAGCATATTGTGACCATGTTACATCAAGGTGATCTTTCCGCCGCTACACCGACACAAATCTTGGGAAAGATCAATGCTCATGAGATGTACATGCACATCACTCCATAAGATGGCTCATCCTCTACCAAGAAGAAAGAGAAGGACTTAGCATTCAAAGCTAGCCAAGATAAGGGCAAAGCAAGACTTGAGTATGAGAGCTCAAGTGATGAAGAAGATGAAGATGAAAATCTTGCTCTCGTGGTGAAGAAAGCCGCCAAGATACTAAAGAAGCTAAACAATAGTGGCATCAAGTTTGACGGCAAGAAGAAGAAGTTCTTCACAAGCTCTAGAAGGAAGCCAATCTCTGAAATAGATTGCTTCAATTGTGGTGAACTTGGTCATCTAGCACATCAATGCACCAAGCCCAAGAAAGACAAGTTCAAGAACAAGAACAAGAACAAGGGCAAGAAAGATGACTCAAGTAACGAAGATGAAGATGAGAAGAAGAAGAACAAGCCATACAAGAAGAGAGATGACAAGAAGAGAGACTTCCACAAGAAGAAGAAGAGTGGAAAGGCCTACATTATCGGTGATTGGCTCATGGACATTGATTCATCTAGCGGATCATCCGATGATGATAGTGACAATGAGAAAGTGGCCATCATTGCTATTGATCTTTCATCTTCACCGCCACCATCGCCATCATCCTCTACACACCTATGCCTTATGGCTAAGGGTGAATGCAAGGTAACTAACCGTGATGATAGTAGTGATGATGAGCAAGCTAGTGATGATGATAGCGATAGCGATGATGATGATTCACCTTCATATGATGATCTTGTCAAAATACTAAGAAAATACACTAAGATCATTAGAAAGAGTAGAGCTAAAAATAAAAAGCTTGATGCTAAAAATGATTCACTCTTAGCAAAATGCGATACTTTGGAAAAGGCTAATGTTGAGCTTAAAGAAACAAATGATGCTATATCATCCAAACTCAAGGAGCTCAAATCTTCTAAGAAAGAGCTTAAAGATAAACATGATAAACTTGAGTGGGTGCACAATGAGCTCATCACTAGCCACAACAAGCTAAAAGATGAATATACAACTCTAAAGATCAAATATGATACTCTTGTTATTGCTCAAGAATTTTTACCAAATGAGCCACATGATGCTACTAACCATGTTGTTAAGATTGATATAGCTACATCATGTGATGATTTAATTGATGAGAGCATTGAGCAAGGATCTAGTGGCAAAGGCAAGAAAGTGGTTGAGTGCAATGACTATGATGAATATGTCAAGCTCAAGAGTGCAAATGAAAAGCTCATGAAAGATCTTGAAGAGATAAAAAGCCACAACACCATTGGGCTAGAAACTCTTGATCATGATGAAGAGTTGATCCTTGAGAATGAGAAGCTCAAAGAAGAGAACAAGAAGCTCAAGGAAGAGAAGAACAATGATGATCTCAAGGAAGAGAACAAGAAGCTCAAGATGGAGAAAGAGCACCTCAAGATGGGATTGAGCAAGTTTGCAAGAGGCAAGCATCTCCAAAGTGAGCTACTCATGAACACCGTCATGAAGATGGATAGAAATAGCATTGGATATGTGGCAAGTGTAGAGAAGAAGAAGGCTCAAGTTCAACAACAACAATCAAAGCCAAAGCCAAAGCCAAAGAGATATTTTGAGTGTGGACAAGAAGGCCACTTTGCTCATAAGTGCTAAACTCCACCGCCACAACCCTTGCCCAAGCATGCTAGACCCTTTGCCTTCAATGCTCATTACATGCTTAGAAAGGATTCTAACGGAAAGATGAAAGTCATGTTCTTAGGACCCCCTAACAAGAATATGCCTAAGAAAATTTGGGTGGCTAAGTCACTTGTTGAGAAAGTGAAGGGCCCTCAACAAGTTTGGGTTCCTAAAGCTTGAATCTCTTGTGTGTAGGTGAATTACAAGACCGGTGGAAGTCAATAGATTATTGATAGTGGTTGCACTCAACATATGACCAGTGATCCTCGTATATTTATCTCACTAGATGAAGAGGTAGATGGACAAGAGAAAATAACATTTGGAGATAACTCAAAGGGCAAGATTAAAGGATTAGGCAAAGTGGCAATATCAAATAATCATTCCATCTCTAATGTGCTATATGTTGCTTCATTGAGCTTCAACTTGCTATCCGTTGGACAATTGTGTGATCTTGGCTTCCAATGCTTGTTCACCGAGAAGGAGGTTGTTGTATCCAAAGTAGATGATAATCAAGTGATATTCAATGGATTTAGATACAACAACTTATATCTAGTGGACTTCACCTCCGAAGATGCAAACTTGAAGACTTGCCTATTCACCAAAACAACACTTGGGTGGCTATAGCATAGAAGACTTGCTCATGTTGGGGTGAGCTCACTCAAGAATAAGGGTGTGGAAGTCTCTAAGAGGGAGGATTCCTCTATTGTCTTTATGGGTCACCTCAAGAACAAGCTTTACCTAGTTGATTTTAGCAAAAGTAAAACTAAGCTTGAGACCTATTTAGTGGCAAAATCTAGCATGGGTTGGCTATGGCATCGCTGACTAGCTCATGTTGGGATGAGGAACTTGGCCAAACTTCTATAAGACAACCACATCCTTGGACTAACCAATATTCAATTTAAGAAAGACAGGATTTGTAATGCTTGCCAAGCCGGAAAGCAAGTAGGTGTACCTCACCCACCAAAGAGCATCATGACCACCACACAACCATTGGAGTTGATTCACATGGATCTCTTTGGACCGGTCGCCTACCTAAGCATCAGGGGTAACAAATATGGTCTAGTTATTGTTGATGATTATTCCTGTTTCACTTGGGTGTTCTTTGTTTATGATAAGTCACAGGTGCAAGAGAAAGTCAAGATATTTGTGAAAAGGGCACAAAGGGAGTTTGGTCTTTCTATCAAGAAGATAAGAAGTGACAATGGGACCGAATTCAAGAACACTCTAGTTGAAGAGTTTCATGATGATGAGGGCATCAAGCATGAGTTTTCAACTCCTTACACCCCTCAACAAAATGGTGTAGTAGAGAGGAAAAACCATACACTTCTTGATATGGCAAGGACAATGCTAGATGAGTACAAGACGTTAGACCTTTTTTGGAGTGACGCCGTCAACACCGCTTGCCATGCCATCAACCACCTCTACTTACACAAGAAACTCAAGAAGACTTCATATGAGCTTCTAACCGGTAACAAACCAAAGGTGTCATACTTTAGAGTGTTTGGGTGCAAGTGCTTTATACTTAACAAAAGACCCAAAACCTCTAAATTCACACCTAAAGTTGATGAAGGCATTCTTCTTGGTTATGGATCAAATGAGCATGCCTATCGTATCTTAAACAAAACTATGGATAGAGTTGAAGTCACGATAGATGTGACATTTGATGAATCTAATGGCTCTCAAGTGGAGCAAGTTGATTCAAGTGTTGTAGGAAAAGAGGATCCACCATGTGAAGCAATCAAGCAAATGGCTATAGGCGACATTAGGCCACAAGAAGATCGAGCCACTGATGATGAGGATCCACAGGATGTTGCTGCATAAATTTCCGTTGACGTACTCCATCGACAATGATAGCACTCACCTGCTAAAAATCAGTAGGGCGGCAGTGCCGCTCCTGAGGGTGGCAGTGCCGCTCCTGAGGGCGGCAGTGCCGCCCCATCCACCTCAGCAGCAGCTCCTTCAACTCCTACTCCACCACTTCAAGGGCTCAACCTAGAGCCTATCCTTGAACAAGAAGAGGCTGAGGGTCTAGAAGAAGAACAAGGAGGTGTTGAGCATCCAAGGCTACGTCACACTATACAACAGGATCACCCTGTTGACAACATCCTTGGGAGCATTTGAAAGGGGGTAACAACTCATTCACATTTAGCAAATTTTTGTTAATATTACTCGTTTGTTTCCTCTTTAGAACCTCTCAAGGTAGAACAAGCACTTGGAGATCCAGATTGGGTCATGGCCATGCAAGAAGAGCTCAACAACTTCGAGAGAAATCAAGTGTGGAACTTGGTGGAAAGGCCCAATACCAATGTCATTGGTACCAAGTGAGTCTTCCGCAACAAGCAAGATAAAAATGGTGTGGTGACAAGGAACAAGGCATGATTGGTGGCCCAAGGCTTCACTCAAGTAGAGGGCTTGGACTTTGAAGAAACATATGCACCGATGGTAAGACTTGAAGCAATCCAAATGCTTCTAGCCTTTGCTGCCCATCATGACTTCAAGCTATACCAAATGGATGTCAAGAGTGCATTCCTCAATGGCCCAATACAAGAGTTGGTATATGTGGAGCAGCCACCAGGGTTTGAAGATCCCAAGTTCCCCAACCATGTCTATAAACTCCAAAAGGCGCTCTATGGGCTTAAGCAAGCACCAAGAGCATGGTATGAATGCCTTAAGAAATTCTTGCTCAAACAAGGCTTTGAAATAGGCAAAGCTGATCCTACACTCTTTACTCACAAAGTTGAAAATGATATATTTGTGTGCCAAATATATGTCGATGACATAATATTTGGTAGTACTAACTATGTGTATTGTGATGAGTTTAGTAGGATCATGACTAAGAGATTTGAGATGTCCATGATGGGTGAGCTAAAGTTCTTCCTTGAATTTCAAATCAAGCAAATGAAGGAAGGGACATTCATTAGCCAAACCAAGTACACCCATGATATGCTTAAAAAATTTGACATGGTGAATGCCAAGCCTATCAAAACTCCCATGTCAACCAATGGACATCTTGATCTAAATGAAGAAGGGAAAGTCATGGACATCAAGGTATATCGCTCCATGATCGGCTCTCTACTTTACTTATGTGCATCTAGGCCGGACATAATGCTTAGTGTGCATGTGTGCTAGATTTCAAGCTAACCCAAAAGAGTGTCATTTAATGACTGTTAAAAGAATCTTGAGATATTTAGTACACACTCCTAACCTTGGCTTGTGGTATCCCAAGGGCTCCAAGTTAAATCTACTTGGCTATTCGGATTTCGATTATGCCGGTTGCAAGGTAGATAGAAAAAGCACTTCGGGGATATGTCAATTCCTTGGGCGGTCCCTAGTGTCTTGGAGTTCAAAGAAGCAAAATTGTGTAGCCCTTTCCACCGCCGAGGCCGAGTATGTTGCATCCGGTGCATGTTGTGCTCAACTACTTTGGATGAGGCAAACCCTTCGTGATTTTGGATGTCAATTCACCAAAATCATACTCTTGTGTGACAATGAAAGTGCCATTAAGCTTGCAAACAATTCCGTAAGCCACTCAAGAACTAAACATATAGACATCCGACATCACTTCTTAAGAGACCACGAAATCAAAGGAGATATCGAAATTCATCATGTGAACACCGAAAAACAACTAGCCGATATCTTCACTAAGCCTCTCGATGAGTCAAGGTTTTGTGCTTTGCGTAGTGAGCTAAATATACTTGATTCTCGTAACATGGTTTAAAATATGGCACACCTCTGTTTGACAACCTAGCGACATAGGAAAATAATTTAAAAGGATACTATATTGTGTTTCAAAACTATTTCAAAAGGCCAACTAAGTGTCATGACCATTGTCTGTATTGTTGATTGCTTACTGATCATGATATTTAGATAATATATATATCCATATCTAAGGTAAAGAAGGTCATAGAGTTTTAGCGTAATCTCTACAAAATTGGCAGGGCGGCAGTGCCGCCCTCTGAAAACTGGGCCATTTTTTGCCAATTTTGGCTAGGTTGCGGGGTCCGTTTTCTTCTATCTATTTCTTTCTCTAGCCCCCGACTCAACTCTTCCCTTCTCTCCTAGCCGACACCGACGCTCGTGCTCCTCTCTTCTTCTCTCTTAAGCATGTGTCGCTGCCGTTCCTTGCAGCCTGCCACCCCTACAGCCGGCTGAGTCTCCTCATCGCTAGTCCCTACAGGAAGCTCCTGGCCGAGCCCTTTCTCCTCTTCTCCCTCCACTCCAACGTTTTGGAAGCAAGGTGAAACCCTAACCCTATTCGATCTATGCAATGTGAAGCTTTTAGTCATGGATTTCTGTTTCTAGGGGGAGTATGAAGGGTTTAGAAAGGTTTTTGATGGTTGAATCGGATTGATTTTGAATTTCACCGGTTGGATGATTTTGGGGAGAGCAGCAATGCCGCCCATGGGACCATTAATGGGATCTCTAGCAGATTCTAACTGCTATACTCAATCTCATAAAATCAATGAAGTTCAGAATGGATTGGATTCATTTATCAAAATTATTTCTAAAGTTTTTCATATTCAATCTTTCAAATCCATGGCTAGGGTTTCATATATTTTTTGTTTAGACTGTGATTATGAAATTGTGATGATGGATAGACATTGTTGGAAGTAGGATTTAGCCAGAACGAGAAAGGTGAAAATGAACTAGTGAAGCAACTGAGGGCGGCAGTGCCGGCCTTAGGGGGCAGCAGTGCCACCCTACCATGCTGATTCCAAATCCAACAAAGCTTCCTGTGTTATTTTCAAAATTCTTTTTCTTGTTAAAACTTGCTTGTAGCTGTCTCTAACTCATCATCTTTTACAGTTTCTTATCAAGTCTCATTTAATTGCATAGATGGACCGAGGAAAAAGAAAGGTGATGACAACTAAGCAAAAGGTCAAGAGAGGCAGGGGACAGGCAACCTATATTCCCAGTGACATAAATCTTGATGAAGACCTTGCTGAAGAAGAAAGAATTCAAAGGATGGGAATGACCATTCGTGTGTGGCCTGATTCTCCTCTGCACATTTTAGAGTTTGATAGTAGCTACATGAGAGATAACACTAATGTGTTCAACCTCAATCCTCCCCAAAATAGTTACAATCATAAGGTCATTGATTATTCTATGAGTTGGAAGAAGACTGGTGAAGCTAGAGAGATTGATCCTTACTCCTCTAACAAATCCAATGGTATTGATTATAGATTTTGGAATGATTTCCAATCTAATTTTTATGCCACAGCCATCCTATCCAAGTCAAAGGGTAAGATCAGCAAGATGCAGTACGTTGATTTTGGTGACTTGGAGAGCAGAGATGATCATCAGTTTGCTACAGCCATCAAAACATGTGACCGCTTTGAGATGATAGATATCATGAGTTTCAGATATGATTGGAACAGAGAGATTCTTGCATAGTTCCATACCACTTACTATTGGAATAGGGAAGTGGATGAGCTTCATTGGATGACTGATGGACAACAATATCGCATTGATTTTGTCACCTTCTATCGTATTCTTGGTTTTGGACACATCCACAGGGGATATGAGAGGATTCATAATGAGCATCGTCTTGAGCCAATGGAAGTAAGCTTCATGTGGGAGGATCAAAATCTTGCAGTTCCTGATTGGTCAAGGACCAAGCTCAAGAGCTTCTATTACATCATGAACAATCTTTTTAGGATCACTCTTAACCCTAAAGACAATGCAACATATTTGAATGGCTATATCACTAATGTGTTGTCTAGGTTTCCTAGCTGTGAAAAGTTTAATGTTTCAAGATTTATTTGGGTTGAGCTAGCATATGCCTTGGATGATGGGAGGAGATCTTTGCCCTATGCTCCTTACCTCATGTTTATAATTGAGTGACTGGCATGTGGTTCCCTAAGGATTGTGAGCACACTGTTTACAAGATCAAAAAGACCCATGGTGGCTTAGGGGGACTTGGCTCAGCTACTCAGCACACTGGTTCTGGAGGATTTGGAGATAGTGAGGTAGCAGGCTTTCACTCTTCTGGAGCTGCACATAGAGATATTCCTGAGCCATCCAGGGCTAGGGAACAAAAGAAGAAGACAAAGTGGGGGAAGATGAGTGCATGGATGAAGGCAATCTTTGCTCATTGTGCATATGCTTCACAGACTGTTTATGAGGATAGAATGGAAAATAGGGAAGCTGTGAGGCATGCTAGGGAGATGGTAGGGCTACCACCACTTCCACCAGTGCAGTCACCACCTCAGTTTTCTAACTTGCCTCGCCTTTCTTCTTCTAATGAGGAGCAGGATCAGCCACATGAGCATCATGATGAACAGCCAGATGATCAGCAGTATGGGAACTCCTATGAGCCATTCAGTCAGTACTACGGGTATCCACAGGGGCAGCATTTTGAGGAGCCCCCAAGGCAGCAGGACCTTGGTGCAGAGATTCACCCTATAGAGGCCGATCCACAGGTTCAGGCAGCTTTGTTTCGCACATATTCTAGGAGACCGCGTCCTTCGATGGATCAGCCAGGGCCTTCTACTTCAGCTGGGACAGCACCTCCGCGATGATCAGCATGCTTCACTTCACACACCCACATCGTCAGACGTGCCCGTGTGGACTCCGACAGTGACGAGTGACTTTTCTTCTTTTTCTTCTCTTTTTGGTACTTGATGCCAAAGGGGGAGAAAATTAGAGGGGTCAACAGATTTTCGATGCCATGAGTTATCTGCAGCTGCGCCTTATGTCCAGATCCGTTGAGAGTAGTTGTTAAGTTGTGAGTTTGAGAGTCACTCAAAACTCCATTTTATGAAATATGCTACTTTGTGACTTTATTTGCTTCGGATATGTACATGTATTCATGGTTACTGTTTTAGATTGTCGTATTCTAAGTTTAGATTGTTTTATATTCATATGATCTGCTGTAGGAATCTGATTGCTACCTGATTGATATAGTCAGGTCGGTAGTGCCATCCTCTATGGCCGGTAGTGCCACCCTATGCTGTATCAGCCAGAGTCTTGTGTGCTTGAACTGATATGACCTATCATATGCATCACTCTTATTCTTATGACACTTTGTTCAGCACCCCACAACAGGCATGGATGTAGGGAGAGGTTCCCATCACACCTAAAATGTGAATCGTGGCCTTTCATGCCAAATTGAGAATTCAAATCTCTATTCACATATTTAGGGGGAGGCTCCTACACCCATGGTTCGAAAATCTCATTTTAGATTTTATATCTTTTATAAGCTCTAATTAGGTTATCATCAATCACCAAAAAGGGGAGATTGTAAGTGCAATCAAGCCCTATTGTGGGTTTTGGCATTGATGGCCACCAAATTAGAGGACTAATGAGACTTATCGAGATGACAAGCAGGGAATCGAAAAATGAGGATGATGTACAAGTTGCAGGTGTTCTAATTACAAAAGGTGGCCAGACCTAGCTCAAAGGAGGTTTAAATTCTTTTATGTTTTGAAATTAAGTTTAGTGAAAGCCGTACTATTAAGAGGGATTTTAGGACAGTTGGTCAACTGTTGAACCAGATGCTCAAATTCACAGATTTACATCCTCTCACCTAGTCAAAACAGTCAGCTAAATTTCATATCATATTACCTGTTTTGGCTAGGGCAGCAGTGCCGCCCTATTAAGAGTGGCAATGCCACCCTTAACTGACTGTTGGGCTCAAGGGGTATTTATACCCTTCAGGCCCGGCCCACAACGGTCATCTTCTTCACTCAGTCATTCTGCTCGAAACAAGACAGAACCAAAGCTCACTTCTCTCCTCCATTGTTGCTCCACCATCCCTCAAGCAAATCCTTGATTCCAACCATCAAAAACTTGAGAGAAAAAGGCAGCAAAACTCGATTGGAGAGCAGATCCACTGATTCCCAGAGTCTAAGAGCATTTGGTTCATGTTTGGCCGGCGGTTCTAGGGTTTCTTACTCTTGGAGCTTGCTCTAGCCGGCTAGGCGTCGCCCTTGTGCTTGCTAACTCGTGTGGCATCCTTGGGAGGTTTGTAACCTCATTCAAAAGCTAAGAAATCACCTCTCACCTCAAGAGTTTGCTCTCTTGATTTAAGAATGAGGGTAAGGCAAGCCTTTGTGGCAAGCCCAAGCCTTTTGTGGCTCCCTCAACAATGTGGACTTAGGCAAACCTTTGTGGTGAGCTGAACCCTGGGATAAATCTTGTGTCTCACGTGCTTTATCTTGTTTACTTGCTGGTTTAGCTCATTGCTAGCTGTTATTAGGGTTTGGTTGCTCGATCCATGCTTGTGTGGAGTTTCTGTGGTATTCAGTCTTCGAACTGGACCTTGTTTGTCTATTGCAGGATTAAGCATCTAGTGGTGTCAGGTTCATCTCTGTAAAATCTCAGTTGTGTTAGATTTATTTTCATAGAGCGGCAGTGCCGTCCTGAAAGGCCGGCAGTGCCGCCCTATGTTCTAATAGAGTATTGAGTTGAATTTTTACAGGCCTATTCACCCCCCTCTAGGCCTTCTTTATCTTCCTGTAGATCCTACACAACAGTACAACACAAATGTCTTCAACCCTTCCCCTCAACAAAAATGCCTTCAACCCTGAACGCCACCATAATATGCACTGGAAGGGACTTACAGCGCCCGGACGTCCGGAATAGATGACCGCATCTGGACGCCCCGCACATGCTGCTACCCCAGCCCGCTCACCCGCACATGCCGCTGCGCTGTATCGTTGTTGCGTGTGCATGTCCGTCCCCCGTCTACCTCGTCCCACCTCGCACGTGAAACCCGCTCCTGTCCGCCTCTCCCTACCCCACACCCGCACCCTAGTTGTGCTCGTCACTCCTTCCCCCTGACCCCCTCCTCTCTCCGCGCGGGCGGGACCCGAGAGCCCGGATGAGGACGAGCACGCCCCATCCATAGGACCCCATGTGCGTCGTGCGCCCCATCTACCGGCCCTCGGCTCGCCGTGTACCTTCTTGCAGTATCCGGGCCGTGCCTCCATGACTCTCTGAACATACCTCTGAAACACGAAACACTTGCAACATGAAAACACTTAAATGCAACATAAATTTGAAGGAGATGAAATATTTGGAACATACACTTGCAACATATGTGTGAAACATATGCAACATCCAGATAAAACACTTACAATATGAAATACTTACTGCAACATAAAAATAAAACAGCTGAAACATTTGGAACATACTCTTACAACATGTGTGAAACATATGCAACATCCAAATCAAAATGCTTACAACATGCCTCTAAAATACTTGCAGCATATGCAATATCCCGATCTACTTTTGCAGCATCTATATGAAATATTTGCAACATACCTCTGAAACACTTGAAACATACGTTTGCAACGTGCGATTTCAGCGCAACATCTTGCTGCTTGGGAATGGAGGCACGTCGACACATGGAGTTCATCAGTGTAGAGCTCACCAGTGGCGCGGAGCTCGCTGCTCCGGTGGAGAAGGCTGCAGCGGGTCAGTGCGCTGGAGAAGCCTGCGGTGGAGAGGGAGGAAGACGGGCTGCATGCCATGCTCTGGCGCGGAGGAGATGCCGACCGGCGGAGCGAAGGCACGATGGAGAGGGAGGCATGGTGGAGAGCGCCGTCGCCGAGGCGGCGTGGCGGAGCGCAGTCACAGAGAGCTGTCACGGCACTGTGTAGAGGTAAGTTTTTTTTAGAACGATTGGACAAGCAGATAAGATGTTGTTGGGCTGCGTTGCAGCCCACCATCGGCACCGTTCGGGCGGACGGACGTCCTATACCTAGCATTACCGATACCGGAATGTCTCGAGTCTTTAAACAAAAAAAAAAAAGACATCAGGATACAAGAAAATTTGGACTTTGACTCATACACCAAATTAGATAATGGCCAATCCAATAACTGAGCCAATACATTACAAGGTGAAACAAACATGACCAAACGGTGCTGCCGATATACAGGTAGGCAAAACTTCTGTGCTCATTCATCCTAAAATGCTGTACATGTATGTCATATATGTAGTGATGGAACCAATCACATGACACACACAAGATCATTACACAACCCAAGCCTTGTCGAAAATGGAAACAAGAGAGAAGTGGGGGCAGGGGGGTCTCGAACATTCGTGTCAGTAAACTACAGCTCTGGACATCATCAGCTTCCAGAGGTGTTACCAGTCCTTCCAGGAGATCCACCATGCTTGGATTCAGTCGCCACACCCTTTGCTTAAGGAGGACAAAAAATTAGAGTTGCCTGGAACTGTATATAAAAGAAAATGTATCACTTCTGTGCGCAAAAATGGATACAGAAAAAAAGAACAACAAGGACACTGTTATTACTTGAAGGTGGCAAGGGGAGATCCTGCGGTAGTGAAGTACGAAGCAAGATCTACATGCAGGTCATCATACATGCTCAGGAATGGATGGTCCTGCGTCGAAGACAACAGGAAGGGAAGGGTAAGATAAGTGGTTTAGTCTTGCAGACCATTCCTGAAATGACATGAAGATGTGAAGCTGTTTTTTTTTGGCTTACCAATAAGGCTTGTGCTGATGACCTATCATTAGCATCCTTCTGGAGACTGAAAATCACAATGAAAACATATGCATCAGATAGTAACCTTCTCTGGACAGATTACATAGCTGGACAAATCTGCAGATAGAGTATACCAAGACAGAAACATATGATCCAAACTTTTTTGGTATTACCTTCTATATGCTTTTCGGTGCATATGTAATATACAAAGCAGGCATTTTGACTTGAGCAATAAAACCATGAACAAGAAATGCAAGCACCCCTATGATGGCATTTTAAAATAGGAGTAGATCAAAATTGCCAATGCCAAAATAATTGCTAACATGTCGAGTAGCTTAACCACAGGTAAGGGTGTCTATAGGCCAGCCAGAACTCCTGCCAGTTGTTTAAAAAAAAGGGCGTCTATAGGCAGCATTGGTATAGAGCAGTAAGATTACCATGCAGAAATGAACGCACAGAATTCTGGCGAAAACTGATCCGATGGTGCAGATGGTGGTGGTTGATCAACAACAGCTGCGAGAAGTTCATAAAAGCTTTCACAAGGAGGAAATGGAAAGTTGCCGGTTGCACATTCCAGTATCACTAGTCCCAAACTCCAGATATCACTCAAAGAACCATGTTTCTTTCCATCGATTCTTTCTGGCTATCAAGAACAGAAAAAATTGCTTTGGGCCATCAGAGCTAATAAAATACAATTTATTTCACTTCAAACTGGAAGACACATCTGTGAGCTGTAAATCTTGCACTAACCGCCATGTAGTTGCGTGTGCCAATAAATGTATCTCGTTGTCCAGAGGAGCTAGAAATAATGGCACTTACACCAAAGTCAGATATTTTTACTTCACCCCTATGATTTATCAATATATTTGATGGTTTCAGATCTCGGTGTATAATGCGCTTCTCGTTATGCAAGTATATCAGTCCTTTTAGTATCTGCACAAGAAAGGTGCAATTTCAATTATAAGGTTCATGTAATGATAGTGTAGCATTTTAATTTTAGCGGAAAGACTATTTGTAGCTTCTGCCACATGTCACTGGCCTGCTTACAGATAGCAGCAAGGTAGGCCTCTGGAATCGTTTTAACAGTCTTCAGGAAATCTGCAAGGGAGCCAACATCCATGTATTCCAAAACAATAGAAATGACGCCATTAAAATAGAAACACTGATAGAACACAACAACATATTGGCACTGCGTTGATAAGTTTATTTTCAACTCCTTGGCGATCTGTTTGCGTATTTTCTCATCAATATTTAGTTGAATAACCTGCAAACACAGTGGCAGAACGATCAAGGCAAAAACCATTTACAACAGTTAGGAAGATTACACAAAGTAGATACAATACAGAGATCATACTAAGACTCTTAACTGTAAAGAACCATAAATAAGCAGCATCAAAGAATGATTGCATCAGAAATACCTTCAGAGCAAAAAACTGGCCAGTAAATTTGTGGCGGACCAATTGCACATTTCCGCTGCTACCTTTCCCAATCACTTTTATAACATCTAGATCATCTAAGCTCAGGTGACTATCCAGTGGCTCTATAGGAGGAGCCTGAAGAACATTTTGAACATGTCAGGAAAAAAATGTGGGAATAGTGTCAGAAATTTTTATAACAGATAAATAGAGAGTAAAACACCAACAATGGTATGAGAACATTTTCCCATTATAAGCAAGTGAATAGTCCCATTCAGAACAATTTCAGCTAACAGATACATATATAATTCCAGTAGGCCATAGCTCGTACAGATATTTATTGCTAGTGCCTTATTTGTGTCTCACTCATCAAATCGGAAAAGTTGTCAAGAAACCACAAAGCTACATATCGTTTTCCATAAACTAGTATCTTAATTAGAGTACCAATGGATGGCGGCCCAGTCATCAAATTGAAAAAGTCGTAAAAATGCCACAAGGCTACATATCGTTTTCCCCAAATCAGTATCTTGATTAGATAATTAGGGGACGGAAACGACAGCATATGCAGACATGCTGTTACGAAGCTTTTGTGAAGTGAAAAAAGCTAGTAGTGCAGAAACTTTGCCAAAAATATCTCCATGCTTGCCAGCTGCTTTATATTACCGTGAAGAAATATGGAAAAAAAAATGCGACGTAATTATCACTAAGCAACGTCCAGATTCCCGGAGACAGGGTGTACGCGTACCAATTCCACGAACAAACAGAGCTTATTAAAATGTGAATTCAGAACACCTATCTCTACCTGACCTGACGAAACAATCATTCATATCTCAGCGCTCTCAAGAGAAACCAATACAAGAGCCAATTTTAGCTATCCCGATCCTACGATTTCCAGACGTATGACGCCAAGACGCGATTTTTAGTCCTGGGTGCGGGGCGGCTTTACCTCGTCTCCCTCACTCTGCGAGACGATGCGGAGGCCGTCCTTGTTGACGCGCAGATCCCCGTCCTTGAACGTCCCGCTGTGCGTCCTGCCCGGAACCCAAAGGTTGATGAGCCCCAATAACCAAGGCCAGGCGATTAATCAGCAGAACAAGAAAAGAGCCGAGAAAGAAAGCAAAGGGGAAGCTGAAAGCTGAAAGCCTACAAGAATTTGCCGATGGTTGTCTCGTGGGACGGCAGCGTGAGCTTGATTGGCTTCCGTGGCGTCGCCATCGGAAGTCCGGCGCCGGCGCCGGATTCCTCGCCGGAGCACGGAGCAGACGCGCGGGGGAAAGGAGGGGAGTGGACGGGCTGGTTGTGCAAAGCTGGTGGTCTCCTTCGGGAATCTGAAGTGGTTGGCACCTTCGGCCCAGCGCAGCACTGCAGCGCTTAACTGTCTCCAACGAACAACGAAGACGACCCTAAATAAAAGATTCGTTCGCTAGACAAATAGTTTAATATCTATTTTTTTAATCTTCTTTAACAATAAGATCTAAAAAAAAATAATTCTTTCTGCAAATAGATCTCCAGAAGAGAGAATACTCAAATTTAGGTTATGTCTTTTCTGACCAACAAAATAAGTCTTTTATTTAGGTACTTTGTTGAATGTTACATGTATTATACTAGAGACTCATTTTAAGGCCTCATTTGGCAGGGCTTCACTTCACTAGTGAAGTCATTTTTTTTTTTTTTGCTTTAGCTCCACGAACAGTTCCACCGGTGGAGCTGAAGCGGTTTTGGTAAACCGTTTGGCAAAATGGCTTCCCTGTGAGAGCATGTATTTAGGGGCCTGGAGGAGGAGCCGGGAGAAGCCATTTTTTTTTTTTGCTCCATCCCACCCCAAATCATTGTGAGAGCATGTTTTTAGGAGCTTCACAAGTAAAGCTATTTTATTTTACCCTGTTTAATAGAAAACGGCTCCAAACGGCTTCTAAAACCGGTGAAGAAGCCCTGCAAACGAGGACTAAGTTTAGGTTTCGCAACACTGTTGGAGACCGCCTTCCTCTCCTCTCCTTTTGAGGCTCTGCTTTTTCTGAACTTGTGCTTACTTTTCCTCCTCTCTCTCCGTTATTCTCAAATCTGAAAGCACGACATAATTGGTGTCCGGCACGTGTGCTATCGAGTCAATGCCATTGAAAACCATGCCCAAAAGGACTGAAATGAAATCTAGACAAGGTTTCGGTGAAAATTGATGAGCCAACGAGAAGGACAAGGATTGTACATTTGTACAGGGTGAACATTGACCTCTGATTGTGGGCCCGGAGCTCCTTCTCGACTCTCTGTAAGCCGTATTTTTGAAGAGCTTTAGCTTTGAGAAATACTACGAACTAAATGGGTCCCTAATAAGCCGAGCAACATTAAGAGATGGAGTTTTTGTCTCCTTCTCTGCTAATTAAAGATGGCAATGGGGACCCGCGACCCGATACCCGACGGGTATTTACTCTATTAGGGTCTAAATATGGACTAAACACACTACCCACGGGTACGTAAATGGACCAAACCCTTCACCCATCGGGTACGCGGGCATGGGTATGTTTCCAGCAATCCCCGTACCCGTTTACCCATGGGTGAAAAATACCCGGCCCAAAACTAAATAAGCCCACCAGCCCATGTAAAACCCTAGGTTCACCCACCGGTCCCGCCTGACGACTTGGCCGCTGGAGCCCTCGACCGCTCGAGGGAGGCTCGACGCCTGGCCTCCCACCGCCGAAAAAATAGGCGCGTGAGTAAAGCGCGTCGTTACTTCGTCTCGGCGCTGGCAGCCTGGCACCGCAATCACCACTCGCCAAAAAAAACGACGCCGCCGCCGAAAAAAAACTACGCCGCCCGCCCACCCCTCATGACCTCGTCTCGCGTATTCGTATCGCATCGAAGCATCAAGAACTCGCCACGCCATGCCGGCGACAGAGCAACTCGAGCAAGAACGGTGATATGCTATTATTTGTCTAATTTTATGTGCTCTACTTAGTGGTGGTTGCTGTTGAATTGTTGATTTTCATGTGCATGAATAAATTATTGGCGGGTATGGGTGACCCGCCGGGTATGATTTACCCGGCCGGGTATGGGTCTGGGAAAAATTCCCCACCCATGGCGGGTATGGGTATTCTGGCGGTACCAAATTTTTATGGCGGGGATGGGTCTGAGGTGGCCATACCCGATGGGGATTTACCCATTGCCATCCTTACTGCTAATCTTTTGAGAGAGAGGAATTATGAGAGTAGCACCTGTCCTGAGAAAATGGCTTGACTACTTGTCTACTTTTGCAAGACTGAAGGCCTGGTGGTACCTCTCTACCTTATGTAGATCCTGGAAGCGTCAGTGTGCCCTCTGCCCTGGCATGGACGGCAGCAGATAGCTTTCGTGCCAATGACAGGCCTGCACCATTCCAATCTCCAACCTCCGGAGTCCCGGATTGGGCGGCCCAGGGCGCCGCCGCCGCCGCCGTATCTACACTTATATAGAGCCCATGCACTGATGATTGGCAACATGTTGCTTTTTCTAATTCTCTACTAGTGCCCTGGAACATCAAACTGTGCAAGTGCAAGTGGTATGGTGCCGTCCCTCTCTTATCATTTCTGCAAGCGCCGAAATCGGAATGCCCCTTGAACCGTGGATGGATAGGCAAATAAGAACACCCAAACAACAAATGCGTAACAACATATCTAAAATCAGCCTCCAACAGAGTATCTATACGGGAGATCTATTTTGAGTTGCCTAAGAGGCACAACCTAAATATGGACATCCTCTCTCCTGAAAACCCATTTACAGAAAAGATTCTTTTTTAGGTCTTGTTGGAGAAGATGCCGAATAAGTATTTAACCTTTTGCCTATAACGCTACCTAAAAGATAAATGAGTCTTGTATTTTGAATGTTGTTCTTGGAGATAGCTTAACCATGTATTTGTAGCACTATCTAAATGATGAATGAGTCTTTATTTTGAATGTTGTTGTTAGAGATAGCCTAAGCATGGTTACCAGCGGCAACCAGCAAAAGGGACGGCCGGGCCGGACTGACCTCACAAGCAAAACGTCACCAAGCCACCGGAGACTGCTGAGTGGCCACGGCAAACACGTTGGCACTTGGCGACGGATACGAGTAGCCTGCAAACTGCGGCCAGATTTTCCGCCACTCCCCGGACCACAAGACTCCGGCGAGTTTCCGGTCCAGAGTGACGACGACGGCGGGATGCGCCGGACAAGCAGGTCCTCCTCGCCGACCCGGGGTCGCCGCTGACCTCTCCGTCGTCCGCACGCCGCCTTCAGATTCGCACGGATGAGGAGCTGAGTGACCATGACATCTGGCGAAGGCTTTTGTGCCGGATGCTGAAGACTTGGATAGCAACTTGCTTATACTTGCATAAAAGAGTGACAGCTCTGAAGTCTGGACCTTGGTGGAGATAGTGGGATCAGATCGGCATCCACGACAAGGTGTCATCCTCATTTCTCAGAATACTTGAAGCTTTTGGCATTTACCTGCCGTCATGTACAGTGCTCACCACCAGTTAATATGTATGCCAATTATCGCTAGCATATTTTGATGGTAGCGAAAACAAAAATCTATGATAGAAAAGAAGGCACGAATGGGGCCAAACAAAGGCGCATTCCTCTCATTCCATGTGTTGGTGTCACAGGAGACTCCTGACAGTAGGCATCTTCATTTAACAGCTCACTAAAACAGTTTTACATACAGGCTGAATGGCTGATCATACACCATCTACGGTGCCCACTGCACAGGCTACACTGCTACCGCTTCCTATGATCCTGGGCGGCAGGCAAAGTGAAAGGGAACCTTGCGAATTGGATCTTAAGACAGGGGCTGTCAGGCTTCCGGTCATCAAAGCAGTATCCTGCAAAATAAAATGATCAGTCAGGTGGAAGTTCAGTCTCAGCAAACTTATCTGAAACTTGACGTGCTAAAAGAGGTAGGGTTACTGTCCCTTAACTGCTGGAAAGAAAACTATCCATGCACAGCAAGGATCTCAAAGGATTACATGAAGATAACTGCATATATGTTTCATACCTCTGAAAGCTCATATTCAGACTATATTGTGCAAATAAAGAATATGCCTCCACTCCACTACAAGAATATGCAGAAAAAATGAAAACATGAACAAACCAAAGCCCAAAGGAAGTAGAATTGGAACCTTGTAACTCTTTCATAGGAACACGTGCACATTTTGCATTCTCAAACTCCACAAAGCACAGAACATAAGCCTTGTCACCACTCTGCAAGAAGCAGCACGAAAATAACATGCATAAAGTTGACTCAAAATAACACTAAAAGACGGCACTTGAAAATTCACCACCACTATTACAGTAATAAGTCACCAAAGTAAATAAGGGCTCTGTGCTTTTGTGATTACACAAAGAGCAGCAGATGTTAACGTCAGCACCTAAGAATTTGAAGAAATGGCCTAGAAAGAAATACATTAGAGTAGCGAACTTGACAGGGGTTTTACATACAATAAATATATTGCACTAGTACTTTCTTGTTCCATATATGTTCATTAAAAAATTGTTTTGTTTCCATGTAGGGAAAGAATATTTATTCCAGTGTATAAGCATTCACTTAGTACATGGTGAGTGATCTCAATGTCATCAAAAAACCACCGCAGATTTCATGAAGACCATATGAGTCTTGGACCCCCCATCCTCGAAATGCATGTTCTTTGCTTGGTTAGTAGTCAAGGAAAGATATTGCCAGCTGATGGGCTACTAGCCAGGGCAGGGCCCAAAAATATTTTTTCCCCATCATGCATACAATCCTTGGCCACAGCTTATCATCTGTGCTTAACTGCATTACTCCTAGATGTCTGGAATGCAGTAGCAGTCTAGATGCAAGCACCCTTCCTAGAATTCTAGAAAACAACCACACCGAGAGGAAATACCCCCAATTTGGTGGACTCACAATGTCATGGATGTATCCTCAGTGGCCATGAAGCACGAAATCAACTCTCTAAGAATGGCCACCTACTGGAAAGTAAAAACACTCTAAATTTGATGGACATGACAAAATGGATCTATGTCAAGTGGCCATGAAGTAATAAGGACAACCATCTACATAATATGGAAAGAGAGCAATCCAAGGATCTCTAATCTTTCAACAAATGGAAAAGGTTGTGACAGAACTCATTTGCCAAGTCAAGGATATCGCCAGGCTATGGGTAGAAATGGGTGCTAAGAAACTCAGATCTGTATCTGAGGACCCCTTGTGGCTTGTGCAGTGTCTTGTTTTTGTCTTCATAATCTGTACGCCCCTCTTAATCTAATAAATGCGGCTCTTTTGCTTTCAAAATGAGCACTATATAAACCATATCTTTAACATAAGCCAAGTTCAAATATATGAATTATGTGAAAATGCTCAGATTTGCAAGAGAATGGGCAAGTAGCATTCTAGCAAAGAAGAATTAAACCATTTTTCCAAGTGAGACGAGATGATGCATTGAAAAGGCAAGCACTTACACGTCTGGGCTCCTTGTGCACTACTCTGATGTCCTTGAAGCCAGGAAAAACACGGAACAAATCTTCCAGCAAAAGTCAAGGCTTGCAAAAAATGAAACTTACAAAGATGAGGAAATATGATGCAGAACAATACTAAGCGGGAAGGATACGAGCTACTTCTCTCCTTGTGCAATCAGTAGGAAGACAATCAATAAAAAGAATGTTGGATTCATCTTCTGAGGGCCCATCAAAGTTTGGAAGTGAGCTGTGGCGCTCAACATCTGGAATACTAGCACCTGTGCCTAGAGAAGAACTTCTCCCTACTACATCCGGTTCTTCTTTCAAAGGACTAGGTCCCAGTGCCCTGGCTGGAGCACGACCACTCAGCACAGCCAAAGACGGGTCTTCCAAAGCACTAGACCCTCGTGCCATAGCTCCAACAGGTAGTCCAGTCAGGCCAGCCAAAGCAGGATTCATCACTCCTGCTGGACAATCGAAACCATACGCTCTTGGTTGCAACATTACCTGTAGAACAAAACTAAGTCATTTGTCAAATAAAGGTGGTTCCTTTCCTCTGAATCCTCCAAAAGCTGAGTTGTATTACATCGTTTCTAAGAACGTCTGGTCCACCCGGTAGAACAGAAGGTCTTGAAGTATAGTAAGATGCTACAGAGCCCTCGGGTGCAAGATAACTAGGATAACCAACTCGGGAATCTGCCAATCAAACGAAGTTAAGAAGTTAGCCAGTGAAAACAAAAAACATGTCAATCAGTTCTAATCCAAGAACAAACATCATTGCAAAACTCAAGAACAAAAAAAGAAAAAGGAAGAGAAACAAAAAAAAAACATGAAGAATGTCTCATTAAGGCATGAAATTGTATCAGAGTACTATATTCATCTTCACAGTGTATAACTCTGCCTGAAAAGTAGTCTTACAAATAACTAAAGGAAAAAGTCTACTTAAACCCCCCCCACCTTTCATACTTGGTCTACTTCACCCCCCAACTATGAAACCGTCTGTTTTACCCCCTGAACTTTCTAAAACCGTCTATTTTACCCCCCGTACGGTTTTTTTGACAGCGGTTTTGTTACCGTAACAGCGGCGCTACAGTAATTGCGGGTTGCTACAGTAATGGTGGGTTTGAATTTTCTTTTTTATTTTTGGTGAATCTTTGAAAAATCACAGTAAATCATAGAAAAATCATAAAATAAAAAATCTAATTTTGTTGGACTCCACATGAGTAGATCTACATAGTGAATATATAATACGGTATCATTTAGTACAAAATTTTTACTGTAGCCTTAGATTAATTGGAAAATCTAATTTTGTCTGTAATTAATTGAAATAATTCATAGCTGCAGCTTCTATGGTCCAATTGTGGTGAAATTTTTATGGTACGCTAATTATTGTATGTTTGAACTATAGTAAAAATTTCGTACTCATTGGACTATGTATAACTTAGTTATAGATAAATTCTAATTAATTACAGACAAAATTGGATTTTTCAATTAATCTAAAGCTACAAAAAAAAAATTGTACTAAAACATACCATATTATATATTCACTGTGTAGATCTACTCATGTGGAGTCCAATAAAATTATATTTTTTATTTTATGATTTTACTATGATTTTTCAAAAATTCACTGAAAATAAGTAAAAAAAAAAGGAAATTCAAACCCACCATTACTTTAGCAACACACCGTTACTGTAGCAGACCCGCCGCTGAAAACCACCCAGAGGGTAAAATAGACGGTTTTAGAAAGTTCAGGGGGTAAAACAAACGGTTTCATAGTTGGGGGGTGAAGTAGACCAAATATGAAAGGTGGGTAGACTTTTTCCAATAACTAAATTAATAATTTACTCAAAACTTATCACTTATAAAAGTTATTTAGTAGCTAGATATAGCAATCAGATATCCAATGTCACTCACTCGGTCATCATGTCAAATATCTAGAAACAAAATATCCAACGGCTAACAAATTAATGTCTCATTGGTGTAGAGGCTGGGAGTAGTTCCATCACGTGAAAAAAGTCTTCCACTACACATGAGGAAAATCGGTCTTCCACAGTACTCTTGCAAATGTAAATCATAGACTCTTCTGGGCACTAGCTACAGCAGAATTGAATTTGTTCTACGAAGTTTCTGGGCGGACCGAGTAAAGGGCATGGGTTTACAAATACACACCCGATGTTTTTTGCAAAAATAAAATCGAAGTTAGTAGGCATAATAATACGTATACATGTATACGCACTTGTAATCAGATCAGATCCGAATACAAACAGAGTATAACAGACAAATAGCTTAGGGTAGTTAGGGTTTGGCTGCTCGGTTTCGCGCATCAGGACGGGAAGAGAAGGGGCGGGCGTACCTGATGGGTGTTCTTCGCCGGCGAAGGGCCTGCCGTAGGCCTCGGGAAGCGCGGAAGACCTGGCGTGGTACGGCGGCGGCGGTCGCCCATCCATCGCCGAGAGTGAGAGAGAGCAGGCTGCAGGCGGGGTGAGCCGAGTAAAAAGACAGGGCGAAACGTAAACGCGGTCCGGACTCCGGACCTGTTTTGGACGTAGAAATTCGACTGGGCCTCGAATCGAGCAGGCCTGGATGTTACTTTGGTCTCATCCACGCAGCGTATTTGGGCCAAGAGTCCAAAATATATAGCCTGTGAGGTTGTGACACTGCCTAGTTTTGGTAGTACTTAGCTAATAATTCACTTGATCAGTACACTAGTTTTTTTTTCTGAAATACGCAAGAGTGTTACGTATCATTGCATCAAGAAGAAAGTTTATAATTTACAAGCGGTCTAACCGCCACAGCGACTGAAGAGCGCTACATTGTGACCGGAAACAAACCAAGATGGACATCGGCTGCCTAAGCTAACGACCTGCAAGTGCAGCCAAGCCTACCTCGCCGGCCTCGATCCACCGATCGGTTTCAGCT
Source organism: Miscanthus floridulus (assembly GCF_019320115.1). NCBI lineage: Eukaryota > Viridiplantae > Streptophyta > Magnoliopsida > Poales > Poaceae > Miscanthus > Miscanthus floridulus. The sequence continues at coordinate 14,263,447 of NC_089598.1, forward strand.
CTGATTATCTGGATCATCTCGTTCATTTCGTTCTTTCCAGACCTGCCATGAGATCAGCATGAACAAGCTGTCGAGACCTGCTCGCTGTTGGCCGGTCCAAAGTGCGCGTAGCTGTCGCCACCGGCGTCTGATTGTTAGCTGTGGTTGCGGGGTCTGCTTTCCCAGAGCCTTAACATGAGGTGCCAAAGCTCCCTGGTGAAAGCACAGGATGCAGCGATATGGTCTACTATCTCTTGCTCTTGATCACAGAGGAAACAATTGTCTCGCGCGTCCAAGCCGTGTCTTCTCCGGCGATCCGCTGTCCAATGCCGGCGACGGAATGCCAGCCACATGAAGATCTTAACCCTTAATGGCGCCCAGGTTTTCCAGATTAGTTAGTGACCCTCGAACTTGGTTGCCCCGGCGTGCAGCATGGTGTAGGCAGATTTGGTAGAGTAGCGGCCATCAGGTGTCCATCGCCAAATTGTCTTGTCTGGTTGCTCACTGAGCTGAACATTGGTCATCATGTTCCGCAGTTCTATGTACTCGGCAATGGCCGTAGTAGTTCGCGCCCCTGTTATGCTTTGCACCCATGCCAGTTGTTGTCTGTCAATCCCTCTCTGATTGTTTGTCTTTGTCTGATTCTTAGTGAGACTAGTTGCGCGAGATATAGGGCAATGTCAGAGATGCAGTCACCATTCAGCCATCTATCTTCCCAAAACAGTGCTTGCCGGCAGTCGCCGATGGCTGTGAAAGTGGACGCCCTGAAGAATGCTTGTACCTCTGGCGCGGTGCTTATCGGCAGCTGGCTCCAAGCCCGGTCATGGTCGACCTTCTGTAACCAAAGCCACCGGGTTTGAAGGGCAAAGCCGGTTAATCTGAGATCACTGATACCTAGGCCGCCCAGATTGGTTAGTCTGCAGACAGGCAGAAGGCCATGCTACCATACATTTTCCTCTAACTGAATCATCCCGGCCTGCCCAGAGAAATTTTCTACATATAGAGTCAATTTCCTTGCGCGCCCAAGATGGCATGCTCTCGGCCATCAAAGCATAGATGGGATCAGTACACTGGTAGTCTAGTACTACATGTTTTCCGCTCTCAGATACATGCTACTATAAAAAATTAAAGAAATCTTCTTTGTATTGCATTGTGTTGCCGACTCCACTTTTTTAAAATAAAAGTTAGCATATTCCCTTTTTCTAAATTATTGTCTAATAGAAGGCTAAGGTATTTAGTGGAGCCTTCAGAAATATGCTAGCAAGCTATAATGACCTTTATAGCGGAGCTAGGGCATTTAGCGTTTTCTCAAAAAAGATGCATATTATTGCTTGGCATTACTGAATTGCATCTGTCTTTGTTGCTGACTGTCGTATTCTTCCTTTTTGTTTCGGTGCTGGATTTTTTTTTCGAAAATTGCTGGCTGGATTATGCCAGGCAAATATATTGATAGAGAACAGGAAACAATTAAAGTACAAGTGAAAAGTCCAAAATAACAAACCAATGGGCCCAAACGAGGGATTTAGGCCGTCAAGACAAAAGAGGTAAACGGCCTGATCCATAGGCAAAATTTCTCGTAATCGCTTGGCGCCCGCACTACACCATAGTCGAGCCTCTTCCTTGATCTTTGCAATTAACACTGTCGGCGATTTATATTGATGCTAAAAAATCCTTGCATTTTGCTCTCTCCAAAGCTCCCATGTGACGAGAAGCGTCATCGATCTTACTACTTAACATGGAGAAGCTGTTGACGTCCCAACCGTACGCCACTACTGGACCACAGAGTCCATGTTGTTTCATCCTTCACAGCTAGGAAATTTTTCATGGGTCCAAGATCGTACTGCTTCCCATATTCGCTTTGAATAGCTGCAATGGGCGAAAAGATGGATGACCGATTCATTCGTGGACATGCATAATAATGGACAATATTGCTGGATTGCTTGTACTACCGTTTAGCAGTGAGGCTGCTGCACATACGCATAGGGGACAGCCATGACTTATGCTGATTTGACTTATAGGTCATCTACCGTTTAGCATTGAAGTCACTCTTGGTACCTCATAGTCATTATTCATAGACCGTGTTCACTTGAACTACTTCAGCAGTATTTTTCAACGAACAAATAGTATTTTCTTCTCACAACAAATCAGCATAAGTCAAATTTCAGCGAAACGAAGAGGGCCGTAGTTCACGACCATCATTGCCTCTATGCACACCATCATCACGCTGGCACAAAAAGGTTCAGATCTCAAAGCATGGCCTTGTAGAATATAGAGGGGAGAACCGGAGATGCTAGGTTTCATGAGCATGCCTATACACCATGTATAAATAGGCTACATTTGGACGAATAGAAATTTGTTTGGGTCTCATTCAGTCTGTTCGCTTGTTGGTTTCAGCCAGGGTTTATCAGCCAGCCAACAGTGTTTTCCTCTCACAACAAACCAGCACCAGCCGGGCTTATCAGCCTAGAAACCAACCAACGAACGGGCTGATTACTTGGTAGGTCGGTTGATTGCACATTTAACCACTAAGTTAAGTCACCGCTAAAGTTTTAGCATTGCTAAGACTAACTCCAACAAAGAGGACCCAAATACAACACCCATTTGGTATTATAGGTCATCTACAGTAAAAAAAAAAAAGCCACGGACCCAAATATCTCCTCTCCAACAGGCAGACCCAAATCCACGCCCACCCACCGCCGCGCCCCTCCTGCTGGGCTGCATGACGCTGCGTGAGAAGGCAGCGCAGATGGCCCAGATCGAGCGCACCGTCGCGACGCCGCGCGCCCTCACGGACCTCGGGGCCGGCAGCGTCCTCAACGCCGGGGGAAGCACGCCCCGCGACCGAGCCTCCCCCGCCGACTGGGCCGCCATGGTCGACGGCATGCAGCGCCTCGCTCTCTCCTCCCGCCTCTGCGTCCCCATCCAGCGTGGCGGCGCGCCCGGCTGGGCCTCGGCGGCGGCTAGCCCCCTCCTCGCCCCTCTCCTCCTCTAGCCGTGCGTCTCTCTCTCTCTCTCTCTCTCTCGCACCCCCCACCAGCCCCCGCGGTGCTCACGCCGGCGCTCCGGTGCGGCCAGGCCTCGGCGGTGTCCGCAGCCGCGACCGAGCGTCCACGGTGCCCGCCCCCCGGCACAGGCGCGGGAGCCCCTTCCTCGGCCGGCGGCGCTAGGGCGAGCGCGCCCCCTGGCGGCGGCCCTGGGCGAGCGCCCCCTCCCCTGGCACGGCGGCGCCCACCACCATGGGCACAAGATTTTTGCGTCATCTCTCCTCGATGACGCTTTTTTGCGTTCTTGCCGGCGTCGTACCCAAAATGGGTTCCTTGAATGGGTCTTCTGTTGGAGTGTGATTTTGATATGCAAAAGTACTGTGCGACGCCGATTTTGCGTTTGCGGCTCCTTATTGGAGACAGTCTAATGTTCGAAATAGCGCTCATAGCGGTAATATATGTAGTATTTTCAGCGACACCTAGTCCATAGCACGCACTATAACCCAGTATTTGCAACACTAGTTTTATCATAAGTTGAGTCTCTCTAATTTTAACCAAATTTATATAAAAATATCAACATCTATACCACCCAATTAGTTTCATAACTCACCATGCAATCTCTTGAGAGTGTACTTATTTGAAGTTGTAGATGGTATAATATATTTTTTTATTAAAAAAAACTTTGTCATGAAAGTCAAAAAAGTTGAACTTAGAATAAATCTAAAGTGAACTGTGATTTTGAATGGAAAGAATATTTTTATTAATAGGAACTGAATGTACTTATAGCATGAGATTCAGCAGAAATATCGCCTTTTGTCATAAGTTTTGAAGATGTGCTTTTGAAGGAAAAAGTCTACTTAACCCCCCACCTATCATACTTGGTCTACTTCACCCCTTAATTATGAAACCGTCTGTTTTACCCCCTGAACTATCTAAAACCGTCTGTTTTATCCCCTGGGCGGTTTTTCAGCGGCGGTTTTGCTACAGCAACAACGGATTGCTACAGTACCGACGGGTTGCTACAGTACCCATGGTTTTGAATTTCCTTTTTTTATTTATTTTCGGTGAATTTTTAAAAAATCATAGAAAAATCATAAAATGAAAAATTTTGTACTAAACTATATCGTATTATATATTCACTATATAGATCTACTCATGTGGAGTTCAATAAAATTATATTTTTTATTTTATGATTTTTCTATGATTTACTATGATTTTTAAAAAATTCACCAAAAATAAATAAAAAAAGGAAATTCAAAACCGCTAGCACTGTAGCAAGCCACTGGTACTGTATCAACTCACTGTTACTGTAGCAAAATCGACGCTGAAAACCGCCCAGAGAGTACAACAGACGGTTTTAGATAGTTCATGGGCTAAAACAGACGGTTTCATAGTTGGGAGTGAAGTAGACTAAGTATGATAGGTGGGGAGTTAAGGAGACTTTTTCCTGCTTTTGAATCTGAAGTTGGGGGAAAGAATAGGAACAAGATAACTGGTGGACCCCAATGAAATCCTTCTCCTGCAATCTTCGCCTGAGCACGCTGCACGCCTGACGGCCGCTCCACACTCACCCTCGTGATGCTCGCCAGCAACCGCAGGCCCTCCGCCGTCCGCCGCTTCCCGCCGGGCTGCGGCCGCCCCCACAACGTGGCGGCGGGGCCTCCGCCGTACCACCGACTTCCAACCACCGCCGCCGCCGCCGCCGAAACTAAACCCACACTCCCGAACCCCTCCGCGCGCGCGGCCACCAATACCGCCCCACCATCGGCAAGACGAACCCTCCCGGCAACCGCCTCCTTCGGGTCCCAGGCGCCCAATCGTGGCGTGGGGAACGGAAGGAAGGCCGCGACAGCGGTGAGCGTTCCCCGCGTCTCGGCCGTCAGGAGGTACCCGCCGGGCTGCGGGCGAGGCGTCGCCTTGTCCAAGTCCAAGACGACCGATTCGGATGGTGAAGTGGAGAGTGAGGACGGCGCGGCTAAGCCGTCGGCAGTGGTGGGCAATGGTGACCCCAAGGCGAGAGCTTGTGACGGGGAGGTTATGCTACGCGCGTCTGCGCTTGATGGTGCGGAGTTCAATTACAATGGTGGGATGACGAACGGAGGCGATGGTGACGCTGGTGCACAGGAGGAAGGTGGTGAGAAGCCTTGGGAGGTGACTGGCCTCATGGCGGTGCCGTTCTTCCCATGGGCGCAGCATGAGAGGAGGTCGCAGAGGGCCAGCGGCTGAAGGCCTGAACCTGCCGTAAAGCATGTGCGAAACGTGGCCATTGGTTTGCTTGACAGGTAGCATATATGTTGGACCATTTGCTGATGGTACGTGTCTTTTTGGATGATGATGATGATCCTATTGACAGTGAAGGATTTGCTCACTTCTACTTTAGTTATAGATGCAGCATCAGATGCTTTGTTTCATTAGTTGTCAAAATTATCCTATCCTGCATTCAGAATCGCAGAATTTAATTATTGATGGATGAGTTGTTTCATTAGTTAGTCAGTTACGTATTTGTTGAGCAGTTAGTAACAGTGGATGAGTAGTGGAACCTACCTTGCAGAGAACAGTGGAAGGCTCTCTGTTGTCTGCTGACTGCTGTAGTTTTCAGATCCCAGGATTGCAGCCTTAAGCTACCCAGTGAAACACCCTTTGTGTTTAATCTTCATTATGGCAAATATCCGGTATAGGATAGTCCATTTTTTCTCTTATGAGTGCATAATTTGAAGTAACCGGATGAGCAAGCCAGCTTATGTTATGCATTTTATATCGTTTCTGTAGGCTTTCCGAGTTTACTGAACCTTATATGGTCAGGTAATCTTGCACCTCAAAGTACAATGCAAAGCATTTCAATAATGATTGTGGCAGTTGAATGCTCTTCATGTTGACTCATTGTTTTATAAGGAAAGGATGTCTCCATTCTTGTATGTTTCATGATGGTAGCTGCACTATCGCTGTTTGCACAAATGTTCTGTTCTTCGTATTTAAGAGCTAATGGGTCCTGTGAGAGTTTAACTCGTCTTGTTATGAATAAATGCCAATTATGATGAAACCTGCACAACTGTTTCATAACTCAGTCTATGATGAATGATCTTTCCTGTTTTCCCCTTCTTTTCTGTTCAATGTACTGAACTGTATTGCGCTGTTTTAAAAGAAATTATGAAGGTTGTCTTGTTGTGGAAATATGAATATGCCGATGTGACATCCAACTATGTTTTCTGCTAATTAAACATTGTCATGTATGTCCCTTTTCATATTCGTTGTTCCATGTGGGATGATTTGAACAGTTGATTCAGTTACCCGTCTCTATGCTTAAACCTGTCTTGCCTGTTACCTTAGCTTTACCTGTCTCAGTTCTGAACTCTGAATATTTGCTAGCTCATATGATTATCCTCTCTTTTCTTATTTTCTTAAGTTCTCATTATTCTTTTTTATTCTATTATATTATTTTTCTTTTGTGGTTGGAGCACCGCTGCATTGTAGTTGACTAAACCAATTAGTACCCTAATTAAACATTTATTATTAGAATATTTTTTCCCTCAAGAGGAACTTAATAACTTTACTAAATATGGATAGTGTAAAAAGGGCAGACCCAGTGCCGGAGGCTCCCACATAAGTGGGGTCTGGGGAAGGGGAAAACCGAGGCAAACCTTCCCCCCGCAAAATCTGCTTCGAACCCGCGACTTGGTGACTCAGTGAGACAGCTCTCACCACTGCACCAGGCCTGCCCTTCTAAATATGGATAGTGTGCAGTAAATTATATACAGAGATTAAGAAGTGTTTCTTTTCTTTTGTTAGTATTCTCAGGCATAGTCTTCCAACCAAACATAAATTCATTCAACTCGCCTAACCAGTTAAAAGTCATCAATTTTATTGGCAACTCTCAGGTAATACCTTTTGCCATTCAAATCATCTGGGCTAGCTTAACCAAACATGCCCTCAGAGCATCCAAGAGTTCCCCTATTCATCCCCTAGAGCTAAAATTAAGATTTCTGTAACAAAGGCACTCTCTAACAGTCCCCCCCTATTCAACATCCTATATTTAGTGTCATACTAAATTTCTTGTAAAAAAAGGGCGTACCCAGTGCAGAGAGCTTCCGCTCTGTGCGGGGTCCGAGGAAGGGTGTCAGTGGCAAGCCTTACCCTCACATGTGCAATGCGAGGAGACCGCGAATCGAACCCGGGACCTTCCGGTCACAGACGGTAAGACTCTATCGCTTGCACCAGGCCCCTCTCAAATTTGAGATGTCATGTTGTCCACCCTGTATATTATTTGATTTGATATAGGGTAACTATTAGAGAAGAGAAATATTTAGAGGGAATTTTTTTTGTTAGAATGTACCCTACATGAGGATTTAGGAGAATTAAGTTTAGGGTAACTCCTAGAGGTGCTCTTGGTAGCGTTTGGTTGGGAGTCAAGGTGGAGTGGGACGGTCCTGTCTCTGATTTATGGGACGGGACGGGGACGGGATGGCTCCATTTTCTGTTTGGTTGATGAGGGACGGGATCGACTCATTTTGTGTTTGGTTCAGAGACATAAAAAGTGGGATGAGCTACCGACAGGTGGGACCCATTTGTAAGTTTTTTTTTCTTTTTTTAATCTTTTTCTTTCTCTTCTCCTTATCTCTTCCTCTCTCTCTCTCTCCTTATCTCTTCCTCCTGGCGCCCACTGCCATGGCCCTGCTCTGCCCTGAGCTCGGCAGCGAGCCACTGAGCGCTTCCTCCGCCGGCGAGCTCAGCCACACGACACAAGGCCGGATCCCGCCCCCGCGCTCGCAGGGTTGTCCCACGCGGTGGCGCCGAACCTCGCTCACTCTTCCTCTTCCTCCCCCTGCTCCGCCGGGCCTACGCGCGCCGCCGCCTCTTCCTCGCCCGCGCGACTTGGCTGGCGGCAGAGATGAACCGCGCGGCATGGCCGGTGCCAGAGTTCACCCACATGCGCCACCTCTCGCTGCCCACGCTCGTCTTCCCCGTCGTGGCTCATCCCAGGGAGGACGACTTTGTCCGTCCAAAAAATAGGGATGGGAGTCACGGCATCAACTGAGAATATTCCCAGGTAGGACGAAGGTAGAACGGCCTCACCTCTCAACCAAATAGCTCCAAAGTAGGATCATCCCCCTCCCATCCCACCCTGTGCCACCAACCAAACATTACTAACTCAGCTCTACCTTGCTTCTCATAGTTGTACGTGTTCCATTTCTTTCATTTACATCAGCTGAAGTTCGTTTCCAAAAAATAGCTGTCACCGTTAACTCCTGTCGTTCATTGATCATAAAACTAAGCTACATGTTTTTTAATGACCTGACAGGAACAACCAACTTGGGTAGAGTTTTTAATGTTGAAAATAAGTGAAACAAAACGTTTATATATGTATAAATTTCACCTGATCTTCTTGTCCTCAGTCCTCACTAGCTTTATTCTGTCATGTTTATACCAGTTTGCCTAATTTTACACAGAAGTTTTGAGCTTTTCTTCTCTATAATAGGTTATAGTACGTCTTGAAGCCTAGTGTTGGTACATCTAAGGATGGCAACGGGGATATACCCGTCGGGTATTGCCGGAACGTTCTCTTCCCCGCTACGGAGAATTCATCCCGTCCCCATCCCCATTAACTGTCTCGGGTATAGATTCTTGCCCATCCCCGTACCCGTCGGGTATCGGTCGGGTAACAGATACCCGACGGGTACTGCATACCCGATAAACAAGGACACTTGGGGTCGTAGCTTTGCAATCGGAGACGTTTCTTCTTCACCCGGGTATAAGTGTCGGAGTCTCGGAGATGCCGAGAAGAAGGAGCGAGGTTGCGAGGAGGATGAGCAAAGGTGGCAGAGAGACCGAACTGAGGAAGCGAGGGGCACGAGCGCTCGTGAGACAGGCGTGCTTGTGCTGCTGGCGGAGATGGTGAGGAAAAATTGAACGAGGGTTCCTAGAACACACAAACTATATATATGACTGTTCAGATTTGGACCAAAATACCTATGTTGAGCTTCTTTGGGTCTAATACTCACATGACAGCTCAAATAGTCGGGTTCCCCAACGGATAACGGGGACGGGTAAACAGGGAACGTTTCCGTACCCGCTATACCCGTCGGGTATGGATTCTTGCCCATTTAGATGCCTGCGGATAAAGATATGATCCCATCCCCGTCCCCTAATGGATCAAATACCCGTCGGGTATCGGGTATCAGGGCCCGTTGCCATCTTTAGGTACATCCATGGTTTTTATTTGATACAGATGGAACGGATGAACCAATGCAAGTCGTTGATGTCTCCGTAGTACTTTGATGTTAATTACAGCACATCTGATAAATTCGGCGTCCTATCGCCCAGAGAACTTCAGAAGTAATGTGATGAGCACATATAGTGCCAGCTAGTATCATATAGTGGACAGGAGGGCAGCCATTTAAAGCCATGGCATCTACAAAAATACAGGTATATGTCAAAATCAGGCATGCTCCTTGTTTGGTATAACGGTATAGGCTCATCTTAGCTTCGAGGAAAACCGGCCATGTTGTTAGCTGTTTCTATGAAAGCTCTCGGTGCATCCATGCATCTTAGAAAGTTAGAATAGTAATAGTGTGCACTGTACAAGGCCACTGCATTCACCATCTGGAAACAGAGCAGATTCTCAGTACTGAACTACTACTAGAAACTTGCCACAATAATCTGGGTCGCTGGATTGATGGTTGACGCATCCATCGGTAACACATGGCGCATTCAATCTGACATCTTCTTGTTCAGTACTACTCCATGATCTTGGTCAAGAGATATGTCTGATCGCTGGCAGGCATTGAAGGAAGTCACAGTGCTGGGGTAGCATTGGGGCGTTTCAGATTCAATGGTGATAAAGCCTTCCAAGCTGGGACCCTGTACTTCTGCAAATCTATTCTTCATTCCAGTTGTTAGCTCCGATCCTTTGCACTTGCTTCTTCTTCACCACAGGACCACTGCCCACCGGGGTGCTCCTGCCGGCCATTTCCCGGTTGGACTGAACCCAGTGCACGAGCTACAGCCTCATCTGCAGAATCACATGCCCGTGTTGCCTACAACATGTGCAATAACTCACCCAGTGGTTGCCTGGTAGCTGTTGGTGCTCCTCAATCCTCATCCTGTTCCTGAACATTTCTGGAGCTGAACCGGAGCGCCGCGTGCCTGCGCCGTCAGTTCGTCACAGCGTCAGCCGCAGGCCGCAGCAGCGTCGTGCTCGTGCCGTCGTCGTCTCAACCACCGCTGTGTTTCCCTATCACCCTAATAAATAGTCGCCATTGCAGATGGGAGAATCGAATCGATGGGGGGGATGCAGTGCAGTGCAGGGCAGGGCAGCGTGGACTCGGCTCGGCGGTTCGCCATGAGCACGTCCCGTTTCGACACTGCGTCATCATGCCGCACGCGGCAGCGGGCCGCGGCACAGTGCGTGCCGCCCTGCTCAGCGGCTCAGCCCAGTGTTCTGGAAGGAAGAGTGCTCTGACACCGAGTGACAGACAGCTGGGCCCTGCTGATTAAGGCCAGCCCGCCGGGGTGCCTGTCAGCACAGCCTGGTCGTCACTTATATAAAGCTCACACAAGACACGGCCGGTTGCATTACACCAGGGCACGACGTGCGCTGCGCTGCGTGTGTCGGAGTGTTTCAGAGCAGAGCTGAGAGCACTCGTCGTCTCGCTCGATCGGAGCTCAGATGATGGCTCCGCAGGCGCAGGGGAGGCGGGTGTCGTCGATGGTCCTGGCGGTCTTCCTCCTGGTGGTGGGACTGGGAACCCGTGGCAGCGAGGCGCAGCCGCTGGTGCCGGCGGTGATGACGTTCGGCGACTCGACGGTGGACGTCGGGAACAACGACTACCTCCACACCATCATCAAGGCCAACTTCCCGCCCTACGGCCGGGACTTCGCCAACCACGTCGCCACCGGGAGGTTCTGCAACGGCAAGCTGGCGACCGACATCACTGGTACGTAGGGTACGCTCTGTTCGATGAATTGAGATCTTGTGCGTTACAACTGATCACAACTTCGTCTGTGGTGCACGGTTGCAGCTGACACGTTGGGGTTCACTACCTACCCTGCGGCGTACCTCAGCCCACAGGCGTCAGGGCAGAACCTCCTGATCGGTGCCAACTTCGCGTCCGCGGGATCTGGGTACTACGACCACACGGCACTGATGTATGTAAGTATCATCATCACTCATCAGTGACCTCTCCGTCAAAATCTTGGTACAGAGAAATAAACTCTGAACTGAACATCTAGTGCGTGCATATGTCATGATAGATGCTCCAACAAGCCGGGTCCAGACCTCGACGTTGAGTCGGGTCACGCCGAGGTCTGGAGGCTCGGCGTTAAGTGACCCAACGCCGAGCTGCTGGGCCACCGTGCTTTGTTGGGCCGCCTGGGCCGCGCTACGGATGGGGCCAGAGCTCGGCGCTCGGTCCGACCGCGCCGAGGTTGGGTACTTGGCGTCGGCTGACACGACGCCGACATCTCGGACCCACGCGCCAACGTGTCGACGACGACCCCGGTCTTCCGTGACGTGGCAGTACCTCGGCGTCGAGTGACACGACGCTGAGCCTCATATCTCGGCGTCATGTGCTAAGACGCCTAAAAATGGTCTATTTTCAGAAAATGTTTTGACGTTGGTATTTTTCTAAAAATTGTTTTCAAAAGAGACCAAAATACGAAATTTCACGATCGGTGCCAACTTCGCGTCCGCGGGATCTGGGTACTACGACCACACGGCACTGATGTATGTAAGTATCATCGTCACTCATCAGTGACCTCTCCAACTCCAAGGAGTACGTCAAAATCTTGGTACAGAGAAATAAACTCTGAACTGAACATCTAGTGCGTGCATATGTCATGATAGATGCTCCAACAAGCCTCTCAAATCATGAAACCACTGATCATCATAAATCATGCAGATATCTATCGCCATCTCGTTGCTAAATACATACCTTTTGTGGTACCACCACTACTTGATTAGCGAGCAGATCTTGCATAAATGTGGGTGTACATGATCGATCTCTAACGACCTGGTATTAACTTGACAAACACACAGCACGCGATCCCGCTGTCCCAGCAGTTGGAGTACTTCAAGGAGTACCAGTCGAAGCTGGCGGCGGTGGCCGGCGCCGGGCAGGCCCACTCCATCATCACCGGCGCTCTCTACATCATCAGCGCCGGCGCGAGCGACTTCGTGCAGAACTACTACATCAACCCCTTCCTCTACAAGACGCAGACCGCCGACCAGTTCTCCGACCGCCTCATCGGCATCTTCCACAACACCGTGTCGGTGAGCAAACCACCTCGCTAGCTGCTACCAACATCTCCTCGTCGTCGCCAACCTGCTGCATGCTCCGATCGACGAGACGATCCTCTTAAACTGACTGCTGCTACGCCTGTACATATCCAGCAACTGTACGGCATGGGAGCACGGCGCATCGGCGTGACGTCGCTGCCGCCGCTGGGGTGCCTGCCGGCGTCGATCACGCTGTTCGGGCACGGCAGCAACGGGTGCGTGTCGAGGCTCAACAGGGACTCGCAGAGCTTCAACCGGAAGATGAACGCCACCGTGGACGCGCTGTCGCGGCGGTACCCGGACCTGAAGATCGCCGTGTTCGACATCTACACGCCGCTCTACGACCTGGCCACCGACCCGCATTCGCAGGGGTTCACGGAGGCCAGGCGGGGCTGCTGCGGGACGGGCACGATCGAGACCACGGTGCTCCTCTGCAACCCCAAGTCGATCGGGACGTGCCCCAACGCCACGTCCTACGTGTTCTGGGACGCCGTCCACCCGTCGGAAGCGGCCAACCAGGTCCTCGCCGACTCCCTCATCACCGAGGGCCTCATCCTCGTCACGTAAACCACGCTGGATCGGAGACTGCTTGTGGGGCCAGCCAGCGTCTGAGCTACGACTACGAGCAGAGCAACGTGCCTGAAAGGAAATAACATCGTCGTTGGTTATTCATAGGATGGGGGCATGCATATGGTTTTGGTTTGCTTCAAATCGATCGAAATACACAAAAGTCGTTAGGTGCTTACTGGATCAGGTTCTAAACATATACTCCTATATATATCTGTAAAACTATTCCTTTTTCTTGTTTTTTATGTTAATGTTTTCGGAAGCATGAGGCACATGAATGAACTCCTATATTATTGTCAAGTTCAAGGTGACGTTTGTGTGTGTAGACGCAATAGAAGAGGCAGATTCTATCTGATCATGCATTGCTCAGGATACATGTGTGCTACCCTGAGTCTGAAACTCTGAATCTCTTACAAACCTGCAGGGTACCAATATACCATTTTGAGTGGTGTCCAGTCCAACCACGTATACTCTAGCCAAATGTACCTTCCGGAGTGGAATAAGATCACAGGTCAGAAGTACTCTAAAACATTATCGAGGACGCTGAGGTGGCAAACCGCAACTGTTTATGTTTGTGGTACCGTACCTTCATGTACCATTTGCACTGAGCGTTAAACATTTTTTATACGGCATACGAATTGAGATGTCAAAATTTTCAATATACTAGCTTTCTTACGAGCGCAACCATGGATCCCACTCATATTTGGGGTATAGGATATGGAATGTACGACGGTAGGCGGCAACGGCTCCGTTCGTTGGTCGGTTTTGGGGCTGATAAGTCCGGCTGGTGCTGGTTTATTGTGGGAGAAAAATACTGTTGGCTGACTGATAAGCCCTGGCTTAAACCAACAAACGAACAGGCTGAACATTCAAAGCAATGAGAGAATCTTTTCCCTATGTCTATCCTAGTTCTTATCTCATTCCCTCCAAATGTGCATAGTTTTAGATTCGTCACGGAGCTCATATGTAAAATTTGAGCATGTTTCTGGTTATTGAAGAGGTCGCACGGAACTGGCTAGGTGTTCTTACTATAGGCATGGTGAAGGAGGCACCGTCATGTACTACTCATGTCCTGTTGGCTTCACTAAAAAAAACCGAAATACGATTGATTTGTTGTGAGAGAAAAATATTGTTCCGACTAAAAAAACAAGATAAAAAATATAGATTATAAGACAAACAAACAAGCATCAGAGATGACGGCGAAACACACAAAAGGTCGTCGAGAGCGATCGAGTAAACCAACTGGGACATGATGTTGGTGAGCATGGGCCTGCCATGCGTCTCGAACGTAGCCAAGCCATCGAGGTCGAGCCGTGCGTCGGCGAAGTGGTTAGTAGATAAACTTGCCGGCCTCGTGAGAAGGCAATGTTGACCGACGACATTGGTCATGGAGTCAACGAGCACGTTCGATCCTCCCGATGTGTCGCTAGGGCAGTTTGGAAAGTAAAAAGCGGAACAGAATAAACCTTTCAATCTGAAAATTACATAAATATTTGGCGGTGGAAGTCTTTAATTTGTTGGAAAGGATCAAGAGTTAAAAAAATCATACTAATTGCTTTAATTCCTTTTTAATATTTTTGGAAACAAACATAAAAAAGAACGACGGGCGAACGGGCAAAAAAAAACATACCATGTGAACATAGTAGATGTACCATCCTTTTTAACATTTCACCGTCAAGATGGGATACATTACATACCAAGACATTGGCTTTACTTAACTATAAAAATAATTTGTGAATTTGTTATGTCTTTTCCAGTTGTGTGGGTTATATCATATATCAAAACATTTGGCTTTAAATAATTTGTGCATTTATGATGTTCTATAATATATTTTAGGTTCTTTAAAAATTATCCATATGACGTTCCTTTATTTTTCCTATATTACGTGGCATTCTATTTTTGTTTTCCCCTATGCTTTGTTCTATCTTTTATTATTTTTCTATTTATGTGTTGTTATGTTATCTTTCTATTTCATATATTCTGTAGATTTTGTTAATTTTTTACTTTTAGGGATAATATAATATCAATTGCATAAACATATAATTTGTTCTTCTAAATTTTGAATGTTGTTCTCCTAAACTAAGAATATTTTTTCTTATAAAGACGGAACATTATTTTCTAAATCTATAACATCACATCGGCTAAGTAAAAGAAAAATTATATCTTCATAAGATAAATGTTTGTTAATAATTTTTTTTTAAATAATGTAGAGTATATCCATGTTTGTTAAAAGGAAAGGTTTTATCTTTTAGGTTTTTTGGTGAAATTGAAATTTATTTTGGATGTTTGGCTTGTGATTGGAACTATGACCTTTTAAAGTTCTATAAAAACTGGTGTAAGACTCTAAGGGAATCTTTCTTTTAGGCCTTGCTCGGTTCTCCTCAAGATCAAAGGGAGGGGGGGGATTGGAGAGGTTTGAGGGGGATTTTGATTTGTTGGGATTTAGGGGGGTGTTTAGATCCACTAGCTAAAGTTTAGTCTGGATCACATTGGATATTTGGATGTCAATTAGGAAGAAATAAACATGAGCTAATTATAAAGTTAATTGCATATGCCGTGACTAATTCGCGAGAAGAAATTATCAAGCCTAATTAACCCATGATTAGCATATTTACTTTAGCATCACATTTACTAATCATAGACTAATTAGGCTTAATAGATTCGTCTCATGAATTAGTCACGGTTTATGCAACTAGTTTTATAATTAGTCTATATTTAATACTGCTAATTCGTATCAAACATCCAATGTGATAAGGACAGATTAGCCCCGAGGATCAAACACCCCTTATCCTCCTCAATCCTCCCAATCGCCCGTGATTCGATCAAACGAACATGCCCTTATGGTGTGCTGGCCTAAAGAAAAATGTGACCCTGATCCACCAAATGCTGTGTTGATCGTTTCATCAAAAAATTGTTGTCGATCAGAATCAGAACTGAAGCCTTACCAGACCTACAGAAATAGTCGTAAATACAACGGATGGATAATTCAGCCCATAAATAAAATTCAACCCACTTACGAGTTACGAATGCACAGGAGAAGTTTGGCAGCGACCGACTGCCGTCCGATCGATCGGCGCCGCGGAGGGCGTTGGGCGCGGGCGCGGGCGCAGCCGCGGCGGCAGCGGCCGGCGGCCAGCGGGCGCGGTGGCTTGAGGACTCGGGCGTTTGAGCGGGCAGCATCCTGCGTGGGCTTGCTGCGAGTCGCGGAGCAGCATGCCAACACCACCGGCGGCGCGAAGGGCGCCGACGTGGTCTTCGTCATCTGGCGGCGCGACATCGTCAGGATCCGCCTCGCCGTCGTATTCCTCGGATCCGTCCTCGTCCTCGCCCCCGGCCCTGGTCCCCACCAGCAGCAGCGCGCCCTCGTCCTCGCCCCCACACGCGGCGCCGTCATCTGACAGCAGAGGCACGTCGGCGCCTTCGCCACAGCCGCCGTCCTGCGCCGCGTGCAGGCACCAGCGGCGCAAGTGCCCGCCGCACTGCCTCCTGAAGCACTACTTCGTCGCCGATGAGCCCGACAAGTTCCGGAACGCGCTCCGGATGTTCGGCGTCAAGAACTTGCAGCGCATGCTCTGGAAGGTTCCGCCGCCGAGACGGGACGTGTGCATGCAGACCATCGTCTACGAGTCTAACCTACGCGCGGCGGACCCCGTGCGCGGCTGCTGCGGAGTAATCGAAGACCTGGAGAACCAGCTCATGGACACCGCCGTCGAGCTTGAGGTGCTGCGGCGACGGCTGGAGTCGTACCGGCAAATGGCACGCGGCTCCCAGCCACCTAATCCTCTGGCGATACAGCAGCAATTGATGGCAAGGACGAGCGACGACATGCAAGCGCAAGGCCCATACGGCGTGCCACCGGCGGCGAACGAGCTCACCGCGACACAGCCACAATTATCCGCGATGGAGATGGAGGTGGAGCCGCAATTATCGCAAGTGCAGCCACAACTCTCCACGATGCCGCCATAATTCTGGGCGGTGCAGCCGCATGTCTCTGCCACGACTCTTCGCGACGCAGCCGCAGCAGCTGTCAGCGGTACAGCGACAACCGGCAATGCGTCGGCAAACGGCACGCGAGGCAACAACGGTGATATGGCTTGAGAAATCATAGTGCTGCTGGCTGTGCAGATGCCATGCCACTTCCTTCGACTAATTCCATGTAATCTTCGAGAAAATTGCTATTATAGGACACGAAATAATGTGCTTTGTTATTATAGGACTTCAATCGTCGACTTCGCTAAAACGATATTTGAAACGTTGGCACTTTGTTTTACATGACATTTGGTCCTTTTAATCACTTTTCTCATTTCAAATACATGTATTTTTCCTTGGGAGGACCGTATTGCCCTCGTGCGTGGGCTGCCTGCCTGTTGCCGCCGCCGCCTGGCCTGGGCAGGCTGGCTGGCTGCTGCCCAGCGCGTGAGAGTGCGACGAGCACCCGCGGCGACCTGCGCGCTAGCGGGGTGGAGTCGAGCGCGACGAGCACCCCCGCCGGTACGCGCTCGTTGCCGCTCTTCCTCCTCGCCGTGGCCACAAGCTCGTCTTGCTTGATTCCGACGACGATGCTTTCGATGGTGACTCCAACGAGGAGGAGGTGGCGGTGCAGCTCGCCGCACAGCGCCGGCAAGCTCTGGCTGAGAGCCTGAGCGCGGCTGAGCCGCAGCCGCCGCGTGCTCCGTGCCCTGCCCTGCTGTTAGCATCATGACATCGTGCATATGTCATATACTTCCTTTTTCCTCTTGAAATATAAAACCAAAAATACATAAATACCTTTACTCATCGTCATCACCATGGTCAATGCTCGTCACCACGTTTCGTTTCATCTTCTCTTCCGATGTTTTGTTTGACCGGTGCGTGGGCTGCCACCTGGCCTGGCTTGGGCAGGCTGGCTGGCTGCCGCCGCCGCCGCCTGGCCTGCCTGGCTGGTAGGCTTGCCGCCGCCGCCGGGATATGTCACACATTATTAAAATTCAAAAAAATATAGTTAAAATTCCAAAAAAAATAGTGTAAAATTCTGGGCATATAACACAATATTAAGTACACATGAATTCATCTCACATCATAATATTGTTCCAAACAAGATTCAAGTCATATCAAATAAATCATGAGTTTATATCTCATCACAGCTAAAATAATTCATCCAATGTGTAGCTTTCTCTTCGGAGTTATTTTTTTGTGCTGCCGCTGTAGGTATCCTCACGGGACAAGTGTTGTTGGTTTGTGAAGATGTGCCCTCTCCTAATAACATCGTAAGCTTGCTGCACGTAAATACGATACCACAATTAGATGTATGGAAAGAATTAGTGTACGATAAATGTGTTAATATTCCTTACCTTCTTGTGACCCTTCCTGGACTATCCCGTAGGATTTCTTCTCTAGTCTGCCTCCGTGGGGTGCTAGGTTCTGGTGGCGCAGCTTTTGTAACATTCTTTCTATGTTGCCTACGCTTTCTTAATCAAATAAATTAATATTGACATTTACATTCAAGTTTCTAGATAAAGAAAATCAGTTCATACCTTTTTTGCGGTCCCATTAAGTGGGCACTTGGCACTAGCTTGCCTATGACCTTTTTCTCCGTATTTTTTGCAAGTTATAGGTCCTCTGATCATTTTCTTTCCCTTTCCATTTGTTGGAGCTGCATCGTTGTCACATCCCTTCTCACCTTCACCATCGTTGGTAAATTTACTATCTTTTGAACCTTCCTTCCTGTGTCCACCTTCCATCCATCCCTTCATTCTTAGTTTTCTTCGTCGTCCAACAGGTAGCTTAGCAAGAGGTGCACCAACTAAAAATGGTAGGTCAACTTGTGGCCATTGTGTTTTATCTGTCATCGGCTCAATCTCTCTTCCATAAGCAGCCCTTAATCTATTGACCGAGTAGTAGTCATGCACAAACTGTTCTAGGTCAACTCCCCGATGGCGGGTTACATAGGCCAATACATGTTGACATGGCTAACCAGTGTGCTGCCATTCAAGACAAGTACATGTCCTTTGGTGTAACTTGATAATATGCCTCTCAACTCGGCTGCTATGGTCCCACACCTCTACACTCCAATTAGAACATGGTACAATTTTCAAGTGTCCCAAACCTCTAATATTTGCCTTTAGCTGAACCATAATAGCTAGAAGTATCCTGCCTTCAGGTAGCCTATATGCAACATTTATTCTCTTGTTCCAAAGTACCATGATCATTTCTCTGATCTTATCAGCAAGGACAACAACAGGTAAGTCTTTATGGTCTCTAATCCAGTTATTAAATGACTCAGCAATATTACTAGTTATATAGCCACACTTAATTTCTAGATTGAAACCACACCTATACCATAATAACTTATGATTGGTCTGTAACCATTTCACTGCTTGTGCTGATTCACTTACCATTTTTGCTATATTGTCATAGAATATGTCATCTCTGTAAGCCCTTGCCGCAGGATATATCTGACCAAACCCTCTAAATCTCTTCATGAAATTTCTGACAAGATGATAAAAGCATTCTCTTTGCTCTGCATTTGGGAATACATTCTTCACTGCATTCTCTAAGCCCTTGCAAGCATCAGAACAAACAACAAGCAGTGGAGGATCACCTATTGCCTTCTTTAATTATTCCATGAACCAAGTCCAGTTGTCTGTGTTTTCAGAAGCTGTGAAGCCATAAGCGAGTGGATACATCCAATTGTGACCATCAACTGCTACAGCTACGGCCAAGTGACCATTCCACCTTCCATTAAGTGTTGTAGCATCTATGCTCAAATGAGGCCTACGACCTTCTAAAAAACCATCAATGCATGGTTTAAGAGCACAGAAAAAACGGTGGAAATATATTTGACCATCCACCTCAAGTACCTCAATCTCAACGACACTCCCGGGGCACCGCTTCATTACCTCGGCCTTCCACCTAAATAACAACTCAAAACTCTCTTCCCATTTGCCATAAACCTCTTCAAGAGCTCTTTGTTTACCCTGCCATACAGTGTCATATGCAATTTGACACTTGCGATCTGTCTCCAACTTCTTTTGCAATTCCTTAGCACCAATATTTGGATCAGCTCTAAGGATACTCACAGCCTTGTTAGCTACCCACTTGCAACTTGAAGTTGTAGTTATCTGCCTCATGCTGGACACACACTCGTGCTTATCGACTAAGACGGTTACCTGCAAAACAAAAAATCAATGAGATTGATATTAATTTACATAACATGTAGAATTAATGAAATAATAAAAAAATTATTCACCTCCACATTGGCTTGGCCTTTTTGTTTAGTGCCATTTATCCTCCAAGGACAAGGGCAATCTTCATCACCGGACTTGCAAAAAGCCCTATATCTCATCTTACATGACTTCTCTACTCCTAAATCGAACTCCTTATTGATGCCACTTGCCGCACTGCTAGCTTGAACTCCTTCATTGTTGGGTATAGTGTTCCTACCTCCATTGATCTGTTGTTCTTATCATATGAAATGACCATCTCACCTGGTATGACATCACTAGTAGGAATGGCAGCACCATCAGTATCTTGCCCAATCTCATTATCATTCCCCTCTTCATCCATTCGGCAATCAAAGTCTTGTGCAGGTATATTTGTTGTGCCCTCCTCTGTCAAGCCTAAAAGCTCACAAATCTGCGACTCACTCATAAGTGCAATACGACCTTCGTCATCATGTGTCTCCACTATTTGTATCGTATCCCAATCAACTCTTTCTATATTTTCTACATGATCTACTTGGGACCTAAACAAGTGAAATCAACTTTAACTAATATGTACTACTATCGTGGTAAAAAACAAACAAAAAGCATACAAGCATATATACCTTTGTACTTCAAGAACAGGAAGGTTGCACTCTACTGCCGGAAGAGGAGCAGTTGGAAGCAGCGATCTCGCTAGGGCTAGAGCAGTGGACATGCCTTATGCGGCTCGTCCAGACCTTTTGCTGGACCTTCTACTTGCAAAAATGAGGCATAAATTAATTAGATAGTAGCAGCGCGTGCATATTTTTATTTAGCAGGAAGCAAATGCAGAAGCACCAAACGCAGGTGTTTTGAGCAATTATAGCAAACCATCCTAGAGTAATGCCTCCACATAGCTAACAACTTTTTATTCCAACTTGGAAACAACATTAATATAACCCACCAGATAGAAATATGAAGAAAATAGTGCATGCAAAACTCACAGACTTAATTTGGAGAGCTTGCAACATAAGACATCATCTCTACATGTGTATCAACTGAATACGCAAAATGATGTCATCAAGAATCTTTTCAGAACATGAATTTATCATTCTCTTATAGTTCTAATTTATTACCGTTGGTAATGCTCCACTGTGAGTCAAGATGTTTGCTAAAAGAATAAAGTTCTAACACCTGATTGGCAAAAGGCAACGAGTACTATTACCTTGTATTACAATGAGAAGCCATTTAGATTTAACTAATTTATTAACAAATTAATTGTTCTCCCAAAATCATGGAGGGTTGCAATTGTAGACATGGCTCAATCAGATCAAAGTCAAAATTGTTTACCCGATGCTTACTTTTGTACATGATGTTGGGGGTACCAATGCTCAGTGTGAAAACAAAAACATAACGGAAGACACATACATGTACACGTGTGGTTAAAAATATCCACATCAGCTCTGTAATCCAACAGATCCTCAGCAGCTTGTCCTAACGGATCTGTATCTGCAACAAAATGTTTAGGCGATGAGATCAAGGAATCTTTGCACATGAGACAGAAGAGAGAGAAGGGAACGACTGAATCACGGAGCCAAGTGCAAACGCACGCAACGGCGGACGGACCGAGGCATAGGCGGCCAGACCAGGGCCGACCAATGCGGCCACGCCTGAGGGCAGCGCGGTAAGGGCAGAGGCGGCCGGCGGCCCTTCTGGATCCGGTGGGGGCGAGTTCATCTCCTCCATGGGTGGTGCATCGAGGAGGATTGGGCGGGCAGCAGTGGTCAGACGAAATGTCGGAAGATGAAACGAAACGTCAGACTCATGCAAAAGGATACGTAAGGCCAGAAGGGTAAAAGAGTCAATTAAGGAGCAAAATACATGTATTTTGATTACCAAAGTCAAGAAATACACCAAATGTCATCTTAAACAAAGTGCCAACGTTTCAAGTGTCGTTTAGCGAAGTCGACGATTGGAGTCCTATAATAGCGAAGCCCATTGTTTCGCGTCCTATAATAGCAATTTTCTCTTACTCTTCTTGTTCTGTCTTTGGCTCAGATCATGTTGCTGGTACCATAATGTTGTCATCGACCTTCTCGTTGCTAATGCCTTTTGTATGCCATTAGCGTCATCAACCTTCATGTTGCTAATGCGTTTTGTATGCCATTAGCATTGAAATAAATGATCTAGATGGTATGGTGACAATTTTATTTCTCATATTGGTTAGCCAGCTCTTCATTAGATAGAGTACATTACATTCTTGGATATGTGGAATGGTTATTCATCACTTTGTTCTGGATTTTGTTGTGCTTCTTTGATTTTTTTTTCACACTAGCAAACATGCATGTTCATTGCAAGGGGATCTACAACTCGGCTTGGACATTTATTTAGCGATATTGTCATGCCTTCTAGATCATCTTAGAATTAGACTCTACATATGCCATGCCTGGGCACTAGGCACACATTGCTCTAACCCGTATGGGCATGAAAGGCTTTAAAATTTATCTAGTGATCGCGCCATATGTTTCAATTGGTTTTAGAATCAGACTCTGTACCGTGTCCCAACATGTTGCTCTAACTGGTACTTTAATTGGACACATTGTTCTAACACATGTGTTGGCTCTCCGCCCTGCCACCTACTCACCTTCACCCTCTTGCACAAGGTTCGTTGTGTTGCACTCATAGGAGAGGTGGTAGCTTCTGGGGCAGGTGGTAGTTTTCGGGGCTCTTAGCCTTGAAACCAAAGTCATCATTGGAGGAACACTCGAAAGTGGTCGTTGATGGATGGCGGTGCATAGTCCACCATCTTGACGAATTTGGAGTTGGGAGAGTGAGGGTGTGTCCGCCGCACGAGATCACTCTAGAAGATGATTGACACATTTCTCATGCCAAGAGGGAACTCAACCATGGAACTACAGAAGTCACTCTCCAGCAGCAGGGGTGCCTCATTGGAGTGCTAGCAAAAGGTGTTGGACAGCATGTAGAACATGTGGTGGCAATCTTCGTGTGGGCCATCAGGCCCGAGGTAAGCATCGACCCGATGCTTGAGTGTGTCTACATTAATGAGAGTCGTGCCATTAAGGGCAGAGCACACTAGGGCCTCCTCCGCCCGAGGAGGCTCCAAGTCATAGAGCTGCAAGTTGCTAAGTTGATCGTGATGAGTTCTAATATTTTGAAGTGAAAGGACTAGCCTGCAGTGAGTGTGGAGGCGAAGTGGGTTCACCTCGCATGTCTACGTGTTTCACATGGAGGCCCACGCTGCTCCCCCATTTCTCACGCATGCCTCGATCTGCGCTCGTTTCCCCCGCGCTTGCCACTCGTGCCCAGCGTGCACCCAGCTCACCGCCATAGCCCGTCTCCACAACCCGTCGTGTCCACCTTCGCACCGCCCCATGTGCGCGACGAGCATGCCCCCATCGCCCCCTGACCACAGCAACCCCATCCACTGGCCCCCAACGCCTCCGTCCACTATCCCCTCCGGCGAGCCACACGTCCCCGGCCGCCTAGCTCGTCCTCTGGCCGAACAACATAGAAAGCTGGAATAAAACACGTGCAACATCACGGAAACAACTACTGCAACATTAGGCTGAAAGCTGCTGAAACACCATGAACATATTATTGCAACAACACGGAACAACTGCTGCAAGATTAGGCTGAAGCAGCTAAAACACCATGAACATATTATTGCAACAACACGGAACAACTAATGCAATAATAAGTTGAAGGAGCTGAAACATTTGGAATATAATATTGCAACACTAGTGTGAAGCATATGAAACAACGCTCTAATAAAAACACTTGCAACAACATAGAACAACTACTGCAACATGCGACTGAAGCAACTGAAACATTTTGAAAGTATTATTGCAATATTTGTGAAAGCACATGAAACATCCAGATCAGAACGGTTGCAACATCGTCTAGAAACAAAAGTGAAACATTTTGAAGCAGTGCTTGCAACAAACCTTTGAAACAATAGCAACATGGGCAAAACATCCCTAGATCTACTTGTGCAACATCCTTACGATTGAACTGCAACATTGCTCTGAAGCGTCTGAAAGAACTAAAAGATACAATTGCAACATATAGGGGGAGAGAGAGCCTGCACGGGGAGTGGCATGGCCGCCAGATCTGAGGGCGTCGGGAGCTCCCTGTGGGGGAGGACACCGGTGTTGGGGAGGGACGCCACCAGGGTGGGGAGGAGGGAGGAGGGAGTCGGGGTGGGGGAGGAGGACGCCAGGGTCAGGGAAGGAGAGCGCCATGGCCGCTAGATCTGAGGGCGTCAGGAGCTCCCTATGGGGGAGGACGCCAGTGTCGGGAGGGCCGCCGCTGCGGTGGAGAGGAGGGAGCGGGGTGGGGGAGGAGGACACCGGGGTCAGGGAAGGAGACGTTGGTGTGGGGTAAGGAACCGCCATGGTGGGGGAGGGGGATGCCAGAGTGGGAGAGGAGGACGGCGCCGTCGGCCAGGGAGGGAGCGAGGTGTGTGGCGGACGGGCAGAAGGCGGGGAGAAGCACGGTCGTCGGCTCGCGGCGCTACGGAGCGTAGTCGGGGGCGCGCGGTGCCGCTGGATCCATGGGGGAGGAGAGGGGAGAGGAGAGGACGCCAGCAGCGGGGATTTTTTCGAAAAGAATGGAGAGCACGGTGAGCTGCAGTGCGACGAGGGGATAAGACCGTGAGAGATGAGTGAAGGAGGACGCGTAGCTGCCATATTGAATCGTTTTCTGACGTGTGTTCGGAATGTCGGACGTTCGAGTCACTGCATTACCAAATTTTTATTAGAAAAATTTTATTAGCTATTAAAGAAAGAGATCAAATAACTAGCGACTTCTAAATAGCTAGTCTAGCATGATCTCTTAGAAACAACCCTCTCACAGCTCACATGACTCTCTACTGTAGTGTTCTTTTTTTTTTATTATTTCTAAGTCCCTTCTACTCCCTGCGTCCCACAAAACATGTAAATCTTGCTTTTCAATGCCACACTAATGAAGATATAGAATTACGCATATCTCCTTGTCAACACACTTAGAACTCAAAAGAATCATCTGGAATCTTCAAAGGGAAGTGCAGAGTTAACATAATTTTTCAATTGTATGTGTATTTTTTATTCATGAATTCTACTATAAAGCTTATCTCTAACCTAGATTTACATTTTTTTTTTGGACAAGATTTAAATTACATGGTCACGTGTTTTTTTTTTTTTTTGACGGAGAGAGTAGCTACTCGTAGCTATTTGCATGTTGCCGTTGAGGACGGCCCTGACGCCGAAACCACCAGCCTAACACGGCTTTTCATGCTGCATGCATGCACCACGCACTGCCTTCCTCTCTGTCTCTGTCAAACTGGCTCTCAGTGCCCCATCGTTCCAGTCTTCCAGACCTCCAGCTGCAATGCGCGGGCGCGTGCGCGGGCACAGGAACGATGTGGCATGCGGCGCATGCAGGGCTCCTGTCGGGCTTCCGCTGGCCGACAGTATGTATATCGGCTGTATGCACTACTAGTAGCAAGTATATAGTCAGTTGAAACCCTTGTGTGCAGATGGTTATGATCTGCCTCATCAACGATTCAAGCCCAACAGGTTCAGGAGAGACCGACAAAATAAGATGCTGTGACGTTGTGTCGAAGATATATTTCAAGTTCACTTGATATGTGACGCGAGACGCTCATCAACAGGATTCTTATATGCCATCTGAATTTTTACTCATCCCTACTCCCTTCGTCCATAAATATTTTGTCGTTTTTTTTGTTTCCGTGTCGTAAGTTTAACTAGAACATTTGTATCTCCAAATAAATTTATTATAAAAATAGATTCAACGATCTATCTAACGATATTAACTGTGTACCATAAATATTAATCTTCTTTATATAAAATTAGTTAAAGTTATTTCTCAGGAAGCGATATCGACAATAAAAAAGGGAATGAGGGAGTATGTGGCATAAAAAAAATGCTTTCCATTATATGGCACGAGTTCAAAATCTAACCGCTTGACAACCGAATGGTATACAGAAAGGCCATTAAACCCTTGTCTTTTCTTCATCCATTGATCATTTCTCGTATGGGCCTCTTCGGTAGCTACTTTCTACGGTTGCAGCAGCGAATGGTCCCTCTACTCATAATAAAACAACTATGGTCATTGCAGTTTACTAGCACATGGAGGTCGCCGTAGTGGCATACTCCCTCCGTCACAAACTTTTATAACTTATAAATTTTGTCCCAAATAAAAGGTCATGTAGCGGGTAACATAGGAGGTGCGAGATCCAATATACATCAATACTGCTCTTGTTAGCCACCGGCATCAGTGTGCAACCACAAAATAATAATAAAAACTTCTCTCTGTCAAAAAAGAAAGAAAACCCCAAGGGGCTTATCCCTCGGTCCAGTGGAGTCCAGAAGCTCCCGTGCACTTGTTCCGGAGTTCTGCACCGCGATTTCCAAGCCATTGTTGTTGCACAGCCTTTTTACAGGGGTAGTATCGTAATTTGGCAGCTGCAGTAATGTGCTCACCATCATCCTGAATGTGCAAATATTTTAGGATGGTATGCAAATAAGAAAGCCACTATTAGGCAATTGAATGTCAAAGCCTGAGAAGCAAGAATGTGTGCGGTGTTGTTGAGCTTCCTTGAGATTTTGAAAATCTTGGCATGAAGTGTGGAGCAACAATTGATAAACTTCTGAGTGATGGGCTTGATCTCCCAACATGGAGGATTGGAATGCTCCGACCTGTTGAAAAAGGTTACTAGCATTTGATTATCCGAAAGAAAGGTGGGTTGCCGGATTTGGAGTGTTGAGGCAATATCAGCAGCAAGCGTCAAGGCTGCTGCTTCTGCCATTAGGCATTAGCACAGATGTTGATTGGAGAATTATCGCTTTGATGTATAATGCAATTTGAGTTGGCTGCTGTGTGTTGATGATGAAGATACCCAAGCTAGCTCTTCTAGCAGCTTGAGGATAGGAGCCCGGTGCCGTGGCTGCATCTGTGTAGATCCTAGCATGACCCTAAACAAGGGTGGCGCAGGATTCTCCATGCCACGAGACCTCTGTCGCACATAGGCATATTTGGCTCCTCTCCAGCCTGTTCGTTTCGGCTGAATTGGCTTATAAGCCATGACTGAAAATACTGCTAGCTGATTTGGTGTGAGAGAAAAATACTATTCGTTGACTGATAAGTCAAGGCTTATAAGCCAGATACGAGCTGCCGAACATGTTTACCTTTGGAGGTTTGTTGATTACTACATCCCGTTGTATCCCTTTCCTGATCTTTGTTCCCAACATAGAGTGACGATGTACTGATGTCAGCCGCGACTGCATTGTGTACCTGCCAAAGAGACCATAATTTTTTCTGGAAGCGGGCACCATTCCTCGTTTTCCATATGTACTGTACCACATAGTGGTTGGTATTGATTGGATCTGTTCGTCAGTGCTGGTTTGGCTGATTATCAGCGAGAGGGCAACCTGTACACCATCCTGTTCAATAGGCAAAGCAGAGGTGCATAAAGGAGGTTGAGCAGAGAACCATACCGCTCTAGCAAAAGGACAATGGAAGAACAAGCGTGCATCAGTTTCATCTGCATTGCAAGTTGAGCACTCTTTGCTTATCTTGTTTGTGAAAAAAATATGATTTGATATGATTAATATATCTTAGAAAAATCATATTTTTTTGTGAAATTAAATAAAAATAATTTTTATATGAAAATTATAGATATCGACGAGATCTACAACTTTCTAGTTTTGAGTTTTTTCATTTGAAGTCGTTAAGATGCTCAAAAAAATTAATGACATATTTACACTTAATGGCATTTTCGTCTTTTCACACCTGCAGTTTGACGACGTTAGTGCCCAAACTGACGGAAGTGGCATGGAGGGCACGAAAAAGTTGGAGCAGTGGCGCTGAAGACCGCTGAACTTTTTCAGAGGCACACAGGGCATTGTGATCTTTTTTAATGGCATACGGGGAATTGTCTCAAGCTTCAATGTGCACCTCTCGTTGCTTGAGCATTTTTTTGAAGACAAATTGCAGTTTTTCCTGAAAAAATCTTGAAATATATGTGTGTATAATGCCATCCGGCTTTTGCATCTGAAAAATCTACCCTGCAAAAGCCGTTGTTGCTATTTGTGACATAATATTAGTGACTGCACACATGAAGGCATTTTCTTCACAACTCGTCATGCTCCCGTTGTTGTTGCTGGCTCTAGTTTTAGAGGGAAAGGGTTGTGGTTTCTGTGTTAGTTTCACACCTTCAGTTCTACTCTTGTTAGAGCGAACGGCTGTGGTTTACTGGTTTCTGTGTTAGTTTCACACCTTCAGTTCTTTAAACAAGCACAAGTTCAGTTGCAGATAGCTTGTCAAAACATATGAACTTGGTGTTTGCCACCTACAGATGCTGTTGTTACCAACTGTGAAGATCACACATAAGACTAGGACTAGCATTATCAAAGTACTCCGTATTCAACTGATTTCTGATCTGATGATTTCTGGTGTCCAATGCCTGGCATCTTCAAATTTTGATTGAACTGATAACTTATTTAGCAGCTTCTGACCTCGGACTCGACGATAGAGATGAACATATCAGCGGTCAATGGGTGGTGGAACCTCCAGCGGCCAACGGGTGGCTACAGCTACGGGCGGCACCTCCGCCACCCACTGAAGGCCTGTTTCTGTATACTCCTGGCTTCTCTGGCAGCAGACCTTTGGGAGACATGTTTTGCCCACCTCTCAGATTTGATCAAAGCCAGGCTCAGCAACTGGAGCAGCTCAACTTCGGCCCCTCTCATTGGGAGGGACCAAGCTGGAATCCGCAAATGGACCTCCAAGATTGCCCCCGCCTGCCGCAACGGCCTGCTCCACCTCCTGTCACTCCTGAAGTCGGGAGGATGGATCTTTGTGCTGGTGTTCAGCCTCTACACCAGACGCTCCCTGGAAGGTATAGGGATGATGATTCCACTATCCTTCGCCAACGCCATGACACAGGTTGATGAAGTCTATCAACATTATCCTCGAGAAGATCTTCAACGGGCAATGGCGCCAGCCTACAAGGCGCAATGAGCTTCCTAGCGTGGAACTGCCGGGGTTCAGGCGGAAACCCCGGAAGTTCTAAAATGACACATCTAGCCTGCCTGGTCGTCTCTATCAAAGAGCAGCGCAAGGTCTATGGCAATGTTTTAAAGGCGTCGCCTAGGCGATGACTAGACGTCCAGGTGACGAAAATGTCTGGGCGTCGGGGGTCGCCTAGCCAGGAACTGTATGGCGTCCGCCTCGGCGTCTAAGGCGTCCGCCTTTCGCGTTAGGCGTCTGGGGCGTCGCCAACCAGCCTGAGGCGGTCGCCATACTCGTGAGCAGCCGCGCGCGAAAAAGGGAAGGGACCCAAGGCGGGAAATCGCTCCCGCACGGGACTTCTCTCGCCTTCCGTCGTTTCCTGCGCGCGCGTAAAGGAAATTGCGCGGGAATAGAGAGGGATTGTGAGAGATAGGGGATTGAGAAGAGAGAGGGAGAGGCAGACCCTGCTGGAGTTTCTTCCCCACTCGCGGCCAGGTCCCGCTCGTCCTCTCGCGCGCGTCTGCTCGGAAGTCCGCTCAGAGCCGCGAGTCCTCCCGCGCGCGTCCGCTTGCCCGTCTTCCGCTTCCTCTGTGCGGACCCGTGCGTCCGTCCGCACAAACTAGGAGGGCCCGGACGACCAGCTTCTTCTGCGGACCCAGGATGGCTTTACCGGTGCCCAGCTCCGCTCAGGCTTCATGCCAGCCCTCCACTGGACCAGGTATCCCTCGCCTCCTCTCTCTCTCTCTCTGTTTCTCTTAAAAAGGTCTAAGGCTTGCATGTGGCATGTGCTGTTGTCCCCTGCTTTGTTTGTTTTTTCTCTTAAAAAGGCCCAAAGCTTGCATATGGCATGTGCTGCTGTCCCCTGCTTTGTTTTCTTTTAGAAAGGCTGAAGCTTGCATGCTGTTGTCCCCTGCTCAGAGCAGATAGCACATGGGTATAGTCCTTGCTTTGTCTACTTGTGCTTTGATTTATAGATGCTAAATGGAGCAGTACATTAGTTGTTGTTGCTATGTTTTATATGCTAATTGCACTGCCTTTTATGCTATTTTGATTTGTTTATTAGGCTGGAGGGTGCTCTTGCTCTGTGCTCTGTTTTAGCTGCTGCTGCTCTGTTTGTGCTCTGTGCTAGACTGCTAGTAGATAATTAAATTGGTAGTTTACTGATTCCTACACTTTGCCATTCTCTGAAGTCTGAACTCTGAACTCATTTGGTTTATAAAAATTATGCAGCAGGAACCATGTCAAGTCCACCATCAATCGTCAACGGATATGATCCCAAGAATGATCCAGCCCGAAAGCCGCAAAGGTCAAAAGATCCAGCGTGGAGGTTTGGCTATTGGCCGAACCTACAAAACAAAGATGAGGTGGCATGCACCTTATGTGGCGGCTCAGTTCGTGGAGGGATTAAAAGGTTGAAGCAACATTTGGCAGGAGGTTATGGAGATGCAAAACTATGTTCAGGTGTCAGCACTGAAGTTAGGAGGGAGATGGCAGCTTACTTGGATGCAAACAAGAGGAAAAGACCATTGGTTCTAGATGATGAGGTGGTGGAGGTGGTAGCAAATGAGGCTCCTGTAAATGAGGCTGTTGCTGCAGTACAACCTAGTTCAGTGACAGCAGCAAAAAAGAGGCAAGCATCCTTACAATTCATGGTTGTTGGCAACAAGACTAAACCAGAGGGAAAGGCAAACAAATCTGTAGTTGAGATGCTTCGAAAAACACCAGAAGAGATAGTAGATGAGAGACTTTCAGGGTCTTATCAGCCCACAATTGTGTCCAGTACAAAAACCAAGGAAGAGAAGCATTATGTGGATACACAATGGGCCTTGTTCTTCTATGAATGTGGCATACCTTTTAATGCAGCGGTAGCAAGGCAATTTCAAATTGCAGTTGAGGCCACAGCACAATATGGTTCAGAGTACAAGCCTCCAACACCATATCAACTTGGGGATCCATTACTTCAAGAAGCAGTGAAGTCAACAAGTACCATGAGAGAGGAGCATGAGAGAGCATGGAAACATTATGGCTGCACACTCATGTCTGATGGATGGTCTGATAGGAGGGGACACCACTTAATTAACTTCCTTGTAAACAACCCGGAGGGGACTTACTTCTTGGAGTCCATTGATGCATCAAGTGAAGTACATGATGCATACATGCTTGCTACTTTGCTAGAGAAGAAGGTTGAGGAGATTGGGAAGGACAAGGTTGTTCAAGTTGTCACAGATAATGGTGCTAACTTCAAGGCTGCAGGCGAGATTCTCATGGACAGGATTCCTACAATATTTTGGAGTCCATGTGCTGCGCATTGCTTGGATCTCATGTTAGAAGATATAGGGAACTTGTCGAAATTCAAGAAACCTATTACACGTGCAAGGCGTGTGACAACTTTCATCTATAGACATGGGAGGATCCTTAGTGCCATGAGGGAGAAAACAGGTGGGGCTGACCTTGTGAGGCCAGCAGCCACACGTTTTGCAACGGCTTTTTTGACTTTGAAGAGCTTGTACAAGCACAAGGATGCTTTGAAGTCTTTAATGGTTAGCGAAGCATGGACTGGGAACAAATTGGCAAAAACTAAGGCTGGTCTAGATGTGCATGACATTGTGCTCTCTACACAGTTTTGGAATTCAGTGGAAGATTGCCTTAGAGCTTCAGCCCCAATCCTTATTGTGCTTAGGGTGGTTGATGGAGATGAGAAGCCAGCAATGCCGGAGGTTCAAGCTCTAATGAACCATGCAAAGGAGAGGATCAATCAAAGCTTTGCTATCCAATCCAAGAAATCTTTGCTCAAGAAGATTATGGGAATAATTGAGCGACGTTGGGAGAAACAAATGGATCATCCATTGTATGGGGCTGCACTATACTTGAACCCAGGGAAGCTACATCCTCTCCAAAAAAAGGATGATGATGCAACTGTTGGACAGCTAAGAGGTTGCTTTCTTGATGTGCTTTCAAGAATGGTGGAGGATGAGGAAACTAGAAGCAAGATCAATGCTCAAGCCATGGATTATGAATATCTTAGAGGAGATGCTTTTTCAAATAAGATGGCCATTCAAAACCTTGAGTCAATGAGGCCTCGTAAGTGTTTCATTTCCATTTTAATTTCAGCAAGTGTACATCACATCGATTCGATTCCAGCTAGCATTTTTTGGTCCTAGCTCCTAACATATTGTTTCATTTGTTTGCTCTAGTTGATTGGTGGCGTTCCTATGGTGGCCATGCTATTGAGCTACAAAGGTTTGCAAGGCGTGTGGTTAGTCTTTGTGCTTCATCATCTGGCTGTGAGCGAAATTGGAGCAAATTTGAATCTGTGAGTATTTCCTCATTTGCTTGCTGCCCTTACCAATATTTCAGCAAGCAGTTTATTCATTTTTTGGTTGCAATTGTGTTTCTGGTTTTGTAGATCCACACAAAGAAAAGGAACCAATTGTTGCATAAGAGGCTGAATTCTATTGTCTTTGTTTCCTACAACCGGAAGATGAAATCTAGGTTCCAAAAGTTACGCCAGAACAAGGGAAAAAACTTTGATCCTTTGGTTATTGAGGACTTTGATTGGAACAATGAGTGGGCTGACTCATTGCATGTACTCCCTCAAGGTACTCGTGGGTGTGAGTGTGACCTTACTTGGAACCTTGTTGATGAAGTTGTTGGAGCATCACAATCACTTCAAGGCCGGAACTTTCCAAGAGCAGCCCACAGGCATGCAAGAAATTCTGCACCTATGGTGGATGACGCTGAGTTGGGTTCAGATAATGAAGAAAATCCAGATCCATTTGATGATGCAGATGTGACGAATTGTGAGGATGATCCAAATGATGCCAATGAAATTGGAGAAGACAATGAGGCAGCCAACGTTGCTGGAGAGTTTGATGATGGCTATTGAGACTTGAGAGATTAGAGATTAAAGATTTCCTCTTTTGTAAGCTAATATATGTGCTGCACTAGCAGCACTACTAATTAAGTATGTGCTGCACTAGCAGCACTACTAATTAAGTTATATATGCCATTAGAGACTAGTTTATGGCTACTAAGAGATGAAACATTTCATATTTGCTACTTGCTACTTTATGTGGTGCCCTAGAACTCTAATAGCACTACATATTATGCTTATAATTGGCTATATTAAGGTTGGATTGTCATCTGAATTTTTATTGGTGTTATATATTAAATTGTCTGTATGGCGTCGCCTAGGCGAGCGCCTTATTTGCCTAGGCGACTGGAAGAGGGTCGCTCGCCTCGCCTCGCCTTACCGCCTTTAAAACATTGGTCTATGGCTACTTTGGAACGAAGTAGAGATCAACTTAGATAGCTCTAGCCATAACTTCATCTTAGCTTTGTGTGTACGTACATAAGCAGACCATGAAGAAGTTTGGCCTTATATGATGTCAGCCGCGACTGCATTGTGTACCTGCCAAAGAGACCATTTTTTTTTCTGGAAGCGGGCATCATTCCTCGTTTTCCATATGTACTGTACCACATAGTGGTTAGTATTGATTGGATCTGTTCATCAGTGCTGGTTTGGCTGATTATCAGCGAGAGGGCAACCTGTACACCATCCTGTTCAATAGGCAAAGCAGATGTGCATAAAGGAGGTTGAGCAGAGAACCATATATACCGCTCTAGCAAAAGGACAATGGAAGAACAAGTGTGCATCAGTTTCATCTGCATTGCAAGTTGAGCACTCTTTGCTTATCTTGTCTGTGAATTTCCCTCCTCTTACCCCAGCTGCTAGGGCTCTTTTGATTCTCCAGGTGAACGTTTTAATACATGGAGGTAGCTGTTTATATGTTTCCATACTCTTTGGAGGATGGTAATGGCCTGATTTGAAATAGTACCTCTAGCTCCATGTTGAGGGATGTCCTTATGCAAGAAAGTGTTGAGTAGGGATGAAAACGGATCGGATACGGACGGTTACATTTGTTTTTATATTTCTGTCCGGATTCGGATTTGAATACATACAGTGTCAACCATGCCGGATATGATACGATTGGATATCGACATCATAAATATGCGATTTGAGTATTCGAATACGGATACGATATCAGATGTTGAATATCCAAACTCGGATACGGACAGATTTAAACCTCTTTAAACGGATTCGGTCTCGTCTAAACATGTCCGTGGCGTTTTCATCCCTAGGCCTTGTTTAGATTGCAAGTTTTTTCACTCTCTCTCCATCACATCAAATCTTTGGACACATGCATGGAGTATTAAATGTAGATAAAAAAATAACTAATTACACAGTTTGATTGTAAATTACTAGACGAATCTTTTGAGCCTAGTTAGACCATGATTGGACAATAATTGTCAAATACAAACGAAAGTGCTACAGTGCCAAATACTGATTCCTAACCCCAATCTAAACAAGGCCTTAGTGTTGATGTACCTGGAAGCCTCTTTTGAGGTGCCGGTTCCTTTTTTAGACGGCTTCTATCTTATGATATCAAACTAAGCGCGTGTTTAGTTTGAGAAAGTTGGAATTTTGGGCTACTGTAGCACTTTCGTTTTTATTTGGTAAATAGTGTTCAAACATGGATTAATTAGGCTCAAAACGTTCGTCTCGCAATTTCCCACCAAACTGTGCAATTAGTTTTTTTTTGTTTATATTTAATACTCCATGCACGGACCGTAAACATTCGATGTGATAGATATTGTAGTACTTTTTGGGATTTTGGGTTCTAACTAAACACGCGCTAATAAGGGACAATCTGAATATTATTAATGATCTGAAGATGTGGGAGATGGGATCATTGTTCCAAGTGTGGGCCTTTCCCTCTTTTTGAATCGTCAAATCAGGTGTGGAAGGGGGTGGCCTTTGGTCGTGGCCTGGTGAATCAGTGCAGGCATCTGCAAAGCCGGTTCCTGCTCAGAGTGACGGCGTGACATTTTGGTCAAGAAACATGGGCTGCTGAAACGAGGCAGACGTGCACAGCCGAGGCCTCGTTTAGATTGAGATTAGAAATCAGTATTTGACACTGTAGTATTTTTGTTTGTATTTAATAATTATTGTCTAATTATGGTCTAACTAGGCTTAAAAGATTCGTCTCGTAATTTACAATCAAACTGTATAATTAGTTATTTTTTATTTACATTTAATACTTCATACATATGTCCAAAAATTTGATGTGACGAAGAGAGTGAAAAACTAATCTAAACAAGGCCCGAGCCTTGCTCTGAGTTTTAGGAGTCGTCATTTCGAGCGTCAGAGCCACCATCCGTAGGGCGTTTTTTTTTATTACCATCCGTAGGGCGTTTAGTGTGAACCGGGTTAGCTGTGGGGCTGCGGTTTGCTGGCGGCTGTGTTTGATTCGTTTAGCCAAAAGTTTAGCTCGGTGGCATCGAATCTTTATACTAATTAGGAGTATTAAATATAGCCTAATTACAAAACTAATTATATAGATTAAGACTAATTTACGAGGTGAATCTATTAAGTCTAATTAGTCCATGATTTGACAATGTGGTGCTAGGGTAAACATTTACTAATTATAAATTAATTAGCCTTAATAGATTCGTCTCGCTAATTAGTCTACTTATGTGCAATTAGTTTTATAATTAGCTCATGTTAAGTTCTACCGGTTAGCATCCGAGCGTCAAACGATCACCAAACACCCTGTGAGCTGCGTCACATGTCGCAACTAGGGATGAAAACGGTACGGATATTTTCCGACCGTATTCGAAACCGAATCCGTTTAGAGAGGTTGAGATCTATCCGTATCCGAGTCCGGATATCCAACATCCGATACCGTATCCGTATCCGTATCCAAATACTCCAATCGCATATTTATGATGTCGATATCCAATCGTATCCTATCCGACATAGTTGACACTATCCGTATTCAAATCCGAATCCGAACAGAAATATAAAAACAAATATAATATCGGTGATATCCGTCCGTACCCGATCCGTTTTGGTTCCTAGTCGCAACCACCCGGCGCCCTGGCGGTTCACGCCGTGCCGGCTGCCGCGATGCTACCGAGTGTCGAGCAGCATGAGCCAAGCCGGCACCTTGCTAGCTGGACTCGTTTTGTCGAAACGCACCGGACCGCGAGGAGTCGTTGGCGCATGCGAGGGCAAACAACGGCATTCGCATTCGCAGTCGCAGTTCCGGCCCGGCCCCTCCCCCGGCCTTCTGCGCCGTGCGCCAGTACGTGCGGCATGGCACGGGAGAGCAGTAGAGCACGATTATCGTGCTACGCGCGTGAATCAGTGAATGGAACGGGAGTGCTCCCACGACGGCCGGTGAACAAAGAGATCACTGTTCTTCACCTCGGGCTCGGTCACGGCGTGCCGCGTGCAACGTGCTACAGCAATTCGTCAGACATCAATGCGGCAGTCTTTTTCTTTCCCGTCCTCACTCCATTCCTCACCAGGCCACTCCCCTACAAATCCTCTCCTCCCCTCCCTCTCAGCGACACCAGCCACACCGGAGAGCTCCAGCGGGCGCCGCTGCCCTCTGCTGACGGCGTAGGCGGCACCACCTCCACTGTCGCTGGCCGGCCATTACGCCCTCTCCCCTCACCAAGTAAGCTGCAAGCCCTCGTTTCTTTCTTCGTGGCCCAAACCTACTGTAGTTCCTTAGTCGGCAATAGAGTATGTGTCCATCTGATTCTGATGTACTAGTACTAAGCTTCAATGTGCACCTCTCGTTGCTTGAGCATTTTTTTGAAGACAAATTGCAGTTTTTCCTGAAAAAATCTTGAAATATATGTGTGTATAATGCCATCCGGCTTTTGCATCTGAAAAATCTACCCTGCAAAAGCCGTTGTTGCTATTTGTGACATAATATTAGTGACTGCACACATGAAGGCATTTTCTTCACAACTCGTCATGCTCCCGTTGTTGTTGCTGGCTCTAGTTTTAGAGGGAAAGGGTTGTGGTTTCTGTGTTAGTTTCACACCTTCAGTTCTACTCTTGTTAGAGCGAACGGCTGTGGTTTACTGGTTTCTGTGTTAGTTTCACACCTTCAGTTCTTTAAACAAGCACAAGTTCAGTTGCAGTTAGCTTGTCAAAACATATGAACTTGGTGTTTGCCACCTACAGATGCTGTTGTTACCAACTGTGAAGATCACACATAAGACTAGGACTAGCATTATAAAAGTACTCCGTATTCAACTGCTTTCTGATCTGATGATTTCTGGTGTCCAATGCCTGGCATCTTCAAATTTTGATTGAACTGATAACTTATTTAGCAGCTTCTGACCTCGGACTCGACGATAGAGATGAACATATCAGCTGTCAACGGGAGCGGCCAACGGGTGGCTACAGCTACGGGCGGCACCTCGGCTAGAGGATATCCTCCGCCACCCACTGAAGGCCCGTTTCTGTATACTCCTGGCTTCTCTGGCAGCAGACCTTTGGGAGACATGTTTTGCCCACCTCTCAGATTTGATCAAAGCCAGACTCTGCAACTGGAGCAGCTCAACTTCGGCCCCTCTCATGGCGAGGGACCAAGCTGGAATCCGCAAATGGACCTCCAAGATTGCCCCCGCCTGCCGCAACGGCCTGCTCCACCTCCTGTCACTCCTGGAGTCGGGAGGGTGGATCTTTGTGCTGGTGTTCAGCCTCTACACCAGACGCTCCCTGGAAGGTATAGGGATGATGACTCCACTATCCTTCGCCAACGCCATGACACTCAGGTTGATGAAGTCTGTCAACATTATCCTCGAGGAGGTGACGACGTTCTGCCGGAAATTGTGTCCATCCTCGGCTGTCAAGTGCAGACATTTCCAATCAAGTATCTGGGGCTGCCGCTCAGTACCAAATCAATCCCGAAAGCACACTACCAGTCCCTAGTACAAGCTGTCGCCAGGAAGCTACCACCGAGCCACGGTTCGCTAATGGCGAGAAGTGGAAGGTTGGTCTGGGTAAAGTCGGTCCTACGGGCGGTTCCCATCTATGCCATGATGGCAGAGAATCTTCCCACTTGGGCAAGGAAAGAGATCGACGGCATCTGTAGGTAGTTCTTTTGGGCCGGGAAGGACCGGTCAGTCAGAGGAAAGTGCATGGTTGCCTAGAAAGCCTGCTGCAGGCCGAAGGAGCTCGGTGGACTTGGGATCAGCGACCTGAAGCTAGCCGGTTTCGCCCTACAAACGCGCTGGCTGTGGCTGCAGAGAACCGATCAAGATCGGGCGTGGAGCCAGCTGCCGATTCATACCTCCAAGGAAGTCCAAGCCTTCTTCAGAGCGTCAACCTTCACCAGGCTAGGCGATGGGCGAAACGCTTTGTTCTGGGAAGATCGGTGGATTGACGGGGAGGACGTCGCCACCATCGCCCCATACCTGCACCAGAGAATTTCGCGGCGGGTGCGACGCACGCTAACGGTCAAACAAGGCCTCCATGACAGAACATGGGTGCGCTGCATAAGTGGAGGTCTCTCAGTGCTCGAGCTCACGGATTACCTACATCTCTGGGCAGTCGTTGAGGACATCCATCTTGGCAATGAGACTGACAGGACCATTTGGCGCTGGACGACAGACGGATGCTACACAGCCAAATCGGCATACGACATGATGCACAGCGGATCCATCAGAATGTCAGGTCATAGATTGATCTGGAAAATGTGGGCTCCGCTTCGCATCAAGATCTTTATTTGGCTTGCCATGAAAAGAAGGCACTGGACCGGCGACAGAAGGGCGAGACACGGTCTCGAGGCACATGAGTTATGCTACCTCTGCGACCAAGGACAGGAAACAATCGACCACATCATTGCAGTATGCCCGTTCACCCGTGAGGTATGGTACTATGTCCTGCAAGCGCTTGGGCACCATGTTCCACCAGTCTCCCAAACGACACTCTCCTGGTGGCGCCAATTGCGGTCCGTGTGCAACGGCGATCGGCGAAACGGCATGGACTCCCTCTTCGCCCTCGTCTCTTGGCAACTATGGAAGGAACGGAACGCAAGATGTTTCCGAGAATCGACATCGTCCGTCGGCGACCTACTGCACATCATCAAGAGCGAAGCCGACCGATGGATTCAGGCCGGAGCATGCGGGCTACGTGCGCTAGCGTAGGGCTAGGACGTTGTCAGGATAGACATGGATTATGGCTATTGTTTTTTTTCCATAATGTAGCGTCCGAAAAAACTAACGGCCGGGAGTGCAACTCTTGTATTATTTTCTTCTAATACAATGATATGCACACTCGTGTGTATTCGAGAAAAAAAAACATTATCCTCGAGAAGATCTTCAACGGGCAATGGCGCCAGCCAATAAGGCGCCACAAGGCGCAATGAGCTTCCTAGCGTGGACAGGCTCTGTTTTGATGACTTGCATGGTCTGCATGTTTGGCTGGGACGGAGAGCACCCCATAGGCTCTCCTGGTGCAACAGGCTCTGTTTTGACTGGCGTTGAGTTGAAACCAGGAGGCGCAAAGGCGATTGGAACTGCATTCCATAGTTGCCGTGGGATCCCAAGGGTGGCATCGAAGCAGGTGGACTCCCCTCTGATGGTTCAGCTGTGCCATTCGCTATTTGCAGCATCATTGGAGGAGTGGGAGCTGCACTCCGGCGTGGCGTTTTCACGTATCCAATCTTGTGACTGTATATCCCTAAAGAAGAATCGAGACATTTATGTGGTGACATCTGAGGCGAAGCAAGAATTGCATTGGTGCTAGTAGATTTGGGAGAAACAGATATCCGGAACCTGGAACTTACCAGTACTCGTTAGTCATGTCTTTCATACGGTTGATCAGCCTCTGAAACAGCTGCGACTTCTCAAAGTCTTGTTTGTCGTGAGTCGGCTTGATGAAGCCTTCCTCTAGTACTCCGGAGACGCCTCTACCTCTGCTGCTCGCAGAACTCAGAACTCTATGAAATGGCTGCAGTAGATTTTTTTAAAAAAAAAAGATGTTATAAAAAGATAATAATTGTGTAAATCTTGTTTTTTTGAAGTGGCTCAATGCAAGGGGTCAGGAAGCTCACCAAAATAAGGCAAGTTTTATGGTAGATATTAAATCCGTGCACGCTAATAGTTGGGGAACCATTTAAGAATCCAATAGTTGTAAGAACCCCAGCCTGAATCAACCAAAGAGAATGCAAAAAGGAGAAACAAGAACAAGGGTATGAAACTCTGTATTCACACAGTCAACAAGTTATTTGGTGAAGTAAAAAAAGACAAACCAAGGCGAACCTCTTTTATTCCGCAACCTTGGGGTTTATAAGTGATGCATTCAGGATACATTAGGTCAGCGACAATGCTATGACGCTTAACTTCTTGCCCTCGAAGTATGATTCTAAAGTAATCTGGTAGCTGCAGATATAGCACAGAAGCATAGACCTGCAGAATGCTATGTCAGCAACCAACTCACAAGTCTTGTGCAGGAGTGGTAAACCGTGTGACACTCACCCTAAGAGAATAGCGTAGTCGATTTGCCAAATGGTTCTCATTAGTCCTTTTTATAGAGTTGCTAATTTCTTCTGGATTTGGTGCTCCACTAATCATAATATCCTGAAATACAAACAAATAGCAAGAACTTTGATGAGCAGCCCAGCAGCTAACAAAAAAAATCCAGCAACTGACAATATACAACATAAACAAATAGAAGAAAATAAAATCCTCTTTAGGAAAACAATCTACACAACACAGCAAACTTAAGAGATCAGTTTTACACAGCTGGTAAAAGTTGTCCAAGAGAAGCAATCATCAGAGTTGAGAATATTAGTTTAACAATAAAAACAATGACTACGTTGAATCATTCAAGTGGTATACTCCGTATTTGATGGTTACCTCTAGGTTCGTGTCAAAGTCGAGTTCCAATTTACCGTCATCGTTGGACCACAAATTGAACACTATAATCTTGGCGCCATGTGGACCAATGTCACAGAACTGTTCATCAACCATAGATTGCAACAACCATTAGAATTTTGGCTAACCTATATATCAATAATAAATACTAAATGAGATTGCAGTAGATACACCAAATTGTTGAATTTTACTATTTTAAATGATTTTCTATACATGAGTTGTGACATGTATTTAAACAGCAAGCAATTTATCCAGCTTGTACCTTGCGAAAGGTCTAAGTTTGTCGATTTAATGATGTAGTGATTTATGTTTTATTAAATAAAAAAAATTGTATTTCTATTATCTAGACTTCAAAAGGATGGCAGGTTTAGCATACATTCTGCATCAGCTCTTCTTCTGTTGCAAAAGGGGACCATTTCAACAACACTGACAAATTTGAGCAGAATTGCTCTGAACCATGACGCTCCAATCATTGAGTTTGTCCTTTCATTAGATTGCATTTATAATCCACCTAAGAAGATAAAAGGTATCATCAGAAATAAAGTGTTACATATGTAGTTTCTTATGACAAACAAATAAAAAATAAAATCACACAACGTACCACAGGAACTACAACATCTGTCTGTCCAGTTTCCAGCAAGAAAGTGTAAGATAGGAGACCAATGGATTGTGTAGGCTCACTGAGAACAAGTAATAATTTGCCATTATTTCAATTGACAAAGAAAAGTAGTTCGCAAAAAGAAATAGATCTAAGTGAGTTTATATGGTACCCACTCTTTGTGCAGCGGCTGAACACAATAGCATCTGACCCAAGCCGCATTGTGCTAGTGTTAAATCCATTTCCATCTGATCAGAGTAGTAAATGCCAAAATGTTAGACAATGGATTTTCAGGAGATGACTTGCAGATTATAACACAAAGTTGGCAATACATTGTCCAATTGAAGACCCTGATTGTTTCTCTGAAAATCCAAAGCTCATGCACCGCCTCAAGGAATTAGGATCCATGCCTCCACCATCATCTGTATGGTAACCAGAAAGTATGCACTTTGTTAGTTTCAAATTTACATTGGCATAAATACCCAGATTTATCCAAATATTCTAAAGAAGCTTCATTAAGATGCAAGCATTGACCAAACTATCTAGTTCATACAAACTCCATCAAAAAATGACCAGGGAAGTTTATAAGTTGGTAATCAAATATCACTTTAAAATGTTGTCACATTAATAATAATAATATAATAAATAGTAGAAAGAACCTTGAACTAGTAAAGCTGGTGATCCATTCCGTTTGTCAATGATTTTGTCCAACAATATCCTTGTAGCACCACCCTTTTCTATCTGTTTGACCCAATATAATCCAATCACACATTTAACCCAAACTAATCGAAGTGTGTGGCTCAATAATGAATCTGTTCAACCCTCAAAAAAATAATGAACCTGTTCAATTACCTCATCCACCGCGTTATCCAATAACTCTGCCACAGCTATAACAAGGCAAAGGAAGTAAGACACAGTGCAACAGAAAGACAGTAGTAAGATAAAAGAAGTATGAAACCACACAGAAGCTTACCTCCAAATGGCCATTTATGCGAAGTCGCGTTGGAGTGGAGAAATTCAGGGTGGATGCACATGCGATTCTGTACACCTGCAACGGAGTAAAGTAGTCAACATCGAGCATAGAGGCATGCTACAAAGATTTAACAGTATTCGCACAAAAAATTTCAGCATTGTGACATACTTGGAGGCTGTGGCGCAGAGCCTGTCGCCGCTGCCGCGT
Organism: Miscanthus floridulus; assembly: GCF_019320115.1. Taxonomy (NCBI): domain Eukaryota; kingdom Viridiplantae; phylum Streptophyta; class Magnoliopsida; order Poales; family Poaceae; genus Miscanthus; species Miscanthus floridulus. The sequence continues at coordinate 14,305,964 of NC_089598.1, forward strand.
CATAATCGCCGGCGCTCCAGAACTTCCTACTCAACCGCGGTGCAAAGCAAGGACTACGAGCCGAGGTACCCTCGAGTGCCTCGTCGGCGCCACTGGTTCGGCCGCCGACACCGCCTGACAGCTCCGAAGCGGCCCGGTTCAGGACGCACGCTGCTTGATGAGGCTGAGCTTGCGGTTGCAGACGGCCGGCTAACACTCGAGCGCCACCGTGCTCCGACGGCAACGCCGGAGGCTGGCGGGCGCTAGGGCCGTGGAGGCTCCGCTGTATGGCGGTGGCCGTGATGGGGGAGACGAAGGGCTTGGTGTCTCTCTGCGCGTCCATGTGTAGCACGTCGGCACTTCCGCGTGGTGGTTCCTGTTCAAATGGAATGGCAAGTAGTGGGGGCGGTTAGCGAGGACGTGAACATCTAATGCAGTTGCAAACCTGCAACACCATGTATGGTCAGATGGAGATCATTAGGAAATGGGGTCTCTGCCTCACTGGACGGTGGCCGCGGAAGCCCAAGATTAATGCGGCCCATCAGTACACAGCGACAGCGGTGGAGAACCGGTTTGCATGGCCGAGTCGCCGGGACACCAACGGGGCGGCGATCGGCAAGCCGCCCGACGACTCAGAACGCGGACACGGGCCGGTGACGGCGACGGCGACGCAAATGGCGAAGGGCGCCGACCGCCGAGCCGCTAATGCGCGGACACTCGCGGTCCCGCCGATTCTAAGTCCAATCGACGGGGCAACGCACTGACGGAGGCCGCGGCCAGACGAACAGACGGGACGGTTAAGCCTTTTTTTTTTTACGTGTACTTATATATTGGGGGTACTCTTCAGTAAGATCTAATCTAAAGATGCCTAGAGAATCGCAAAGGTGCAGTTAAGAGATCTATCTAAAGATTCCTAGAGAATTGGAAAGGTCCTAAGCAATTAAGTAGATGATGGGAAACAGAGAAGCCAATCTGAATAAGGAACACAACCAGAACATGTCTTCAGGAGAACTATAAACACACACATTTTTCTCTGGAATGCAGTTAAATCTTGATCTTTTCCCTAGTTGCCTCCCAATTGCAGTTTGATATAGATTAGATCAGATAAAGAAAAAGCTCCAAGACTTTGAATGTTCCTTGGTATGATCAGATTTTTTTTTTGTTGCTCTCCAACTGCAGGTCTCACTTCTGATACAGATTAGATCAAACAACCCAATGCTTTTGAAGGGTTCTTGATATGATCACTCCTTCAATGCCAATGATTTTTGCACTTGATCACCTTGATGATGATGACAAAACTAAACCCTAGCACCTGCAAATAATCAGCCTGTTCGGTTGGCTGGTTCGTATCATTGCTGGTTCGTGAAGAAGTACTGCTGGCTGGTTTGTGTGAGAGAAAAATATTGTTCTGGCTGAAAATTTACGATCGTTTACGACAAGCCACGGCCAAACGAACAGGCTGCTTGTACTTGTGAGGGAGGGTATCATAGAATCCAAGTTGCATATTTATAGGCTAGGAAACTACCCTTTGGACTTTTTTTTGGTAGGGAACTAACTCTAGATCTATTGAGCCAATCAGCCCTACATACCAATTAGAATTAGTAAGCCCTGAAGGAAAGTTGTCTTCAAGAATCTGATGGGCAAAGGAGAGTCCAAGTCCATCACACATGAAGAAAACTTAATAACCAAGAAAGGTAGTTCCCCTTGATATGATCTTTTGTCAATTATATCATACTAGCAAATGTGTTCGTACGTTGCAATATGGAATTGGACTACATATCATCTAGACACGAGTAGTTCTGACTCGTATAAGCACAGGTTATGAGTCTAGGTCACATATGAGATACTAAGGGTGTGACACAATACGTCTTGTAATTGGACTCCGTCTTGTCGTTAGACTGAGTTTTTCTAACTCGTATGATCATGGATTGTTAGTTCGCGCCACATACCAGACACGGAGGACGTAAGTGCAGTTTGGGAAGTGAAAAAGTGAGATAGAAAAAACTTTCTACTATCTAGATAGTTTAGGTAGGGGTTGGACGAAAAATATCATAAATTTTGATTTTTAATATTAGGTATATATATATAATTTTTATACAGTCAAAAATCAAAATCAAAATAAACCAAAAACATGTGCACAGTGGAACGTGCGCAAAAAAACAAGGAAAGAGAGGGAAACCATGACAGTGACTCAGACTCAACAAGAAAGAAAAGAAGCCGAAGGGGAACCAGGACTTCAGCGATGGCCATGGCGGCGGCGAGAGGGGAGAGGGCAAAGAGGAGGCCGCCGCAGGCGTGGTGTGGCGGTGGGCCGTGGTGGTGGGCGAGGGCGGAGCTAGGACGAGGGCAGGGATGAGGACGAGGGCCGATGGTTGACGACAAGGGAGGGGATGGCGGCTGAGGGACGCGGGGAGGGAGAAAAGGGCAGGGGAGGACGCAGGCACGAGGTAGACGAAGGGTCACATGTTAGCATCGGCCTTATTTCATTACTAGATATATGCTCGTGCGTTGGTGGGCACCAGATCACCATTTTTTGCCCATGCTTACAAGTACGCTAAGACTTGTGGCTTAAATGAACATATTAAGAAATCTTCAAAAAACTAATTACATAGAAAATACAAAGCTGATTTGATCATTTTTAGGAATAATAAAAGAGCTAATAAACAATTTTGCATTACGAAACCTAAACTATTTTCAAATCCATTCAGGCTTTCTCTATTTTTCCCTTTAGTTATTTATGAACTAATTCCCCAAAGGTGCTATAGTATGTTAAAAAAAATGAATACGCCAATGTATATCATGGTCACGGATGGTTATGTTGTTTTGATGAGTGTTTAGTACTTTAGTTATAGCACCTTGGTAGAGTGAGAAAATTAAAAATTTTAAATTGTATAAATAATAAGTATCTTTTTATTGTTTGAGAACATGGTATGAAATTATTTGTTGTTTTAACCATTATGCACCAATCATCCAAATCAAACCTGGAACGTATCTTTGAACGAGGACGGTGATCCTAAAATCAGCTATCGCATTCACTAGTACAGAAAAGATTTTTAGAAACGTCTCCCTTTTCTATCAGAGATGGTTAAACTAGCATGCAGTCTCTAACGTTGTAACATCCTAAAATTTGCAACTTTGGAAATCGGGTTAAAAAGATTTAATTTGGAATTTTTGTGCGCATGAAATATAGGAAAATAAAATTTTTTATTAATTTAAAACTCATCATAAGTTTTAGCAACATGTTTGTGCATACAAGCCGGTGCATTTGTTTCTTTGTATTGTGTGGATTTGATTCAAATGGAAAATATTCAAAATTTCTTTTGCAAATAAGGTTAAAATGGCTTTGAAGTGAAAGAAAAGAAAGAAAAGAAAATTTGAAAAATAAAAGAATTTAAAAAGGTGTAAAATTTATTTTTTGAGAACTTACCAAAATTTCTCAATTTTATTTGAATAAAAAATTGTATTTCAAATCATATTCGAATTTGATTTGGTTTGCATTTGGATTTGAATTTGGAAACAAAATGGAAATTTTTTTTTGGAAAAACACTCCCTCTCTCTTCTGGCCCGTGGCCGCCGCAGCCCAGCACCAGCCCGCCCTGGTCTGCCCTCATCCTTCCCTCTCCTTTGGCCCACTGCTCCTCCCCATTTCTTTTCTCTCCCGCGCGAGCCCAGCTCGGCCTTTCCTCTTGTGACGCTGGCCCAGCCGGTGAACCAGCCCAAGCAGCGTCGGTACTCCTTCCGCAGCAGCCCACCTCGCCCTTGGCCGCAGCCCGCTCTCGCCTCCAGCTCCCTTTGGCCCAGCCCGAAGCCACGTGAGCGCCCTCTCTCCCTCACTAACCGCCCGTCCCCGCGTCCTCCTTTCGTTGACAGGTGGGTCCGCCCCGTCAGGACCGTCTCCCACCTTGAGCCGTCCCCGCAACAGACTCTGCGCCGCCCATGTCCGTGCTCGCCCCGCCCCGCACCATTGCCTTGCGCCACAAGTCTGCCCTGTCTCTTAAATAGCGAGCCCACGTCGAGCCACCTATCCCTGCACCCTATCTCGCATCTCCCTTGCCCCGAGCTAGCCAGCACCGCCGCCTAGATCCCGCTGGGTGGAGCTCGATGCCATCGAGACGCCTCTGCAGCATCACCGCCACCCTGATCCCCTACCGAAGCTTCGAGTAGTGGTAAGAAGTCAGCCAGAACTTGTTTTCTCCGCACTTGTTTCGATTAGCCGGTGCGATTAAGTTTTAGTAACGACTATTCACCCCCTTCTAGTTTCCATCTTGACCCTACACACGTCAGCGGTCGCCGCAGCCGTTGACTGCCCCATGCCGCGCCGCCATGCATGACGCGGCAGCGTGAATTAACCGCACCGTGCAAACAGGCGCGTCCAAACGTGTTAGTTTTGAAAAAAATTAAACAGTGTTAGTTTTAAAAATTATTTAAAAAAGTGTTAAAAATAAAAAAAATGCCACTTGGGTAACTGACTAATGGAACAACATGGATTCAAATCTCCTTGTATCAATTAGTTCATAAACTTGGGTTTTCATTTGATTTTTTGAAAATATAAACATAGCTTAGCTCTTCAAATGATTCTGTTAAATCGCTCATATATGTGTTTGGTTCCTCACCAAGGCATATCATAGTGTTGCCTTCTTTCTTTCCTACTTCTAAAAAGCATATGTGGATCTTTGGGTGGGGAAAGATACGAAGGCATACTTACTCTGCATATTTTGTTGAGTCAAAGCTCAGATCCAAGGAGAAAGATGTCATACCCTTAGATTAAGAAATGCATGTGTGTGGATAAATATTTCTAAATCTATTCTATACTCCTTTTGTGTGAGTGTTCTCTCTTAGCCTTTTATTTTGAGACATGGCTATTATTTCATTTTTTCTTCTTTGTATGAGCCTTCATGTGCTCATCTTTTTTTCAATACCTTGGGACCTTCATGTGTCCCTATTTTTTTTTCTTCTTGGACCTTCACGTGTCCATATTTTTTTGTTTTTCATACTTTTGCATAGCCCTTGTCTCGTAAACTACATATTGAGAGAGAGATCACTATCTTGTAGAACTTGGAGTATTTTCCTAATACACATTTTTTGTCTACTCCTAGTGTAGGAATAGCTTAATATATGTGGCGTGTACGTGATCTTGATCTTGGGGGCATGATAACTTTCTCAACAAGGGTTAACAAGACTTGACAAAACTCAATGCAGGAATAAGTAGCATAAATCTGGAGGTTTTAAGATCTATACACTAGATATAGCTTTGGTAGGAATTTGCATATCATTGAGGAGCATGTTATTTGAATTTTGATTTTGTAAATTAAATCCCAAGTTCTTTTCATAAGAGAGCAAGGTTCATTTTCATCCCACTATATCATATATTCCAATTACTTAGATAACATGGGGTCCCTATGATGAGTTGTCCACAAGTTTAGGAATATTAGCGAGGAATAAAGAGTATGCAAATTTAATCAAAGGACAACATGGAGATGAAGTGGTATTGTTTTAAATTTGTTTAGTTTTAAATTTCAAAACTTAGGAGAGTTGAGGGTAGAGTTGCACAAAACAATGTTGTAGAGGAAGGAATTAAGGAGAATAAGAGATGGTTTGGCTAAACCAAAAAGTTCAACCAATCCTCTCTAAGCTATATGTCCCGTCCTTCTGCATGATATACCATTCACAGTTGTGCATCATGTTGGTGTGAGATCTTGAATGTGCATTTGTTGAGCTTGAGAGATCTCCCCCACACTTATTTTGTACCTGCTTTATTTTTCAAAGAAACAAAGACAAAATAAACAGAAACAAGCATGGGCTCTTCCGGTTTGAACATCGGGGAGCCTAAATCAATTTTATTATTATTGTTATTATATATTTTTTTTATTAGTAGTATATTATTATTAGTATTATTATCTATTAATATATATTATTATTATTATTATTTGTTCACCAGACTTTCCATACTCAAGCAAGGCTAATGTAAAGATTGCAAAGTAATCCTAGCCTTGATTTATCCCCATTTTAGATCACTTCCTTTGTTTATAAAAATAATAACTCAAGTTCATTAATCAAAATTTAACACCATGTCAAAATTTGATTAAAGAAGGCCATTATAACCTAAGCACCATGCTTAAGTCAAAAGGCCTATGGATGTACATATATAGAATACACCCAAACCAGAGCATACGACATAAACAAAGAAAGCATTAATCTTGTATGAGCAAATTGTTTTCACATGGAGATAAATATGAGTGTTAAAGTTTGGTGAACATTTATTTACCTTTACATACCTAAGTTGTTCTTACCGGTAGCATAAGTGGATGAAAGCTCGAGGTTACTACAGTGGTGGCTTGATCGTACATGGTCTAACTCAGGCGAAACCACAAGGCTAGGTCATACACACATGTAGTGTGCATAGACCATAGGTCTTAGTGGTAGCAAAGGTCATGAAGATGAGAATGCTCCTTCGCTCTTCTTTTTTTCAAATACTTCTCTCTTTTTTAATAGCAAGGTAGAGCTGACATCATTATTTTTTTAACCAAAATGATCCTTGGTGTGAATGGAACATGTGGCGAGGTTCGTACCATCTTCCCCCACACTTGGACTTTTGTGTAAAAGTCAAGTGTGCGGAATCAGGTTCTCCTTTTTTAGCGTGTTCCATCACCAAGGAATCATTGACGTGTATGGTTGATGCAGCTCCCATGTTTTTAGCATCATATGCACCTTGTTCTTCTTGTTTTTAACCTAAAAGGGTTAGCTACCAAGAATACCTAAAGGTGCATATTAACTTGAAAACATGTTCTTGTTTTTATTGAATGGAAAAATTATGTTTGTTTTTTATGATAATTCAGGGTATCTCCTGACAGTGCTTCTTTTATGCTCTTAAGCTTAACCGTGGGAACTTCGTCTTGCAGCTATCAATGGTAGTATAGTTTCCAGCTTTACCACCAAATATTTAGCAATAATGTTCAAGCTGCAAGGTTAGTGCCATAGTGCTACTACGAGATTTGCAGCATTTGTGATAAACGAAGACATCTACAACCATCCTCCTAAAAAGTTTGGAAACGAGGAGTGATGGGTGGTTTTCTTCCTCGTAGCAGCAAGTAGCACTAAGCACAACTAACTCTCAAGACTCCAAACATGAGCATGAAACATGAAGGGTCTCGAAAGAGAAACTTTCATGCTCCTTAGTCTCTAGAGTTGGTGCTTTAGAAATATCCATGGGACAGAAGTTTTAGTTCTCAAGAGATATATCATGTAAGATCAGCGTCGAATCTTGACCATTATCGAGAACAACATCAAGATGGCTAAAGGGACATGGCTTGGATTTGAGTGAGGGTGACGATGATCGTTCAGTTTCATAAGCAAGCATAGGTGAAACAAACAGGGATATAAACTTCACCTCCTCGAACTGGTCCTGGTTAGGATAATGCTTCGCCATTGGGATTTCTAGGTAAAAGATAGGAATGGCGGAAGCAGTTTTCCCAAACTTCTCATCAAGGCTCCCATGGGAAGTTTTTTTTTCAAAAAGATTGTCTAAAGGGTAGCCTATGAGAAGATCAAACTCAAGGATGGCAAAGATGTGAAAATCTATGAAAACCTCGATTGTGTCAATTATGATTGGCATGGCCCTGGCGATCCCACAACACTCAAAAAATAGTCCCAAAGGACTTTTGAAGAGTTTATTGGTCGGGACTAGCGGTATGTTACCCAAAAGGTTTTTCGCTAGGAACTCTGACATGATACTAGTCCCGACTGTGGGGTTGTGTAGGCCTGCTATATTTGTTTCACTTAATGAGCATGGTATGGTTGTGGAAGGTGAAAGAATCTAAATTGCTTTAGAAGAACATTTCACTTTCATTAACCATTCCTTTGATGGTTCTACTTTGGGAGAAACTTCTTTTCTGCGCTTTTCATGCCATGATATCTTCGAGGTATTGCCATAATCCTTGAATTTGATAGGGAACTCCAAAGGATGAAGCATTTTTTCCTTCGGTGTTCGTGGTTCGGGTGAGGGCTCATAAGTTGAACCTAGGGATGGTATGGGTTTGGATTCGATAGATGAGGACTCTGTTGACATTTCTTAGCGTCACTACTAAGAATAGAGTTTGAAATGTCCTCAGCAACAGTGCTAGAAATGTTTGTTGGTATTTATTAACGTGTCACTTGTTTTAAGTAGTTACCTTATTATAAACCTATATCTCCTGACATTACTTTACTAGGTTGTCATCCCTAGTGATGGTGCTAGAGATGCTTGTTGGTACTACATAGCATTACTACTAGAATAATACTAAGCAGTTCTTTATTAATTTATGTGACTAGATAGAATATATATATAAATGAAAGGAATCTGCAAGAGCACAGATAATATACCATTATAGGACTTTATTCGAGAGTATTCCAGGTATCATTATTTATATTTTTACCATAGGGAAGGCCTAGCATGGACGTGTATTGATAACTTATACTATTGATAGAGAAATAAACCATAACCAATGTTCTACTCATAACAGTGGTAAGTCATAGGATAAGATATATGATAAGTATTGATCAATGATAACGATAAATCACTTAGAGTACTCCTTTCTATGGCATTAGCATGCTCAGGTTGAATATTACAAGTCAAAGCATACATTGATTAGTGCAATTATACCTAGTAGTCATTGCTAAGATCATCTTCATATCTACACATAAGGGATATTACTAAGAAAGATTAAGAATAGAGCTTGTTCTTCCTTCATAACTAGACCCTACGTGCGCCTATATTCAGGGAGTGGACTACAAAGGACTTAACGGGAGTGTCACATCTGCGATCTACCACATGACCCAAAATATAGGGTGTATCCACATGTAAACAACATATAAGCACCACGCTTACACAATGTCGACCACTCACCCATGGTACCTTAGAGTGAGTGCTATACGAACCTATGCATGAACATGATGATAATCCAACTATACTAAGCATATAATCAAAGTAGATGATGAACATTATAACGAAGAACATGAATAAGATGAATACTAATATTGTCATAACAATTGTATCTAGCATATAAAAATAATGGAGGTACAAAAGAGAGGGGGTACAAAGATTATACCAAACATGCTCTTGACATGAAAAACTAGACTGAAGTCTATAACAAATGGTTTTAGTTGTGAAACATGAAAAATGTTGTGGATTTTACTGTCATCAGGTAGACTCAGCCGATATGCCACTCTTCCAATGCGTTCAGTTACTATATATGGTCCAAAAAACTTGTATGCAAGCTTGGGATAAGGCCGGTTAGCCACAGAACTCTGAGTATAAGGTTATAACTTCAGCAAAACTTGATCGCCCAGCTGGAACTCAGTATCTGATCGGTGCTTGTCAGCCATCAGTTTCATGTGGTTCTATGTATTGGCAAGATGTTCTTTCAGTGATTGTAAATGCAATTCTCTGTTTCCACCAGTTCAGCGATGGTAGGAGGAGTTGAAGGTTGTACCACTGGAGTAGCACCCACGTTGGGTTCGTAGCCATACAAGGCTTTGAAGGGTGAACAACCGATTGATGTGTGGAAGGTGGAGTTGTACCATAGTTCTACGAGAGAGAGCCATGAGGACCATGTCTTTGGTGAATCCTGGACTGCACAGCAAATATACATCTCCAAACACTGATTGGCCCGTTTTGGCCATCTGTTTATGGGTGGTATGCAGTGCTTAGCTTCAGTGTATAGCTTAAAAAGCTCCTTCTAGAATTGGCTGGCAAATATAGTATCTTGGTCAGACATAATGGAATTGGGCAGGCCATGTATCTCTACCACATTGTCCATGAAGAGCTAAGCTATGGATGTAGCTGTGTAGGGATGCTTGACTGCCACAAAATGTGCAAACTTAGTTAACCAATCAACAATGACCATGATAACATTGTACCCTTGGGATTTGGGTAACCCCTCAATGAAGTCCATAGATAGATCCATCCAAACACCCTCTAGGATTGGGAGGGGCTATAGTAGACCAGCTGGGGTTTGGTTAAGTTGTTTTGCTTGCTGGCAGGTAGCACACTGTTTGATATAATCTTCAACAGCCTGTTTCATTCCTTTCCAATAGAAGTGATTTTTGAGCCTTGAAGTGATTTTTGAGCCTTTGATAAGTTGCTTTTGTGCTTGAGTGTCCTCCAATTGCGCTGGAGTGAAAAGTGGCAATGAGTCTGGTCTGGAAAGCTAAGTTTTGGCCTATCCATTTGTTTTTATATCTGATCAGGCCATCATGCAAGATGTACCCTAAAGCATTGGGACTATGGATGGTCAATTGTTGCAACAATTGTTGAGCTCTTGGATCAGTGACATAGGAGTTAAGCACTTCTTGCAGCCAATTAGGTTCACAACCACAGATCCATAGAAGAAACCTCTCAGAGCCTACCGGCAGCCACCCTAGCCATAGTGTCCTCCAGTTCGTAATGCCACTGGCCACCCTAGTCGCGCCGTCTAGTCGCAACTTCCCATCGACAGCCACTCCGGCCCCGTCGGCCACCACAACTGGTGCCGCGAGCGGCTTTGGCCGTGCCGTCCACACGCCTCATGGAGCCAGGGTCGTGCTCCCGCCGCTCTTGGGTGGACGAGGTGGAGGAGGAGGAGGCTGCGTGGAGTGACACCAGATTTTGGCTGTTTGAGCTGCCTCCGCTCGCTGCAGCTGCACATGCAGCCTTTGTGCTATGTTCCAGCTCCCTTGACCCAGATGCTGAGCCCTTTGTCAGCTTCCAGGGGGTGTCTGAGGCTAGTGTTAGTGTTTGATGACCGACAACTCGTCACGGGGTTACCCGGGATGATGTTCAAAGGACTTCGGCATACGCAAAACTCTATGGTAACACAAAGAGACGAATTATTTATACTGGTTCAAGCCCTCTTGTCGAGTAATATCCTTTACGTCCAGTTAGCCTATAACCTTTTGCGTTGAATTGATTGTATGATTGTTAGGGTTACAAGGGCGTGCGACGCACCTCTCTTTATATAGGGGAGAGGGTAAGGGCACGTATCTAGTTCTAGTCGGTTATAAGAGAAGAGTTCTAGTCCTATTACAGAATCTAGCTTTCATAGTAAGCCGACTAAGTCAATCTGGAATAGCTTAAAGTCCACACCACCTTGTCTCACTTCCTTCAACAGATCATGGGCCATCCCAGGGCCCATCTAGGTAGTACCCCCATGGGGAACCCCTAGGACCCTGGCCCATCAAACCCCCGAGTGTGTCATGGTTGAACTCGGAAGCCTTCTTGTTCCTCCTGGTCTTGCAGAGTAGAAACAAGCGTAGTCCGAGTGCTTTCGTGAGTGAAGCCATGAGGTGCTCTATAAAGTCTCCTAGTGACGTGCACTTTTTAGAAAAGTGCGCTCACTAAGTGTAGGCCCCGAGCCTCTTGTTGTTTACAAAACAAAGAGTTAGAGGGTCTAAAACAAAAAAACATTCATAGAGGATATGTACCCTGCAGCCCCTGAGCCTATGTCTGAGTACTTGTACTCGAGATAAGGATCTGAAAAGAATATACTTGAGGATGAGAGTGTCAGCAAAGATTATTGCCCTATCTGCTTGTACAGAAGCAGGTAAGACATGTCGAAGTCACATGCAAAGCTTTAGTACAGTTGGTCCAAAGATGCTCAGAATATTCACGGGAATATGCCATCAAAGGTGCTACCGGGTGTACTATGACTTCACATGTGCTGGGAAAAGGCTGTCTGTACACTGAAAAGGTGTAGTGGGACACACTGTACCCTTGTAGTGTAGCACATAAACCTATGTAGGAGTCAGTAGCTTGTCCGTGTATTCCGCATGAACCCGGTCCATAGACAACACCGAGATGCCTATAAAAACCGTCCTGGCGAGCACTTGAACCTCAGTTGTAGAAGAAGCAAAGTGGCTCAGAGTTTGAAGCTTGAAAATATGGTGGTGAGCGAAGTAGACCAGCCCCCAGGAGTACTCGGTTGGTATAACCAAGAGTTGTAGTGACTAGAAGAATTCTTGTGAGAGGGTTTAGAGGTAGGCTAAACCCACAGTTGTGCACAGTAGAGGAGTCTGGAACTGCAACTAGAAGAAGTCTTGTGACGGCTGGTAGGGTGGCACATCCAGCAGTCCCATGTCAGTTCTTCTAGGGTGCCTACCAACGTTTGTTCATGAAGGGTCATATCTTGACCCGAATGTGTACAAATGGCGTCGGCTGGGCAGCAAGATGTGCGAGTAGCTCATCCTGCATACTAGCCTGCAGGCTTCCTCTTGCAGTAGCTATGCTTCCAAGGGTAGTCAGCCAACAAATGTTTATAGCCGGACCGTCTACCCAAGGTTCTAGGCTAGGACACACTGCACTTCTGTTATCTACCCAGATGCATTACTCTTCTTCTCTTGGATCTAGGTGCATCAGGTACGAAAGTACCTACTGAGAAGCACTTAGAGTATGAGTACTATGTTTTATCCGAGTAGGTGTTGTCTTGTTATTGACCGAAAAGATCTTGTATCCAATACTTATTACTCTCTAAATAAATAGTCGCTCATTATTCTGAGTGGGCTTGAATCTTGTAAAGTGTACAACTCTATATCCATTGAACTATTATTGAATAAAAAATCTTTATCCGAGTATTGCACTGTTAGTGCATATTGTTAAGCGATTGTTCGAGTACTACATCAATCATCTAGGTACTTCACGATGTGAACATGTAGATAATGGTCGTAGCATGGCCGGTACCTAGAAAGAAGAAATCCAAAGGATAAGTCTAAACACATTGTGACGTGTTAGTAATCCTGAAAAGGCATGCAGCCGTCGTTTCAATCCACGTGGCGCCATTAAAATGGTAGGGAAATCGAACTGCCGCACCCATTGGTGTGATTATCGGGCCACATGATAGTGGGATTTCTATATAAAAGGTAACCAACCCTGAGCGTCATCTTCCTCTATCACATTTCGCTTTCTGCTTAAGCCCCACGCCTGTTGTGAGCGTCGTCCACCTCAAACCCTAGATCTGTAAAAAAGCACCGCTTGATGGGTAAGGGCAAGAACCCGAGCGCCGTTGCCAAGAAGTCTGCCGAGAAGTGGGCGCTAGAGGAACCCGAGATGGCTGTCGCCGCCTAGATCTAGCCGGTGCCAAGGACAAAGACGAAGCACCTCCAAAAACTCTACGATCAGGGCTATTTGTCGGACCAGAAGCTTGGTGAATGGAAAGTGCCTAGAAAGCATCATATTCCCAATCTTGAGCCGAGTGACATTGTTCTCTTTGTGTCGTTCATCTAGCATGGGTTAGGATTACCTGCTTGTCCTTTTTGCATGGGTTTTTACATTACTATGGCATAACCCTGAATCATCTGAACCCTAACTCCATCCTACATCTTTCAATTTTTGTTCATCTCTGTGAAACTTTCCTTAGCATCCCCCATCTATCATTCTTTTCTACTACTTTTTCAAACTAAAACCACACCCAGACATAGCAAACCCAAGAGTTTTGGGAGGTGTCGGTATTCAGTTCTGAGTGGGGAAGAAGAAAGAATAACTCCACTATACTGTGGTAGATTCTGTGAAGAATTGGAGGGCCGAGTAGTTTTACACGGGGAATATGTGGTCGCTGCTAGAGGTTCATAGTAACGCCGCACCGATGTCCAACACCCACTGGGAGAAGGAACTAATGAATGCGATGGAGCTTGAAGGAATTTGTCTGTTCCTCAAGCAGCTCTCGACCATGAAGGATCAAGGCCTGAATGGAGTTGGAGTAGTCGCCGACTTTATCAGGCGCTGAGTGCAGCCACTTTAGGAGAGGGTACACTACGGCTTCGAGTACATCGGGCCAAAGGATCTAGCCCGAGTGATGACTGATGAATTCATAGAGGATGAAGTCCTAGAGAGGATTCAGGATATACTCCAGGTGGTATTAATAATACCATACAGTACCCTAAACTTGACCATCAAAATCCACCTGCTGTCATAAGTACTCTGACCTTTGTGACTTTGCAGTGTCTTGATATTATGGGGACCGACTCCTATAAATTGATAACTATTGATACAACATTTGGGGCACAACTTCAATGACTTGCTCGCCCCGCCTCTACGTGCCGACTTTGGAGGAGCTAGTGGGAGTAGGGCAGCATCTGCTAGAGCAGACGGAGGGAGCGCCACCTCCGTTGTCCCTGTGGAATAGGAAGTCGAGAGCGGATCTGAAGGGAGCTCAGACATCCTCATAGTCCAAGCAAACCCAAGGCTAGGTAGGGAGCCGCTGGCAGGAAATGGTCTTTGGAGGTCGATGTTGCCACCAGGAGCAGGGTAGTGCCTAAGAGGCCCCATCGAGCCTACACACTAAGACTAGGTAAAAGATGTCTGAACTATCTCCATGTAGTCTAAATTTTACCTTGTGTTAAATCTAATTCTTAAACAGCTACTGCACATGACGCTGGAGGAACAGCTGGAAGAAGAGGAGGAAGACACCTTGTTTTCTATTAGACAGTAAGTATTCTTTCCAAGTAAAATTCTGTTACTAAATTCTGACATAGATATACTTGGTGACGTTAAATTGCTCTTGGCAGGATGCCGCCACCAGACTTGTTGAGCACCCGAGTGCCAACTCAGGGTGACGGGATCATGCTTGGACAGGATGCTAGCACTACGAGTCATCAAAAGGACTCAGTACTATCAGCATCAGTATCAAGCCTGGAGCTGGGTCGATAATTTAGTGGTATATCACTAGGAAAGCCCACCCTAAAGAAGAGATCTAGTGCTAAGTAAGTGTCGAAGTTTCCTCTGTATGTTATGTCGTTCCCAGGACATCACTGGACTGCTACTCATACCAGGGTGAAAAAAGACACTGAGTACCCTGGCGCAGAGTGAAGAGCCCCGGGTTGAAGAGAACCCATGTACTAATGGTGACCGGGTGGAAAAGGTCTAGGCAAGGAGGCCTGTGTCTCCACCTAGGACCATTGAAACACCACGGGTGCAGGGTCCGACGTCCGCTGATAGTGTGGTGGAGCAACCTACATAGCCGGGTACTACAGAGGGTGTGGAGGTGCCACAGCCACAGGTAGTAGTGCCTGTTGATGATGAAGCGCATCAGCCATAGGGGCTGGAGCCTGTAGAGGCTACTACAGATGAAGATGTGCGGAGGGCGAGGGCTGACCTAAGTGTCGCTGCGCCAAGTGCTCTTGCCCCAGATGTGCCGACGACAAGCGCCCAATAAGCGGAGGAGGATGACATCATCCCAGTTACTAGACCGGGTACCTAGCTCTAGGCATATAGTCCAGAGTTTGTCGGGTTGATGAGGTCATGGTCTGGGCTGATGAACCAACCTTCTGTCTTCGACGGCCAGTTGAGGGTAAGTCTTGTACTTGGTTTCTTCTTATGTATTGATGTTGTCTAGGTTCTCATCTCTAGAACAGTCATATACCCAAGATGCGGAGCTGAAGGCCTCCATCAAGGTTTAGGAAGCCTAAGCGGAGCTCACTAGGTTGAAGCAGGAGCAGGCCAAGAAGGAGGCCGAGTGGATGTCTGCGCAAAAATAGCATGAAGAGACTCTCTACATCCTTTGGGCACAAATTGGTGAGGCTGAGCGCCAAAAGGCAGCCACTGAAACTAGAAAGAATGACGCCTTTGATTCTTTGTTGAAGATGACAGAGAAGGCAGAGCTCTTTGATACCAAGCTAAAAGGTAAGAGAACTGTACGGCTTCCCTGCAGTTCCTAACATGTAGTACTTAGTGATCAGGATGATGATCATGCATGGTCCTTTTTTATAGAAGAGCAGATCAGGACTCGGTGGTTGGAAGGCGAGGTGAAGGAGCTAAATGAAGCCCTAAGAACCAAGCACAATCAAACCAAAGAGGTAACTGAGTGAGCGAGTAAAGAACTCACTCAAGCTAAGCTAATAAAGCGAGGAGCTGATCGTGATCTGATACAGGCTTTAAAATCGGTGGCCGACATGAAGGCCTAGCTAGAGAGGGCACAGTTAGAGCAGAACACGCTCTAGGAAGCTGTGAAGCCACTCACCCTCCTCTTCCATAGGCTAGAAGATGGTGAAAAGAGGTGGGTGGATATAGTGAAAGAAATCCCCAACCGCTTCAAGAGGTATGTACGTGGAGCCGCCAAGGTCTATGTTTGGAACGTACTTGGTACGCTTCGAGTGCTATACCCGGCCATGGATCTCCATCAGGTAGCCACAGACTATGATGATGAAGGCCATCTTGCTATCATGGAAAGAGCTAAGGAGGAACTCAATGGACTCTAACCACCATAAGAGATGAATTAGACCTTAGGATGGAGAAGCCTGATGAATAGGTTGTGTAAGTTTGAAAAAAACTTGTTAAGCATATGTGCCAGGTAGGCATGTTGTAAGAAATAATGTTCTTTTGCTTGTGTAGGTTGTTAGTTTAATGACAAAACTTAGCATGTGCGTTGCAAATGTGATGCATCTTGTCAGGGTACTTAAACGCCTAAGACGGCTTTTTGCATATAGTCAACTTATTTAGACTTGGTAAATTTTGAAGTAAGACTGTAGTCTACTTAGGCTATAAATGTGTCTTGTGGAGTCCTTTAGAAAGGTGCGTAAGACTGAGTAGCCGAGTAAAAAGTGATCAACGTAGTCGCTATGATTAGAATCATGTTAGACTCTTTCGTCAACATTTAGTGCTCGAAGTCACTTGTTCAAGAAACCCTTATAACGATTGTTTGCTATTAGGATCCCATCCCGTAGCCAACGAATTAGGTTACTTGCTTCTGGGTATCACCCTACCCAGGGTGACATGCAATAGTTAAACTAAATTTTGGTACTTGGCTCATAGCCAAGGAGATGTAAGCCATCCGAGTAGGAGGCGTATCTCGTATAATATAGCCCAATACATGGTATACAGAATAAGAACTGTGTGTCGAGTAAATTTATCATATTGAGAGATGTGTAGCCACATAATTAGTCCATTGTATATCTCGTATATGATGTAACAAAGGCTGCAACAAAGAGAGACAATTAGAATAGTTGTGTATCTTGCACAAAAGTAGAAAGATAGATTCATCTAGCGAAGAACATTAACTCAATATTTAATAAAGAATCTTAAGTACAGAAACTAAATTTACTTAAACAGGAAAACTACTTAATAATATTAAGCATAAAATCTCCATAGCTGATCATTGTTCTAGGAGTTAGGCATGGGATCGCCGTCCTTTGTGATTAACTCGAAGGAGCCTGGCCGAGTGACTTTGGAGATGATAAAGGGGCCTTTCCAGGGGCTGAGTAGCTTGTGTCATCCCTAGGTATTCTGGATACACTTGAGGACTAGATCTCTGACTTGAAAGGTATGGGGGCGCACGTTTTTGTCATAGTGATGTCATAGGCCTTACAGGTACCTAGCAGACTGGAAGAGTGTGTTAAGCTTGATTTCTTTGGCACTAGCAATTTCTAGCCGCCGGGTTTCATCTGCTTCATCTTCATTGTATTGTTCAACCCTGGGAGAGTTCTATATCAAATCTACTGGCAAAATGGCTTCTGAGTCGTAAACTAGAAAAAGGGAGTACCTTGTCGCTCTGCTTTGCTGAGTGCACAGCCCCAAACTACCTTGGTTAACTCATAGATCCACTTGCTGTCATAGTCTTTAAGCTCGTCAAATAGCTTGGGCTTTAGTCCGGCTAGAAGTAGCCCATTAGCCCACTCTGCTTGGCCATTCGCTTGAGGATGAGCTACGAAAGCATAGTCGATGCTGATGCCACAATCTTGAGCCCAACTTCTGAACTCGATAGTTGTAAAAGGTGAGCCGAGATCTGTGATGATCTAATTGGACATACCAAACCGGTACATAATGTCTTGCATGAACTCGACTGCCTTTGTAGCGTTGAACTTGATGAGTGGCTTGTACTCTATCCACTTAGTGACTTTGTCAATAGCCACGTAGATGTACTCGAAACCACCCGGTGCTTGTTTCAGAGGTCCAACCATGTCAAATCCCCAGCACAAAAAAGGCCATGATGGAGGGATGCAGATAAGGTTGTGAGCTGGGACGTGAGCTTGCTTGGTGAACAACTGACAGCTCTTGTAGTGTTGCACTAACTCTTCTATGTCTTTTAGGGCTGTAGGCCAATAGTACCCGGATCTAAAAGCCTTGACGACTAAGGTCCTAGAGGCCGCATGGTTGCCACAACACCCGAAGTGAATTTCCTCCAAGATTTTCTACCCTTCTTCAGGTGTAATGCATTTGAGGAGAACACCAGATGATGCGCCCCATTGGTAGAGCCTGTCACCGACTAAGACATAATTCTTGCTTCTGTGCGTGATCTGCTCTGCTTCTACCTTGTCGTCGGGCAACTTATGCCGGGATGACCACTAGTACCTAGACATCAGGAGTTGGAGTACCGGTGGATATGGAGGCTTCTTGTTTGATTGAAGGGACTTAGAGTTCCTAAACAAACACATCAAGGGGTACCTGGGCTCTATCTGATCCCTTGGCCAAAACATCAGCCACAACATTGAGATCTCGCATAACATGGAGGATTTCTAGACCTTGGAAGAGTTTCTCAAGTTTGCGGACTTCTACGTAGTAAGCATCCATGGTCTCCTTGGTGTACTCCCAATCCTTGTTGACCTGGTTGATGATCACCGAGGAGTCGCCATAGATGAGCAAACGCTTGATGCCGAGTGAGACTGCTACTCGGAGGCCGTGAAGGTGGGCCTCGTACTCGGCTTCATTGTTGGTAGCAAGCCAAATTATTTGTAGGACATATTTAAGCTGCTTTCTATCTAGAGATATGAAGAGAATGCCAGCGCCAATGCCTCCTAGCTTGAGGGAACCATCGAAATACATCTTCCAATGGTCGAGGATAACTATCGGAGTAGGCTGCTAGGCTTCGGTCCATTCGGCTATGACATCAGCCAAGACTTGAGATTTGATAGCCTTGTGGGAGACAAACTCGATGTTCTAACCTCTGAGTTCGACTGACCACTAGGATATGCGTCCTATTGCATCTCGATTGCGTATGACATCGCCAAGTGGGAAGTCAGATACCACTGTTACCTTGTGTTCGTCAAAGTAGTGGCGTAGCTTGCGTGAAGTGATTAAGAGGGCATAGAGGAGTTTTTGCACATGTGGGTACTTGGCCTTGGATTCCGATAGCACCTCGCTAATATAATAGACAAGTCGTTGTACCTTATATATGTGCCCTTCTTCAGCCCACTCCACGACTATTGCCATGCTGACTACCATAGTAGTAGCTGCAATGTAGAGTAGGAGTGGTTTGTGCTTCTCGGGTGGAGTAAGTATTGGAGAGGTGGACAGGTACTCTTTGAGCTTCTGGAAGGCTTCATCAGCTTTAGCTATCCACTTGAACTTGCCCAACTTTTTCAACAACTTGAAGAAAGCCAAACCTTTCTCCTCGAGTCGTGAGATGAAACGATTGAGGGCAGCCATGCACCCTGTTAGTTTCTGAACATCTTTGACGCACTGAGGTCAAGTCATCTGAGTGATTACTTGAATCTATTTCATACTAGCTTCGATACCCCAATGGCTCATGAGGAAACCCAATAGCTGTCCGGAAGGAACTCCAAACACACACTTTGTTGGGTTAAACTTCCACTTGTTCTCACGAAGACTATCAAAGGTTTGCTTCAAGTTTGTGATTAGAGTAGAAGGGTCCTTGGTCTTAACGACGACATCATCCACGTAGGCTTCTACATTATGACCGATCTATTCGCTTAGGCATGCCTGGATAGCCCACTGATAGGTTGTACCGATGTTTTTTTACCTGAAGGACATGGTCGTGTAACAGTAGGCACCAAACAGAGTGATGAAGGATGTCTTGCTCTGATCTTCTTTACAGAGGGCAATCTGATGGTAACCCGAGTAGTAATCAAGGAAGGATAAAAGAGCCAACTCGGCCATAGAGTCTATGATTTCATCAATGCGAGGTAAGCCAAGGGGATCCTTCGGGCAATGTTTGTTGAGATCTGTGTAGTTGACACACATGCACCACTCTTTCAAGTTCTTCTTCTGGACAAGTACAGGATTAGCTAGCCAATCAGGGTGAAGGATTTCCCTAATGAATCCGGCTGCCAATAGCTTGATGATTTCCTTCTTGATTATTGCTTTCTTATCTAGTGAGAACCATCATAGACATTGCTTGACTAGCTTTGAGCTAGGGTTTAAATCCAATTTGTGCTCAGCAAACTCTCGCGGAACACTCAACATAGCAGCCAACTTCCATGCGAAGATATCCTTGTTTTCCCTAAGAAAGTTGGTGAGCACAAGTTCCTATTCTTTGGAAAGGTGGGTGTTGATGATAGCTATCTTAGAGGGATCACTAGTACCCAAATCAATCTCAATGGTATCCATCTTAGAGGGTGGTGCAATGATTCCCGCCTTCTTAGTCTGCTGTGCAATGTTGGCAATCTCCTGTGCTTCATAGGCTTGCTGTGTTCTAGCTGTAATCTGGACGGCTTCTGTGTCGCAGTCATATGAACGCTTGAGGTCACCTCAGAAGGAGAGTATGCCATTGGGACTTGGCATCATGAGCAAGAGGTACGGGTAATGTGGTATGTCCATGAATTTGGTCAAAGCAGGTCAACCGAAGATAGCATGGTATGATGATTTGAAATCAGTCACCTCAAACTTGATGAAGTCCGTTCAAAAATTGTTTGGGTGGCCAAACGTTACTGGGAGCGTGATCTGTCCAAGTGGTATGGCAGCCTTGCCGGGTACTATCCCATAGAAAGGGACATCAGTGGGGGTGAGTAGGCTGGTAAAGTCCAGGCCTATCTTTTTCAGCGTTTCTGCAAATATTATATTCAATCCTGTAGAAAGGGACGTTAGTGAGACTATCATGCCGGCTATTGTTAGACCCAAGACGAGTGGATAGCCATCGGCGTTAGTCACACTAGTCCAATGATCTTTTCTAGAAAACTAGATTGGGTACTCAGACCAATTAAGGTATTTTGGTGTTGAGGGCTCTCCTGCCATGATGTCCCAAAGAGCCAACTTTCCTGAGCGCTTGTTTGATGAAGTTGGTAGCCCTGCAAAGATTACTATGATTTGGCCCTTAGACTGTTGGAAGCCAGGGTCAGCGTTGTCGTCTCTATCTTTGTTGTTATCAGCTTTACCCTTGTCATTGTTGCTTTTGTCGTAGAAACCCAGTTCTTGGAGTTATCTGCACTCGGCCGTTGTGTGCTTGGAGTTCTTGTGGAAAGGGCAGGGTAAATTCTTGAAGTCTTTGAACTTCTTGTTATTTTTATTAGACTTCTTGGACCTGTCCATGAAAGGAAGAGTGTTGTCAGGTCCTCTCTTTCTATCGAATTGTCCACCCTGACTGCTTCTAGGGTCGTAACCTATGTCTTGTTGGCCACGTGGGAATCATTCATGAGTATGCTCTTTAGATGCAATCATCTTCTATACTGTACACTTAAATTCCTCGATGGTCTCTAGATTATCATCGCAGAATTTTTCAAACTGCCACTTGTATTTGATCCCGTTAGCGAAGTGATCTATCACCTCCCTGTCTGTGATATCATAGACTTGGGCTCATAACTCAGCAAAGCGGGGATAATATTACTAGAAGGTTTCATCTTGTTTCTGCTTGTAAGTTCTAAGCTTGTTCTGAGTACTTGGATGGGTGAGGACGTCACAAAAATTTTCACAGAATTTGCGTTGAAGCTGTCCCTAAGTATCGATGGAGTTGGCTCATAGGTTATCAAACTAGGCGAGAGGCACAATGTCGAGTGCCATGGGAAAATATAACACTTTGATGTCATCGTCACTGCCTGCCAACTCGATGGATTGAGAGTAGATACGCAACCATTGGTTGGGTTCTGTCTTTCCATCATACTTGGTATGGTTGGATGGCTTGAATTTGTAGGGAAGCCGAATAGAGAGTAGTCTGTTAGAGAAATATGGGAACCTATCCGGTGAGATGTTGGCCTCTCTATACTCTAACTCACCTCTACCTTTCTTGTTGTTGTACTAGTGCCCATGATAGGCCGACAGTGCGGCACCCTGATTCCTATTCTGGTTACCCTATGGCCCAAGATGGGAGTGTGCTGGTACTCGTTGTTCTCCTCCCTGGTTACCCTATGGTCCTAGATGAGAGTGGGCTAGTGCCCATGCCTCTAGTCCTTAGGAAGGGTTAACTTGGGATGTCACTTTTGTAGCCTGCATCTGAAGGGTTGTGGATTCTAGAATGACTTTGAGTCGTTGCTGATCTGGAGTAGGGTTTTCTATGGCCACCATCTCTTCTACCAGGGGATAGACATTGGCATAGGGCATAGTAAAGACCCTGTGGCTAGCTACTTCCATGAACTCAGGCTCAAGGTTGCGTGATGCAGAGGCTCTGGTGGCATCATGGTCTTGGCACTATCGTTCTGCTTCTTCATTTTGTAGACGCTATTCATATGCTGCCTCTACAGCTAAGCGACATCGTTCAATGTCTCGACAAGCCAACTAATACCACTGCCACTCTTCTTTGCAGTGTTGGGCATGGTTGCACTGACCCTATCGAGCACTGTTCTTCTTTTCCCTAGCCGTCTTCTGCTCATTTGTCTCTCCGTTGGGTGGCGTAGTGTCTAGGGAGATGTCGAATAAGGCTTCCTCTCCATCTTGGATATCTGGTGGGTTAGGCATAGAGATCTGAGGTGGTTGTCCAGCCATAAAGACTTCTCTGGAGTGCCTCATGGCCGAGTGAGTTCTAGATTGATGTCCAAGATCTCTATAGAACCGTGATCATTCTTGTCCGCTGGAAGAGTTCTGCCGTCCTGATAAGGCAAGAGTTCCACCATGCCGGCTAGACGAGATGGATCTATTAAAGAAGTGTCGGGTCGAGCACCCGGTCAATGGACGATGCCTCCTTTGGGTGTGATGGATAGAACCAAACCTCTCTGGGCACTCGTAAGAGGGATCTCTTGCTCATCCTGCATGAGGTAGCTGATCGTATCTTGATAGGTTGAAGCTGAGTTCTTGAGACTGAGTGGAAAACGAACTGGATCTTCATGTTGGACTTTAGATGGGATCTCCAGCCTGAACAAAGGTGACATGTCTGAGCGGGAGTCATGGTTGATGGTGACCTCCTGAGTTCATGTTGGATTAGAGATTGAGAGGTGCGAAAACTTCTCAGCGAGTTGATCCAGCGTGGTTGTCGAGACGTCTAGTGAAGCTTGAGGCACTAGGATCTCCATGAGACAACTTTGGAGCTTGTCGTTGTCATCTACCTTATAGATCCAGGAGTCGAAGATGAAGGTGATACCCATTGAGAAAATCATGTCGTCGAGGTCCGTCGAGCTCTCGATCGTGAACTCACCGAAAGCCCCTTCCTGGCATGCCAGCTATCGGTGTTTGATGATCGACAACACATCATGGGGTTACCTAGCATGATGTTTAAAGGGCTTCGACGTACGCAGAACTCAATAATAATGCAAAGAGATGATTGATTTATACTGGTTCGGGCCCTCTTGTCAAGTAATAGCCTTTACGTCCAGTCGGCGTATAACCTTTTGTGTTGAATTGATTGTATGATTGTTAGGGTTACAAGGGGGTGCGCCGTACCTCTCTTTATATAGGGGAGAGGGTAAGGGCATGTATCTAGTTCTAGTCGGTTACAAGAGAAGAGTTCTAGTCATATTACATAATCTAGCTTTCATAGTAAGCCAACTAAGTCGATCTGGAATAGCTTGAAGTCCACACCACCTTGTCTAATGTCCTTCAACAGATCATGGGCCATCCTAGGGCCTATCTATGGTAGAACCGCCTAATCTAATGCCTCCTAGGAGTACTCGTCTTCCATGAGACACTAAGTACTCAAGGGAGGGCACCAAATTACGTAGTTCCATCGAGCACACCCTAAGAGAGAACCCGAAAATCCACATTTTTCCAGCAGAATCACAAATGAGAGAATAAAACTTACAACATTATAACAGCGGAATATGAACATGTTACTAGAGTTATGAACAATTTAATTTAACAGCGGAATATAAACATGTGAACAGAGTTACATCGGAAATAAACATCTATTTATGACATGGTAAAGTATTGATATATAAACTATGACAACATATTATAAAACTTTCATTTATAAAAACATTTAGTGAGAGTTATAAATAAAGACTATGATCGTAGCGTAAAGGAATCCTCTCTGAGACCACCAGGGGGAATCCGCACACAAGGGTTAGCTCTAGCATCCACCTGTCACCTACAATAGGGGGAAATAAAACCCTGAGTACTCAATTGTACTCAGCAAGACTTACTCGACCGGAGGAAAGAAAAGACTCCAAGGATATGCAAGGCTATCTGGCTTGTGGGTTTATTGCATCTGCAGGAAGCATTACTAAGCGTGCGTTCTTATATTCAATTTTATTAGCAGTCATCCTTAGTTCATTAACTAACCATTCTATGTAAGCACTTATGCTACTTTCAAGCAGGTGGTAAGCAATCAGAATCATTTTAACACCTTTCATCTTCCAGTTCTTACTATGTAGGGGTTTCATTCAACTCCTTAAAACTTAATGCATAAATATAATTGAAAGTGCAGAAAAGTAGGGGTTATGCACCAGGGCTTGCCTAGGTAAGATATATACAAAAAAGTTAGTATCTGCATCGTCAGATCAACCACCATCAACTGAATAGAAAGCCCATTGCATCATCTTCTAGAGAGAATACAATTACACCATCTTCTCTGATACTCCAGTTGATACCATCGAGCCACCGTCGTTCCTATTATGATAGGTATTGATGCAAATGCATATATGTAAATAATCAACGACAGCCGAAATTCTTAGAAATCCGATCACGCCTCACAAGCTAACAAGATAGCTCTAACGCGCTAGTCTACGTATCAACATCATCGAGAAAGGTGTCATTTCCCAACAAGTGTTTTAGTTATACAAACCCAAGTTGTTTCTTTATTCCATTCTATCGAGTTAATCTTTATTCAAATAGGGCATCATTATCTATCTAGCTAACTAATTATTCTAGAGCTACAAAAATTACAGTGAGATGCTAATAATAATAGGAATTTACTATAAAATTTTTAGAGTCAACACTATCACCGATTTATCACAGAAATTCCTACAAGTTTATGTCTTAACAATATTTAACATTTTAAAATAATTAGAGCAACCCTAGAAACATTTTAAAACTAGATGAACCAAATACGCTAGTAGATAGATCATGATTTTAGGAGCTCAACGAAATTGGTTTCACTATTTTTGGACACATACATAGTTTTATGTTGAATTTACAATTTACCTTATAAGCTAAATTAGAAATTGCTCTACAAATCAAAAAGGGCCTGCGCCAACGACCTCGGCCCAACACAAAATGCGCGCACGAGATCCAGTGGAGGCCGACGGCCCATGCGGACGCACGGCCTAGGCGGGCGGGGTGCGCGTGCGGCCACAGGTCGTGGCCCACGGCGCGTCCCATCGCGGCGCGAACGGCCCAGGCAGGGGTGGCACAAGGCCGGCCTAAGTGGGGCGTGCGGCCGGCGGCCTAGCAAGCCGACCCATGCGGTGTAGGCGTGACGGCAGTAGGCCGGCCCAACGTGGATGAGCCCAGGCATGGCGGCCAACTTGCACGAAGGCCCCTAAGTTTTCCTAAAATTAACTAAGCCCTTACTTGTAAATTTATGAGTCTAGCATTTTTGCACAATGAACACGGTAAAGAATCCTATTTGTGTTAGGGTCCCTCCTCTACCTCAAAATAGAGCATCGTAGGGGAGGTACTCCGTCGGCTGGTGCTATCACGGCGGGGGCACTACGAGGCGCGACGGCGGAGACGGAGCGACGCGGGGGTGAGCGGTCCACGAACGGGCTCAGCCTTGCCACGGCGCAGACCGAGGCAGAGCTCGGCACGGCGGCCACATGCAGCCACGGTAGGGGAGGCGGCGACATGCGGCCACGGTGCATTGGGGTGGTAGCAGGGCACGGCGGCCATCAAGGGAAGGCTCCTCGGCACCGGCAGATATGGCGCACCCCTAGCTAGGCCCCACTCGTGCCAGGGCAAAGCGTAGCGGCCTAGACACATGCGCATGGTGCGGCGATGATAGAGACATGGCGCAAGACCCGGGCGTACTTGCACGTGTGGTGGCCGGTGATGAAAGCGGCCGCAGGTGCCAGCAGCAGGTCACCCGAAGCAGTGGGTTCAACGCGGGACCGAGGGCATGGGCGCGCTCACGCGTGGTGGTCGGGCGACGGCGGGCGAGAGGCGCGGCGTGGTGGCGCATGACCCCAGCGGTCGCTCGGCAGACAGAGGGGGAACGGACGGAGGCAAGGTAGAGTAGGCGCGCGCGAGAGAGAGAAAGTGAGGAGCCATGTGCGGCTCGCCATCATCTACATAAGCACGATGAGGGGGGGACAGGGTGGGATGGCATAGCATGGCTAGTAGTGGCGCGCCTGTGCACACACAGGGAAGTGAGAGGACACGGCGTGGGTAGGGGTAGAACCACGTGCTCCCCTTTCTGATGCCCCTGCATAGTGGGCCAGTTCAAGATGTGGGCAGCGTGAAAAGTGACAATAGCCTAACTGGAGCTAAGCGGGACCATGGCGAGGGGACGAAGGCGTGGAGTGCTCTGCTAGTT
Source organism: Miscanthus floridulus (assembly GCF_019320115.1). Classification (NCBI taxonomy): domain Eukaryota; kingdom Viridiplantae; phylum Streptophyta; class Magnoliopsida; order Poales; family Poaceae; genus Miscanthus; species Miscanthus floridulus. The sequence continues at coordinate 14,332,450 of NC_089598.1, forward strand.
AAGGCAAGGCCAAGTACATGCGAGGAAACAACGTGGCCCCATTATTCATCAAACTAGTGCATAGACAGGACGACTCGAACTTGGTGGGACGCGAAGGCAACCAGCTCCTCTGTGGTTATGCGGCCATGCGGTGAGCGGCGCACCACGTTGGCCAGACGGCCGGTAGGCAGTGCACGCGGTGACTATAAGTTGAGTCGTTCGATGGTGAGTAGTGATGCGCATGAATTTAAAAGAGACGCAAAAACTGTGGATTAGCTCACCTAGTTCCAACCAACTTGCACTACCCTAGAGTTGACACTACCATCTCCCCACAAAGCAACCCATATGACAAGAAGATGACTAGCGAGAAGGAAAGAGAGGCGCCAAGACAGACTAGTCGTGCAGAACGTCGGTTCATGGACAGAGCGCCACTATCATGGTTAACATGCTCAAAGCGTAATTGGGAAATTTTACGAGAGCATCACGACTCCTAGACCAACCACAACCTACACCATGTTCAAGTACACATCTCGACGCAACCAGTTGTGCAAAAACAAAGATATATTGCCTAACCAGTTTGTTGGAATTTAAATGCCAAAATGGTATTGTCTACAATTCTTTTCCGACTTAGAGAGAATAATAACTTAGCTAGAACCAACAACCTTTAGCGCCTTTGCTGAAATTTTTAATATGCCTAAACCTAATTAATTCCAACCACTATGCAATTTCATACACTAGTCCATACGTCATACTGACTCGTAGAAACCAAAACATCTGGAACTAATTAACTCGTTGTTCAATACAATTCAAAAAAAATGACACTTTTAAACATAAGTTAAATCTTAAATCCGAGAAAATCGTTTGATAAATCCTCTTAGGTCTAAATCTTGGTGGTAAGCAAGCTCGTAACACCAGAGGTGTTACAACCAACCCCCTTATAAAGAATCTCGTCTCGAGATTCAGAGCAAGAATCAGAAGAGGGGAGAACGTGATTACATTTCGTAGATCAGAAATTACACGAAAGATTACACGACTTCGAATACTAAACCACATGGGGATTTAGGGATACATGGTTAAGAGCAACCTAGTCCAACCAAGACTTAATCCAGAAGTCAAGATAGACGAGGACAATGGAGAAACAACAAGATAATGATTATCCAAAACATGGCATATGACCAACATATCTAGAAATAGGAGACTGAGAAGTCAAACATCGTGAACCCTAAGACTAAACTAACCAATGGTAGACTTGAACTTCTTCGATAAAACCAGATCCCTCTTCTTCTCAGATTACACTATCACCTCTGACTGACGAACCTAGTTCCACAATGTCGACTGGGTCTCGTAGCTCTGTGTCGAATTCAAGTGGATGGGGATGATGAAGAAGAGCAAGGACCAAGGGCATCTTATAGCGGTGAACGGAGGTGGAGCGCAACACACCAGAAGTGGAGGCGGCATGAATGGGATACACAGACGGTTCATGCTGTCGGGATAAGATCAGACATGGTGTGCTCCCTATGTGAGCGGGCAGAGGATAAGGGAGAGGAGAGGAGAGGGGGTTCGCTTGACGAGGGAAGGCATATAGGCGACCGTGTCCCCAAAAGAAGAAAGAAGGGAGAGGGAAGAGGGGGGTCTAGTACGGGGATGATGGCATGGGAGTCGAGAGCCGACCGGATGCCAAGGAAAAGAGAAATGCACAGTGCACGAGGACGGCGAGTGCGGCACGATGATGCGGCCACGTGAGAACGGGGAGCTAAAAGGCCCGACATAGACGACGTCCGCATGGCATGTAGTGAAATAATCCAGCAGGCGTAGTGCGGTCAATTAAACACAGGGCTTAGGACATGACATCCACTCAGGCTTTTACAACCACTCCCAACTACCCATGGCTAACTTTCCATACTACTCTTCTTTTTCTTTCCTTCCTTGTCCACAATATGCACCAACCTTTGTATGAACTGAGATCACGACATACACGCTTCCTCCAAAACCACCTCCTCTTGTTTACCTTGAGAGAACACTATTTCATCAACCCATTGGGGATTTCTCGTTTGAAGACCTGAATATTTCCAAGTAGAATATTTTGTAGCAAAAGCGGTACGCGGTGTAACTTGGTAAAGGTACTTGATCAACAACCTCAATACCAGCACGTGCCAAGCAGCGTCACCATGTGGCAGCTGTTCCATAGGGGCCCTCAGTTTCATCGCGGCACCATAAGCTATTAACCAGGCAACTACTACAAATTTACATGCCATGAAGGCAGTGGGGTCATAGACCACAGAATAAGAGGAGTATTGCAAGGGAAGATTCAACAACAAGGGTTCCTTTCGCAACAAGGAACAAGGAATTCAAATCCAACAACAGATTGGATTTAAAGAGATTCAAGTGCTCTGCTAGGACATCCATAATTAGTCGATACAGTGTCCAATGTTCTCCAATCATGGCTGGTATGCTGGCATCTGAATGGTAACTTCTCTTGTAACCCTCTTAATATCTCCCTTGAAAATCCTAAGCACTTCTCACGAAACTTAAGGGTAGATGGATGCAATACACATAGCAAAATAAACAATTGCACATCACAACGGTCTTATACGGGTACATCATACAAGCATTCACTCTCCCATCCTCAGCACATCATCCACCTTCCCTATGGTCGAACTACCTCAATACTATGGACAAAAAACAACAGAAAGATTACAATACTCGAGAACAGTGATGAAAAGCACTACCAACTACGGAACACCTTCCCAAGGCAACTAATCTACTTTGTCGGACCACGCATCTTCATTCCTGGCTCGGTGGATTCTTCTATCGTCCTGGCTATGGATTTGCCTCCTCTCTTGGCAATGGTTGAGTGAGAGGAATCAAGGGTTCTACTTCTGACACTTCTGAGGGTGGGGGTGCTGGTGGTACTGCAACATCGGTTCTCCTTCTTTCTGGCGGGTCAATAGGGATTCCCTCCACGATCAAGGGATCCTACCATTCAGCAACTAGCATCCTCTGCTTGGCCCTAGTGATAAGGTAGGCCTCACCCAGCTGATGGGCATGCCGATCTTCGGCCTCCTTCAGAGCTTCCGACATGACAGTCTCTCGACTCTCTACAGCTGCCGCACTGGCATGCGCTTCGACAAGTTGCACCTGGAGCATCCTGTATAAGATCTCGGCTTCCTCAGCTCACCGAAGGCACTTCCTCAGCTTTGAGGCTTGCTGGTCATACTGCTCATCTAGAGCAAGCAGATACATGGTTAAGTGCACCACGGTTGGACTATCTTCTTGCGCATCCTGCCCTTGCAAAGCCTCCATGCGAGCCCTCCATGCCCGTCGATTCTTTTCCAAAGGTGGAAAGAACCTCATGGGGGTATGAGAAATGGGCTCTTCATAGATCTAGCAAAGATACCGCAAGGCTTTATGGGCCACAACCTGGTAGGTGTCGATGAAGCAAAACCCAGTTGCGGTCAAATTTCAGGCTTTAGTGAGGTCGAGGAACTCTTCACTCTTCCCAATGTAGACGGTAACCTCACACTGCTCGGTGCCATGCTTCTCATACTCACGGCCCTCAAACTCGAGAGGATCTTTGACTTCGAGCTTTTGTAGGGTGGCATGTAGGATTCTAGGAAAACCCTAAACGTTTATGCAGTAACTACTAACCCAGGCTACTGCCATTCCTGGCGGAGGTTGCGAGGAAGGACTGAGTGAAAAGCTTGCTCAAAGGAAAAGCTAGACTAGCTAAAGTGCGCTGAGTGGTAGTACCAATGGCTAAGTCAAGCTCTGCTTATAAAGGCAGAGCAGGCAGTGGTCCTGGCATAGTCCACCGGGGTTCCTACGTGGGATCACTATGAATGAATCGACCAAAATTCCACGCGTTCGAGGCGAGCGATGTCCGAGGCCATTATAGACTAGTACGTCTACAGGGCAAGTGTCCGACAAGAGCATAGAAAAGAGTATGGGGAGACGTGGGTCACGACCGGCGTGAACCACAGGTGAACGCGGAGCACGAAGCTATAGTGTAGAAATAACTCTAAACAGGAACGAGTTAGTCATGCATAATACAACACGCGTGACACCTATGGATGGCGTATCTGCCAGCAATACGGGCACTACAATACACAAATAGGATATGCATGAATGCATGTCCTATATGTCCTTTTACTGTTGCCAACATATAGGGCAACCGTTCTCAGATTTTTGGCACATCGTTCTCTCCCTAGAGCTAGTCGGTACTATCGGACTATGCTCGAGGTCAGTGTACCTGCAGAAAACTTGATTAAGCCTACCTAAGTCAGCAGAGTGTCATCTATCCTGGATACATAACCATAGTAATAGGGCTACTTATATAACTTAGCAAGCAACGTCCTAACTTTGTAAAGAATTTGTTGTCAAATTTTATTTTAGAAATAGGTTCTGAAGCTTTATTTCCTCATTTATGCTCTGATACCACCTGTGGCAGAACCGTCTAATCTAATGCCTCCTAAGAGTACTCATCTTTCATTAGACACTAAGTACTCAAGGGAGGGCACCAAATTACGCAGTTCTGTCGAGCACACCCCAAGAGAGAACCCAAAAATCCACATTTTTCCAGTAGGATCATAAATGAGAGAATAAAGCTTACAACATTTTAATTTAACAGCGGAATATAAATATGTGAACAGAGCTACAGCAGAAATAAATATCTATTTATGACATGGTGAAGTATTGATATATAAACTATGACAACAAATCATAAAACTTTCATTTATAAAAATATTTAGTGAGAGTTATAAATAAAGACTATGATCGCATCGTAAAGGAATTCTCTCTGAGCCCACCAGGAGGATTCCGCACACAAGGGTCAGCTCTAGCATCCACCTGTCACCTGCAACAGAGGGAAATAAAACCCTGAGTACTCAATTATACTCAGCAAGACTTACCCGATAGGAGAAAAGAAAATACTCCAAGGATATGCAAGGCCATCTGACTTGTGGGTTTATTGCATCTGCAGGAAGCATTACTAAGTATACGTCCTTATATTCAATTTTATTAGCAGTCATCCTTAGTTCATTAACTAACCATTCTATGTAAGCACCTGTGCTACTTTCAAGCAGGTAGTAAGCAATCAGAATCATTTTTAACACCTTTCATATTCCAGTTCTTACTATGTTGCTAGACTGTAGACAAACCATACCAGATCACCTGGCCATTCATGTATCAATGTGCTCAGCTGGATACCCCAAAACACACACCCCGCTTGTACCCTAGGCACAAGTAGGACCAACCCTGAAAGTCAGTCTAGAAGAGCCGGAACCCATGAAAAGATAGTAACAAGTCTTCCCTGCGCCCATAGCCAAGTATATGCTCAGAATAATAAGTCTGTGATCTGCCTAGAACCCAATGCAATGGCCGGTCCTTAATCAATACAGATAGGGAAAAAGTGTAACCAAGTTATGCCATGTTGGCCGCAGGACACAACCTCTTACACCCACCAATACCCATATCATATCCCTGCTCGGTCTCCATTTTCCTTTCACCATTTATATATTCCAAGTGATAATAATATAGTAACAACAGTAATATATTTACTATCTCTCGCGAGTGACAGACAATCACCCGACTTCTATAGGAGTCCTGTAGCATAGCAATCTACACGATCCTGTCATACTAGTAAGACTCATAGGATAAAGATATATATATATATAACATTCAACTCCTTAAAACTTAATGCATAAATATAATTGGAAGTGTAGAAAAGTAGGGGTTATGCACCGGGGCTTGCCTAGGTAAGATATATACTAAAAAGTTAGTATTTGTATCGTCAAATCAGCCACCATCAACTGAATAGAAAGCCCATTGTATCATCTCCTAGAGAGAATACCATTACACCATCTTTTCTGATACTCCAGTTGATACCATCGAGCCACCGTCGTTCCTATTTTGATAGGTATTGATGCAAATGCATAGATGTAAATAATCAACGACAACCAAAATTCTTAGAAATCCGATCACGCCTCACAAGCTAACAAGATAGCTCTAATGCGCTAGTCTACGTATCAACATCATCGAGAAAGGTATCATTTTCCAACAAGTGTTTTGGTTATACAAACCCAAGTTATTTCTTTATTCCATTCTGTCGATTTAATCTTTATTCGAAATAGGGCATCATTATCTATCTAGCGAACTAATTATTCTGGAGCTACAAAAATTATAGTGAGCTGCTAATAATATTAGGAATTTACTGTAAAATTTTAAGAGTCAACACTATCACCGATTTATCATGGAAATTCCTACAAGTTTATGTCTTAACAATATTTAATATTTTAAAATAATTAGAGCAACCCTAGAAACATTTTAAAACTAGATGAACCAAATATGCTAGTAGATAGATCGTGATTTTAGGAGCTCAACGAAATTGGTTTCACTATTTTTGGACACCTACACAGTTTTATGTTGAATTTACAATTTACCTTATAAGCTAAATTAGAAATTGCTCTACAAATCGAAAAGGGCTGGCGCCAATGACCTCGGCCCAACGCTAAACGCGTGCACGTGATCCAGTGGAGGTCGGCCACCCACGCGGACGCACGGCCCAGGTGGGCGGGGCGCGCGCGTGGCCATAGGCCGTGGTCCACGGCGCGGCCCATCGCGGCACGAACGGCCTAGGCGCGGGTGGCACAAGGCCGGCCCAAGCGAGGCGTGCGGCAGGCGGCCCAGCAAGCCGACCCACGCGGCGTAGGCGCGACGGCAGCAGGCCGGCCCAACGCGAATGAGCTCAGGCGCGGTGGCCAACTTGCACGAAGGCCCCTAAGTTTTTCTAGAATTAACTAAGCCCTTACTTATAAATTTATGAGTCTAGCATTTTTGCACAATGAACACGATAAAGAATCCTATTTGTGTTAGGGTCCCTCCTCTACCTCAAAACAGAGCATCGTAGGGGAGGTACTCCGCCGGCCGATGCTGTCGTGGCGGGGCACTGTGGGGCGCGGCGGCAGAGACGGAGCGGTGCGGGGGTGAGCGGTCCATGAACGGGCTCGGCCTGGCCACGGCATAGACCGAGACGGAGCTCGGCACGGTGGCCACACGCGGGCGTGGTAGGGGAGGCAGCAACGGGCGGCCACAGCGCATCGGGGTGGCTACGGGGCACAACGGCCGACGAGGGCAAGCTCCTCGGCACCGGCGGATATGGCGCACCCCCGGCTAGGCCCTGCTCGTGCCAGGGCAAAGCGCAGCGGCCTGGCCGCATGCGCACGGCGCGGCGACGATAGAGAAGCGGCGCGGGACACGGGTGCACTTGCGCGTGCGACGGCCGGTGATGAGCGGCCGCAGGTGCCTGCAAGAGGTCGCCCGGAGCAACGGGTTCAACGTGGGGTCGAGGGGCGCAGGCGCGCTCGCGCGCGGTGGCCGGGACCCAGCGGTTGCTCGGCGGAGAGAGGGGGAGCGGACGGAGGCAAGGAAGAGCAGGCGCGCGCGAGAGAGAAAGCGAGGAGCCGTGTGCGGCTCGCCATCATCTACATAAGCGCGACGAGGGGGGACAAGGCAGGACGACGTAGCGTGGACGGCAGTGGCGCGCCTGCGCGCACACAGGGAAGTGAGAGGACACGGCGTGGGCAGGGGCAGAACCACGTGCTCCCCTTTCTGACGCCCTTGCGCAGTGGGCCAGTTCAAGATGCGGGCAGCGTGAAAAGCGACAGCGGCCTGACCGGAGCTAAGCGGGACCATGGCGAGGGTATTAAGGCGTGGAGTGCTCTGCTAGTTATGGCGAGGCCGAGTACATGCGAGGAAACAACGTGGCCCCATCGTTCCTCAAACTAGTGCATAGACAGGACGACTCGAATTTGGCGGGACGCGAAGGCAGCCAGCTCCTCCGTGGTTATGCGGTCGTGTGGTGAACGGAGCACCACGTTGGCCAGACGACCGGCAGGCAGTGCATGCGGCGACCGCAGGCCGAGCCGTTCGATGGCGAGTAGTGATGCACACGAATTGAAAAGAGACGCAAAAACCGCGGATTAGCTCGCCCAGTTCCAACCAACATGCACTACCCTAGAGTTGACACTACCATATCCCCACGAAGCAACCCATACGACCAGAAGATGACCAGCGAGAAGGAAAGAGAGGCGTCAAGATAGACTAGTCGCGCAGAACGTCGGTTCACGGACAGAGCGCCACTATCACGGTTAACATGTTCAAGGCGTAATTGGGAAATTTTACGAGAGCATCGCGACTCCCGGACCAACCACAACCTACACCGTGTTCAAGTACACATCTCGACGCAACCAGTCATGCAAAAACATAGATATATTGCCTAACCAGTTTGTTGGAATTTAAATGCCAAAATAGTATTATCTACAATTCTTTTCCGACTTAGAGAGAATAATAACTTAGCTAGAACCAACAACCTTTAACGACTTTGCCGAAATTTTTAATATGTCTAAACCTAATTAATTCCAACCACTGCACAATTTCATACACCGGTCCAAACGTCATACTGACTCGTAGAAACCAAAACATCTAGAACTAATCAACTCGTTGTTCAATACAATTCGAAAAAAATGACACTTTTAAACATAAGTTAAATCTTAAAATCCGAGAAAATCGTTCAGTAAATTCTTTTAGCTAAATCTCGGTGCTGCAAACTCGTATCACCAACTATCCAGGTAGTACCTCTGTGGGGCCTGGGACTCTGGTCCGTCAGCCAGGTTGCGCTTCACCGGCTTCGTTTGGTGACTCTAAAGCGCCGTCGTCGTCGGGCCATGGGAAGGCTGCCATGCCACCATCGCGGCAGCGTCCTCGCAGGCGTCGCCGTCCCCGTCGTGGGGGGTTCATGGCCGATGCCCGTCGGCGCCTGCCAGGAACCCACCACCAGCACCGCAGCGTCTTGCCTCCGTTGTGGTTCACCCGCCCCGCATGTCGGTCGAGCCAGACGCTGAGGGTTTCCGTCCAATGCAGAGCCGAAGGCACGGCGGCGTGTTGCGGTGCCTCGGCGGCCGGTGCCTTCCGATCGGCAAGTGCTTCAACTGCCTTGCTGGTGACCAGACCACGTGCACGCCAAATGCACATTCCCCTCCAGGTGTTTCAATTGTAAGGAGGAGGGCCATCAGGAGCGCGACTGCCCCAGGCCTTCGGCTCACGGTCGCTGGGGGGAAGCAGGGACGCTCCCCCGACGGGCCCATGCATGGGCCAGCGGGGCGCTCGGCGGCGTCACTCGTCGCCTTCTCGAGGATCTCCGGCGGACATGGACTCCGCATGGTCTGTCTCCACCGACCGTGCCACCAGTGTGCGACCCCCAATCGGCGGAGATCGTGGCTGAGTCTGCGCCGGAGGTAGAACCTGTCGTCGAGCCTATGGGCGCGGGCCTCTCGGTGGCAACGGGTACTGGGCTGCACGTCAACATTCTGGCTGCGACGGGTGGGTTCGGTGCTGTGGATGCGGACAGGCGCGCTCCCGTGGCTACCCCCGCTCACTCCTGCGGCGAGCCGTGGAGTCGCCAGCGTCACCGAGGACGCGGGCGCGGACTCCTCTGCTCGGGTTGGTCGTCATCCCTCGGACCCTAGCCCTATAGGCGACTGAGGACGCTCTGTCGCTGGCGCTGCTGGCCCTGGTCATCGGCACGAGGCCAGCAGTGACCCCAGCAGTGGTGCTTCATCATCTTCAGCACCACTTCGGCATTGCCGGCGACTTGGTGACGGTGCATCGTACCCTGAGGCTCTGGATGACCCGGACGACAAGCGCGAGTTGTTCGTCACGGCGTGGTGCGCCCACCCCGACCGCATCCCCGATGAGATGATTATGGTGGTGCCGGAGCCGGAGGATGAGCACGACAGCGGATCGCCTCTGTACCCGGACGACCTGCCGGCGCTGAGGTATCTGGTCCGCCTGAGGATTGTGGAGTTCCAGGATTGGCACATCCTCCGCCATCTTCCGACGACAACTACGGCAAGGAGACGAGGAAGACAGTGACGATAGCAACTACAACGGTTGGCATCCTGGCTTCGGCGGCGGTGCGCGGCCGCGGATGACTCGTTTCGCCGGTCCCACGGAGCTGCGCCTTGGTCGCGGTTCCGGTCCAACCTTCAGGGCGCAGGAGTCGAGGCAGGTCGTCAGGGTGGGAGACTTCTGTTGCCCAGTCATGTCGCGGCGTGGCGCCATGCCCTGCGCCTGCGGCACGGCTGGTAGCGGAATTTGTGTCACGCGGGGGACGCGTGTCGAGGCGCCCGTGGAGGCCCAGTTTGACTTTGTGCCCATGTGCACCCTCTTCTGTCAAACGGTCAGGGGGCGACCCAATGCTCGTCGAAGCAACCCTCTGCACGCCGCGTCAGGAGGCCGGCGCCTGCGACACTCCGCGTGGCGGCCGTTCTTCGCGCACACCTCGTCACGGGTTGGTGGGGTCCGCCCCAGAAGCAGATTTCGAGCTCCTGAAAGGCTGCGCGCTCCGGTGCGCCTCTGGGCCGACTAATGGGCCTGAGGTGCTGTTCGGATGCGCCTTCAACATGGCCCATACTGACACGCCCATCTCGGAGCTGTTCATGGCGGTGGACCTGTGCTTGTCTGGGCACGAGGGTTGCGACTCGGGCCTCAGCTCGCCGAGGCCGGCAACAGCCCAAGAAACGGGCGCGGTCGTGGAGGACTTCGCTGCTGATGAGTGATGAGAGCCCAGTGCCTCAGCTGTGTTTGCTGCAGCATTGAGATACTTGGATTTGCATTATTGAAGACAGTTGTTCTGATGCTTCTAAATTTCCAAAGCCACAAGAATATTGAGTGAATTAAGCCCATTCCTGACCTCCTTAGATACCTTCTTAACTGCCCTGTTCCACCAGCAAGGTTGGGGGTGTGATGGCAATGAGGCCCAACCGCTGGCAAATTATCAACCAAACCTGTCAAGCAAACACAGGAGATCAACAGGTACTGAATTGATTCTTCGTCCTTGCCACAAAGAGGCCAGTCTGCCGGATGAGGGAGCCTTCTTTTCTTTTTAGGGTGTTTGATTGACTGTTTGGCTAGAGGAATGAGGTGATCCATCACCTTCTCATTGCATCCATGTTTCGTTTGAGGAATGGAACGGATTGATCCATCACCTCCTCATTCCTCACACGCACATGATTATATAAGAATGACAGAGTGTTCCATCCCACCAAATTCATGGTATGAACTATGATGGACCATTCCATCTAGGGTGAGTTCATCCATCAAGGCAAACACCCTTATGTCTTAATGCAGGAATAGTTTCAGCGGTACTTATTTGCTTGATTGTGAACTACACTTAATATCACTGCACATGCCAGTACACATGATTATTTTTTCTGTTTACGTTGTGAACCCTGAACCATGTTTCATTTCTTGCTAGGCTTGGGATCTTTTGTGATGAAGACCACACAATCTTCATCGTGGCCAGACCTGCAGCCAGAACTCCTTGGACTTGTCCTCAAGCGGCTGCCCATCCTGACTGACCGTGTTCGACTGAGAGCAGTCTGCTGGCCATGGCGCTCCAATGCTCGCCTGCAAGCACTGCCCCCTCCGAACCCATGCCTCATCCTTCTTGATGGAAGCTTCCTGAGTATCCCAGGTGGTGAAATTAGCGGAATGCCTAAACAATATGATGGTTGCTCCTATGGTTTCATTGACAACTGGTTGTTCCTTGTGAAAAGTGATGGTGGATGCTCACTGGTGAACCCTTTTTCCATGGCCACGGTGGATCTTCCTAAGATAGCCATGGACATAGATCCATTTAATAAATACTCATACTCATACTCATACTCGACATTCAATCCATGTCGGTATAAGCTTGCTGTTTCCTCACCCCTGGACTCATCACCAGATTCCCCTGTCACTGTGCTGATCTTGGATGATGGTGGTAACGCTACAATTGGTGTTTATTAACCACCAATTGCCTTTTACTTCTCTAGAGGAAACTTCCTAGATCCATTTCAGCGGCTCTTTGATGTTACATTTTTTGATGGGAAGTTTTATGGTCATGATTTTGGTCTCGTAACATTTGAGATTAGTTATGGCCTTGGTAGTAAGCCAAAGATTTCATCCATAGAAAATGTAATTAACTCTATGGATGTTTATTTATGCCCATGCTTCACCTGGATGTTGAGTGGAGCTCTGTTTGTCCTGTCTTTGTTTTTAGAAGCAACTTGTTTTGGTTCATGACCTATCTAATTTGTGGTGACAATATGATGTCCTGTTCTGCATCCTGCTTCAGATTTTACATATGAATCAGATCACTGTTTCATCATCAATCAGATACTGGATGACTCTGTTTTCCTGATGAAACAGTACGACTGGTAAATGAAGTTGCAGTAACATTATCAGTAACCGTAGCCGTCTGGTACTTGCCCTTGCTTTCCGACGATAGATTGCATTCTCACAAGTTATTTGCTCCTTATTCTTTGGGAAAACAGTCTTTCATGGCATTTGCCCTTGCTCCTTATTAAGTTGCAGTATCTCGGTCCCATTTGTTGTAGCTACAGCATGAAACACGAGTTTTATCTCGAATTCCGGTGGAATTTTTGCATATTTCTTCTGAGATGGAAACTGAATGGATTTCTGATGCTACAAGTGAAACGCAAACTGAACAAGCATGGGCCAATCGTTCTGATGAACTGGGCCGTAACATTTCAAATTTTAACGGCCCAGCCCAATGTTTCCCTTCCCTTCACTCCCCTCTGTCTCCCACGGTCCCACCGGGCCACCGACGATCTGAAAGCCCTCGCCGTCGCTTGCCCGCTGCGCATGCTCGCCCTCGGCGAGTCCGGCGATGTAAAACCTCGCCGGGGAAACCGGGAAAGCCATCCGAATCTCCGATCCGCCACCCGTCTCTACCTCCAAAGACGACCCCCGTCTACCTGCGGCGTGCCTCCTTTGAAGAATCCCTCTCGGCGTTTGTGCAGCCAGGCAAGGCAACCCAGGGTATGCGCGAGTCGGTTCCCTGCCTCCTCGCTTCTCTGACCGGCCGCCATTGGTCGTAAGTCCCCGGCCCCTATCCCCTGATATTCGTGTCCTTCTGAGGTGGCCTGATTAATTTGGTATGCGGGTTTGATTGACATATACAGACCATCTCATCTGCATGACAACACTGTTCGTTCTATCTGGATTGTTTTTTCTAATGAAAATGAGAATTCAAATCGGTGGATATTATGTGCTGATATTAGCCATAGTTTATGATTGCTAGGTGGCCAGCCCTTTACTCGTTAAATCACTCACTAGAACGTAGGAATTTCAATGGAAGTCTGCAGATTCTTCAGGAAAAAGTAGAAATCCTGGAAGGATTTTTTGCCTTCTTGCACTAGTTAGTATATATAATCAACATATCTGGAAAGTAAAATGAGAATTCCTAAGAACTATATACTACTAGGTCCATTTTTCTTTAAGAACTATATATTACTAGGTCCATTTTTATTTAGTCTTTACCATAATTCTATATATTCAGGTTGGTTGCAGTTGCCTTCTCAAATTCCATGTGTTACTTTATGCTGCTGCTTTTGTCACCAGGAGTTTACGGATGGTTATTTTTGTTGTTTACTGTTAACTTTAAGCTTGAACCATGACTAGAGGCTCATGTTGGGTTTCAACTCTAGCCTACCTCAACTTGCTTGGGACTAAAAGGCTTTGTTGTTGTTGTTACTATTAACTTTAACTTTGTTATAATAACCTGAAAACTAAAACAGAGATAACATGTACAAAGATTTTGAAACCCCCATCCCAAAGTACAAACTTGTAGCTGCCTATCTATATCTATATACTATAAAAGAGTCAATACAAGTGTTCGAACAAGGATGCGTGTTTTCATAGTTATGTTTATTGTTTACTGTTAACTTGGCTAAAACTCTGAATCCTCGGTCACTTCTTGTTATTTGTGCAGTCTTCTTGCATGATGATGGGCACACGATCTTCACCTTGGCCAGACCTTCAGCCGGAGCTTCTGGGTCTGGTCCTTAAGAGGCTCCCCTCCTTTGCTGATCGTGTTTGTCTAAGAGCAGTCTGCCGCACATGGCGCTGCAATGCTCGACTTGAGCCCCTGCCCCCACCGCTCCCCTGGGTGGCCTTATTTGATGGGACCTTCCTCAGCATTCCAAGTGGTGAAATTCACCGTATGCCTGTACCGCGTGGTGCTTCTTGCCATGGTTCTGTGGACAACTGGTTCTTCCTCGTTCACAATAATGGTCGGTGCTCATTGATGAACTCTTTCTCCAAGGCTAAGTTAGAGCTTCATAACCTTACCACTATTTGGCGTCATGAGATGAGGACCATGAGGTATAGGTATGCCTACTCTAGAAATTCATTTCTCTATAAGTTGGCGGTGCCCTCATCCGTGACCTTGACACCAGATTCGCTTTTTGCTGCGTTTACCACGGACAGCTATTTTCATGGTACAATTTCTATTTGCCAGCCCCCAATTGCCACCGACACAGTCAGCAACAAAGATATTGAGAGCATCGTTGATATTGTGTTCTTTGATGGAAAGCTGTATGCTCTCAATATGTATGCAAATCTATTTGTCTTGGAGATTGGCGAGGGCCACAAAGGCAAGCCAAAAATATCAGCCACCAGATGTATAGTTGACTCCATTGAGGCTTCAAGGAGATGTACCTACGACGAGAGGTGCACATATGTAAACTTCAATTATCTGGTTGAATCTGATGGTAAGCTGTTGCATGTGAGGAGGGATGTCGCAATATTGGTCCCCATAACAGATGAGCATGTGGTGCGTGCACGTACTGTTTGGTTTGATGTCTTTGAGGCAGACTTGACTGCAGATTCTTGCCGTAAGTGGAAGACAGTCGAGACATTGGGAGGCCAAGCACTCTTTGTTGGCAGATGCTCCAAGTCCTTCCCTGCTACAGACTGTTGGGTTCAGGAGGACTGCATTTACTTCATTTCCGACTATCTCAAGTCAGAACCTCGTGTGGATCCTCTCTGTGATTCTGGTGTTTTCAACATGAGAAATGGGAAGATCACACCATTGTTGCCCGAGGCTGTGGTGGTGCAGACACAAGGTGGTAGAAGAGGTCGTCAAACATGGTTTTTCCCTTCTGAAGCTATGTAATCCGCTTTCCACAAAGCGTGCTTGTTATTTTGGGTTTCTCATATATATCCTGAATTGGAGACTGGACTCTGCCTATCAGTATGTTGGTGATGGGTCTCTGCCCACAAGGCAAGTATGACCTTGATGAGATATGCCCCCAAGACAAGTCTTGCTTTGCATCATGTTTCAACTTTTTTTTTTAATTATTATCTGGCTATGCCGTGTTTTTCATTCACTTGTAACATGTAAGCTCAGCAACACTGAAATAATAGACGTTTTCAGCTGAATGCTTTTTTCTCACCGTTTCCATCTTCTAATTTGTCTTGTGTCCTATTGTATGTGATGCATGCTGCTTCCCCGGTGCTACAGTGAGATTTGATAAGCAGAGCTGGCAGTTATGTATGTATATGTTGAAACTAGAAGGAATACTTCATATCAGGAGTGCAGCATCAGTATCGTTGGAGTCACACTGCCATGGACCATTTCTTCAGAAAATTATCAATACTGAACTGAGTAGCTAGTCTTGTGTTGTGAGCTGTTTCAGCTTTTCTAGGTTTCATTGTGGTGTGTTGCCGGTCCTCTGTGTCTGTTGTGCTATGCCAGTGCGTCTGGCGAAGTGAAACGGTGGATCATTTTGCCAGCTTGCTGGACAATGTTTGGCACGGTCCGTCGCAGCCATGTGTGCGCACGACGCAGCATGAGATTGGAGCTTGGAGGACAGAGGCGGCGGCTGTGCCGTTGGAGTGGCTTGAAGAACGTCAGATAGGGCAGCGCAATCATGTTCAGTACGGGCGCCGGGACCCGGGAGATCAACCAAACCAGACCCGTCTCCAAGACGAGTTGCATCGCTACGATCGTGGACGCCTTGCTCGCGTCAATTGTCTATGTTTACAGAGCTCTTCCATACCTTTTTCTGTCACCACTCCCTCGGCTGAACCAAACAGCACCACACTGCTTTCAGAAAATGCATGTGGAATCAGATCTCTGAAAGCCAGTCATTCAGTAGACAAATGGACTCATCAGCAGACTTCACATTTTTGTGATCTCAGTGGTACTTCAGAGAAGGGGATTTACAAAGAGACGAACCAGTCATTCAGTAGACAAATGGACTCAGCAGCAGAACATTTTTTTTTATTTCAGTGGTATTTCAGAAAAGGGGATTTACAAAGAGACGAACTAAGAACGAGGAAGCATCAGTTGTTAGAATGGCTTCACTATACATGTCATTCATTTCATCTAGTTAAGGTTTCTATCACAACAAAGCAATAGAAACTGAAGTGCACATGAGCCGGCCGCATCTCAGGACCCTTGGCTTGAGTGAATCCTAGCTTGTGCTGTTTTCAGGCGCTCGTCATTTTAGCTTTCTCCCTACTCAGCAGCAGCATACAGTCTTTGCCGAATTTCTGATTGGCTCAAAGTGGCATCAATGCTGAAAATTAACAGAGCAATGAATTAGACTTCTCATATTTAAAAAATGCTAAGGGTAGCTGAGGATCAGGGAGTACTAATACTTGAGCATCAAACATGAATCTTAAAAAAAGGCTTACCAGCACAGAGCATCTCCGCTCCGGGCAGTTTTCTCAGAGATCCAATCTGGAACGAGCTCTTTCAACAGTGCCAGATGCTCCTCAACTTCACCTACAGAAGTATTCATTCAATGTCAGAATCGTTGCAAAAGGTTGAGGCAACAAATGTCTCAGAAAAAAAAAACAGATACAAATAAAAGTTCACACATACTTCTGTCTGCTATCTTAGGACTGCTTGCAATTATCTTGTGGATCAGCTCCTGCTTTGTCATTACAGACCGCTGTCTTGACTGATAGATAAGGAATATGATGTCAAAGGTGCTTGGCAGGGAAGCAATCAACTTCTGCCTTTTAACCTGATCAGCAAACCCAGTTTCCTTCTCCTCCAAAGCCCTCTCTTCCTTCTCTTTCACCTGTAAGCAATACATATGTTATTCTTTGTTCATAATAGAGCAAACAGTCAACTGAGAAATCATTGCAGGTATCGGCAAGGACTTACCGATTGAAGGAGGGATTGTGGAAGAAAACTGAGTAACTCATCATCAGCATCAGCACCAGATATGCTTGCACTTTGGTTCTCTCCATCCATACTAGTATCCTTTGTTGGAGTGGTAAACAACTTTGCACGAGCTGATCTCTTTGCCATTTTCAGAGGCGGAGTGTCATAACCTGTGGCAGAGATCGGTCTCTTTGGTGTCCTGAGGTCTGGCGTAGGCGCCATTAACCTCACTGGTGTAGAGGCAAATTTTGCAGGGGTGTTTTCTAAAACACCAGACTTGTAGACGGCTTCTTTAGCACTTGATGTATCATCAACGCACATGCTGCCAGAAACATCCCGACTGAAGAGGGAAATTCTGCTCAGCGGTGATGGAACAGTGGAAGCAACTTTCACCAGTGGACTGGGTGCACTAGCTGTTGTAGAGCTGATTGGAGATCTCTGTGAAAACCTTCTCTTGAATGACTGTGACATGTGTGACATCACAGCGGTCTGCTGTCCATTGACAACAGATGGCTTGAGTGGGGAAGAAGATTCAAGAACAGTCCTTTGTTCATCCTGGGGTATGCTTGATCTTGTTGGGTTAAATGGATGTGGCAACTCATGCTCTGGAATGTCATCTCCCTGAAATTAACAACAGAGGCAACATTATTATAATCTTTATCTTATTAGAAGAACAAGCTTGAACTTCTGATGAAACAGTAACCAACTGTGAAGCATAACATGGTTTCCTTACCTCAGGGTGCTCCCTGTAGAATTCCACAAGCCTCTGCCTAAATATCCTTCTTAATGCTAGGTATGCTGTTTCCCCCTTCTGCTTCACGACGTTCTCAACAGCACTGACTATGAGGTTCACCTGAAGATCAGGGTACATGCAGCAAGTCGTGTCATCACGCAAAAGGATCTTATTGATGACGATTGCCTCTGGCATTATGTACTTGAGCTGTGCAAGATGGCTGTGGGTAAATCTCCTGTGGACAGTCACAAAAATTAGGTAACTTATAAATACAATAATCCAGCACAACAGTTATCGTATGACTACTTGTGAACAAGATTAATACCGCTCAGTCAAATGCTGAATGCTAGAACAGATGTTGGGGAAAGTGGCCTTGGATCCCTTCATACGGAGCAGCCGGGTGGAACTCTCCAAGCAATTGAAGAACTCACAGAGCATCTCGTAGCTGCAATACCAGTGAAGATATATCATCACCAGAGAAACGAATCGCCCAGTAATTATTTATGTTCTATTGTATTACACAAACCCACAGCTAGATGTTCTATTACATAAATTCGCTGCTATATAACATCCTAAAATCCCCCCTTTTATCGAGAGGTAAACTTCAAATCAGCGTTGGTGAAAACTAAAACGAAATTTGCAAGCAGTTCGATTTCCAAGCGTAAACCAGATCCGAAATCACATCGGGGACAGGGATCTTTACCTCTCCGGCAGCTTGACCTCCGCCTTGCGCTTGACGGGGCTCCGGCTAGACCCGGCGCCAACGCCGAGCTCCCGCTCGGCGGACTCGAGTTCATCCTCCACCGCCGCCTCAGCCTGCGCCGCCGGCCGCCGCAGCCCGAGCGCCGCCCGGCGGATCTCCTTGACGGAGAACGCCACGCTGCGGCCGCGCGCCCTCGGCATCTCCTCCGGCTTCTCCGGCGTCGGGATCTGCTCGGCGGCCGCCGCCGGCGCCAGCTTCTTCGCGGGCTTCTCCGGCGTCCGGACCTCGTCCGCCAGAGCGGCGGCCTCCCTCAGCTTGTGCGGCGGCGCCGCGGCCCTCGTCGTCTTGGCCTTCTTGGACGGCGGGGTGGCGTCCATCTCGATCCTGAGAAGGGGAGGATAGCGCCGTCTCACTGGCTGGTGATTTGGGTCGGGGATTAACGACTGAGGGACCCGGATCAGGACGGTGGATATATACGGCGGGTTACCGGGTGGGTGATGGCGCGAAGATCTGGCGGGAACGGGGGTGGCGCGAAGACCTGGCGGGAACGGAGATGGCGCCAAGGGACGCGGGCGAGGCCACGTGGGCAAGCGAGATGGGGAGGCGTTCGCGCCACTTCGAACCAGACCAGACTACAGTTGTTACCAAAAAAAAAAAAAACTGGACTACGGCCCATGAGCTGTCCCATATTTTATTATTTTACACTGGGCCCAGCCCGATGGTAGGGCCCACAAGCCCACATCTACGGGGCGCGGGCTCTCTGCCTCACGTCACCCTCTGTGCCTCCGCCCTCCGGTGTCCGGTCAGGCTGCCGCCTCGGCAAGACGGCAACGCAAGCCTCACCGGAGAAAAGCCACGATGCACCGAATCCGTCGCCCTGGCTTCCTCCACGCCGACTGCCTAAGCGCCGCCCCTTTGGAGGATCACACTACCGCTGCATTCTCTGCGGATCGCGCTCTACTAGGCAGCTGGGGCACTGGCGGCGGCGGTGGGCCACCGCCCACCGCAGCCCGGCTCGAGCGCTCGCTGCTGGTCTCCGCGGGAAGTTGGTTGCCGGTCCTCTCATCTCATCTCCCCCATTTCATCGCCTCGGTGGTCAGCAGCAGTGAGATTCCATCCCTCCCAGCCTCCCAACTCCCAAGCAAATTCCTAGTAGTAATATTTTACTAAACAAATCTATGCCATTCGTATCATTTGGTGTGCCGAGTTTTCCCCACGCTCCTCTCTCCTCACCTACTCGTTGGTCAGCAATGAGATTCCATTCCTCCTACGCTCTCAGCCTCTCTAAGCATATTCTTACTACTTCACTAACCAAATTTATGCCATTCGGATAGATGTGCCGAGTTTTCCCTATGCCTACATAAAGTTTGATGCTAGCTAGTAGTACATATGTCTCCGAAATTGTCATTTCAGATGGGTGATTGGTGGATGTTGCTTCTAATCGTTGGGTTTAGTTACAATCGTTGGGCTTAGTTACAATGACAAAAGTATATATCATTACTATCACGCATTAAAGGCCCTGTTATGGGGTGGAGATGCCTGCGTATAACCTGTTAAGGGTTACAATACACATATACAAAGACATAAAGTTGAGCTGTCTTTTGCAGCGGAAATTCGTGTAAGTGCAAGCACACAGGTCTTAAGAGTTCATGAATCCGGAGCACACTCAGGTGGCAATTGGAGTTGTTGATATTGTTTTGAGTTTGCACTCAGGGAAGCAATATGTACTGTTTCATGGGATGCAATTCAGAAGGCATATTTTGCAAATATTGCTGATGTAGTGATGTTATTGGACGGTGCTTGTAGCTATTCTGTTTCTTCAACAGTTCCTTTTCCTTGCAGGGGTCTCCTCTTATCCTCAAACCTTCATTCTTCCACGACCATCCTTCCAACTTCGTTGGCCTGCGCATTGGTGTAAGCCGGTGTAGATTTCTGTCCAAACATATATTTGAGTATCGGGATCTGCTCTTCATCGATGCCTGTAAAACGTCTACAGTATTTCTGAAATCAGAATCAATTATAGCAGGTTTCTTGATCCATTCCACCGCAAGCTGGAATCCTGGATACCTTTAAAGCATGCTACAGCATCTTCTGCAGTTGTGCAACGTTGGTTCACCTTCCATGCTGACAGCAGCACTTGCCCAGAGTGATCTCTGATGACAGCACCACTACTCGATGCACCTGAAGAATGTTGGAAAACTGCATCAACACTCAGTTTTATACCCATCCCTCTGGCTGTACAGTGAAGTCCACTTCCTCTCCTCCTTACCATCTATCTTCAGTGTCACATTCCTTTTTCAGTTTCCAGCCACTAGCCATTAGAGATTTGCCTTGCATCTTCAGACCCGTGTCGGATGCTCAGCAGGGATCGCCAATAATAACTGTCAGCGAACCTAACTGATCCAGACACTGATGCTTTACCACTGCCATGTATTGCATCATTCCACATATGCATGCTTTCCAGAAGCAGAATAGTAGATGGGCTCTTTCCTCCGTTTCTGTGTTCTCTAGCAAAATGAGAAACCATTCGGGTCCTGTTCTCAGCAGGTCATTTTCCAGAACTAGCTCCCACTTTTTCGTGAGTTCCTCCCTTAGCAAATTGTCCCAGTCTCGAACATCAGAATGCATGGACACCCACCGTAACCTGCATCTTGTCCTTCTCTCAGTAATCTTCAACAATGGCACCTCGGAATCCAATTGTCCCTCTATATTCTGATATGATCTCCATTTCCCACCCACGGACCCACCAAATTGACCTTTTTTTTCCAGTAAATCCAGCCCATGTTCAATTCCCTTCCAGGAAGGCGATGACTCAGCTGTGAATTCCGTATCAGTTAGTTCACCACTTGATAATACCGTGCTTTTAGCATTAAGAGCGCAAAGATTCCCACCCAATGTCAGTGCGTTTTATCATCTACGAGCCCTGTTTTATTCCATGCAGTGATCAATTATTTTGTATGCAGTTGGTGATTTTTGTATGTATTATTTGAGTTGTGCAGGTGTATTCACACCAATGATTGTGAAAACATGGTAACATCTCCATGCTAAACACGAAACATAGTATATGAATGAAGGTTGAGTGCCATTTCACCATATTTTTAGAACTCTATGACTACAACTGCAACTCTTTCTTTTATTTCTGCAGACCAAATGTCCCCTGAAGAATTTAAGGATAAAACGCAGTCCAGCGAACTCAGAAGTCAAGAACTTAACACTATTGGTTTGAGTGATAGACAGTGCCATACTGCCATGACTCTGAAGCATAGAAATGGTGACAATTTGTGACTCTGAAGAGATCAGTGTTTATGATTGCATCTGTAAAGAACCGTAGAATGAGCTGAGATGTATGAAGAGGTGAAGTGAAAAACAGTTCTATTTCTGTACTTGTGTCCTGATAAATTGATTTTTCCTTCTTCTTTTTTTGCTGCACATTAATGCAGGTGTTCTTTATCCTTGTGTATGCAACTAATAGGATATATAAAAAAAATACCCCCCCCCCCTCCCGGATAGCTTGTAGTTGGAGAGACGTCTAAATTGTATTCTTTATTCAACTCATTGTACCTTATTTTTGTCGCCCATTGAGGTAGAACACACCGACTAGTCGTGTACTCATGTGTCGTTGGCACGTTCGCGTGTTGGTTTCAGATAGGTTTTATTAGTTAGTCAACAGTGTTTTTCTCTCATAATAAACCAGCACCAGTGGGACTTATTAGCCTAGAAACTAACAAGCGAACAGACTCGATGCACACATCCGCAGTCATACTAGTGCTTTTCGTGCGCCTATATAGGATCGATTGAGAACACTTTTGCTATATGTTCAGCCATGTCAGATTTTGATCGTTTTCTGTGCCCTTATCAGTCAGTTTTTTGCTATTGATGACTGCTAAACACTTATTGCAGAGGAAACCTATTGAAAGAAAATAGAAGTTACCCTGTTGTCAACAAATCATTCCCCGAACGTCTTTCGCAAAACAAGCAAGGCCCTCTGTTTGGATGATGTAGTATTAAGAAACCGTGATATTAAGAAATTATAGTTTAAAAAACATAGATCGCATAACTATGGTTTATAGAGAAAAAAAGGAGTGATCTGGAGCGCATAAAAAAACTACTCCTAAAATGATAATTATATTTTAAACAGAGAAAAGTCAACTTATAATTTTTTTTACTAACAACTACCAAATTATATCAAAGTTTAGAACATGTATATCAATGGATTTGTATTTAAAGTGTATTTGAGATTATATTGATTTTTTTAGCAAAATGATAATATATAGTAAGAGAAATTAACAGTGAAAATAGTTTTTGATTGAATTTTTTATAATCAAATGCGCTTATCATTTCTGAGCGGATGGAGTAGTTTTCAAAACTATTAAATCTCTTGCATACAAACTCACGCCGCTCAAAAACAAATTCTCTGTTTTTTTTAGCAGAAATTCTCTGTTCTCTGAGATAGAGAAGTCAGCCCGGTGCGATGCGAGTCCTGCGACCCAACCGGCCAACTACCCAGGCGCCCACAAAGCCCACTATCCTGAGGCCGGCCCACTCGTGTGGCCGTCTAGTCTTCTGTTCCAGCTCCCCAAATTGGGCCAAACCCTAGGCAGGACGCAACTCGCAAGACAGGACGACGCGGGCGGCGCCACGGTGGCCGGCGGGCGCAGTGAGGGAGGGCCAAGCCGCCAAGGTAGGCGGCGGGCTGCGGGACAACGCGCGCGAGATCTTGCTCGCCATCGCGCTCCCGCGGGACGACACGAACGAACACAAGACACAAGGGGAGGTACGTAATGCTCTGGCATCACAAGGATCGACCTTGAATGTTGACGCCATCTGATGATTGCTACGGAGTACGAGACAATATGTCCCAGTTTATCAGAATTATAGTACACGCCAGGGACCCGATCTGGATAGGAGGAAGCAGTGATCTAGCTAATTTTGTGTAGTTTGAATATTGGAATGCTCGCTTTAGCATGTCAGAGCAGACTTCTATTAGTGAACGATTGCCATTTGGATGAACGGAGATACTTAATTGTTGAATATAGAGTAGTATCAAAAAGTTAAAGATCCTGTACCTTCTATTAGTAATTTTTTTTATTGAACATGTTTTTGCTTCGGAAAAGGGAATACCCAAATCCAAATCCTGGCACCACCACCTGTTTGGAGCACAGGAGTGTAGAAATCCTGCAAGAATCCAGCAAAATTACAGCCGTCCAAATAAAGATGGGGGTTCTTTACTTTGGAGTTTGCTAAACCCTGAGCTTATCTTTCTGCTATCCATGACTGTGTGCTGCCTTGTTGAATATTACACGGTTCTATTTCACTCATGTTAGTTACACGTTGTCAAGTCTGTTGTTTGTTAACTCTGATTCTATCTCATTTCTTCTCAGGCTTGCACTTTGCATGATGGAGGCACAATCTTCATCGTGGCCAGACCTCCAGCCAGAACTCTTGGGACTTGTCCTAATGTGGCTTCCCTCCTTAGCTGATCGTGTTCGACTAAGGGCAGTGTGCCGCCCATGGCGCTCCAATGCTCTGTTGCAGCTACTGCCACCTCCGCTTCCATGGCTCACCCTGCTTGACGGAACCTTCCTGACAATCCCAGATGGTAAAATTATCAGAATGCTGGGATCAGATGATGCCCGTTGCTGTGGTTCTGCTGATGACTGGCTCTTCTTTGTGCATCATGATGGTGGGTGCTCATTGATGAACCCTTTCTCCAAGGCCACACGGAACCTTCCTAAGCTAGACATCAAGTGGTTCAATGCAAGCTCCAGCTATAATTCTTATTTTACTAAGCTGGCAGTGCCCTCGCCCATGGAATCATCACCAGGTTCCCTTGTTGCTGCGTTGATCTTGGGCAGTGGCAGTACAATTCGTATATTCCAGCAATCAATTGGAACCTACTTGGCCATAGAGAGCAACCTCGGTCGTTTTAACCACCTTTCTGATATTGCTTTCTTTAATGGGAAGTTGTATGGTGTTGATCTTCACTGCGAGCTCTCAATATTTGAGATTAATTGTGGTCTTGATAGTGAGCCGACGATATCATCTGTCAAATGCATAACTAAAGGGGGCACACCCAGTGCCGGAGGTACTTCGAATCCACGACCTGGTGACTCAGTGAGACAGCTCTCACCACTGCACCAGGCCTGCCCTTCATCAAATGCATAACTAGGCCTACTAAAAGACTTGCACTGCCCCAACCTTTGCCCCATGGGAAATTGTACATGCAGATGAGTTATCTAGTTGAATGTTGTGGTAGGCTATTGATGGTGATACGGACGGTTGAGTGGGATTGTGCGTTAAGTCATGGTCCTAGTCAGGGTGACCGCACTGTGGCATTTGAGGTCTTTGAGGCAGACTGGAGCGCCAAACCAAGCCAATGGAGATGTGTCTCTAAGTTGGGTGACCAGGCACTCTTTGTTGGGAAGCATTGCTCCAAGTCTTTCCCAGCTGGAGGGTGCA
Source organism: Miscanthus floridulus (assembly GCF_019320115.1). Classification (NCBI taxonomy): domain Eukaryota; kingdom Viridiplantae; phylum Streptophyta; class Magnoliopsida; order Poales; family Poaceae; genus Miscanthus; species Miscanthus floridulus. Next base: position 14,357,344 of record NC_089598.1, read on the forward strand.
CTGGAATTCAAGAGGACTGCATACACTTCATGTGTGACTACCGTCCAGCTTGCCTTGCTGATGATCCTCTTCGGAACTCTGGTGTGTACAACATGAGAAATGAGATCATCACTCCTTTGTTATCAGAGACTGCAATTACTCCACAGCATAGTGGTGGTCAGGGGCGCCCAACGTGGATATTCCCTCGTGATGCTATGTAATCGGCCCAACTTTGCTTTGCTGTTTTGGGATTGAGTATGCACTCTTAAATGTTGCTCAATGTTTTTTATTTTGTTTAGTCACAATTTGTTTACTTATGGTGATGTTTTGTGGCAAGGATAATTTCCTTTCACAGAATGTTTTGAGCTGGTTGTGGACTATATATTTTTCTCTCTTGGTATGCCAGTTTGTAGTTTTGTTTTGACATGTAATCAGTGTCTGTATGCTACATATTTGGATCTGACTGCATTTCTTGCTTTGTCATCTATTGTACAGTTCCATCATATTGGTACCCAGTACCCTTGATTTTTTTTATGTTGTTAAGGGAACATGTAATTTTATGATTATTTGGCTATAGAAAAAAATGTGAATTGTGTGAGTTGTCGTTTTAATTGTACTAGTTGATTGTTGCTTGAAAATTTCTAAAGATTCAGGCAACTCCAATTTTTTTGAGCTACAATATCAAACGTTAGCTTCTCCAGTATTCAATGCACGTGTGTTTCACCTTGATGTAATTTTATCTTTATTACGCGGTAAACTAGAGTTATCAAATTACTCGGTAGAACCAGCACAACTTTACGTGGCATTCCCACGAACAACCCAATGGCTGTAAGCCTGTAACCGACTCAAAAGCAGAGTACACACAGCTGGAGCAGGAGATAAGCGCAAGGACAGTGCATCATCAACAACCAAAAAAAAAAAAGAATCTGAGAATTCTCCCGCCAAAACGGAGATCGCCCAGAGGTGCAGAGGGGCATTTCCGTCCTTCACATTGATCTACTTGCTTGCCAAGAGAGCAAAACCCGAGCCCGTTAGGATTTTGGACGTACAGGCACGGCACCGTCGCGAGCGGCGCTCTCCGCTCTGTGCTGTGGCCTCTGGCGATATCCCACTCCACCACCCACTCCGTTTCAGGCTTTCAGCCGCAGCAGCCTTTTCCCTCGCCCGCAGCAGAGCAGCCATGGCGGCTCCGCCGTTCCACCTGCCCCTCCTCCTCGCCTTTCTGCTCCTCTCCACCGCCGCCGCCGCCCACTCCCAGCATCTCCACCTCCAGCACCACGGCCACGGTCCCCACCACCACCACCACCGCTACCCGTCCACGATGACGGCCACCGCCCGCCTCGATACCGCGCCGTCCATGCACCAGAACCGCATGGAGTCGGCGTCGGAGGAGACCCGCCAGTCGCTGCGCGTCCTCAACCCCTTCTTCACCTCCGTGGCCGCCCAGGCTTCCTCGGGGGAGGACGCCATGGCGGCGATGGGCGCGGCCGCGGCCGCGGACGCGGGGGACACCACGCGGCTCGACCTTCCCTCGCCTCCCCCTCCCCACCTCGCCGCGGGGGATCCGATGCCGCCCTCCCTCGCGCCGCTGCAGCCGCAGGCTGAGGAGGCGGGGTCGTCCGAGTCAGAGCCCGCGGCTCCTCCACCCGTCGTCAACGAACCGTACCGCGACGCGGCGAGCACTCCGCCTCCTCCTCCCGTCGTCGACGAGCCGTACCGCGACGCGACGAGCCCTGCGCCTCCTCTCGTCGTCGACGAGGCGTACCGCGACGCGGCGAGCCCTCCGCCTCCTCCTCCCGTCGTCTACGAGCCGTACCGCGACGCGGCGATCCCTCTGCCTCCTCCTCCTCCCGTCGTCGACGAGCCGTACCGCGACGCGGCGAGCCCTCCGCCTCCCGTCCACGACGACGCTGCGCGGGTGGCGTCCTCGGGCACGGGCGACGACCTCGGCCTCCAGCAGATAGCCAAGGTGCTCGCGTCGCTGGGGTACAACGAGATGGCTTCGTCGGCCACGCTCCTCGCCGACACGGCGTCCGTCGCGGCATGGCCCGGGGCGATCACCGTCTTCGCGGCCCCCGACGTATTCCTCCAGCCCTCCTGCCCCGAGTGCTCGCGACGCCACCTCCTCCTCGACCACATGGCCCTGGGCTACTTCCCCTACACCGAGCTCGCCGCCGCGCCCGCCATGAAGCTCCCGTCAGCCTCCGTCGGCTTCTGCCTCGACGTCGCCGCCCAGCCACAGCGCGGGCCCTTCTCCGTCCACCACGCCAGCCTGTACGTCAACGGCGTCATGGTCTCGGAACCTGAGCTCTACGACGACGGCCGCTACGTCGTGCACGGCCTTCACGGCTTCATCCCGCCGCTCTCCCGCGCCTCCTGCGTCGAGGACGACGCGCATGCGCATCACCACCACCAGGTCCACCTCCACCACTACCGCCGCCACCACCACCTCAGCGCCAGATCGGCAGCCACCTCCGCCGCGACCGCCGCCTCCGTCGTTCGCATCATGATCCGCGAAGCCATATCCCGCCTGCGCGACAGCGGCTTCGGCTTCGTGGCGCTGGCCATGCGCGTCAAGTTCGCCGAGCTGGAGAAGCTGTCCAACCTCACGGTGTTCGCGCTCGACGACCAGGTCATCTTCACCGGTGGAGGCCACGGCTACGTCTCGGCGGTGCGCTTCCACATCGTCCCCGGGCACCGCCTCACCCGCGCCGACCTCCTGCTCCTCCGCCCCGGCACCGTACTTCCCACCCTGGCCGGCGAGGACCAGAAGCTCGTCATCACCCTCGGCACCGGCTCCGCCACCGACGAGGTCCGGATCAACTACATACCCGTGAAGGAACCTGACGTGGTGATCAACTCGCGCGTCGCCGTCCACGGCATCTACCTTCCGTTCCCCCGCCTCCACCTCGCCAACCTCGCCGCCTCGGTGGCCGTCGCCTCCGACCTCCAGACGAACTACAGCTGCGGCGTCGGAGGACCCTTCGGCGACTGCGCCTCCACACCGATGACCTCCGCGACGATCCCAGCTGATCAGGGCTACGGCGAAGGGCAGTGATGCGTGAGCCCGTCCGTTCTCTTCTGAGTTTCTTAGCAACTAGTAGGATTTTGAGCTTGCAGTTTGGTTGTTAGATGAGGGATGAGATTTTGGAAGTCAGATACTCGGATTGATGGATGTTCATGTCATCGCGTGATGAAATGTATCCGCACTGCTGCATGGTGAACGAATTCTTGATGGAACTTTATGCGGCGTTGCTGTTTAACCTGTTTTGCTTGCTTTGGAAAATTACTCATGTTCTGTTCAATTCTGTTCTGCATCTGTTATTCTGTTTGCACTGTTCTGTGGGTGGTTGTTACTGCTACATTGCATATGTTGTCTCTGAACGTCAGTGCTAGCAATGTGTTGATTTACACATTTGTGTTTGATAGATTAAGTTCCAGCAATCTATTGTGATAGTAGTTGCTTGTGGTTTGTTTGGAACATTAAGTCCACTTTATGATACTATAGTTGCCTGCTCTCTGAGGGCCTGTTTGGCATAGAGCTGTTGCGAGCTACTTTATTTGACAAACACTTATTTTCAAAACAGTTTCATTTATGAAGTTGTTTTTCTCCTCCTCTCACAAAGACATGAGTTAGGATGAAGCTGAAAAAAGTAGCTTATCATAGCTCTCTCCCTCATTTCTCTCTCCCATCCATGTATTAAGTTGTTGGTACAGTTTTTCTAACGAGTCTGTCTACTACACAACCATGTGTTTTATACAATTCCAACAGATTAAGATCCAACAGCATCCACCCTTCTTCTACCTTCAGGCAATCGCAAGATCACACATCCACATATCATAGATCACAGGAAATAATTTTTTTCTATGGAAGGACGAATCACAGATCCATCGCCGCCACCGCCGCAGGTCGCGGTCGCTGCAGGTAGCCGCCGTCGGCGCCCAGGCTGCTCGCCTCCGTCTTTGCCTCGCTCGACGCTCCTCCCAGGCTGCTAGTCGTTCGCTCGCCGGAGCCGCATCCGCTCGCCCGCAGCGTCCTCTTGTCGGAGCCGCGCCATGCTCGCTCACCGCGTTCACTAGCCGGAGCCGCGCCATGCTCGCCCGCCGCGTCCGCTCGCCCGCGCTGTGCGTTTGCGTGCCGGTGTGCGCTCGCCCGACGGCTGCCGCGCTCTGGTGCTGGTTCTGGTTCTCCGCTGCCGCGTGCGCTCGCCGTGTGCGCGCCGGGCGTGGGCGCGGGCGCCGGGGCGAGCTCGCCGGTCGTCGGCGCCGGCGCCGGTGGTCACCGGTGAGAAAGAGAGAGGGAGAGAGATAAAAAAAATTCATGTGTTTTTTTTATGCTAAAACACATGTGTGTTGTATAGCATTTCTGTTTTCCAAAACAGTATGAAGCTATTTTTTTAAAAAAACAGCTTTACTAGTGAAGTTGAGTTGTGCCAAACAGGCCCTGAATATCTAGTTCTAGCAATCTATTGATCTACCCACTGTGAAACTGTGATTTGATAAATCTCTGTTGATCATGGTTTGCTTGGGATATTCAAGTTCAGATGGTCAAGTAATCTTCTCCTCAAGTCTGTTCAGCTGTTAAAAAATGTGCTCTTATGATTTATCCTTTGCCATTTCTGATTATGAGTAGATTGCAGTTACTTGTGGTGTGCAGTCTGCTTGGTCTCGGTACATCCAGAGTCCTCTGATCAAGACCAAAGTTCGCCTAGAGTTGCACTGTTGGGAATGGGATCAGGTAGTCATATATGGTTCAGGATGCATAAGATGAGTTCATGTGGAATGTCTTGTTAGATGGTTCCGAACATGGATCGAGTATCATGCAATGGATGAGCATGAAAAAACTGAAACAGTCTATCTTCTGTAATGAGTATGGTATCCTCTTCATTGAGATGTTCCAGTTTACATGGTCTCCAGGCTTCCAATCCCTGAATCTCTTCTTTTCTAGTAGAACACAAGCTCTGATATCTGAACACACAAGTTGGGAGTCATCGGCTTCTCTGAATTTCGTAGAGGATGTACCAAAATAGTTAAAGCGACTTATAATTTGGAACAAATGGAGTATATTAGAATTTTCAACATTGACGCAGTGTTGGTGTGGGTATGTCTTTTTCCAGCATAGCGTGCTCTATTGTTTCAGGATTTTCATATGTGTTCTTATAATAACTTGGATCCTGGACCTGGACTCTGCTCACCTATATTTCTGTTGGCCAGTTGCTGAACGTTGGCATGCTTTAATATGCATGCAGGGATTTGTATCCAGTTCATTCTTTATCTGCCAATGATATGTTTTCCGTTCAAATCCCAGATACACTGAATTTATAGGCATGCAACCCAACCTGATAACCTGAATGCTTAGAAATATAATCTGTGGCGCATGAGGTATCTACTGCCTTTTGCCCTGGCGCCCTGGTGCAATAGTGAAATTGTTCACCAGAACACTGGGTGGCTATAAGTTTTCTTATTTCCTGGTGAATATTGTGGTTCCAATAAATTTTAAATGTGAAAATGGGAAGGAATACTTGATGTCAAAGGTGCAATGTTAACTAAACTGCAGCAGCATATTTCTATTCAGGAAATGCCCAATGTATGCTACTCAGTGGCATACTGTCAACCATGCAGAGTGTCATATGTTTCAGTTCTTCCACCAATCATCTCATTAATAAGTCTTGTTGAAATTTGTGGAGTCCTTGGGCATTTTCCTGTTTTTCCGTTGTCCTTTTGCCCATGCAGTTGCTGAACTTATGATCCCCTTTTTATTTCGGATAGTAGACTTTTCGAAAAGTCATTCACTCAGAAGTTTTTTTCGCGACCGTGCCTAAGCACGTCAGTCACTGGATTGGTAATCAGAATTCAGAGCTGCAGTCTTTTCACAGGGCTCATTATGAAACTGGCTAATTTTTTTGTTTTCCCTTTTCATAGAAGGATTGCAGTGTTATTAACTGTGTGGACCCTGCCTTAGTCATTTCTAGAGAAATTGTTCTTAAGTATGTGGTGTAGCAATGACGCATTGTCAACTATACCATATGTTTTGAGTTGTGAAGACCTTGCAGGGTTAGGTGGCTTACTCATCTTGGATTCGGCGTGAAACAGTAAACAATTGGTTGCTCTTAAGCTTGATGGTATTGCTATTGATGTTTTAACCATTCAAAGTGAAACACAATTGGTTCGTTTCCGATGTGATAGCATCAAAGCATGAATCTGAGTCTGCTAAGCTGTTGGTGTTTTACTAGTGAAGACATTACTTGCTTCGTCATGCATCAATTGCAAATCCGGCATTACTGCAGATCTTTGGGTTCTTGAACTCTAGCTTCAGCTGTTCAAGATAAAAATCTGAGAAGAGGTAGTAGTAATGCAGTATAATACACACGTGTTCGGTGTTCCTATCATTTTTGCCCTTCAAATTCAAGGGTCGCTTGCTGTATGATGGCGTCTGCTGCCGCTGCTACGTCGCTGCCACTGATGTTCACCTGTGGTCCTGTGCCGACCGACAACGGTAGAATCTCGTACTGCTACGTCGCTGTAACGCTGTCCAAGCATGAGAAGCGACAACGGTACTAATCACGTGCCGCTTAAAGAGAGGCCGAGAACGCCCTATATGTCTGTATGCTTTGTGTCGCTCAAGTCACAGCCTCACTGGCGCTCAGCTTTGAGGGAATGCCGCCAATGGAGCGCATCAACGCCGCGGTCGCGTCCCGGACGCTGGTGCCGGCATCGGACCCGCCGCCGGGCTTCCCCGCCATGCTCGCGGCCTCCAACCTCGACCTCATCTTCGGCTCCTTCCACATGTACCTCGTTACCGTGTACCCTGCCCCGGCCGCCGGGCTCCCCGCCGTGGCCGCGACCGTGCGCGCCGCCTTTCCCGCGTTCCTCTCCCGGTTCTTCCCCTTGGCCGGGCGCGTGGTCACCAACGCCTCCACCGGCGTTCCCGAGATCGCCTGCAACAACGCCGGCGCCGAGCTCGTGGTGGCCGACGTGGGCGTGGCGCTCGCCGCGGTCGACTTCTCCGACGCCGACCGCTCCTTGAGGATCATCCCGGTGCCGTTCGAGCAGGGCCTCGCGCTGTCGCTCCAGCTCGTGCGGTTCGCGTGCGGCGGCTTCGCGCTGGTGTGGGGAACGGACCACCTGCTCGTGGACGGCCACGGCCTGATGGCCCTGCCCAATGCCTGGGCGGAGATGCTCCGCACCGGTGGCCTCTCGTGGGAGCCCCACCACGAGCGGGCCTCGCTCTTCCCGCCGCGCTCGCCGCCGCGGTACGCCCCGTCCCTGGACGCCGAGTTCGCGCGGTACGCGCCGGACAGTCTCCCCAACTCGCTCCTGGTGGCCACCCTCGTGCGCCGGATGTACGTGGTCTCCGCCGCCGACCTCGACCGCCTCCGTGCCGCGGCCAGCGCAGCCGGCCGCCGAGCCACGCGGCTCGAGGCCCTGTCCGCGCACGTCTGGAAGCTGCTGGCGGCGGCCGTGAACGGCTCCGACACGCACTGCCGCCTCGCGTGGTTCGTCAACGGCCGGATGCACCTTGACCCCGCCAAGTACGACAAGGCCCGGCTGGATCGCTACCTCGGCAACGTGCTCACGAACGTGTCGCACGAGGCCACCGTGGAGTCCATCTCGTCGACGCCGATCGCAGACGTGGCGGCGATGGCGGGCGCGGCCATCAAGAAGGCGCTCCGGTCCGAGCGGTACGAGGAGCTTGTGGACTGGATGGAGGCGCACAAGGGGGTGTTCCGGGAGGGCGCGAAGTGGACGGAGGCGGTGGGCGCGGGCACGGGGAGCCCCGCGTTGGTGATATCCTCGGTCACGCCGTTGAGGGTGGAGGGAGACTTCGGCTTCGGGCGGCCGCGCCTGGTCATGCCGTGGGTTCGGCCGGGCCGGCTGGGGTCGGCGAACATGATTGTGGCCCGGAATCCGGCGGAGGACGGGTCGTGGGTGGTGAGCGCCAGGCTGTGGCCGCGGCTGGCCCAAACCATGGAGGCGGACCCGGAGGCGGTGTTCAGACCGGCCACCGCGGGGCGGCTCGGGTTCGGCGTGCGCGAACCGGCGGCGGCGGGCCTGCGAAGCCGTTTCTAATTTGTGTCTATTCATTCATAGCGCTCCTGTGACGTCCAGTCATCGGATCTAGGTACAACGTCGTCTAATGTCTATGGGCTTCTCGTTTGGGCCTTCTTTCGGCTCGGGTAACAAAAGTGCAATTTAAAATAAAATACATTTCTCCGTTGTATTAATCCCAAAAACAATCTCTGTTGTATTTTTTCAAGTTAAATATCTCCTGATTGTATAATTCTAAGCTAGATAAAATAAATATGATGCGAATTTTTGGTAGACAATTAGCACTTGTCAAGAAAAAGAAAGAGATTAAAGATAATCTATAGTTTTTAAGCCAACATCTAGGTTAATAAACTTTTAAGCCAATATTAAAGTATCCTAAAAGTTTTGTCAAACACTTGGTAGACTGGGCCCCCCTATATCTGAATCTTGATTCCGCCTTGCCGACAGCGAGGAGCATTTGGAGGCGTGGCAGGGAGGAGAAGATGGTGAGTAGTGGGGTACAACTCTAGGAGGCTAACAAAAATTATTTGGCATTTATCTATAAAGTAACTACTCCCCTCCATCCCATATAAGTATCATTTTAGCATTCAAATTTCATCCCATAAAAAGTGCCATCATAGGGAAATATGTGGGTCTCACCTAGTAAGTTTGTAGCTCAACCCACTAAAAATGGTACTATAGACTAACTTTTTGTAGAGGTATGTTTGGTCATTTGACTATTGTATTGGCACCTTTTCAATTTTTAAAATGACTCTCCTTGTAGGATGAAGGGAGTAGCTAATTAATTTGGCTGCAGAATTTTGGGTGGGCCGTAGAATGTGGCCTCACCACCGGTAGCTGAGATTTATCTCAAAAGCTTTATAGGCATTTTAACTATGGTCTTGTCATTAATTTCACCGTTCACCCTTAGTGAAAATCGTTGTTTTCAATAAAAGATACAAAGTTCAAGGGCACGCGCCCATGGGTGCCGGAGCCCAGATTCTAAAGATGTCAAAGTACAATTGTATCCTTCCAGTTTAATTCAGAACTAGTTCCTGGCCCACAGATTTTAGGTTCCGGTTTACAAATTAAGTTTCTCTTAGTTGGTTTTTTATATTTATAACCATTAGATCTTGCGAAATGAAAGGCTCCCATTATTTCCAAGCAGAATAAAATTTCTCATATGATTTAATGAAGTTGGACGCCGAAGAGCCTAGGCGGAGGCCCAGGGTCACCGGGCCCTGGATCCACCAGTGTGTTGTGATGACGATTCAAGTAGACAAACTAGATTTTTTAGTAGGTAGACAAACTAGTGATTTGGTCGGGAGATTTTACAGTCCCCATTTGCAATTCTCCCAACCAAATCTACTATATATGCCCTTATCTGTGTATACCATTTACTGCTTCCTCCTTTTGCCACGTCGACGCGTTCTCCTGCTCCTCCGATCCGACATCAGCGCCTACAGATACATCACCGACCGCAACATCATCCGACCCCTTCCAGGATGTTCCTTGCTACTCCGGACAATAGGGGGAAAGGTCCACTGCCCTCTGCCTCCAGCGGAACCTTGCCCCCTCTGTCTCTCTGTTCGCCTCTCCCTTGCGACACGCTTGCCCTGTCCTCAGTCGCCCCCGCATGGCGAACAGCAGCAACAGCTACCTCGGACGTGAGTACCCATTCTGATCTCACCTCTCGCAGCTAGGGCTTTTTTGTGGAGGACGCTGTGGACGAGTCAGCGACGTCGTTAAGGTCACTCATGAGGACGAGGGCCACCAACCGCAGTTGCCCCCATAGCGCCACTAGGAGATGGACGACGACGCCTACAACGATGAGGAGGACGACGCCCACAGCCATGCGCACGCTCGCCACGACGGATACCACTCCGTAAGCCTACCGTCTACATCTTCCCCGCGATTTTGATTTGTCTCGGCTACTTTTATTGTTCCCCATCGGACCTATAGGCTAGGGTTTAGGTTTTTGGATTCGTCCAGGATGTAGTGTTCTTTTGGGGGGAGGTATGTGTAGAGATCGTAAAGATCATCTAGGGTTAGGTCTAGCGGGTTCTCTTTACTTCTTTACTGTGAATGCGATATCGAGAGTAGAGAGACAGAGAGGAATAGAAGAAGAACATGTCATACCTGACACCGCAGAGGGAGATGGTCCAGGAGCTGCCATCTTGTTTGTTGGTGAAGTCTGCGCATGGACAGCGACGTTCGGGGAAGAGGTCGATGAAGCCGTCAACATCGGTGGAGTGGGACGGCGTGGCTAGTGGCTTCCCGTCACTGGCTGTGCCCCTCTCTGATAGGGATTAGGGTTTAGGTTTTAGTGGGGAGCTTGGCTCAGGCGAACCTCATACTCAGAGCCGCCGGCCCCCACCTCTATATATAGCGCAGTGTGATAGGGGCCCTCCAGCCATAGTGGGCTAGGCGCCCCCTATCAGGGCGTGGATCAAAGGCCCAACTAGGCTGTTGGGCCTAGTTTGGGATTAGAGATCAATCTAAGAATCTCCCCCTTGATCTCCTATCATCTTTCAATTTCATATCATTTACTTTTGTTCATTCCATTACAGATTAGCACATAGAGCATGTTTCATTATCACGGTCAATTGCCGATAGATTTAATAACTACAATACACCACTCTGTTCTGAAATAGATACTTAACTTTGGGCCTTCTTTTATCCAGGAATTATAGGGTTTTCCTTAAACCCATGCCGGCTACATGTTCTCTGAACGCGTTGGGTGGTAAGCCTTTTGTAAGCGAATCTGCGAGCATCTTTTTAGTACTTATATGTTCAAGACTTATGACATGATCCTTGACTATATCTTTCACAACATAATACTTTATGTCAATGTGTTTGGCAGCACCACTTGACTTATTGTTGTAAGCATACTGTACTGCCAGATTATTATCGCAGTATAACTTAAGTGGTCTATAGATGTCGTCAACCACCTTTAAACCGGGTATGAACTTCTTTAGCCAGTTTACCTGCCTCATTGCCTCATAACATGCTACAAACTCAGCATACATTGTGGATGATGTAGTGACGGTTTGCTTTGAGCTTTTCCATAAAATAGCTCCCCCTGCGAGAGTGAATACATATCCAGACATGGATTTTCTATCATCTCCCGCATAATCAGAATCTGAATATCCCACTATATGGAGTGAATCTGGTCTTCTATACGTAATCATGAGGCTTTTCGTTCCTTGCAAATAACACAAGACTTTCTTTACTAATTTTTAGTGTTTTGTTCCAGGATTGCTCTGGAATCTGCCAAGTAACCCGGTAACAAATGTCAAGTTAGGCCGCATACATACTTGAGCATATTGCAAGCTTTCGACAGCTGAAGCATATGGAACCATTTTCATTTAATCGATCTCATACTAATTCCTGAGGCATTGAAAATCTTCATATCTGTCGCCCTTGACTATAGGAGCAGGTGAGGTACTATATTTATGCATATTGAATTTCTTTAAGATCTTTTCTATGTATGCCTTTTGTGACAGTCCTAATACCCCTTTACTTCTATCTCGGTGAATCTTGATCCCTAGAACGAATGAAGCTTCACCAAGATCTTTCATATCAAATTTTGAGGACAAAAACTTCTTTGTCTCCAGTAGTAGACCGACATCACTACTAGCAAGTAAGATATCATACACATACAGGACAAGGAAGATAAACTTCCCATTCTTAAACTTTGCATAGACACAATTGTCCTCTACATTCTCTTTAAACTTAAAATTCATTATTGTCTGATCAAACTTCAAGTACCACTGTCTTGAAGCTTATTTTAATCCATAAATAGATTTCTTTAGGCGGCATCCCATTTGTTCTTTTCCTTCCATGACAAAACCTTTTGGTTGTGCCATGTAAACATTTTCCTCCAAGTCTCCATTGAGAAATGCCATCTTTACATCCATCTGATGTAATTCTAAATCGTAATGTGCCACTAATGCCATTATGATTCTGAAGGAATCCTTACATGAGACTAAAGAAAATGTCTCATTGTAATCAATGCCTTCTCTTTGCGTAAAGTCTTTTGCCACAAGTCATGCTTTATATCTCTCTATATTCCCTTGAGAGTCAAGTTTTGTTTTAAGACCCATTTACAGCCTACTATTTTGGCTCTTTTAGGAATTATTTTCAAGTCCCAAACTTTATTGGCATTCATAGATTTCATTTCATCTTCTATGGCCTCAAGCCACTTTGATGAATGATCACTTCTCATGGCTTCTTCAAATGAGGTGGGATCATCCTCCATTTGAAATTCTTTAGTGTTGTATACTTCATAGTCAGCAGAAATAGCTAATTTTCTAACTCTTTGAGACCTTCTAGGGGCCTCCATATTTGGCACATCTTTTGTTTGAGGTTGTTGTTGCTCCCCCTCATGTGTGGCAATAGGTTCTACAGGATCCCGAAGAATAGGTTCCTCATCGTCATTCATTGTTGCCACAGACAAAATAACAACAGGTGCTGAAACTATAGTATCTTGCACTGTCAGTGCAACGACAGCGGGTAGTGAGAAAAATGGCTCATAAATCATCGGAGTGGGCGCATACACCCGCTTCTCTTTAATGTCAATTTCTCAAGCTACCATGCTCCCCCTCATCATTTCATCTTCTAGGAAGACAGTGTGTCTCATTTTCCACAAACTTTATATGTCTGTCTAGATAGTAGAAACGAAAACCTTTTGACTTTTCTGGGTAGCCAATGAAATGATAACTTACTATTTTAGGATCTAGCTTCCTAATGTTTGGGTTAAATACTTTAGCCTCAGCAGGACTCCCCCACACACGTAATTGGTTTAGTGAGGGTACTCTTCCTGTCCACAACTCATACAATGTTTTGGGCACCGACTTACTTGGTACTCTATTGAGAATATGAATGGCGGTTTTTAACGCCTTCATCCATAGGCTCAATGGTAAGGTGGAGTAACTTATCATACTGTGCACCATATTCATCAGGGTACGATTGCGTCTTTTAGCTACTCTATTCTGCTGAGGTTCGCCCGATGTAGAATACTAGGCTACTATGCCATTCTCCTATAAGAACCTTGCAAAAGGTCCAGAAACTTGGCCATATGGGGTATGCTGACCGTAGTATTCCCCCCCATGGTTGGACCTGACTATCTTAATCTTTAAATTGTGTTGGTTTTCAACTTCTGCCTTAAATATCTTAAATTTATCCAATGCTTCTGTTCTTTCTTTGATTGGATAAATGTAGCCATAACGGGAGTAATCATCTGTGAATATTATGAACGAATCATAACCATCCATACTCTTTACAGGAAATGGACCACAGATGTTTGTGTGAATAATCTATAAAATTCTTGCGCTTCATTTGGCATCTTTCTTAATTTTCTTTACATACTTTCCTTTTATGCATTCTCTGCATTGTTCTAAATATGAGAACTCTAATGGAGGAAGAATATCATTCTTAACTAGTATTTCTATTCTCCCCCACGAAATATGGCCTAAACGATAGTGCCATAATTTTGACGACGCATGGTGAGCTCTCTTTCGTTTTCTGTTTACATCCGCAGACAATGATACATTCTGTTTCTATCATCGCATACAACATTCACATCATCATGTAGTGATAACAAATAAAGCTCATTTTGTAAGATAGCAAGACCAACACATGCATTATTAAATGTTATCTTACATTTGCCATTTCCAAAATGGCAATCATATCCATCATTGTCCAAGCATGAAACACTAATCAAGCTTCTCTGTAAAGAGGGAACATAAAGTACATCTCTAAGTAAAAGTGTGAAGTCATCAGCAAGCTCTAGAGAAAGATCACCAACGGCTTCAACATCTGCTCGGACTCCATTTGCAACTTTAACGTGTCTTTCTCTTCTTTGCGTAGTCCTTGTTGAACGGAATCCCTATAAGGAATTAGCAACATGAACAGTTGCACCTGAGTCAATCCACCAAGCAGATTTTGAATACTGTACATATAGGGATTCATTTATGAATGTAATAATGTTCTCACCTTTCTTTGCCATGATCATCTTTAAGTAATCGGGACAATCTTTCTTATAATGTCCCGTCTTCTTGCAATAGAGACACTGGTCTTTCTCTACTGTGAACTTGTTCTGCTAAGGTTGATGCAGCATGGGACCCTTTCCCTTTGACTTTGAGGAGTTAGCATTATTATTCTTTTTCTTGTTGTCTTTCACATAATTGATAGTGCCATAATTGACAGCTTTCATTCTCTCCTCCTCTTGCACACACATAGCCATGAGCCTCTCTAAGTCCCACTTCTTGGGCTGTATGTTGTAGTTGACAACAAACGTGTCAAATTCCTTTGGGAAGAAAACAAAAATCAGATGGATAAGGAACTCTTCCTTGAGAGCCAGATCCATTAGTTTTAGCTTGGATGCCAAATTGCTCATCCTTAGTATGTGCTCTCTTATGCCGCCATTTCCAGAGTACCTCTCTATCACCAGTTGCTTTATCATCTGGGTAGCATGTCTTTGAAGAGCCTGTGAACTGACTCTTTATTCTATCAAGGTATTCGGTGACCGTGTCACACTCTGGGATTGAGCCCACAATTACAGGCTCAATCATGTTCTTTATCATAGCCAAACATTTCTTGTTGGTAGTGATCCACTTCCTATGCTCAAGGTCATATGATATCTTTTGGGATGCAAAATCCCTCTCTCTAGCTGCCCAAGCGGCATCAGCCTCGTTTGTCTCCCTCACTGGTGCCATAGGCTCAGTGGGATACGATGAGGTGACTACCCAGTCCACCTCAGCCAAGATGAAGGCCAGGTTAATCTTTTTCTTCTACTCCGTGTAATTGTCACCTTTGAGAGTGGGGATCTCTTTGATACAACCCATCAAGTTGTATCCGCATGAAAACATAATTCATATAGAGTGAGAACAAAATAATAACAACAATTGCAAGCTTTGATTTCAACGTTGGTCAAAATTAAAACATACAACTGTTTATACATTAAATCAACATCACTGTTGGGCAGAAATAAAAATAATGCATAAAATCATTAAAATTACGACATTGTTATTAACAACATTGGTCAGAAAATAACAACATCATAATCATGTCAAAATCTCTTTTTCTCTAATTAAATATCACATTGGTTCAAAATAACTAGAGAATAAACTATTTTTTAAGCAGCGGAAAAACTAATTCAATTTAATGAATTTTGGCCACAGGAAAAATCTCTTTTCTATTTTTTGAGCCATTTATCCATTTTCCAGGAAATAAAACTTTTACTGGAAAAGGAAAAGAAAAAGGAAATGGCTCAAACTGTTACCGTCTTCGGCCCAAAACAACAAAAGCGGCCCAGTCCATAGCAGCAGCGCGTAGCCCAGCCATGGCCCAGTCCATAGCAGCAGCGCGACGCGCGCCCGCTCTCCCACGCCCAGGCCACAACCTGGGCCTAGGCCAGGAATGTGCTTCCTCGCCTAGGCTGAAAGCGGCCCAAGCGATGCCAGCCGTTGGATCTCATCGGACGGCTCCACGTGGTATTCGCTGGAACAAAAAACCGGCAACGGCGCTGAGCCCCCAAACCCTAATCATTTGTCTCCCTCTCTTCCTCTCTCAGCCCCATAGCGTAGAGAGCGAACGGCCATGGCGCCATCATCGGCCCCCTCACCAGCGCGCGCTCCCCAATGGGTGAGCGTGCCGCCGTCGAGCGGCCTGGCGGTGGTGCCCTACCGCGCCCGTGAGGGCCGTGCCCTAGCGGCAGCAGCGCCTTCTTCTCGCGCGCCGATGAAGTGACAACGCGCCTGTTCATCCCGCGCGACGGCGGTGTCGGCAGCGGTGATGTAGGCCTCTGCCCTTCTCTTTCTTCTTCCCCTTCTGGATCTGGGTCTTACGATTGGGGATTAGGGTTAGGGTTAGGGTTTCATTAGGGTTAGGATTAACCCGATTTGGTTTTTCTTTTAGTTTTGATTCGATTGAACCCTCTGATCTTTTCTTGCCGCGCGCCGGCGAAGACGGCGGTGCGGCACCTTTCCCCTCGCGGTGGTGGTGGTGACCGGCAGTTGAGTGACGCCCACCACCCCTCGGTCTCTTTTCATTTTCTTTTACCCAGTTAGGGTTAGAAATTTCGGATCAAAACTAGGGTTAGGGATTCGATTTCACTATGATTTTTGTTCACCCGATCTAGATCTAAAAACCCTAGAAGACCTGGCTTTGGTACCATTGTAGAGATCATAAAGATCATCTAGGGTTAGGTCTAGCGGGTTCTCTTTACTTCTTTACTGTGAATGCAATATCGAGATTAGAGAGACAGAGAGGAATAGAAGATGAACGTGTCGTACCTGACACTGTAGAGGGAGATGGTCCAAGAGCCACCATCTCGTTCGGCGGTGAAGTCTATGCACGGGCAGCGACATTCGGGGAAGAGGTCGATGAAGCCGTCGACATCGGTGGAGAGGGACGGTGCGGTTGGTGGCTTTCCATCACTGGCTGTGCCCCTCTTTGATCAGGATTAGGGTTTAGGTTTTGGTGGGGAGCTCAGCTTAGGTGAACCTCGTACTCAGAGCCACCGGCCCCCACCTCTATATATAGCGCAATGTGATAGGGGTCCTCTAGCCATAGAGGGATGGGCGCCCCCGATCAGGGTGCGGATCAAAGGCCCAACTGGGCCGTTGGGCCTGGTTTGGCATTAGAGATCTGTCGGTGTTTCATACAAGCATCAGCAAGTAAATTTATAGTAATGCATGTTAGGCTCGGATGGTGTGCTAAAGGACATAAGATTTATACGGGTTCGGGCCGAATGTCCCTACGTCCAGTTTGTCGCTGCTCGTGTTATTAGCACCGTGAACGGTTTGTAGTAGGGGGTATAAACAATCAAGAGAGGGACTGGTCCCAGGTCTCTGATGGAAGGGTTGAAAGGAGGCCAAGAGCTTTGTAGCAACTTGACTGTATGTGCGTGTGTGTATCTTGTGTTGTTCGATCTAAAATCCCTCCCTTTGATGGGAGAAGCGCATCCCCTTTTATAGATGAAGGGGCTGGCTTTACAAGGATAAGGGCTTTACCTAATCTTGTGGCTCATGTCTACCTGGCCTAGTCCTCCATTCTGATGAGTGCAAAGGAAGATAAGTGCCTACAATACGGTCGATGTCTTTATAGAATGTCAGGTTGATTATAGAATGCTGTCCTGCATAGGGTATGGGCTGTAGTATAGTGGTTTTGACTTATTAGCCTTTCCCAGCCTTGCTCCACACACCTTCTGGTTGCTGTGAGTCTTCGTCGGAGGGACAAGGGGTCGGGGTCTGGAGTAACGCTGTAGTTAAGGCCTTCTAACTTGGTGGACCTGAGGGGTCAGGAAGCGGGCACCGCTCCCCCAGGTCCATAGCGTGGTGATGGAATACCCGTCGTTCATGGAGATAGCAAATCCTTTTCTAGAGCATAGCGGTTGTCGTATATCTTCATCGGGTTCTGTGTCCCAGGGCTAAAGGCAGCACCTACAACTCTATAGGGCGAGGAGCACGCACCTGTACAACCTCTTGGGCCCCACGGCTCCTAGAAGGGTCTAAAGCACCCATCCTGTCATCCCCTAGCAGTACTTTTCCTGCCAGGGCGCAGGGTATGGTTCCTGGAGCCATGGTTGACCCGAACGTCTTGTCTTGCCCTGTCCCTATCATCTTGAGGGAACGGGGAGAAGTTGTCAGGTAAGATGAATCCAGTCTTCTAATATGGAGTAGGGTGAGGCTCGTTCCTTGCCATTGGGTGAAACGGAGACCAATCCCTATCTCTTGGGCGAGACCAACCCTGCCCCTTTGGGGTCGGGTGAGGCAGAATCTATCCCTTAGACCTCGGGCAAGACCGAGCCCACCCTAAAGGCGTCGGGCGAGACAGAGACTAGCCCTGAGCCCTCGAGCGAGGCAGAGCCACCTCAAAGGCGTCGGGCGAGTCGGAGTCTTTCCCTTGGCCCTCGGGTAAGATCGAGCCCGCCCCAAAGGCGTCGGGCGAGACGGAGACTAACCCTGAGCCCTCGAGCGAGGCAGAGCTATCTCAAAAGGCATCGGGCGAGGCGGAACCAAACTCCTGTCATTTGAACAAGGGATGAAATGACGCTCTTAGGCGTCTAGAAGTTTTTAACGTTCGGTGGTTATTGGTTCCACCTTCTGGGGTACCCTGGTATTAGGTCCCCGATAGTAGCCCTCGAGCCTCTAGGTGATTCGAGTAGAATCACCTAGAGGGTGTTTTTTTATTTTGTCAAAGTTACTTTGCCAGAGGGTGCGCGTGAGCGCACCCGATGGGTGTAGCCCCCGAGCCCCCGGGTGATTCGAGTAGAGTCGCCCGGGGGGTTGTATTGGTCCCTTCGCGGGTAAGGCTGAAGGACTTGGTTTTTGTCAGCTGGATGTTTTTCCGAGAGGGTCATGGCATCCCATTCGCGGGGAACTCATTCAGGGCTGACCTAACTGGTGCTTGTGCCCTTGATTTCAGATTGTTCGCGGACCCTTCCTTAGTTGGGCCGGTCGTCGAGCTCCTGGGCCCTAGGTGGGCCAAAGAGAAAAAAAGGCCTTCGTGGCTTGCGTTTCCCAGGTGGGTAGAGAGTCCAGATTCACCTGGGAAAGGTGAACCGTCCACCATGATTTTTGGGGTGAGAGGATAGGGACTGCGAGCGCGTGTCCCACGATGTGACGCGGTGGTGCGCGTGGCAGGCCCAGAGATCGAGGCGGACGGTTGCCCTTCTCGCGTCCGTCGCCCCCTATAAAACCACGGGGTTCACCCCCAAGGTTCCGTATTTCGCTCCCCTGCCTTTGTGTTCTAAAACATCCACCACCAATCGCCCAGCCTCCTACTCCCATATCACCACCATCGACCGGCTTGCGCTCGTGTTGCAACCACCGTCAAGCTCGCGCCTGCCCTCCTCCCCCATTGCTTTAATGGAGTTGTGGGGCAGATCTAGCATCACCTCACGATGCTTGGAGGGCCTCGTCCGCCGTGGCCTTCTTCGCCCACTATCCGCCGTCCAAGAATGGCTGCTACCTGGCAATGAGGGTGAGCCGGTGCCGCCCGAAGGGTATGTCATCTCTTTCGCCATCTTTCATGAGTGGGGATTCACGGTACCCGTGCATAGATTCCTTCGGGGGCTGCTGGATTATTACGAGGTGGAGCTGCAACATCTAACTCCCAATGGGGTTCAACACATGGAAGCGTTTGTTGCCCTGTGCGAGGGTTTCCTAGGGATCGATCCCCATTTTGATCAGTGGCGATATTTCTTTAACATTAGTTTGTCGAAGAGGAAGATTGGGGGGAAAGATGTGAACACGCCGATGGGATGTGCTAGCATTCATCTGCGCCATACCCGGTCGAGGGGTTACCCATACATGCGTCTGGCGACATCCAACAAGGGATGGCACTCACAGTGGTTTTATGTTAGGGATGATGTGAGTGCCACCCTACCGAGGTACACTGGACGCCTTATTGTAGATGCTCCAGAGTCATGGAGCTGGGGCATCTAGTCCAAAGACAAGAAACACCTCTCCGACCTTCTTTCCGCCCTCCAAGCCCTAAAGGATCGGGGTGTAAAAGGGACAGGGATTATCGGCGCCTATCATGCGAGGAGGGTGGCGCCACTAATGGCGCACGTGCTTCCCCTGCATCGAATGATGCCCAGGATGTCGTTCAAGGGGACGGTGCTCGTTGACGAGGCGCTCCCTTTCTCGGAAGTGGTGCAGCGCATTAAGGAGGCGACAGAGCCAACGAAGGATTCCACAGACAGGGTCCTCGATATTGTGTATTCGGTGCCTGGACATCCCCCAATGTGGCCAGAGCCTGGGTTCTTTGAATTCATAAGCCTTCTTCTCTCATGCTCTTTTCTTTTTTCTGAATCTCTATTTTTTGATACTCGCCTTTGTGACGTTGGAACCAGCCAAGGGGGCTAGTCTTCAAGGATAGTCCAGTTTCGCTGCCCAAGGACAAGGCCGTGGCGGCGGCGAATCGACTCGTGGCCAAGCAGGACAAGAAAGCAAGAGAGCAGATGAAGAAGGCGAAACGACAGAAGCAGGAGGCATGGGATTGGGGAGAGGATGTGAGTAGTGAGGATGAAGACAACGACAATGATGATGACGACAAGGTAGCCATCGGTGTGGATTGGGGCGTCCTAGAGGATGAGGACATGCTGACAAGTGGCCACCCATCTGTGCAGGGACCCTTCCCTTTCCACGCGGAGGGAAGTGAATCGGTGAGGTCGGTGGAGGCCGGCGAGTCTGCCGCTTCGCACGGCGTGCCGGCCGAGGATCGGTGGATGGAGGAAAGCGGGCCTGCCACTACTGACCCCAAGGCGATGGTGGAGGGGAGTGGCTCAGGTGCCACGCCCCATAAGATAGGGGAGGGGAGTGGCTCAAGAGCCGCACCTGACTCTGGTGCCGCGCCCCATGAGACGATGGAGGGGAGCGGCTCTGGTGCCGCGCCCCACGAGATGATGGAGGGGAGCGGCTCTAGTGTTGCGCCCCACGAGGTGAGCCCCCCTGCCCCGGAGCAGGGGGTAGGCTCAAAATGGTCCTGCCTAGATGAGTCGGGGTAGGGATCTAGGGATCCATCCCCAAAACGCTTCCGCCGGCCAAGGACGTCAACGTAAGCTGCTGATTCCCCCATTTTCATCCTTCTTCCATTTCTATTTTGACTTAATGGTTATTACCTTTGTGCAGGTTCTTGCAGACGGGTCACCCCCTAGGGCTAGCGCCCAAGAAGAGCCTCGCCATTCAATTGGGACAGATGGCGTCGCCTGGCGTCACCCCTGTTTCGGGCAGGAGTGGTGCCGACGTTGGGGCCGCGTTGGCCGACCCGATGGCATCTGTGGTGGCGCCCACGCCCGCGGAGGTTACCGAGCAGGTTGCTTCCTCTATGGCGGATGTGGTACAGCCAATCGAGGGCCATATACCACCAGTGGAGGTGGTCGTGACCGCGCCAAGCCAGGACCAGCCGGGCACGGCCGTGGTGGTGCTCGAGGGCGTAGTGCAATCCACGCCACCGGGGGCCCAAGTGGATCCGCCCGTGGCGCTCGAAGTGGCCTAGATGGAGGAGGATCCAATCGGAGGGTCCTCAAGCATGGCGGTGGTGTCGCATAGGGTTAGGAGGGAGCCGCCCCCAGCCCCTTTGTCGGGAGGAAGTCGCTCCCCCACGCGGAGGGAGCCGCCGCTCTAGTGGATGGCCGCTCAGGACCCGACGTCGGCTCTTTTCTCGCTCGATGATCATTCCGAGAGCATGGAGCAGGAGGGTCTTGACATCAGGATCTCGACCATGCTGGACGCCCTGGACCAGGCTAGAGGAGCCCTCCATGAGATTGTTATCCCTACTACTCAGGTATTTGCTGGGTTTTCTTTTTTCTTCGCATGTTTTTGTGTTTTCGCATTTCTGATACTAGTCTTCTTCTTCTTCAGATTCTTGTTGCTCATAGCCGGAAAAAATCCTGATTCCTCCACGAGCAGAAGGCGGAGTGGGATCGCCTTTCTGAGGAGGCCTAGCTGCGAGCAGACATGGCCGCCCAGCTTGCTACCGCCCAGGAGCGGGAGGCCTAGGCACGTCAGGACGCGGAGGAGGCCCATGGGATATTTGAGGATTTGTTGGCGAGGTCCAAGCTGGATGGGGAGGAGATTGCCAGGCTCCAAAAGGAGCGAGACGAGCTGCTGTAGAGGAATGCTGCGGCTAATGAGAAGGCCGGCGAGGTCCTGAAGGAGCTGGAGATGGAGCAGGACCTCCGGCGGAAGGCTGAGAGTAGGGCCATGACCCTTCAGCAGAAGGTGGATGAGGATGTCGAGGTGGTCTGCTCTCTCCGGGCAGATCTTGGTGACACGGTAAGCCGAAGGTTGAGCACCGAAAACATCTCCGTCAAGCTAGAAAAGGGGCTTGCCCATGCACGAAGGACCCTTCAGGCTAAGAGCGATGAGCACGATCTTCTACAAGCTGCGGTCGAGGTGGTCCTTGATGCCCTGAAGGTGGTGGAGCCGGTGGAGACCAGCCCGCTCGTGGCTCGTGCCGCAGGTATCACGGCTCAGGTGGGCTAGCTCGAGGAGAGTGCTTTTCACGCCGGGATCACCCAGGCCTTCACCGTCGCCCATGCTCATTACGAGAAGGAAATCAACCTAAAGGTGATGAGCGAAGGTTTCCCGTCCACCTATGAAGATGATGAGCTAGAGGCAATGGAGAAGATGGTTGCTCCCCTTGCGAAAAACCTGGCGGACAGTCTGAAAGAGATGGTTCTCCCTCCGTGGGAGTAGTTAGTCGAATAATTTTGAAAACAACTTATATGTAATATGTGGACAAGTGTCGGTATTTTTGAGTCTGGACGTGGTTTCATGATTTTGCGTCGTAATTTCGTTTTGTTTGATTTTTTGCAATCTTACCAATCTATTCCCCTGAATCTTGCCGCTGGTCTTGATGCGGGGAGATTGTTTTGATAGAAAGAAGGGAGGTAGCCGTATCTTAACCAGCCCCCGAGTGAGGCCTGACCCCCTGCATTTGCTGGGGTCGGGGGTTACTAGAACCGTGGTTTTGGTGACAAGGTCGACGAAGTCCTTGGATGGCATCGCAATATTCCCCGCCCTGTCTTCCAACAGAAATCCCCAATCTGGGGACTCTATGGGCTCGGCAAGGTAGGGCCTTCGAACCTGTGTCCCTGCATTGATTGGCCTGAGCCCCCAGGCCTTGTCAGGGTTTGATAGGGGTCGGCTATAATTTTCGTGTTACCCCGTCCTCAATTTTCGCAATCGGAGGGGCTGAGTAAACGACACTTGCCTCAACGGCTCGAGTATCGCGCTCAACGAGCTCACTAACGGGTACGTTTGTGTGGAATCCAGGTCCATCATTTGCTAATGGGGTCGGCAGAGCCCTCTGGTGGCACTCCATAACTTCTTAACCCGCCTCCCGGTAGATGCTCGAGCCGTTCGATAGGCTCAGGCAGCCCGATGGCCTCTCCTTGATGGAGATTCTGTGGGTTTGGCTTGGGGTTAGAATCGAACGAGAAAAGGTTGAGATGTCCTTGTCCGCTTCTGAGCGGGGTTGGGCAGGGCCGCTGGGGCTTGTCTCAGTTATTTCTCCCTGGCTCTGTTCGGCACGAGGCAGCCTTGAGCCCTTCGCGGGCTGGCCTTCCAACCTCGGCCTGCTGCCGCCTATATCGAATGAGGCGACGGCCGTTTCATGATGTGACGCGAAGCGTTGGGATGTCTTGCATATGTATAATATAATTGAAATGAAGGCGGGGTTGGTAACATTACCTTGGCGGTATGAGTGATGGAAAGCTCCTACCAGATATGTCTGTGTGGGGTTCGGGCCCTAATGATGAGGTTGGAGTAACCTGCATGAGAATCGCTATTCTTTGTTTTTCGTATCTCGGTGGCGGTCCAAGCCGTTTAATTGACTTGGGTAGCCTGACAGCTTCTCCCATAGGGGAGATTCTGTAGGCAGACCCCTCTGAACCCTTCTTGAGAAGGCAGGCGTCGAAGCTGGAGACGCTGGGGGTGTTGAGTATGATTTTTCTGGTGAACAGAAACATCGTAGCTACCGAGGCATAGGGTCTGCTAGTTCATCCAGTTTTACTCAAAGTTTTATGCCCGTATGTCGCGCCCTTAGTTTCAAGTGTACAGAGGAGTCGGGTGAGGAGGATGTCTAGATTGGTAGACATCCTCGGCAGCCCCCCGAGTGATGTTCATGTCCCCGCCGTTTGACGGGGTCGGAAGCTCGAGAATGAATTTTAACGCGTAAAGTAAGAAGGCAGAGATGCTTATCTTTCTTTGGACGTTCATTCATCATCTCTCCTGGGCCGAATGGCTGGCCTAGGAGATCCATTGGGGCTCCGCTTCACAGAGGTCCTGTCATCGAATTGTCCTGTGGTCCTACCTAGGGAGGCGAAGGGTTGTCTACCCACATGAGCGCCTTAATTGCCGCATCCGGAGCAGGTCAGTGGTGGGCCATACCCGGGCAGTGTCTAGTTTGACCGGGGGGAATGCCTTGTCGGCTGGGGCGTGTCCCATTAGTTCCAGCGCGTCCCCTCAGGTATCAATCAGCATTGATTTCGTATTTAAAGAGGGGAAGGGAGAGGGTTTTTCGTCCAACCTTTCGCCTTTCCTTAGCTACAGTGGCTCTTCTTTAAATAGGGAGGGGGTGGGGAGTTCTCATCCCACCTCTTCTTCTGCCTCTGAGCCACTATCTCTCCTTCTTCTTTCTTTCCGCCGAATGCATCCGTGCGTCGCGGCGGTTCCTGAGTGAGGAAGAGTAATGCCAGAGAGAGAGAAAACTCACAAATCCGCTCGTGAATCTAGAGTGTGATGTCAAGCTAGAGGTCATCCAACATAGATGAGATGGTGTATGCCGCCCTTGCTGAGGAGTCGCTGTTGCAGAAGGAGAAGGGGCGCTGGTGGGCGCCGTGCGTCGTCGACTTCGACATCGTTCACCGTGCTCCTCCTTTGGCGGGAGGGGTTCCCTACCCTGACGCCGTTGTCAGGGTTGTGGCTGGCGATGATGGTGTAGTCCCTGGATGCCCCGGCGGAGCTGTTGTAGATGATGGTGCCTTCGAGGATCCTATGAAGCGGCGGGATGTCGCCGATGGAGAGCGTGGCGCGGCGACTGCAGTAGGCGAGCTGGCCCATGTACACGCCCCGAGCATCGCCGATGGAAAGCGTGGCGTGGCGACCGCAGTAGATGAGCTGGCCCGTGTACACACCCTGGGCATCGCCGATGGAGAGCGTGGCGCGGCGACCGCAGCAGCACTTGTAGTAAGGCTAAGCAGAGACTGTAATTGAATAACTTTGTGGGGAAGCCCCCGAGTAAACAGTCCTCTGAATTTACAAGTACATTAGTCCTTTTTGTAATGAAATCACTTTGTAAGTGGTGAATTTGTGTAAAAATGAACAAATTTTCATCTTTTGCCTATGGCAAGTAGTTTCATAACTTTCTCTCTTTTTGTAGAAACGGTTTTAGTGTCCTCCGACCCTTCTTACGGTCTAAGCCATAAGAAACTAAGAACATGGGAGAACCAATCCTAATTGAGCTGGTGAGCAAAGAGGTTGTTGCCACTGGGGCGTTGGTGTCCCGCAGTCCTACCAGTTGTATTCAGAATTGGTTCCCAAAATCTTAGCCCTTAGGACTCGTTTATGAGAAGAATGGAAAACTTAGCGAATGTTTGCAAATATAACATAGGAGGTTTTTGCAAGCGAAATACTTGTATTACTCATGTCATATGTCAGCCCCCGAGTGAGGTCTGACCCCTCACGATTTGCAGGGGTCGGAAGTCACTAAGGATCGAGGTTTTGTAACGACAAAGACTGATAAGGAAGAGTATACGCTTATTTTAAGGGTAAAAATGACGTAGCTGCTCAATGTTCCAAGCGTTGGTGAAGACCTCGCCGTTGATGGTTTTCAACCTATAGGCGCCCGGGCGAAGTACTTCCACGACGACGTAGGGCCCTTCCCAGGGTGAGGAGAGTTTGTGGCGGTCCTTGTTGCTCTGCACAAGACGGAGGACGAGGTCTCCGACATTGAAGGCTCGACTCCGCACCCGTCGGCTATGGTACCATCGCAACGCCTGCTGGTACTTAGCCGAACGGAGGAGGGCGGTGTCACAGGCTTCATCTAGCTGGTCCATGGCGTCTTGGTGAGATGCTTCAGCCCCCTATTCGTCGTATGCTCTAATTCTTGGTGCTACGTAGTCGAGGTCCGTTGGGAGAACGGCCTCGAAACCGTAGACCATGAAGAAAGGTGTGTAGCCGGTGGCCCGGCTAGGAGTTGTCCTTAGGCTCTAGAGCACGGCCGAGAGCTTAGTGAGCCAGCGTGCGCTGAACTTGTTCAATCGGTTGAAAATTCTGGGTTTGAGGCCTTGAAGGAGCATGCCGTTTGCGCGCTCGACCTGCCCGTTCATCCGGGGGTGTGCGATGGCTGCCCAATCGATCCAGATGTGTTGTTCATCACAGAATCCAATGAATTTCCTACTGGTGAACTGCGTGCCATTGTCTATGATGATGGAGTTCGGTACTCCAAAGCGATGGACGATGTCGAGGAAGAACAGCACAGCTTGCTCGGATTTGATCGTGGATATTGGTCGAGCTTCAATCCATTTTGTAAACTTGTCTATGGTAACAAGCAGGTGGGTAAAGCCCCCGGGCGCCTTTTTGAGTGGCCCAACCAGGTCGAGCCCCTAGACCTCGAAGGGCCACGTGATGGGGATCATCTAGAGAGCCTAGGCCGAGAGGTGTGTTTGCCGAGTGTAGTACTGGCACCCTTCGCAGGTGCGTACAATTTGCTCGGCATTGGCTACTGCGGTGGGCCAGTAGAAACCTTGTTGGAATGAATTCCCAACCAAGGTTCTTGGTGCGGCATGATGACCGCATACTCCACAGTGGATGTCACCCAGCAGGAGTTTTCCCTGTTCGCTAGGGATACAGAGTTGCAGAATTCCGATGTGACTTCATTTGTAGAGTTCGCCCTCTACAAGAATGAAGGATTTGGCACGTCGTGCGAGCCGTCGGGCTTCCGTCTTGTCTGTCGGTAGTATGTCATGGAGGAAGTAGTCGAGGTAAAGTGTTCTCCAGTCATCGGGAGGATCGGACTCCACTGCTGGGTCCTCTTCAAGCTCCATGACCTCGGGGTCGGGCGGAGCAGTTGGCGGATCGGCCCCTGGGGTCGGACTAGAAGGGCCATCGTTGGCTTGTTCCAACCCTGCATAGCGTACCGAGGGTTTGTGTTGATCACTAGCAAAGACGCCTATCGGGACTGGCTCTTGGCCGGATGCTGCTTTTGCGAGCGTGTTGGCTGCTTCATTGAGGTGCCTGGGGATGTGATTGAGTTCGAGGCTGTCGAATTTGTCCTCCAGCCGTCGGACTTCTTGACAGTATGCCTCCATCTTGGCGTCGTGGCAGCATGACTCTTTCATGAACTGGTTGACAACCAGCTGAGAGTCGCCCCTGACATCGAGGTGTCGGATGCCCAGCTTGATGGCGATTCGTAGGCCATTGACGAGTGCTTTGTATTCTGCAGTATTGTTTGATGAGGGGAAATAGAGCCGAACCATGTACCTCATGTGGACCCCAAGGGGAGATACAAAAACTAGTCCTGCTCCGACGCCCTTCTTCATAAGCGATCCATTGAAGTACATTGTCCAGTACTCTTGATCGATGGCTACTGGTGGTATCTGGACCTCGGTCCACTCTGCGATGAAGTCAGCCAGTACCTGAGATTTGATCGCTGTTCGGGGGGCATAAGAAATGCCCTGATCCATCAGCTCGAGTGCCCACTTTGCGGTTCTTCCCATAGCATCATGGCTACGAACGACCTCGCCGAGGGGGAATGATGTCACTACTATCACGGGGTGTGACTCAAAGTAGTGGCGTAGCTTCCTTTTGGTGATGAGGACGGTATAGAGGAGTTTCTGGATTTGGGAGTAGCGGGTTTTAGAGTCGGATAACACCTCGCTGATGAAATATATAGGGCGCTGCACCCTAAAGGCGTGCCCCTCTTCCTCTCGCTCTACTACTAAGGCGGAGCTAACCACTTGGGAGGTGGCTGATATATACAGTAGGAGGGATTCTCCATTGCATGGAGGAACTAAGACCGGCGGTTTAGTTAAAAATCGCTTAACCATGTCAAGCGCCTCCTGAGCCTCGGCTGTCCACTTGAAGCGGTTAGCTTTTTTCAGGAGTCGATAAAGGGGGAGTCCTCGTTGATTGAGGCGTGAAATGAATCGGCTGAGGGCGGCGAGGCACCCTGTGATCCGCTGAACCCCCTTTATGTTTTGGATCGGGCCCATCCTTGTGATGGCTGATATCTTCTCCGGATTGGCTTTGATGCCACATTCGGAGACGATGAAGCCGAGCAGCATGCCCCTCGGGACCCTGAAAACATATTTTTCGGGATTGAGTTTGATGCCGTTTGCCCGGAGTTTCACAAAGGTTTGCTCCAGGTCGGCGACAAGGTGGTCAACTCGTTTGGTTTTGACTACGATGTCATCGACATAGGCCTCAACGGTTCGCCCGATGAGGTCTCCGAAGCAATTGAGCATACAGCACTGGTACGTTGCCCCAACATTCTTCAGACCGAACGGCATTGAAATGTAGCAAAACGATCCGAAGGGGGTGATAAAAGATGTCGCGAGCTGGTCAGACTCTTTCATTGCGATTTGATGGTAGCCAGAGTATGCGTCAAGGAAGCAGAGGGTTTCGCACCCTGAGGTGGAATCGACTATTTGGTCTATTCATGGCAAAGGAAACGGATCCTTTGGACACGCTTTGTTGAGGCCGGTATAATCGACACACATTCTCCATTTCCCGCTCTTTTTTCGCACAAGAACGGGATTTTCTAACCACTCTGGGTGGTATACTTCCTTAATGAGTCCTACGGCCAGCAGTTTGGCTATCTCCTCGCCGATGGCCCTACGTTTCTCCTCGTCGAAGCGGCACAGGCGTTGCTTCACCGGCTTAGAGCCCAGGAGGATCTGGAGAGTATGCTCGGCAACCTCCCTCAGGATGCCTGGCATATCCGAGGGTTTCCATGCAAAGATGTCTTTGTTGTTGTAGAGAAAGTCGACGAGCGCGCTTTCCTATTCGGAGGAGAGCACGGTCCCGATATGGACTTTTTTGCCCTCGGAGCTGCTGGGATCCAAGAGGACCTCCCTAGAGCCTTCTACCGATTCGAACGACCCGGTTGATTTCTTTGTGTCGGGTGCCTCTTCGATGACCTTCTCCCTGAGGGTGGCGAGCTCTTCGGAGGCGATGACTGTAGATGCATGTCCGCAGCACTCGACCTCGCACTCGTAAGTGCGCTGGAAGGAGGTGCCAATGGTGATGACCCTACGGGGGCCCGACATCTTTAGCTTCAGGTACGTATAATTGGGAACGACCATGAACTTCACGTAGCATGGTCGTCCCAGGATGGCGTGGAAAGTCCCGGGAACCCCACTACATCAAAGGTGAGGGTCTCAGTTCGGTAATTGGACCGATCCCCAAAAGTGACGGGCAGGTCGATCTACCCCAGTGGCATGGCTTGCCTACCAGGCATGATGCCATGGAAAGGTGCTCGGATGGGACGGAGGTTTGTTCGGTCGACGCCCATCTCGTCGAGCGTCTTGGCATATATGATGTTGAGGCCGCTGCCTCCATCCATCAGTACTTTGGTGAGCCGCTTTGGACCGATGATCGGATCGACGATAAGCGGGTACCTTCCCGGGTGTGGGACGGCATCTGGATGGTCAGTCCGGTCGAAGGTTATGGCGGATTCCGACCACCGGAGGAAGGCTGGCATGGCCGGTCCAGCGGTATAGACCTCGCGATGCGCGACCTTCTGGCGGCGCCTGGAGTCGTAGGCCATTGATCCTCCGAAGATCATGAGGGCGTCGGTCGACATTGGGAAGGCGTCGTCCTTCTCCTCTGTGTCGTCTATGGCGGGAATAGGTTCCTTCCCCTGCTCCCCTTTGTTAAGGCTCCCGACCAAGTATTTGCGCATGAGGCTGCAATCCTTGTATAGATGTTTGGCCAGGAAGGCATGGTTTGGGCATGGCCCCTCGAGCATTTTCTCGAAGTGGTTCAGAGTGCCCTCCACGGGCTTTCGGCCACCTTTGCGGTCAGCAGCGGCTACGAGTGAGTTGTCGCGTCGTTGCTTCTTATTTTTCCTTTTGGCGGGACGGTTGGAGGCACCTTCGCCGGCGTCCTCGTCCCACCTCATCTTTTCGTCGGAGCGATCAAAGATGGCTTCGACCGCCTCCTCTCCGGAGGCATGACTGGTGGCGATGTCCAAGAGTTCCTTGGTAGTCCGCGGGCCCCTGCGTCCTAGCTTGTGGACCAGGGATTCGCAGGTTGTCTCGGATAGAAAGGCTCCTATCATGTCGGCGTCGGCGATGTTAGGGAGCTTGTTGCACTGTCGAGAGAAATGTCGGATGTACCCGTGGAGGGTTTCATCGGCCTTCTGGTGGCAGTTCTTGAGGTCCCATGGGTTTCTAGGGCGTTTGTACGTGCCCTGGAAGTTGCCCACGAAGATCTCCATCAGATCCGCCCAACTCTGAATAGCATTGGACGGTAGGTGCTCCAGCCATGCTCGCGCCGAATCGGCCAAGAACAGCGGGAGATTGCGAATAATGAAATTGTCATCACTCGCACCACCGGCCTGACATGCAAGCCGATAGTCTTAGAGCCAAAGTCCGGGATTTATTTCACCAGAATATTTAGGGATGTTGGTAGGCGGTCGATACCTTAGGGGGAACGCAGCGTTGAGGATGTGTCGACCGAAGGCCTGAGGACCTAGTAGGCTGGGGCTCGGGCTTCGGTCCTTGTTGTTGTCGTAGTGTCCGCCACATCGGGGATGGTAGCTGCGGCGTGCTCCTTCTCCATCGTCGCTGTGGGCGCGTCTCCGAGCGTCGATGATGCTGCGTACGTCGCGGCCATGGCCGAGGCGTTGATGCATTGGGACGGCGGAGGGCTGCCTGCCGCCTAGCGGTGTTTGGTGGATGGACGTGTCCTTTGTGGGACGCACTGAGGGCGTGCGCTGGCTGGTGTCGGGTTTGCGTCGTCGGGACAACAAACTTTCCGCCTGCTATGCCGCCGCACGCTCGAGCAACGTGTGGATTTCTCAGCGGGCGCGGCGATCCTCGGACGTCGCGGCCTCCGGAAGGCCATGCAGCAAGGCGGTTGCTGCGGCGATGTTCTGGCTGGCTCGGGCAAGGTGAGGAAGGGTCCCATCGTCGGTGAGGATCCTTTGATGTACGGTGCGGGCCGTGGTGCGCACACGCCCCCCGTCTTTGCGGCGTTCAATCTCGCGATTGATGTCCGCGTATTCCCGGATGAGTCCTTGCTCGGCCTCATCGATTTCTTACTGACGGGCCCTCAGCTGCTCCATCCTTAAGCGAGATGGGGCTGCCATCTCTTCCCCGGATCCGCCGTCAGGGTTGTTTGTAGGGGTGACCTCTTCCCCGGAGACACTTTCGACGTGACCCTCGGGGGTCTGCGCCATGAAGCATTCTTGGGAAGGGTGGTGGCTCCCCCTACTGGAATCCGAGCTGGAGAACGATCCTGGCTCCTCGTTGAGGAGCTCATAGGGGGTCTCAATATCATGATCAATTGCCCCCACGAACTCGATGTCCGTGGGTGATTGAGCCACACATAGTGCTAGAAGATGGTCAGCGGTCGCCGCAGCATTACGGAGACCAAACGGAAACACTGTCGGAGCGCTCCGTACGGGATCTTTCGGACACAGGGTGACGTGGTGAGGGGCCTCCCTCGATGTCTGGGGTCCAAGGGAGTTGCCCGGTGGACCCTCAAGCCTAAGGCGGCTGAGGTTGATGGAAGGAAGGGATGGGGCAGCTGTGTGAGTCAGCACCATCTCTCCTCCGAGTGTGATGATGAAATCTAGGTCGCCGAAACGCACGTGTGTGCCCGGGGCCCAGCTGATTGCGTGGGTGGCCATCCAAGGCCTAGTTTGGAACGCGCAAACTCCCCTACCTGGCGCGCCAACTGTCGGTGTTTCGTACAAGCACCAGCAAGTAAATTTATAGTAATGCACGTTAGGCTCGGATGGTGCGCTAAAGGACACAAGATTTATACTGGTTCGGGCCGAATGTCCCTACGTCCAGTTTGTCGCTGCTCGTGTTATTAGCACCGTGAACGGTTTGTAGTAGGGGGTACAAACAATCGAGAGAGGGACTGGTCCTAGGTCTCTGATGGAAGGGTTGAAAGGAGGCCAAGAGCTTTGTAGCAACTTGACTGTATGTGCGTGTGTGTATCTTGTGTTGTTCGATCTAAAATCCCTCCCTTTGATGGGAGAAGCGCATCCCCTTTTATAGATGAAGGGGCTAGTTTTACAAGGATAAGGGCTTTACCTAATCTTGTGGCTCACGTCTACCCGGCCTGGTCCTCCATTCTGATGAGTGCGAAGGAAGATAAGTGCCTACAATACGGTCGATGTCTTTGTAGAATGTCAGGTTGATTACAGAATGCTGTCCTGCGCAGGGTATGGGCTGTAGTACAGTGGTTTTGACTTATTAGCCTTTCCTAGCCTTGCTCCACACGCCTTTTGGTTCCTGTGAGTCTTCGTCGGAGGGATGAGGGGTCGGGGTCCGGAGTAACGCTATAGTTAAGGCCTTCTGACTTGGCGGACCTGAGGGGTCGGGAAGCGGGCGCCGCTCCCCTGGGTCCATAGCGTGGTGATGGAATACCCGTCGTTCGTGGAGATAGCAAATGCTTTTCTGGAGCGTAGCGGTTGTCGTATATCTTCGTCGGGTTCCGTGTCCCAGGGCTGAAGGCGGTGCCTACAACTCTACAGGGCGAGGAGCACGCACCTGTACAACCTCTCGGGCCCCGCGGCGCCTGGAAGGGTCTAAAGCACCCGTCCCGTCATCCCCTGGCAGTACTTTTCCTGTCAGGGCGCAGGGTATGGTTCTTGGAGCCATGGTTGACCCGAACGTCTTGTCTTGCCCTGTTCCTATCATCTTGAGGGAACGGGGAGAAGTTGTCAGGTAAGATGAATCCAGTCTTCTGATATGGAGTAGGGTGAGGCTCATTCCTTGCCATTGGGCGAAACGGAGACCAATCCCTATCTCTTGGGCGAGACTGACCCTGCCCCTTCAGGGTCGGGCGAGGCAGAATCTATCCCTCAGACCTCGGGCGAGACCGAGCCCGCCCTAAAGGCGTCGGGCGAGACGGAGACTAGCCCTGAGCCCTCGGGCGAGGCAGAGCCACCTCAAAGGCGTCGGGTGAGTCGGAATCTTTCCCTCGGCCCTCGAGCGAGACCGAGCCCGCCCCAAAGGCGTCGGGTGAGACGGAGACTAACCCTGAGCCCTCGGGCGAGGCAGAGCTATCTCAAAAGGCGTCGGGCGAGGCGGAACCAAACTCCTGTCATTCGAACAAGGGATGAAACGGCGCTCTTATGCGTCCAGAAGTTTTTAACGTTCGGTGGTTATTGGTTCCACCTTTTGGGGTACCCCGGTATTAGGTCCCCGACAAGATCAATCTAACAGTATGCAGTCGGAGCGGATTTGTTGGAATTCTACCAAAAATTTGTAGTGGCGCTTGGTTTTTATTTTGATTTGTGTATGCAGAGAGGGGTTGATGAATCCATGAATTTGTTTGCCTCATTTTGGCCCCAAGTCCAATACTCTGTACTATGAAAACCAAACATTAGGAGAAGGAAAAAAAAGGAGTTTGAGGTTCATAAGTTCTAGGCATCTGCTTTGTCGCATTTACAAGAGTATAGCAGTTTCATTGCTATTCAGATGGGTTTAGGAAAACTGTAGTTTAGTTGATCTCTGCACTCAGTGCACCAAACTGCGAATTACTAAACTGTAAATCTATTTGCATTTCAGGGAATTTCGAGTGGTTTCAATTGATGTTAACAACACGGGAGGGCTATAAGAAATTTATGCAGCCTTATATTTCACTGACAACTCCCAATTTACACAGATTTAGTTTACTGCCATAATTTTTGAGTGCATATTTTAACTTTTACATAATGCTTAATGTATTAAGTTTCCTGCTTGGTCCTCCTATGATTTACAGCGGCATCAAGACTTCCTTTCTCTAGTACAAGAAAAATATGTTTTCTTTATGTCTGATCCCTTCTTTTGTTTTTTTTATATGCACAACTGTGCATGCTTTATTACTACAATAATTTCAATTGTTGCCCTCTTGAGGTTTGCGGCTGCAGGATGTGACTCCATAGCTTCAGTTTTGGGATGTATAGTCTGCACTGTTCTTTTTTTTTTTTGAAATTTCAATGGGGGAGATTCCCCACCTGATTTTTTTTTTTTTTTTTTTTTTTTTTGGCAAATCATTGCAATTTGGCTTTGGCAGCTTACATATGTAGGAGGATTTGATGGTTCGGAATTTACAACAAGGATTACAAAGATCTTTGTAAAGCTTCCTGAAACAAACTACACCATGCATCAGCGATCGGTTTCTGTCTTCTTGGCAGCCTTGCTTTCCACTGCTTGGCTTCAGATGAGCAGTTAATCAATAGCTGTCTTAGGGAGGATAATTTATTACGGAAGACGGCACCATTTCTTGGCTTCTAGAGCTGCCAGCAGCATAAAGCCACGAACATGTTATGCTGCTGCTGCGGAACTGCACCGACTTTGATTACAACAACAACAAAGTCTTTAAGTCCCAAACAAATTAGGATAGGCTAGAGTTAAAACCCAGCCGAAGCAATTAAGCTTCAGACACGTGAATAATTGTTTTCTAAGCACTTCTAACTAAGCCTAAGTCTTTGGGTATATTCCATCGTTTCAAGTCTCATTTTATTGCCTGTACCCAAATCAACTTTGGTCTTCCTCTGTTTCTCTTCACGTTACTATCCTGGCTTTGGATTCCACTACGCATCGGTGTCTCTGGAGGTCTCCGTTGGACATGTCCAAACCATCTCAACCGGTGTTGGATAATCTTTTCTTCAACTGGTGCTACCCCTAATCTATCACGTATATCATCGTTCCGAACTCGATCCCTTCTTGTATGACCGCAAATCCAACGCAACATACGCATTTCCGCGACACTTATCTTTTGAACATGTCGTCTTTTCGTATGTCAACATTCTGCACCATGCAACATAGCAGGTCTAATCGCCGTCCTATAAAACTTGCCTTTTAGCTTCTGTGGTACCCTTTGTCACATAAGACACCAGATGCTTGGCGCCACTTCATCCACCCTGCTTTGATTTTATGGCTAACATTTTCATCAATATCCCCGTCTCTCTGTAGCATTGATCCTAAATATCAAAATGTATCTTTCCTAGCACTACTTGACCTTCCAAACTAATATCTTTCTCCTCCCGAGTAGTAGTGCCGAAGTCACTCATATACTCAGTTTTAGTTATACTGAGTCTAAAATCTTTGGACTCCAAAGTCTTCCGCCATAACTCCAGTTTCTGATTCACTCATGTTCGGCTTTCATCAACTAGAACTACATCATCCGCGAAAAGCATACACCAAGGGATGTCCCTTGTGACCTCATCTATCACTATGGCAAATAGATAAGGGCTTAAAGCTGACCTTTGATGTAGTCATATCCTAATCGGGAAGTCATCCATGTCTCTATCACTTGTTCGAACACTAGTCACAACATTGTTGTACATGTCCTTAATGAGTCCGACGTACTTCGTTGAGACTTTATGTTTGTCCAAAGCTCATCACATAATATTCCTTGGTATTTTATCATAAGCCTTTTCCAAGTCAATAAAAACCATATGTATGTCCTTCTTCTTTTTCCTATACCGTTCCATAACTTGTCTTATTAAAAAAATAGCTTTCGTGGTTGACCTTCCGGACATAAAATCAAATTGGTTCATAGAGACCCGCGTTATTTCTCTAAAGGCATTTTGAAGGACTGGTACACCTAGAGATGCCCAGAATTCAGCAGCCTTTGCA
Source organism: Miscanthus floridulus (assembly GCF_019320115.1). Classification (NCBI taxonomy): domain Eukaryota; kingdom Viridiplantae; phylum Streptophyta; class Magnoliopsida; order Poales; family Poaceae; genus Miscanthus; species Miscanthus floridulus. Next base: position 14,392,673 of record NC_089598.1, read on the forward strand.
CATTGGAAGAGGAGGTGTACCGTCGTCTCTTGCGGTGATCCACAGATTGAGCATAACGGGCTGTCAACGGCGTGCTTTTTAAACAGATTCGCACGGCACTGAATTCTACCCTTGATGACAAAGCCACATGAACAATTGTACCCTTGGTGGCGAAGCGTTGTTCCAGATGAACTCTGAAGCCCGGTCGGAGAGCCGTCCTCTAGCCTTCAGCAGCTTATAAATTGCCGAAGTATCGAGCTTGCCATGACCACAGCTGAAAGGTGACTGCCTTGTGTTTTCGCTATCTACATCGAGCGTTGTTTGTTGTATGATCAGCTGGACTTGTCCAAGTTCAACCGCGGCTTGCGTTGTGAGCCTGTTTACAAAAGCATTCTGAAGATTGGAGTTCACTGCATAGCTGACTGAGACGTCCTTTTGAGTGCAGTGTGAGTATAGAGCCGGGAAACGATTGGCGAATGCATCGTCCCCAAACCAGACGTCATTCCAGAAGGAAGTGGACTTTCATTTTCCAAAGTTACAGTTGTGATGGCCTGATATAGAGGTAAGAGGGATCTTAGCACCTCCCAGTGGTGACCACGCAATTCCCCTTTTAGGCATGCCAAGTTTGTTCTCTGCCGAATCCAGATTGCCCAAGCTGATGAGTTTGCACAGTGTTCTATGAATTAGTTTGATAAGGAGGCAGATGTTGTGAGTTCCAAGATCTTTAATTCCCAATCCTCCGAGGTCCTTTGTTGTGCAAACATTTTCCCATGCAACTAGGCACTTGGAGGAAGTGGTGTTCTGTTCGCCGGCCCACAGGAAGCCTTCTAAGCTTATCGATCTGATGCAGCACCCCGGGGGGGGCCTGCATGGATGACATAACGTAGACAAGCTTGCTGTCCAAAACCGAGTTGATAAGAACAACCCTGCCCATTGTATTCAATAGACTGGCCTGCCAAGATGAAAGCGATCTCTGAATTCTGTCAATATAAGTTTGGAAGACTGAATTTGGAAGTTTGTTGACTGACAGAGGCAAGCCCAGATAATTCTGCGGGAATGATTCTCTCTTACAACCCAAAGAAGCAATGCATTGATTGATCATGACTTCATCCATATGAATTGGTACTGCCGAACTCTTATTGTAGTTGATCGTAAGGCCAGTTGCAGCAGCGAAAAGATCTAATATTGTCTTGAGCTTCTGAACCGCTCCCAGGTCTCCCCTCAGCACTAGAAGCGTATCGTCGGCGTACTGGAACATTACACAGCCAGCCGTTTGATCCATGGGATGTCTGATGTCCGGTGCATAAGCTCTGATAATTGTCTGTAGAGTATCTGCCACAATCAGTAAGAAATACGGAGACAAAGGATCCCCCTGCCGCAGCCTCCTCCTGCATGTTATCTAAGCTTTAATGTTATCCAAGGTCCCGGACACCCGTTAACAAGCACAGGAGACTTTGAGGACGAAAGTAAAGAGTGGATCCACTGCCTCCAAACATCTGAAAAACCCCTAGCTTGCAAAATACAGTCAAGGCCAACCCAGCTGACAGTATCAAAAGCCTTTGCGAAATCCAATTTGATGACCAAGGCAAGAAGTTTCCTCTTTTGACAGGCCTGAACAACCTCAGCAGCATAGACGAAGGTGTCCGCAATTGATCTCCCCTTCAGGAACCCCGTCTGGTTTAGATCAATCAACTCACCAATTTCCATTTGCAGCCTTCTTGTCAGAGTTTTGGCCAAAATCTTGATGGAGCAGTTCTGCAAGCAAATTGGCCTAAAGGCGTCGACCTTGGTTGCCCCCGGAGTCTTTGGGATGAGGACCATATAAGAGCGATTTATCCTCTCCAACTGAGCATCCCCTCTGTGAAAACTGTGCATAAACGCCATTAATTCCGGTTTTACAGTGTGCCAAGCAGCTCTGTAAAAAGATGGTCCAAAACCATCAGGGCCTGGCGCACTCTGCCTGTCCATAGAGAGCATCGCCTGTTTCGTTTCCAGCTCAGAAAATGGACGGTTCAGAGCTTGTGATGGCTGCTGGCTTCCACTGAACAGAGATTGGACGTCGTAGCCCCAAACCGAAGATCCTGGCGAGCCAATGATAGAAGTGAAGAAGGCTGTCAGAGCCTGAACCTTGCCTTCATGGCTTGTGATTGGAGTGTCCTGAACATCGATGACTCTTATGGCATTGCTTCTGAAACGGACAGTGGCATGGGCATGGTGGAAGGCCGTGTTTGCATCCGCCTCCTGAATTGCTCTGACCTTGCTTATTTGCCGCCAATAGATAGCCCGCTCCTTGATCTCTCTTGCCAGACGATCCTGACAGAGACGCCTGACCTGCAACTCATGAACTGACAGGCTTCTTGTATCTTCAAAAGTATCAAACAGTAGGATTATGAATTTGCAGTTTTGTATGAGTTATTTGGGCGCCCTTATACGCCGAGACCAGACCTTGGCCGCCGCACGGGTGATTTTTTTTAATTTTAATCCTTTTTTTAATATAATTTTAAATCTAACGTCGTCGGTTTTTTAAAAAAAAACTAACACTTTTGGCCGCGCCTATTGCCCTGGCACGACCAAATGCCTGTGCCGCGCCATACATGGTGGCGGCAGAGGCCGACTCGGCGTGGGCCGGCCTGAGGAACCGATGACATGGCAGGTCTTGCCACAGCACCGACCTTGACGCGGCAGTGCCGCGCTCTGATCCGTGGCGCAGCAAGACCAAATATATACCGCGTGCGAGCCCGCTCGGCCGCACGCACCCCTGCCCTGCCCACCCGCCCGAACGCCGCCGCCGCCAGCGCCCTGCCTACGGCCGCACGCGCCCGCGCCCGCACGGCCCTGCCTCGGCCGCTCGCCCACGCCGCGTCCGGCCACTCCCGCCGCGCAGCGCCCTAGCCGGCCACGTCACGAACGCCGGCGCGTCAAGGCCGTCCGCTCCTAAGATACCTCCCTCTCAATTTCATATTTTTTTTATTATTATCTAGTATGGTTAGTATTTTTTGTATCCCTACGGTACCACCACGTGCCCTCGCAATTCTCGAGCGGCCGGCGCAGAAGCAAAAGAGTTGATGATGGTCTGCTAGTGCTAGCATTTCTAGGAGCATGTAGGGGCATCGAGGCTATTTTCATTGAGTATTAGTGTCTTTTGTTATGTGACGGAGGAAGTATCCCTTCCATCCTAAATAAATGCACATCTCGCTTTCTGAAGTTAATTTTTTTAAAAATTTTGACCAAATTTATATAATAGCGTATTAATATTTATGATACATAATAGGTACTATTACATTAAGCATGGAGTATACTTTCGTAATAAGCTTATTAGGAGATACAAATATTGATATCGTTTTTTTAGTTTTGATCAAACTTAAACATATTTGACTACTCGAAAAGCAAGATGTGTATTTATTTTGAGACGGATAGATTACTTGTAATTTTAGAACCAAAGTTTTATATGGATTGATTATGTATTTATTATCTAGTATAGTTAGGATTTTAGGTTTAGGGATTTAGGCTAGTTAGGTTAGTGAATTTGTTTGTGATTTGTTTATGAACTTACTAATGTTAACTTGAATTTTGTTAATTTGCATACTATAACGCTTTGTTTATCAATTTGTAACAGGATGGCCCCTCCCACGTAGCACCCGTTGTACCCTATTCTTGAGGTGGAGTACGACGACCAGCACCGAACACACATCTTAAGTGACAACGACGCAGAGGTGTCCTTGCCTCCTTTGAGACCCCGCACTCACATCAGGACGCATCAGTGGGACAAGCGTTATACGCCGTACATACGGCGTGCCGGCTTCCTCGAGCTTGTCCGTGTTGTCAACCACGGTCTTCCACCCCTTGACACAGCACTACTTACTGCAGCTGTAGACAGGTGCGAGTGTATTATTTGTACGTAAACTTTCTTGTAACAAATTGGAGGCAACTAACATTCGTTCTATTCTTATAACAGGTGGAGGCCTGAGACCCACACGTTCCACCTACCTTGTGGCGAGATGACCTTGACGTTGCAGGACGTGAAGGCTATTTTAGGCCTTCGGTTGGGAGGACTTCCAGTGACAGGGATAGTTGACAACGATCACTGGAGGGAGCTGGTGGCTCAGTTTATTGGCTTTCTTCCACCGGACGGCGATACTTCCAAGAAAAATAAGTGAGTAATTCAAGCCTATTTAATACTTGCATTGCTTTACAGCTGGCATCGGATCTCATTTTCTTTGATCAATTACAGGAAAAGTTCTGGTGTTTCGTCATCCTAGATCACAGAGCGCTTTGAGTACTTGGACCCACAAGCTGAGGAGGCATAGATCGACAGGTTCGCTCGAGTGTGACTCTAGCACTTTCTTGGTGCTTTTCTCTTCCCAGACGCCACGGGCAACACCATCAGCTGGATATTCCTTAACATACTTCACCAGCCGTGGGAGAACATAGCGGGGTACAGCTGGGGGAGCGCAGTCCTAGCATGGACGTATCGACAGCTATGCGTTGCCTATCGTCGCACCTCAAGACATACGAACCTTGGGGATTGCTCCTACCTACTCCAGGTTTGGTGTTGGGAACGATTGCCCGTTGGGAGGCCCTTTAATAATGGTTTACCAGTAAGTACTTTGGTTCATTATATTCTTGTAGGCAGTTAGATATGATAAGATTATTTGTTGCTAATTCATTATCGTGTTCAATGCAGCGATGGAACGGACATGATACACTCCCTACAACTCTATATATCTGGACGGAAGCACAGTTAGTTAGAGAGAATGTGTGGTGCAAGTACAGGGAGTATACGGACGGTCTCGACGTCCTAACACAGCACCAGGTTACGCTCTCTATACTATCGTAGCAGTGTCTTCTTCGATGTACACTATATCACAACCTAACACAATTACGAAATTTCAAGTGTTTTGGTGTCCTTGGGATTCTCCGAAGCTCCAGGACTATCTGAGTCCTATCACTAGGGACGAGTCACACGAGTATCGCTGCGACGTCTCTCTTATTTTCTTTCATATGGTCGAGATTCACTTGTCCATCCGGGTCTGTAGACAGTTTGGAAGAATGATAGGCTGCCCACTACCGCTTTACTCCACCAATCAAGCATTGTACGGGTACGTTATCGATTAATAACAATGCTACAATTCAGAGGTGTGCTTAGTACAACTAACATCGTTTTGTTGCAGGTTTGACCGTAGGAAGAGGTACAAGACCAAGATTGACGCGTAACACACAACTCGTATATCCATTTGTGGCAGACCAGGGTACCACATGCGGTCCTTGCGGGTCCTCCACACGACCAGCACACCTTCGACGAGTACCTGCGGTGACTTCACAGGTCTACGATGACACATATCAAGCCCCCGTACACTGACGTGGCGATTGACGAGGACTTAGAGGAAGATGTCATCGAAGATGTGTACGACGTTACCATTAGAGAGAACACACAGCTACAGAGAGCCCCGCTTCAAAGATACATGGTAAGATACTTGAATGGTACAATTTGTTATCCTTTTGGTATTAAGTATGTGTACTAAAACTATCCAACCGCGTTTCTGTACCCAGGCGACATAATTGTCAAGGCTATCCAACGAAGCAGCATTCCGGCTTCACGAGTCTAGAGGGCAGGGGCTAGGCGTTCTCGCGACTTTTGTGGAGGTAAACATAAACTTGTCCGTTTCGAAAATATTTTTTTAGTGGATATGCGTTTGGGTAATGAACTAACTTTAACGTCTATTTATGCAGAAGGTGAAGAAGAGCTGCAGAAAGTTAGCTCAGAAGTTGAGCTGCATGGACACTCCTTATGAGAAACCGTCACTCCCCGCACGATTGGGTGGCACGTCTTCAGCCTCTTTGAGGACACCAGCCGGCTCTTCTCAGCCGATGACGCAGGGTGCCACTTTTGCGGTGCGTACACCACCACATCATAGCGCTGGAAAGGACCCTGCAACCGAGGACAAGGAGGAGGACGATGACGACGACGACGAACCCCCGGGCTTCCGCGGACAGCACGGCCAGTGGGACGAATGGCCGCAGGACGAGATCGGCATGTCTCAGCTAGGTGGTGTCCCGTTTGGCACCCAAGGAGCCTCACAGGTACTAACAAAGATAGTTTGTTTCAATACGTAGGCTCCATGAAATAACGATCATAAAGAATTATAAGTAATCGTGCGTATCATATATCTGCAGGGTACGAGCCGTACGTACCGTCGACGTGACCATACCGACGTTGGCTACACTCCCAATGTGTTGCCAACTAATCCGAAGAGATAGAGACGTCTGAGGGATCCTTACACTCCTGGATCTTAGTTTGTTAGGTCAAACGAATATTGTCATCCAAAAGTTGCGGGGTAATTTGGTTATGTTATGTCAAACTTATGTCAAAACAATGAATATGTTATTTGGCAGCTTGTCAACTTGCTTCTTATTTGTTTCTTTGAGTCGCGACAGCACTACCGGCGAGATTAAGTACCCTGTGTTCGGGAACCGACAGTCCCGACGTATCTGGATGCCGGTGGCAATTTTTCGTAATTGATTAGTTAAAATGGTGCACAACCGTATTATGAAAAACGAAAAACTAATCATTGGCTTATCAAATTCTCTATTTGGCCGTGAAAAAAGCTCAACAAAATACGGGCGCGACGCGTTTCGATTCAACCATCCAGGTAGCCCGGGCCGGCGGCAAGCGCAGCGGCCAAGTGGTGTGTCTGCTCGTGCGGTATATTTGGTCCAGCCGCGCCACGCAACAGGGCGCGGCACTGCCGCGCCAGGCTCGGTGGCGCGGCAGGACCTGCCACGTCATCGGTCCCCCAAGCCGGCCCACGCCACGTCAGCCCTCTGCCGCGCCACCATACATGGCGCGGCACAGGCATTTGGCCGCGCCATAAAAATAGGCGCGGCCAAAAGTGTTAGTTTAAAAAAAGCCGACAGTGTTAGATTTAAAATTATATTAAAAAGGGTTAAAATTAAAAAAAAATCGCACGGGTCGACTTGAGGCACGCGGCGAGGCGTCCTGCAGCATCCGGGATTTCATTTGCAGAGCACCATGCTGGGAGGACGAAGGGAAGGAAGGAGGAGTTGTGGAGCCACGAATTTTCAAAACGGAATACATTGGATTTTGGGATCGAGGTCGACATGGATAGGAGGATTGGAATGTGATCTGAAGTTGGTTTCGGCAACGGAGTGAGACAGGTATTTGGGAAAGTGACGGTATGGTCAGTGTTGACAAAAGCTCTGTCCAAAGTGGCTAGAATAGGTTCGGGCTGGCCATTAGACCAGGTGAAGGATCTGCCAAGGAGAGGGATCTCCATAACAGCAAGCTGCTTGTTGGCATCGTTGAAGGCGTTAACAAGAGGTTGGTTGTCAATGCTATTGCTTTTTTCAATCGGCGATCTTACTAGATTAAAATCCCCAATGATGAGCCAGTGACCAGTGATGGTTGGCAAAATGTTTTGGAGCTCAGAGAGGAACGACCTGGATAGGCGATGGTCAGAGGGGGCATAGACATTTGTTATGGCTATGGTATAATCAGAGATAGTGGACTGTAGGAAGGTGGTTATGCAGTATTGATTTTGGGGAGTGGAGATCAGATTCCAGAGGGATGCGTTCCAGGCCGTTAGAATACCCCCTCTGGTTCTAGCAGCAGCATTGTAAACGAAATTGCTGGCCAAGGTTGAAGGCAGGAAAGTTTTCGCCTTGAACTGGTTTACCTCTAAAAGTTTCGTTTCCTGGAAGCAGGCCACCGATGGGGCAGCTGCCTGAATCGAGTCGCAAACAATCCTGCATTTGTCCGAGTCGCCTAAACCGCGAGTGTTCCAAGACAGAACAAGAAGGGAGCGAGTAAATTTAGTCTGCACTGTAAGCATCTCATAATTTTTTTGTATGTAGTTAATTGATGGTAAACATCTCATAGATGCACGACTGTGTTTTTTCTGGCTTCCTTTGCTTGGCAATTCTTTCCTTATTTTCATGCCATCACATACTCTTTTCTCGGTTGTAGGATTTTTTTAGCCACTTTCTAAATGTTCCTTCACGGATTGAAAGAGCTATTCTAATTTCTAAATATCTTCATTCTGCATGTCAATACCGTCATTGCCATGAGCAACTCCTATACCTGTTCTCTACACCTGTCAGTTCAGATGCACATTGTAGGAAAACAAATAAAGATTTTACTACCTGTCATTCATAAGAACTTTGGCCGTGTGTGTGTGTGTCTATATATATATATATATATATATATATATATATATATATATATATATATATATATATATATATATATATATATATATATATATATATATATATATATACTCTATTTCCTGATTACTGATCATGTGCACACCTAATATCGTTAGTTGTACAATGCTGGTGAATTATTTCATTTTTCATGTTACCTACTGTGGTTTTTTAGATTGTGCAATGACGAGCTTTTGCTTTTTTTCACTAAGACAATATAATTCTGCAATAATGATTCATTATTTCATTCTTCCACGGTCCTTGCGCTTTCCATTAGTTTTTGTGATGGCAATGTTATTATATCGTAGAAGGGCGGGCCTGGCGTAAGCGGTAGAGTCTTACCGCCTGTGACCGGAAGGTCCCGGGTTCGAGTCGTGGTCTCCTCGCATTGCACAGGAGAGGGTAAGGCTTACCACTAACACCTTTTCCTAGACCTGGCACAGAGCGGGAGCTCTCTGCACTGGGTACGCCGGCCCCGTTCGCTGGTCTGAACTTTGGCTGAAACTGGCTGAAAAACACTGTTCCGGCTGAATTATTGTGAGAGAAAAACACTGTTCCGGTTGAAAAAATAAGCCGAACAAGCCAAATTTAAGACAAGCGAACGGGGTATATCTTAGCAATTCTCTTCCGCATATGTTCTTTTGTTTTTATTAGTTCCTGCATCTCTTTGTGATGGACTTCAGATTGATTTCTTTTTTGTTTCCCTATACAGCTTCAGTTTGAGTTGCTGGATTCTTTAGAGTGCCCAAGATTGCAGAATCATAGATGAGCATGCTATGGTGGATTGTACCTCCAAAGGATGCAACTGAGACCTGGCATCCATATCTATACAAGCTTAGTGTTTTTTCATCTTATATGCCCAGCCTGCAAACAAAAAAGTTCTATTTTTTCCCTAGCTGAAGTAGTTTGACTTTATAGGCAATAGCTTTGACAGATTGCCACGTGCTCCTATGAATATTTTCCCTACTTCTATACTTGCTGCTCAACCTCAAACTATGAACAGTCTTCTTCTGTACATGATTTCAATAGAAGAATGCAGTTTCCAGAAGAAAAAAAAAACACTGCACAATTGTTTTTTGAAGATTTTACTACCTGCACATTCATAGGTCCTTTGGCCTATGTAGAGATGAAAACGGATCGGATACGGACGGATATCACCGATATTACATTTGTTTTCATATTTCTGTCCGGATTCGGATTCGAATACGGATAGTGTCAACTATGTCGGATATGATACGATTGGATATCGACATCATAAATATGCGATTTGAATATTCGGATACGGATACGGTATCGGATGTTGGATATCCGGACTCGGATACGGACAAATCTCAACCCCTCTAAACGGATTCGGTTTCGAATACGGTCGGAAAATATCCGTACCGTTTTCATCCCTAGGCCTACGTATCGTTCCTTGCCTCAATAGTTTTTTCCCCAAATTATATATATGTGATCCGCTTTACCATATTTCCTGATTTCTGCCATATTGGTTAACTTTAACATTATTATTACGCTTGACAAAAACTCCTACTGTCCACTTGCTGCTTAGCTCTATGGTTCATGCATTTCATGTCCTGCTTCGAAATATCATAGCTGATATAAACATACAAGAGATGTGCACACATTCATCTGCCCCGTTTGCTACGCAGTGCTTATTCTTCACTGTGTCCTTTGCATTGTTTCTACCTTCTCATGCTACATATATATGCTTGCTAGCCCGCGCAGGTGTGCGGGGGTTCCCGCTAGTTAGAAGTGATTCGTAGAGATTGTTGGATGTACACCATGTGAACGAGTACAAGATGGGCCTATCGCCTTTTCGGCTGGTATTAAAGTCGGTTGATAAATCGGCTAAATCTGTTTTGTTGTGAGAGAAAAATACTGTAGATTCTAGTTGATAAGACAGCTGATAAGTTCAAGCGAACAGGCCGTCAAGATGGGGGGGGGGGTGTTCTTAGTTTGGCATGGTGTTGAAGCTGAGCAAATGCGTGTAAGAGTCTGTTCTTTGTAAGAATCCTGAACCGCAAAAACATGACTTCTTTGTTTCTTGTTATAAATTTAGTTTAATTATAACAAAACTGCCACTATAGCTGTTTTTGTCAAACGCTCTCCAACGTGGTTTCAGCTCTACGAGAAACAAGAGAAATCAGAACTAAAACCCTTTTAGGAGGAGCCGGAACCTGCCAGACTTTGACAAGACGATGGTTGGATTCCTTCGACTTCGGCCTTGTTTAGATGCCAAAAAATTTGGCAAAATGCTACTGTAACCGTTTTTGTTGTTATTTGGTAATTAGTGTCTAATCATAGTTTAATTAGGCTTAAAAGATTCGTCTCGTGGATTTCGTCTAAACTGTGTAATAAGTTTTATTTTTTATTTATATTTAATGCTTCATGCATGTGTCTAAAGATTTGATGTGACGAAGAATCTTGAAAAATTTGGCAAAATTTTGGGAACTAAACTAGCCCTTCGTTCCCAACTTCCCATCTCTTATTCTGTCGTACAAGTCCAGTGATTGAGTGGCAGCTGGTGACCCTTTGCTATGATTCTATGACTGTTGTCATCTTTTGCAAACGTCCGACGACACGCATGGGTGTGAGATCCATTTGTGGCAACCGGCAAGATTCGGAGGAGTGCAATCTTTTGTGGGATTAAATTGTAAGATCTTTTTTAGGAAAACAGAGAATATATGAAAAAATTTAGGAGTTAGGAATGTTTTTTTTTTTCGAGAGTGTCTCTGTGACACGTATTTTATTAAGTAGAAGCAGAGTTTAACTGGTTACAACATCCTAAGTAATCCATAGATTACCGTGATGAAAGCCAACACAACCCAAATAAACCTAACTTAAATTACATTACATGAAAGTTTTGCAATCAATTGGACAGGTGTCGGGGACCTAATACCGGGGTACCTCAGAAAGTGAAACCAATAACCACCGAACGTTAAAAACTTCTGGACGGATAAGGACGCCATAACGTCCCTTGCTCGAATGACAGGAGTTTGGTTCCGCCTTGCCCGACGCCTTTGAGATAGCTCTGCCTCGCCCGAGGGCTCAGGGCTAGTTTCCGTCTCGTCCGACGCCTTTGAGATAGCTCTGCCTCACCCGAAGGCTCAGGACTAGTCTCCGTCTCGCCCGACGCCTTTGAGATAGCTCTGCCACACCTGAGGGCTCAGGGCTAGTCTCCGTCTCGCCCAACGCCTTTGGGGCAGGCTCGGTCTTGCCCGAGGGCTGAGGGATAGACTCTGCCTCGCCCGACCCCAGAGGGGCGGGCTCGATCTCGCCCAAGAGATAAGGACTAGTCTCTGCTTCACCCGACGGCCAGGAACAAGCCTCGCCCTGCTCGATATCTAAAGACTGGTTTCATCTTACCTGACAACTTCTCCCCATTCCCTCATGATGATGGGTACAGGGCAAGACAAGACGTTCGGGTCAACCATGACTCCAAGGACCATACCCTGCACCCTGGCAGGAAAAGTACTGCCAGGGAACGACGGGACAGGTGCTTTAGACCCTTCCGGGCACCGCAGAGCCCGAAAGGTATTACAGGTGTATGCTCCTCGCCCTGTAGAGTTGTAGGCGCCGCCTTTAGCTCTGGGACACGGAACCCAACGAAGATACACGACAACCACTACATTCCATAAAAGGATTTGCTACCTCCACGAACGACGGATATTCCGTCACCACGCTATGGGCCCAAGGGAGCGGCGCCCGCTTCCCGACCCCTCAGGTCCACCAAGTCAGAAGACCCTGGCCACGGAGCTACTCTGGACCCCGACCTCGCGTCCCTCCGACAAAGACTCATAGGAACCGGAAGGCATACGAAGCAAGGCTGGGGGAGGCTCATAAGTCAAAACCACTGTACTGCAGCCCATGCCCTGCGCAGGGCAGCATTCTGTAACCAACCTGACATTCTACAGAGGCATCAATAGTATTGTAGGCGCTTATCCTCCTTCGCACTCATGAAAATGAAGAACCAGGCTAGGTAGACGTGAGCCACAAGACTAAGTAGAGTACGCATCCTAAAGCCCTCACCCTTGTAAAGCCAGCCCCTTTCATCTATAAAAGGGGATGCGCTTCCTCCATCGAGAGAGGGACTTTTGACCGAACAACACAAGACACACACACACAGTCAAGCTGCTACCAAGCTTTTGACCTCCTTTCAACCCTTCCATCAGAGACTTGGGACCAGTCCCTCTCTCGATCATTTGTACCCCCTACTATGAACCGTTCACGGTGCTAATAACACGAGCAGCAACAAACTGGACGTAGGGACATTCGGCCTGAACCAGTATAAATCTTGTGTCCTTTAGCGCACCATCCGAGCCTAACGCGCATTACTATAAATTTATTTGCCGGTGCTTGTACGAAACACCGATAGTTGGCGCGCCAGGTAGGGGGGCTTGCGCGTTCCAAATCAGGCGTCGGATGGCCACCCACGTAACCAACTGGGCCCCGGGCGCACATGTGCGTTTCGACGACCTAGATTTCAACGTCACTTTAGGGGGAGAACTGGCGCTGACCCACACGGCCGCCTAGTTTCTCCCTTCCATCAACCTCAGCCGTCTCAGGCTTGAGGGCCCACCGGGCAACTCCCTTGGACCCTAGTTATCCAGGGAGGCCTCGCGCAATGTCGCCCTATTTCCAGAAGGCCCCGTATGGAGCGCCCCGATAGCATTTCCGTTCGATCTCCGCAACGCTGCGGTGACCGCTGGCCACCTTCTGGCACTACGTGTGGTTCAGTCACCCATGGACACCGAGTTCATGGGGGCGATTGAGCATGATACGGAGACTCTCTATGGGCTCCTCAATGAGGAGCCAGGATCGCTCTCCAGCTCAAACTCTAGTAGGGGGAGCCACCATCCTTCTCGGGAATGCTTCATGGCGCAGACCCCCGAGGGGCACGTCGAAAGTGTCACCAAGGAAGAGGTTACCCCGACAAACAACCCTGACGGTAGATCTGGGGAAGAGACGATAGCCCCATCTCGCCTAAGGATGGAGCAGCTGAGGGCCCGTCAGCAAGAAATCAATGAGGTTGGGCAAGGGCTCGTCCGGGAGTACGCGGACATCAATCGCGAGATTGAACGTCGCAAAGACGGGGGGGGGCACGTGCGCCACGGCCCGCGCCGTACACCAAAGGATCCTCACCGATGATGGGACCCTTCCTCACTTTGCCTGAGCAAGCCAGAACATCGCCGCAGCAATCGCCTTGCTGCATGGCCTTTCGGAGGCCCCGACGTCTGACGATCGCCGCGCCCGCCGAGAAATTCGCACGTTGCTCGAGCATGCGGCGGCGCAGCAGGCGGAAAGTTCGTTGTCTCAACGACGCGGACCCAACACTAGCCAGCGCATGCCCTTAGTGCGTCCCACGAAGGAGGCATCCATTCACCAAACACCGCCAGGCGATAGGCAGCCCTCCGCCGTCCTAGTGCATCAACGCCTCGGCCATAGCCGTGACGTACGCAGCATCATCGACGCTCAGAAACACGCCCACGGCGACGATGGAGAAGCAGCACTCTACGGCTACCATCCCCGACGTGGTGGACGCTTCGACAGTAACGAGGACCGAAGCCCGAGCCCTGGCCCGCCAGGTCCTTAGGCCTTCGGTCGACACATCCTCAACGCTGCATTCCCCCTAAGGTATCGAGCACCTACCAACATCTCTAAATATTCTGGCGAAACAAATCCCAGGCTTTGGCTCGAAGACTATTGGCTTGCATGTCAGACCGGTGGTGCGAGTGATGATGATTTCATTATTCACAATCTCCCGCTGTTCTTGGCCGATTTGGTGCGAGCATGGCTGGAGCACCTGCCGTCCAATGCCATTCAGAGTTGGGCGGATCTGACGGAGATCTTCGTGGGCAACTTCCAGGGCACATACAAACACCCTGGAAACCCATGGGACCTCAAGAACTGCCACCAGAAGGCTGATGAAACCCTCTACGGGTACATCCAGTGCTTCTCTCAGCAGTGCAACGAGCTCCCTAACGGCGCCGACGTCGACGTGATAGGAGCCTTCCTATCCGGGACAACCTGTGAGTCCCTGGTCCACAAGCTAGGATGTAGGGGGTCCGTGGACTACCAAGGAACTCCTGGACATCGCCAACAGTCACGCCTCTGGAGAGGAGGCGGTCGGAGCCATCTTCGACCGCTCTAATGCAAAGACGAGGCGGGATGAGGACGCCGGCGAAGGTGCCTCCAACCGTCCCGCCAAAAGGAAAAACAAGAAGCAACGGCGCGACAACTCGCTCGTGGCCACTGCCGACCACAAAGGTGGCTGAAAGCCCGCGGAGGGCACTCCGAACCACTTCGAGAAAATGCACGAGGGGCCATGCCCAAACCACGCCTTCCGGCCAAGCATCTATACAAGGATTGCGGCCTCATGCGCAAATACTTGTCCAGGGGCCTTAACAAAGGGGAGCAGGGGAAGGAGCCCGTTCCCATCATAGATGACGCAGAGGAGAAGGACGACGCCTTCCCAACGCCGACCGGTGCCCTCATGATCTTCGAAGGATCAATGGCCTATAACTCCAAGAGCCACCAGAAGGTCGCGCACCGCAAGGTCTATACAGCCAGACTGGCCACGCCTGCCTTCCTCCGGTGGTCGGAATCCACCATAACCTTCGACCGGACCGACCATCCGGATACCGTCCCACACCCAGGAAGGTACCCGCTTATCGTCGATCCGATCATCGGTCCAAAGCGGCTCACGAAAGTACTAATGGACGGAGGCAGCGGCCTCAACATCATGTACACCAAGACGCTCGACGAGATGGGCGTCGACCGAATGAACCTCCGTCCTATCCGAGCACCTTTCCATGGCGTCGTGCCTGGTAGGTAAGTCGTGCCACTAGGGCAGATTGATCTGCCTGTCACTTTCGAGGATCGGTCCAATTACCGGACTGAGACCCTCACCTTTGACGTAGTGGGGCTCCCGGGGACTTTCCACACCATCCTAGGACGATAATGCTATGTGAAGTTCATGGCCATCCCCAATTATATGTACCTTAAGCTGAAGATACCGGGCCCCCATGGGGTCATCACCATTGGCACCTCCTTCCAGCGCGCTTACGAGTGCGAAGTCGAATGCTGTGGACACGCATCCGCGGTCATCGCCTCCAAAGAGCTCGCCACCCTCAGGGAGGAGGTCATTGAAGAGGCACCCAACGCGAAGAGGTCATCTAGGTCATTCAAATCGATGGAAGGACCCAAGGAGGTCCTCTTGGACCCCAGCAACTCCGAGGGCAAAAAAGTCCGTATCGGGACCGCGCTCTCCTCCAAATAGGAAAGCGCGCTCGTCGACTTCCTCCGCGATAATAAAGACATCTTTGCGTGGAAGCCCTCGGATATGCCGGGCATCCTGAGGGAGGTCGCCGAGCATACTCTCTAGATCCTCCCGGGCTCCAAGCCAGTAAAGCAACGCCTACGCCGTTTCGATGAGGAAAAACGCCAAGCCATCGGTGAAGAAATAGTAAAGTTGTTAGCTGCTGGGTTCATCAGAGAAGTACACCACCCAGAGTGGTTGGCAAATCCTATTCTTGTGCGAAAAAAGAGCGGGAAATGGAGAATGTGTGTCGATTACACATGCCTCAACAAGGCTTGTCCAAAGGATCCGTTTCCTTTGCCACGAATAGACCAAATAGTCGATTCCACCTCGGGGTGCGAAACCCTCTGTTTCATTGACGCATACTCTGGTTACCCCCAAATCGCGATGAAAGAGTCCGACCAGCTCACGACATCTTTTATCACTCCCTTCGGATCGTTTTGCTACATTTCAATATCATTCGGTCTAAAGAATGATGGGGCAACTTACCAGTGTTGTATGCTCAATTGCTTTAGAGACCTCATCGGGCGAACCGTTGAGGCCTATGTCGATGACATTGTAGTCAAGTCCAAGCGAGCTGACCTCCTGGTCACCGACCTTGAACAAACCTTTGCGAAACTCCAGGCAAACGGCATCAAACTCAATCCCGAAAAATGTGTTTTCGAGGTCCCGAGGGGCATGCTGCTCGGCTTCATCGTCTCCGAGCGCGGCATCGAAGCCAACCCGGAAAAGATATCAGCCATCACAAGGATGGGCCCGATCCAAAACATAAAGGGGGTTCAACGGATCACAGGGTGCCTTGCCGCCCTCAGCCGATTTATTTCGTGCCTCGGCGAACGAGGACTCCCCCTTTATCGACTCCTGAAGAAATCTGACCGCTTCGAGTGGACAGCCAAGGCTTAGGAGGCGCTTGACATGGTTAAGCGATTTTTAACTAAACCTCCGGTCCTAGTCCCTCCATGCAACGGAGAATCCCTCCTACTGTATATATCGGCCACCACCCAAGTGGTTAGCTCTGCCTTAGTGGTAGAGCGAGAGGAAGAGGGGCACACCTTCAAGGTGCAGCGCCCTGTATATTTCATTAGCGAGGTATTATCCGACTCCAAAGCTCGCTACTCCCAAATCTAGAAACTCCTCTACACCATCCTCATCACCAAGAGGAAGCTACGCCACTACTTCGAGTCACACCCTGTAACAGTAGTGACATCGTTCCCCCTTGGCAAGGTTGTCCATAGCCATGACGCTATGGGAAGAACCGCTAAGTGGGTGCTCGAGCTGATGGATCAGGGCATTTCTTATGCCCCCTGAACAGCGATCAAATCTCAGGTACTGGCAGACTTCATCGCAAAATGGACCGAGGTCCAGATGCCACCAGCAGTCGTCAATCAAGAGTACTGGACAATGTACTTCGATGGATCGCTAATGAAGAAGGGTGCTGGAGCAGGACTAGTTTTTGTATCTCCCCTCGAAGTCCACATGAGGTACATGGTTCGGCTCCATTTCCCCTCATCAAATAATACTGCAGAATACGAAGCGCTCATCAACGGCCTACGAATCGCCATCGAGCTGGGCAATCGATGCCTCGATGTCAGGGGTGACTCTCAACTAGTCATCAAATAGGTCATGAAGGAGTCATGCTGCCACGATGCCAAGATGGAAGCATACTGTCAAGAAGTTTGATGGCTGGAGGACAGATTCGATGGCCTCGAAATCAATCACATCCCAAGGCGCCTCAACGAAGCAGCCGACACGCTCGCAAAAGCAGCATCCAGCCGAGAGCCAGTCCTGATAGGCGTCTTTGCCAGTGATCAACATAAACCCTCGGTACGCTACGCGGGGTCGGAACAAGCTGACGATGGCCCATCTAGTCTGACCCCAGGGACCGATCCACCAACTGCTCTGCCCGACCCCAAGGTTATGGAGCTTGAAGAGGACCTAGCAGCGGAGTTCGACCCTCCCGATGACTGGAGAAGGCTTTACCTCGACTACCTCCTCCACGACATACTACCGGCAGACAAGACAGAAGCCCGACGACTCACGCAGCGCCCCAAGTCCTTCATTCTTGTAGAGGGCGAACTCTACAAATGGAGTCACATTGGTATTCTGCAACTCTGTATCCCTAGCAAACAGGGGAAGCTCCTGCTGGGTGACATCCATGGTGGAATCTGCGGTCATCATGCCACACCAAGAACCTTGGTTGGAAATGCATTCTAACAAGGCTTTTACTGGCCCACCGCAGTAGCCGATGCCGAGCAAATTGTGCGCACCTACGAAGGGTGTCAGTACTATGCTCGGCAAACACACCTCCTGGCCTAGGCACTCCAGATGATCCCCATCACATGGCCCTTCGTGGTCTGGGGGCTTGACCTGGTTGGGCCACTCAAAAAGGCGCCCGGGGGCTTCACCCACCTGCTTGTCACCATAGACAAGTTTACAAAATGGATTGAAGCTCGACCAATATCCACGATCAAATCCAAGCAAGCTGTGCTATTCTTCCTCGACATCATCCATCGCTTTGGAGTACCGAACTCCATCATCACAGACAACGGCACGTAGTTCACCGGTAGGAAATTCGTCCGATTCTGTGATGAACAACACATCCGGATCGATTGGGCAGCCGTTGCACACCCCCGGACAAACGGGCAAGTCGAGCGCACAAACGGCATGCTCCTTCAAGGCCTCAAACCCAGAATTTTCAACCGGTTGAACATGTTCGGCGCACGCTGGCTCGCTGAGCTCCTAGCCGTGCTCTGGAGCCTAAGGACAACTCCTAGTCAGGCCACCGGCTACACACATTTCTTCATGATCTACGGTTCCGAGGCCGTTCTCCCAACGGACCTCGACTATGGAGCACCAAGAATTAGAGCATATGACGAACAGGGGGCCGAGGCATCTCACCAAGACGCCATGGACCAGCTAGATGAAGCCCATGACATCGCCCTCCTCCATTTAGCTAAGTACCAGCAGGTGTTGCGACGGTACCATAGCCGATGGGTACGGGGTCGAGCCTTCAACGTCGGGGACCTTGTCCTCTGCCTTGTGCAGAGCAACAAAGACCGCCATAAACTCTCCCCGCCCTAGGAAGGGCCCTATGTCGTTGTGGAATTACTTCACCCGGGCGCCTACAGGTTGAAAACCATCAACGGCGAGGTCTTCACCAACGCCTGGAACATTGAGCAGCTACGTCGTTTTTACCCTTAAAATAAGCGTATACTCTTCCTTATCAATTTTTGTCATTACAAAACCTCGATCCTTAGTGACTTCCGACCCCTGCAAATCGCGAGGGGTCAGACCTCACTCAGGGGCTGGCATGAGTAATACAAGTATTACACTTGCAAAAACCTCCTGTGTTATATTTGCAAACATTTGCTAAGTTTTCCATTCTTCTCATAAACAAGTCCTAAGGGCTAAGATTTTGGGAACAAATTCTGAATACAACTGGTAGGACTGTAGGAGACCCACGCCCCAGTGGCTATAACCTCTTTGCTCACCAGCTCAATCAAAATTAGTTCGCCCACGTTCCTAGTTTCTTATGACTTAGACCGTGAGAAGGGTCGGAGGGCACTAAAACCGTTTCTACAAAAAAGAGAGAAAGTTAAAAAAACTGCTTGCCATAGGCAAAAGATGAAAATTTGTTCATTTTTTGCACAAAATCGCCACTCATAAAGTGATTTCATTACAAAAAGGACTAATATACTTGTAAATTTAGAGGACTATTTTACTCAGGGGCTTTCCCACAAAATTATTCAATTACAGTCTCTACTTAGCTTTACTACAAGTACTGATGCGGTTGCCATGCCACGCTCTCCATCGGCGATGCCCAGGGCGTGTATATGGGCCAGCTCATCTACTACGGCCACCGCACCACACTCTACATCGGCGACATCCCGCTGCTTCGCGGGATCCTCGAAGGCACCGTCATCTGCAACACCTCCACCAGGGCGTCCGGGGACTACGCCATCGTCGTCAGCCGCAACCCTGACAGTGATGCCTCCACCAGGGCATCCGAGGACTACGCCATCGTCGCCAGCCACAACCCTGACAATGGCATCAGGGCAGGAAACGCCTCTCGCCAAAGGAGGAACACAGCAAACGACGGCGAAGTCGACAACATACGGCGCCCACCAGTGCTCCTTCTCCTTCGGCAGCAGTGACTCCTCAGCAAGGGCGGCACGCACCATCTCATCTACGTTGGATGACCTCCAGCTCAACATCACGCTCCAGATTCATGAGCGGATTTGTGAGTTTTCTCTCTCTCTGGCATTACTCTTCCTCACTCAGGAATCGCCGCGACGCACGGACGCATTCGGCGGAAAGAAAGAAGAAGGAGAGGTAGCGGCTCAGAGGCAGAAGAAGAGGTGGGATGAGAACTCCCCTCCCCCTCCCTATTTAAAGAGGAGACACTGCAGCTAAGGAAAGGCGAAAGGTTGGACGAAAAACCCTCTCCCTTCCCCTCCTTAAATACGGAATCAATGCTGATAGACACCTGAGGGGATGTGCCAGAACTAACGGGACGCACCTCGATCGACGAGGCATCCCCCCGGTCAAACTGGACACTGCCCAGGTATGGCCCGCTACTAACCCGCTCTGGACGTGGCAATTAAGGCGCCCACGTGGGCAGACGACCCTTCGCCTCCCCATGTAGGACCACGGAACGATCCGACGATAGGACCTCGGTAAAGGGGAGCCCAACGGATCTCCTGGGTCAACCATGCAGCCTAGAAGAGATGACGAATGAACGTCCAAAGAAAGATAAGCATCTCTGCCTTCTTACTTTACGCCTTAAAATTTATTACCGAGCTTCCGACCCCGTCAAATGGTGGGGACACAAACATCACTCGGGGGCTACCGAGGATGTCTACCAGTCTAGACATCCTCTTCACCCAACCCCTCCGTACGTTTGAAACCAGGGGTGCGAAATACGGGCATAAAACTTTGAGTAAAACTAGACGAACTAGCAGACCCTACGCCTCTGTAGCTACGGTGTTTCTATTCACTAGAAAAATCATACTCAACGCCCCCCGCGTCTCTAGCTTCAACGTCTGCCTTCTCAAGAAGGGTTCAGAGGGGTCCACCTATAGAATCTCCCCCAAAGGAGAAGCTATCAGGTTGCCCAAGTCAATTGAATGGCTCGGACCGCCACCGAGATACGAAAAACAAAGAATAACGATTCTTATGCAGGTTACTCCAACCTCATCACAAACATCAGGGCCCGAACCTCGCACAGACACATCTGGTAGGAGCTTTCCGTCACTCATACTGCCAAGGTAACGTTACCGACCCCACCTTCATTTCGATTATATTATACATATGCAAAACGTTGCATCCCAACGCTTCGTGTCGCGTCACGAAACGGCTGTCGCCTCATTCGATATAGGTGGCAGCAGGCCGAGGTTCGAAGGCCAGCCCACGAAGGGCGTAAGGCCGCCTTGTGCCAAACAAGAGCCAGGGAGAAGTAACCGAGATGAGCCCCAGCGGCCTTGCCCGACCCCGCTCAGAAATGGACAGGGATGTCTTAACCTTTTCTCGTTTGATTCTAACCCCGAGCCAAATCCACAGAATCTCCATCGAGGAGAGGCCATCGGGCTGCCTGAGCCTCTTGAATGGCTCGGGCATCTGCCGGAAGGCGGGTTAAAAAGTTGTGGAGTGCCACTAGAGGGCTCTACCGACCCCATCAGCAAATGATGGACCCGGATTCCACACGAACGTACCCGTTAGTGAGCTTATTGAGCGTGATACTCGAGCCGTCGAGGCAAGTGTCATTTACTCAGCCCCTTCGATTACGAAAATCAAGGATGGGGTAACACGCAAATTACGGCCGACCCCTATAAGACCCTGACAAGGCCTGGGGGCTCGAGCCGATCAATATAGGGACATAGGTTCGAAGGCCCTACCTTGCCGAGCCCATAGAGTCCCTAGTTGGGGATTTCTGTTGGAAGACAGGACGGGGAATATTGCAATGCCATCCAAGGACTTCTCTGACCCTGTCACAAAAACCATAGAATGGGATTCCATCTGAATGTTCTGATCTCAAGTAACCCCCGACCCCAGCAAATGCAGGGGGTCGGACCTTACTCAGGGGCTGGTTAAGGTATGGCTACCTCCCTTCCTTTTTTCGAAACAATCTCCTCGCATCAAGACCAGTGGCAAGATTCGGGGGAACAGATTGGTAAGATCGCAAGAAATCAAACAAAACAAAATTATGAAGCAAAATCACGAAACTGCGTCCAAACTCGAAAATACCGACACTTGTTCACATATTACATATAAGTTGTGCTCAAAATTATTCGACTAACTACTCCCGCGAAGGGAGAACCATTTTTTTCAGACTATCCGCCAGGTTTTTCGCAAGGGGAGCAACCATCTTCTCAATTGCCTCCAGCTCATCATCCTCATAGGTAGACGGGAAACCTTCGCTCATCACTTTTAGGTTGATCTCCTTCTCGTAATGAGCGTGGGCGACGGTGAAGGCCTATGTGATCCCGGCGTGAAAAGCACTCTCCTCAAGCTGGCCCACCCAAGCCGTAATACCTGCGGCACAAGCCACGAGCGGGCTAGTCTCCACCGGCTCCACCACCTTCAGGGCATCAAGGACCACCCCGACTGTAGCTTGCAGAAGATCATGCTCATCGCTTTCAGTCTAAAGGGTCCTTCGTACATGGGAAAGCTCCTTTTCCAGCTTAACAGAGATGTTTTCGGCACTCAACCTTCGGCTCACTGCGTCACCAAGATCCGCCCGGAGAGAACGGACCACCTCGACATCCTCGTCCACCTTCTGCTGAAGGGCCATGGCCCTACTCTCGGCCTTCCACCTGAGGTCCCGCTCCATCTCCAGCTCCTTCAGGACCTCGTCGGCCTTCTCATTAGTCGTGGCATTCCTCTGCAGCAGCTCGTCTCGCTCCTTTCGGAGCCTAGCGATCTCCTCCTCATCCAGCTTTGACCTCGCTGAGAAATCCTCAAACATCTCGTGGGCCTCCTCCGCGTCCTGACGCGCCTGGGCCTCCTGCTCCTAGGCGGCAGCAAGCTGTGCGGCCATATCTACTCGTAGCTAGGCCTCCTTAGAAAGCTGATCCCACTCCGCCTTCTGCTCGCGGAGGAATCGGGATTTATTCCGACTACGAGCAACAAGAATCTGAAGAGAAAGAATACTGGTATCAAAAATACGAAAACACAAAAACATGCGAAGGAAGAAGAAAACCAAGCGAATACCTAGGTAGTAGGAACAATGATTTCATGTAGGGCTCCTCTAGCCTAGTCTAGGGCATCCAGCATGGTCGAGATTCCGATGTCAAGACCCTCCCGCTCCATGCTCTCGGCATGATCATCAAGCGAGAAAAGAGTCGACGTCGGATCCTGGGCAGCCATCCACTGGAGTGGCGGCTCCCCCTGCATGGGGGAGCGGCTTCCTCCCGACAAGGGGGCCAGGGCGGCTCCCTCCTAACCCTATGCGGCACCGCCGCCACGCTCGAGGACCCTCTAACCGGACCCTCCTCCATCTGGGTCGCTTCAAGCGTCATGGGCGGATCCACCTGGGCCCCTGGTGGCACGGACTGCACTGCACCCTCAAGCACCACCGTGGCAGCGGCCGGCTGAGCCTAGCTCAGCGTGGTCGCAACCACCTCTGTCGGCGTCACCCGACCCTTGGCCGACTGTACCACGCCCACCACAAAAGATGCCGCCTGCTCGGCAACCACCGAGGGTGCGGGCGCCACCACAGGCGCCGTCAGATCAGCCAACGTGGCCCCAACATCGGCACCGCTCCTGCCCAAAATAGGAGCGACGCTGGGCAGCGCCATCCGTCATGCCTGTATGGCGAGGCTCTTTTTGGGCGCCAGCCCCAGGGGGTGACCCGTCCGCAAGAACCTACACAAAGGTAATAGCCATTAGGTCAAAATAGAAACGAAAAAAGGATGAAAATAGGGGAATGAGTAGCTTACGCTGACGCCCTTGGCCAGTGGAAGCGTTTTGGGGATGGATCCCCAGATCCCTGTCCCGACTCATCTGGGCGGGACCGTTTCGAGCCTGCCCCCTGCCCGAGGCAGGGGGGCTCATCTCCCTCACCTCATGGGGTGTGGCTCCAGAGCCGCTCCCCTCCATCGTCTCATGGGGCGCGGCACCAGAGCCACTCCCCTCCACCATCACCTCAGGGTCGGCGGCGGTAGGCCCACCTTCCCTCATCCACCGATCCTCGGCCGGCATGCCACGCGAAGCGGCGGACTCTCTAGCCTCCACCGACCTCATCGACTCACTTCCCCCCACGTGGAACGAGAAGGGTCCCTGCACGGACGGGTGGGCACTTGTTAGCGTGTCCTCATCCTCCAGGATGCCCCAATCCACATCGACGACTACCTCGTCGTCATCATCATCGTCGTCGTCGTCATCATCACTACTCACGTCCTCTCCTCGATCTCGTGCTTCCTGCTTCAGTCGTTTCTTCTTCTTCATCTGCTCCCTTGCATTCTTGTCTCGCTCGGCCATAAGTCGATTCACCGCCGCCACGGCCTTGTCCTTTGGCAGCGAAACCAGACTGTCTTTGAAGACTAGCCCCCTCGGCTGGTCCCAACGTTGCAAAAGCAAGTATAAAAAAATGGAGATTCAGGAAAAAGAAAGAGCACGAGAGAAGAAGGCTTACGAATTCGAAGAACCCAGGTTCTAGCCACATTGAGGGATGTCCGGGCACCGGATACACAATGTCGAGGATCCTGCCTTTGGAATCCTTCGTCGGCTCCATCGCCTCCTTAATGCGCTGCGCCACTTCCGAGAAAGGGAGCGCCTCGTCAACAAGCACTGTCCCCTCAAACGACATCCCAGGCATCATCAGATGCAGGGAAAGCACATGCACCATCAGCGGCACCACCCTCCTCGTATGATAGGCGCCGATAATCCCTGCCCCCTTTACGCCCTGTTCCTTCAGGGCTTGGAGGGCGGAAAGAAGGTCGGAGAGGTGTTTCTTGTCTTTGAACTAGATGCCCTAGGCCCATGACTCCGAAGCCTTTTTAATAAGGCGCCCAGTGTACCTCGGCAGGGTGGCACTCACATCATCCCTGACATAAAACCACTGCGAGTGCCATCCCTTGTTGGAGGTCGCTAGACGCATGAACGGGTAACCCCTCGACCGGGTATGGCGCAGATGAATGCTGGCACATCCCATCGGCACGCTCACATCCTTCCCCCCAACCTTCCTCTTCGACAAACTAATGGTAAAGAAATACCGCCACAGATCAAAATTGGGACCGATCCCCAGGAAACCCTCGCACAGGGCGACAAACGCCGCTATATGTTGAACCCCATTGGGAGTTAGATGCTGCAGCTCCACCTTATAATAATTCAGTAGCCCCCGAAGGAATCTATGCGCGGGTACCGCAAATCCCCGCTCATGGAAGATGGCGAAAGAAACAACATACCCTTCGGGCGGCGCAGGCTCACCCTCGTCACTAGGTAGCAGCCACTCCTGAACGGCGGACAGCGAGCGGAGACGGCCACGGTGGATGAGGCCCTCCAAACGTCGTGAGGTGATGCTAGATCTGCCCCATAACTCCATTAAATCAATTGGGGAGAAAGGTGGGTGCGAGCTCAACGGTGGCTACAGGGCAGGCGCAAGCTTGACGGCAGCTGCAACACGGATGCAAGCCGGTCGACGGTGGTGGTGCGGGCACAGGAGGCTAGGGCGATTAGCGGCAGATGTTTCAGAACGCAAAGGCAAGGGAGCGAAATACGGAACCTTGGGGGCGAACCCCGTGGTTTTATATGGGCGACGGACGCGAGAAGGGCAACCGTCCGCCTCGATCTCTGGGCCTGCCATGCGCACCGCCGCGTCATGGTGCGGGACACGCGCCCGCAGTCCCAATCCTCTCCCACCAAAAATCACAGTGGACGGTTCGCCTTCCCCAGGCGAATCCGGACTCTCTACCCATCTGGGAAACACAGGTCATGAAGACTTTTTCTCTCTTTGGCCCACCTAGGGCCCAGAAGTTCAGCGACCGGCCCAACTGAGGACGGGTCCACGAATGATCCAAAATCAAGGGCACAAGTATTACTGGGATCTCGGTCCACGGTCAAGCCCCAGTTAGGTCAGCCCTGAATGAGATCCCCGCAAACGGGATGCCACGACCCCCTCAGAAAAATATCCAGTTGATGAAAAACTAAGTCCTTCAGCCTTACCCACGAAGGGTCCGATACAACCCCTGGGCGACCCTGCTCGAATCACCCAGGGGCTCGGGGGCAACACCCATCGGGTGCGCTCACGCGCACCCTCTGGCAAATTAACTCCGACAAAATCAAAAACACCCTCCAGGCGGTTCTATCTGAATCACCTAGAGGCTCGGGGGCTACTGTCGGGGACCTAATACCGGGGAACCCCAGAAAGTGAAACCAATAACCACCGAACATTAAAAACTTCTGGACGGATAAGGGCGCCGTAACGTCCCTTGCTCGAATGACAGGAGTTTGGTTCCGCCTCGCTCGACGCCTTTGAGATAGCTCTACCTCGCCCGAGGGCTCAGGGCTAGTCTCCATCTCGCCCGACGCCTTTGAGATAGCTCTGCCTCACCCGAAGGCTCAGGGCTAGTCTCCGTCTCGCCCGACGCCTTTGAGATAGCTCTACCACACCCAAGGGCTCAGGGCTAGTCTCTGTCTCGCCCAACGCCTTTGGGGCGGGCTCGGTCTCGCCCGAGGGCTGAGGGATAGACTCTGCCTCGCCCGACCCCAGAGGGGTGGGCTCGGTCTCGCCCAAGAGATAAGGACTGGTCTCTACTTCACCCGACGGCTAGGAACGAGCCTCGCCCTGCTTGATATCTAAAGACTGGTTTCATCTTACCTGACAACTTCTCCCCGTTCCCTCATGATGATGGGTACAGGGTAAGACAAGACGTTTGGGTCAATCATGGCTCCAAGGACCATACCCTGCGCCCTAGTAGGAAAAGTACTACCAGGGAACGACAGGACAGGTGCTTTAGACCCTTCCAGGCGTCGCAGAGCCCGAAAGGTATTACAGGTGCGTGCTCCTCGTCCTGTAGAGTTGTAGGCACCGCCTTCAGCTCTAGGACACGGAACCCGACGAAGATACACGACAACCACTACATTCCAGAAAAGGATTTGCTACCTCCACGAACGATGGATATTCCGTTACCACGCTATGGACCCAAGGGAGCGGCGCCCGCTTCCCGACCCCTCAGGTCTACCAAGTCAGAAGACCCTGGCCACGGCGCTACTCCGGACCCCGACCCCGACCCCGTGTCCCTCCGACAAAGACTCATAGGAACCGGAAGGCGTGCGAAGCAAGGCTGGGGGAGGCTCATAAGTCAAAACCACTGTACTGCAGCCCATGCCCTGCGCAGGGCAGCATTTTGTAACCAACCTGACATTCTACAGAGGCATCAACAGTATTGTAGGCGCTTATCCTCCTTCGCACTCATGAGAATGAAGAACCAGGCCAGGTAGACGTGAGCCACAAGACTAAGTAGAGTACGTATCCTAAAGCCCTCACCCTTGTAAAGTTAGCCCCTTTCATCTATAAAAGGAGATGCGCTTCCTCCATCGAGAGAGGGACTTTTGACCGAACAATACAAGACACACACACAGTCAAGCTGCTACCAAGCTCTTGACCTCCTTTCAACCCTTCCATCGAAGAGTTGGGACCAGTTCCTCTCTCAATCGTTTGTACCCCTACTACGAACCATTCACGGTGCTAATAACACGAGCAGCAACAAACTAGACGTAGGGACATTCGGCCCGAACCAGTATAAATCTTGTGTCCTTTAGCGCACCATCCGAGCCTAACGCGCATTACTATAAATTTATTTGCCGGTGCTTGTACGAAACACCGACAGCAGGTGCCAACGAGACTAGTAAGCTTCCTTGAATATACACTCGAACCCCGCCACGTCGAACTTTGTAAGCGCTCGAAGTGCGGCCCTTTTTACGGAGTCGAGTGGGCCCTGAAATATCTACAGTAAGTCTGTCACTACCTGGGTATCCGACGAAATTAAATCTGAATTCCAATCGTCAGTTAGCAGTTGACAGCTGCTTGTCACAACGAAATACTAATAAATCATTTAGGTCTTGTTTGAATGTAGTCGAATTCGCATCAATCAATATGTATTGAGGTGAATTGGAGTGTAACTTAAACTAAATTCTACTCCAACATATATGGATTGAGGTGAATTCGATAACATCCCAACGAGAGGGAAATTGTTGGTTGAATTACCATCTGAACGAGTACAAGATGGGAAACTTACCATTGAAATTTGAAAGTTGGGTCAAATGATGGGCACGGTAGATTAGACTTCGTTCACGTGCTGTTTCGATCCGTGCAGCTCCAGTGGTTTGCTACTCTACGATATTATTCTTTCTGGCTCCTGTGGTCGCCTGTGGGAAACGTTTGAAACAGTACCGTCGCCTTCTATCGGTCACTCCACCCCTAATTAGCATCTCCATCATATCTCTGTCACCTTTAATTTTAATATCTCCGCCGTATACTTGACTAGTTCCTTTGCCCCTCTATACGAGTCAATTAGCAATATCTGCACAAATGTATCACTATAACTTTTCTCAAGGGGAAAGGGATATTAATAAGTTGGCACACTACATCTCTAAATTATAAAAAAAACTAAAATTAAGAAAATACAATATTCTATCTAGGTCCTTTCATAATCTTCTTCGTTAGTGTAGACAATACAAGATTTGACATTCTAGAACTAGATTGGAACTCATGTGAACCAATAAAAGAACATCAATGGTTGCATCAACGCAAGTATTTTTTTTTGAACCGTGGATACATCAACATGTTGTTTGTAGACAAAATTAAAATCATTTGCTACCAAAGTATATTTCATAATCAGTCTACCAATACTTACTAAAATTAAGTTGCCAGTTTGCAACTCTCTTTTAGGAGTTAACGGTATAAGGATCAAAGTTAAAAATATTTAACTTTTACATTGTCCCAATCCTTAAAACCCGAATTCAAGTTCCTAAATTCCAAGTTTCTTCGCAAATTCCTCACATATACGTCCGCACTATGATCCTCAAAAGATCTCACGATTCGACTCCGAATATTGTGGAGCTATGCTACAAGTGGACTAGCGTAATAATTCAGAATTTAGTTTTCATATCTAACGACTAGCATATTAGTACAAGGAAACCATGCATTAACGACGTGCATAATCAGGAGGAGTCACGTCGGTACAGCTTGGACGACGAGGCGGTGCCCCGGCCTCTGCCCCTTAAATAATCGCACGCGTGCGCACACACCCAACCGCGAGCTCCATCCACGCTGACGCGTCGTTACACCATGAACGCACTGCAGATCGCGTATAAGTATGTCGCCAGTGCGTCGGCCACGGCACACGGTGCAACGTGCAAGAGACGATCGAGCGTAAACTGTAAACACAGCACATGGCGGCGTCGTTGTCCATGGTGGCGTGGCCGCTAACGGTCGTGTCCCTGCTTGTAGCGTCGGCGGCGATAATGAACGGCGGCGGCGGCGGCGAGCAGGCGCAGCCGATTGTGCCGGCGGTCATCTCGTTCGGCGACTCCACCATCGACGTCGGCAACAACAACTACGTGCCTGGCGCGGTGTTCAAGGCCGACTACGCGCCGTACGGGCAGGACTTCTTGCGCCACGAGGCCACCGGCCGCTTCTCCGACGGCAAGATCGTCACCGACATCACCGGTTTGCTATGCTACCACCACGCATGATGCCTACTCTGTAGACTGTAGTGATTAGGACGGCGGCTGTGTGTGACGGACGAGTTCGTTCTGTTCATCTGTTGGGTTGTTTGTTGCAGCTGAAACACTCGGCTTCCAGAGCTACGCGCCGCCGTACCTCAGCCCGCAGGCGTCGGGGAAGAACCTGCTCATCGGCGCCAACTTCGCCTCCGCGGCGTCCAGCTACTACGACGACACGGCGGCCATGTATGTAAGTACCATACATACATATATGTTTGTGTATATATATGTAAAATTATTGCTACAACAAGCAATTTTTAGCAGGATACGATAGATGTTGTTGCTTGTTGAGGCTATCTGCTAGTGACGGTTAGGTGTATGTTTGGTGCCTGCTTGTGCACACGTGCAGGACGCGATCACGCTGACCCAGCAGCTCAAGTACTACAAGGAGTACCAGTCGAAGCTGGCCGCGGTGGCCGGGCACGCCAAGGCTCGCGCCATCCTCGCCGACGCGCTCTACGTTGTCAGCACGGGCACCGGCGACTTCCTCCAGAACTACTACCACAACGCCTCCCTGTCCCGCCGCTACAACGTCGACCAGTACTGCGACCTCCTCGTCGGCATCTTCTCCGGCTTCGCCGACGTACGTCATCGACCAGATCAGAGACTCATGAATCTCAGCGCCATTCATGTGTGCCGGACGGCCGGCCGCCATCGTTTGCTCCGTGTTGAACAACGCGATCGAATCTGTGTGTTGATTGCAGGAGCTGTACAGGCTGGGAGCGCGGCGGATCGGCGTCACGTCCATGCCGCCGCTGGGCTGCCTGCCGGCGTCCATCAGGCTGTACGGCGAGGGCCGGGGCGCGTGTGTGCCGAGGCTCAACCGCGACGCCGAGACCTTCAACGAGAAGCTGAACGCCACCGTCAAGGCGCTCAGGCAGCAGCACGCGGACCTCAAGTTCGCCATCTTCGACATCTACACGCCCCTCCGCGAACTTGCCCAAGACCCGGTGGCTTATGGTACGTGTTCGATAATGTCGTGATCACGCCATGGTGATAGCTACTAACATATATGACCATCGATGTGCGTCGCCGCCGTTTATTTAGGTTTCGCGAACGCGAGGGATACGTGCTGCCGGACAGGGACGGCCAAGACGAGGGTGTACCTCTGCAATCCGACGACGGCCGGAGCATGCCGGAACGCCAGCAGCTACGTGTTCTTCGACGCCGTCCACCCGTCGGAGGCTGCCAACGTCTTCATGGCGGAGTCCATGATCGAGGCGGGCATCGAGCTGGTTACCTAGGAATAATGGCGTCAATAAAGTAGACGACAGCTGCAGATGCCGCAGCTGACAGACGGCAGACCGTAGACATGTGTCTCTTCTCATCTGTTTCCTGTTCCATCGAACAAAACTACAGTGTCTGGGATAGCCTGTGAAATTGCACCGTCGCCCGGTCGGCCTTGCCGTTTTCGTAATGTTGATAATCATATATGCATGACATCTGTAGCCGCTCATCAGTTTCCTATTCCATCCATGAAAACAACAGTGTCTTGAATAGCTTGTGAAATTGCACCGTGGCCTACCATTTTTTGTAATACTGTTAATCATATACTATGCGTTTTCCTATATATACATAATACATTTGTAAACAAGTACTAATGATCGTGATTTTCTCTTGATTTTTCATATGCAAGTCTTTTATTTATTTATACATACATACATACATACACATATGTGTGTGTGGTTCGTGCCCGTGCGTTGCTACGGGACAGCTAAGCTTTTGTATTAAAAACACACGGATCGCACGATAAGATAACAATACTGTGAAATTAAATAGCGACGTTAAAGTGACATTTAATCTAAAAAGCAAAGTTCGTGACATTAACACAATCCTGGAGAGCGTGGCATCGCAGGCTCACGAACTCCAATATCCATTTATTTCGTGCGCCAATAAATCCAATAGTGGCATTTTGAGGGAAGTTTCTATCGGACGTCGGGCTTTCCTTGTGTGCGCGATTGTTATGGGAATTGATTTTTGCCTTCTTGATTTGCTGCGGCTGTTATGGGAATTGAGCTGATCGCATGGAGCGATTTTGGTGTCACACCTGTGGACAGAATAATTATGAATGTTTTAGTTGTAGAGATATGGTGCATTTTATATACTCCTAGGAGTAGTTACTCCCATAATCAATAAATCACGTTGCGTATGTGTACATACTCATTTATCAGTTTGAGTATGTTGACATACTAATATTAAGATACTCCAGATCTTTACTATGTAAAAAAAATTCAAAAGAGCACATATTTTTTAATATATTATATAATACTATGATAGTAACATATAAAATAAGTACAACCATATACTCTAAGTACATATATATATATATATATATATATATATATATATATATATATATATATATATACTCCTCCTAGCAATGTTACGGGGCATTAACATTATAATAAAATATATTAAATTATCATAAGATTTGAAGTGCGCAACAAACTAAGGGTGTGTTTAGTTCGCGAAATAAAAATTTTTGGATGTCACATCGGATGTTTCGGGGATGTCGGAAGGGGTTTTCGGATACTAATAAAAAAAACTAATTACATAGCTCGCCTGGAAACTGCGAGACTAATTTATTAAGCCTAATTAATCCATCATTAGCGTATGGTAGTTACTGTAGCACTTATGTCTAATCATGGACTAATTAGTCTTAAAACATTCGTCTCGCGATTTTCAACCAAACTGTGCAATTATTTTTTCGTCTATATTTAATACTCCATACATGTGGCGCAAGATTCGATGTGATAGTTTGGGGTGAAAATTTTTAGGAACTAAACCAGGCCTAATAACAGATACACTGGAATTGTCAATCCAATAACTGACTATATTTACTAACAAAGTGTAGTCAGCATTTTCAACTTCGTATTTTGACGATGGATTCATACAGTCTGAAATGCAACAACCAAAAGTGAACCAACGATGAACTACATTAACTCAGGCCCGAAAATTTTTGGATATCAAATCCAGCAGCTGAAATTAATGCTGATGTCCTAAGGAAACACAATTTATTCGCTTGCATTAACTCAGGCTCGAAAATTTTTAGCTTTTGGCTACTATAGTACTTTCGTTTTTATTTTGTAAAAATTGTTTAATTATGGACTATTTAGGCTTAAAAGATTCGTCTCACGATTTCTCGGCTAACTGTGTAATTAGTTTTTTTTCATCTACATTTATTACTCCATACATGTGCCGCAAGATTTGATGTGACGAGAAATCTTGAAAATTTTTGGTTTTTGGCTTGGAACTAAACAAGCCTCAAAAGGAAAATAACACGTTACCTGCAGATCCTTTGTGCTCCGGTGTCTCAACTAGGGCCATGCTTAGTTTTCCTAATTTTCTGAATTTGGCACTATACAAAAGGAAGATTTTTCGTCACATCAAATTTACGGTACATGGATGAAGTACTAAATGTACACGAAATTAAAAACTAATTGCACAGTTTGATTGTACTTTGTGAGACAAACGTTTTGAGCCTAATTAATCAATGTTTGAACAATTATTACCAAATACAAACAAAATGTTACAGTGTGCTACAGTACAACTGAAAATTCGGCGACGCCAACTTTAGCCGGAACTAAACGCGCTCTAGCAGTGGGAAAGGGCAGTGTTCAGAGTAGACTATTCTTTCCCAGAACCTATACCGGAACAATGAACATTGCGCCTGAATACATTTCGGCCCTTGTTTAGTTCCCTTGGATTTTAGAATTTGGCAATATGCAAAAAGAAGATTCTCCATCACACCAAATTTACGGTACATGCATGGAGTACTAAATGTTGACGAAATCAAAAACTAATTACACAGTTTAGTTGTACTTTACGAGACGAACGTTTTGAGCATAATTAGTCAACGATTGGACAATTATTACCAAATAAAAACAAAACGCTACAGTATCTACAGTGTTCGCCGAAATTTGGCGGCGCCGATTCAGCGGGTGAACTAAATAGGCCCTCGCTTTTTGGTTTCAGCCAGTCAACCAACAGTATTTTTCTCTCATAACAAACCAGCACCTGTCGAGCTTATCAGCCCAGAAACGAACCAGCGAATATGTCCTACATGCTGCTTTCGCATGAGAAGTAAAGATGAGCAACGGGCCGGCACGGCACGGCCCGATCGGGCTCGGGCCCTTTTGGCCCACCGGGCCACCGGGCCGTGCCTGAACAGTCCACCGTGCCTGTCGGACGGCCCAGGCACGGTCCGTGGGCCGAATATCGGGCCGTGCCAGCCCGTTGAGCCCGCGGCCCACTGGTCCATCGGCCCGGCCCATAGCCCGTTACATAGTAAACACCATATTTAACAGCACAATCACAGGTTCACATATTCATATTTAACGATCACAGAAACACCAGATGACAAAAGATTTGAGCTTTTTATGCAATGCCGCCTCATTAAAAACCATTCTAGGTAAAACTCACACCTCGTGAGATAAAACCCTAGAAAGGAAAATAGTACGACCAGCTCAATAAATTAAAACGGGCCTCCACCGGGCCGGCCGTTGTAAAACGGGCCGTGCCGTGTCGCCCAGCGGGCCGAGGCCTCAGCCCAAGCCCGGCCTGCTACGGGCTTCGGGCCGGCACGGGCCCGGTTAGGGTTCGGGCCGTGCCGTGCTCGGGTCGGGCCCAATAACCGTGCTTTGGGCCGGGCCTTTGGCCCACGGGCTGCATGCACATCTTTAATGAGAAGCAGGTTCCGGTGTTCCTGGAAAGAGGTTAAGGATTCGTTAACAGAAACATGTATAGCCGAGTGAGAGCAAGGCCTGGTTTAGATTGTAAGTTTTTTCACTCTCTCTTCATCACATTAAATCTTTGGACTCATGCATATAGTATTAAATGTAGATAAAAAAATAACTAATTACACAGTTTGATTGTAAATTACGAGATGAATCTTTTGAGCCTAGTTAGGCCATAATTGGATAATAATTGTCAAATACTAACGAAAATGCTACAGTACCGAATACTGATTCCTAACCCTAATCTAAACGAGGCCCGAGAAGAAATGAAAACCTGGAACACTGAAATACAGGTCAGACAAACCAGTTCAATCATGCACGTACTTGATGTTTCCTTTCCTCTTCATGGGAATCAGGTCGACCTTGAAGTGAATAAAAGAAGTGCAACCAAAGCACCATCACCAGCATTACGATTATCTGGTTTGGGTGTCTGAACTAGGAGTTAGCCATGTAAACCTTGAACCCTGAAAATAGAAACCAACTGTTAAAAAGTGGGGACATGAATAACATTAGCACGTGATAAACCTGAGGGGGTGTTTGGTTCCACGGACTAAATTTTAGTCCATGTTACATCGGACGTTTGGATGCTATTTAGAGGACTAAACATGAGTTAATTATAAAACTAATTACACAGATATCGACTAATTTACGAGATGAATTTATTAAGCCTAATTAATCTATCATTAGCACATATTACTGTAGCACCACATTTTCAGATCATGGACTAATTAGGCTTAAAAAATTTATCTCGCAAATTAGTCGTAATCTGTGTAATTAGTTATTTTTTCATCTATATTTAATACTTCATACATGTGTCAAACATCCGATAAAACAGGGACTAAAATTTAATTCCGGGAACAAACACGACTACGAACAATAGCTAGCATTCATGACT
The DNA here is from genome assembly GCF_019320115.1 of Miscanthus floridulus. NCBI lineage: Eukaryota > Viridiplantae > Streptophyta > Magnoliopsida > Poales > Poaceae > Miscanthus > Miscanthus floridulus. The sequence continues at coordinate 14,427,549 of NC_089598.1, forward strand.
CTGAGCAAGAGGTGCGATTATTAAATTTCTTGTCGGTTCAAGCTGATGGCTGGTCCACTATTAATGGCTCCTCAGACGGCAGTGACGCAGTGCAGCATGTGTGGAGACATGAACAGTTACTGGAATCAGGGCAAAGAAAGAGAAATGTAGCAAGGAATTGGGTCGGCAGAAATTTGACACTAAGGGCACGTCTAGATCCAAAAATTTTTAGGTTTTGGTTACTGTAGCACTTTCGTTTATATTTGGTAATTAGTATCTAATTATAGATTAATTAGGTTTGAAAGTTTCGTCTCGTGATTTCTCATTCAACTGTGTAATTAGTTTTTTTTCGTCTACATTTAGTACTCCATGCATGTGCTGCAAAATTCGATGTGATGGGTACTGCGCAAAATTTTTTGGGAACTAAACAGGCCCTAAGGCCACGTTTAGATGGCGAAAATTTTTGGCTTTGGCTACTGTAGCACATTCGTTTGTATTTGGCAATTAGTGTCTAATTATGGACTAATTAGGTTCGAAAGTTTCGTCTCGCGATTTCTCACCCAACTGTGCAATTAGTTTTTTTTCGTCTACATTTAGTACTCTATGCATGTGCCGCAAGATTCGATGTGACACTTTGAGAACTAAACAGGCCCTAATCCGCAACTTCACAAAGTTTAATTTCTTTTACGTAAGTTCCAAACTACCATATACAATTTCATGTTAGCAAAGTTGAAGATGTGGCCAGGAAAATCCTACGTTCCCAGAACAAATTCTCCAGTCTGGCAAGGCAAAATTAAAACTAGTAAATCAACTCAACTTGTCTCGGTTGTTATGTTTGAATCAAATACATTAAGATTCCTTCAATATGTTTTGGCTCCTGTCCTCTCCATGTGATGTTACATGTCACTAGCTTGGAGCAAGTATGAATGTAAGGAAATAAGTTATAGTAACACTTGCAAAGAGAAAAAGGTGTAAAATAACTTGTTCCTCAAAAGCAATTTGATATTTTAATGTTCACATGAACAGCTCAAAAGCTTTCATATTGCAACAACAAGCACTATTTGTAGTAAGTCCATTCCAAAAAAAATATGTTGGCCAAGTAACCTTAGACTTTGCAATAGAAACATAGTCGACAGGTTGCACCGTAAAAGCTCTTGACAGTAAATTACTGTGGAAACTGGAAAGTTCCAGGTTGGAGCCGGTAGCTACATTTGCATGTCAACTTTTACTACTTCACTTGTCCGTGCTCTCTCTCATATTTGTACATATTCCATATATTACTTTAAGTTAGCTATAATTTTTAAGTTATCTATAACTGACATATATTATATTAAATTATCTTTGAACTGATCAGGATTTATTGCACTCTTTAAATGGACACGACTTACCTCTCTGGAGGGAAATGATCGTTATCTGCAATGGATCTGGTCCAACTCAACAGTTCAAAGTTCAGACTATTGTGCTGTGCTTCCTTCAACCACATTATCATTACCATCAGAATGGAGGCTGACAATCAATTTAGACATTCAAATATTCAAGAGCTGCATAAAATCCCTGGTCTCTGCTACACAGGAAGATGAAACCTCTTGTTCATTTCAAGGACAACGTCCCCAAATATCTCACAGCCTTGCCCATTCTTATTCCAGTTTAACAACCTATTATGAAGATCAATCACAAAATCTTTATCTTGATTTCCCTGTTCCAACACCTTAAATAATGACTTTACACACTTGAGCAGGTATGGGCCTGTCTTGTTTCTGAGTTGGCTGACAAAACGATGACATCTATCTTCACAATCAAAATATCAATGAGGACATATCCTCAGCTACGTCAAGCCAGCCAAAGATGTGATATGCTCCAATCAAAGCCCATCTCTCAGCAGTACCAATGCAGCTGCCTAAGAAACCATCATTACTGGCATGATCTTTTGTTTTTATTTGTGCTTCATTTGACCCCAGAACCTGCCCAGTGCTTGTGTACCGCAGAAGGATGTCACAGTTCTGCTCGTTAACACAACTAGATGATACAAGCAATACTCCTAAAGGAATCCACTGATGCAACAGGTTAAAGTACGAGGGATGGAGGTCCGATACTTTTCCAACTTGCACTTGAGGAAAGGCAGTTGTCCTACAACATTTTACACAGCGATCATCAAATTCTTTAACCAGGGAGCTTACAGTGTTTATTGGCACATGGAATTTCTCTGAATTCGCAGCTGTGGGTATTCGCAGTTTCCTCCTATGATTCACAGTACTTTGGTAGCTTAGGCACTTTTTGTTGTTCCTAGCCCAAGAATGTGATATTTCCAAAAGATTGTTTGATAGCACCTCGCATTGATCATCATTAGAAGGGCATAGCACCCAAGAAAGGTAAAAGGCTGCCCTCTGAACAAGACTGACATCACTTATTGATTCAGCAGTTATCTCTTTGGATAATGTTTCTGATAAATAATCTTGTGAGCCTTCTCTGTGGAAAAGTAAAGCAGTTGCAAAACTGAACCAGACGCGGAAATTAATAATCATGTACCTGCAGAACCACAGTTATATCAGGTGCAGTTAACTTCTGTCATACAAATGCTAAACACCTAGCTGTATTGCATATTTGAAAACACATACCAAGCAGAATTGTATTTTACCAATCCCTTCGATGGTTGTACTTGTAAGTTTTTCTGCGAAGAGCATCTAGTTCTTGTGCTGTCCAAATGAACCAAGGCACTGATATAAGAAACTAGGTCCAAAAAACCTTTACAAGATAAGGGTCCAGTTAGTATCGCAAGCAAGTCACTTTGTTGGCTTGGGAAGTAAGCATGTGAAAAGGGGAATCTCTGCCCCAATTCTATGGATATTCCCCATGACATAGGCTTGAGAAGAATGTCTAATGCCAACAATACCAATGCACTGTGAAGTTCTACCACAGAACCCAAACCCCTGCACAAATAAAGGATGAATAAAGAGATTTTACAAGAAGCAGTCCTTAAACAGCGAGCCCACAATGTATAACTAGTTCAGACAATATATAGAGATGTGTAAATGTAACATCCATAATAGTGTTGTTGGTAAAATATCATTTAGGGCTACAGAAAGCAAGGATACCAAAAAAAAACCCTAAAAATTCAGTCAAATTTATTTCTTTGAAAAATGTAAGATCAAAATTGGAATTAAAAATTAAGTGACAAATGTGGAATAAGTTTGGTACTGTTCATTGAATGAAATCTGTTTCAAACCACTTTCCTAAGATAACTTTAATCCACTGCCTGTTTGGTGCATTCCTAATTTAGTCATGTCGGAGTTTCTGAAATAACTATATGGTGGACTGCCACGATGTGGCAAGCCACTCTTAACCTTTGCTGCTCTGCAGTTCTATTTGTAAGATTAAAAGTATGTGTAGAAGCCCACTAACCGCGACCGGGACACATCAAACTCAGTGCAAACAACAGTACAGGGCATTTCATATGAGTGTTTGAGGTGTGAACTTACGTTGCTAGAAACCAGAAGTGTAATAGCGATCTCATCCCCATAAATATTGTTGGGGAGCAAACCAGGTGTCGGGTACTACGATAAGGGGTCCCCTAAGCAACAATCGAAAAATTCGCTTAGACCCCGTCAAAAATCAAAGCCAAGGGACAACTATTGGCTAAACCCCGGCCATATCCGAGGCCACCTACTCTCCGCCTCGCTAGAGGCCTCGCACGGAAGGCCTCGGACGGCCTACCGAATTTCCGCCTCGCTCGAGGTCTCACACGAAAGGCCTCGGCCGGGGATCCGATTCTCCGTCTCGCCCGAGGCCCCGCGTGTACGGCCTTGGACGAGACGCCGAATCTCCGTCCCGCTCGAAGCCGGCTCGGCAATAACCCCGTCGCCTCTGCCTTGACCGATCTCCCCAACAGAGCATCACGACCAATTAATGCGACCAACCACTCCCGCGATATCAGCCGAACGACGGCTCGACACAGCAGAGTGGCCGACGAGACGCCAGTCACATCGAAGCCATGCCATCCAGGACCGGACAGGGCAGGGGTTACTGGCCGCTGTGCTTAGCACTGTGCCCACGACTGACACCCATACCGCACTATGCTACCTAACCCCTGCTCCAGGAACAGCGCGGCGTGGGGAGTCCCGGGTTACTATAGCCTCGGAATCAGTGTACATGACCAACCGCTCCCTCCACGCCTCGGCATTCTACTTCAGGGTCTCGACAACCTCGGGATTCGCGCCCGCCGAGCCCCTCCACGATGGCTCGGCCTCGGCACCAACTAAGCATCGGCTCTTCACGTGGTCAACACACAGCAACCAGCACGTCGCTTGCCAGGCCCTGCGTCAAGCCATCACTGGAGCTCCCACGTCGCGTAGGATCAGATGTGACCGGCGCGTTGCTCCAGCATTTCAAGGGCAGGACCACTCCATCAACCATGCCACCACAGTAACAGGCTACAGGGTTCGGACATGTCGCCTCTGTTCGCACGACGTCACGTAGCTAACACATGTATCATCCCTGTCCCCCCTTTTACTATAAAAGGGAGGGACCGGGGCCGTTTCTAGGGATGACCAGTTCAGGCTCATGAGCTCACAAGGTAGACAAACACATGCTCGATACTTTGTAACGCGCACTCTTCCCCACTGCTGGAGATCAACATCTCAAGCAATCCACACCGCCCCACACCGAGACCTGGGACCAGCTCCCTCTCTCACCCTGCTTGTAACCCCCTACTACAAGCACTTCGGTGCAAGGAATACAAGATCGATTTCTCAGACTAGATGTAGGGCACCTATTGCATGAACCAGTATAAACCTTGTCTCTTTGCATCACCATCCGGAATTAGGAGCACGTAGTACATTTTTACTAGTTGGTCGAGGAACCACCGGTCCGAAACACCGAGAGTTGGCGCGCCAGGTAGGGGGATTCTGTGTGTCAGCTTCATCATCCTAACAAGTTCTGGATGGCAGACCCCGTACAACCACTGTGTCTCGGCACGGTGATCTGGTTCGGGAGCCTAGAGTTCATGTCTCTAGGATGTGAGTACGATATGGTACTCCTCACGCCGCGAGCCCCACCAACCGATGACAACATCACGCATCAGCAGCCCGGGCGCAGACGGCGCCCGGGCGGCCGCTCTCGTTGCGCTCGCCAGGCACGACGCGAGCGGGGCGGCCCCGGTACCGCGCAAGCTCTGGGTGACGCGTTGCACTCCACCGGTATCCCACGCCTAGCTGTTGGCACAACGTCCCTGGTCGGGGACCTGTCTAGCCTGAGCCTGAATAAGGGAAAATGCCGGTGGCGCACAATGACGCCCCGTCCTCGAGCCCTGCCCCGCCACCTCCTGAGGAGTCGACTTCGGCGGAGCAAAGCCCGGCGATGGTACCATCCCCGTACCCCTTTGGGTTGAGAAATGCCACCGCCACCTATGCTTCCGCCTATGTTTCTGCTCACGCAGAGCCCTCAGGACGCCACCAACGCTTCGCCCTCGACTTCGGCACCATGACTTTGACTCGCACCCACGCTGACTCCTCGGAGGAGGACGAGGCATGGGCCGGAGCGGACTTCTCCAGACTTTGTGACCCTGAAGCCCTGCGCCACTTCCTGGCCGTGAGCGACTACTACTTTGGCTACTCCTACTCTGACGATGAAGGCACTTATGATCCCACTCGTGAGTGCTTCCATGTCGGACTCGAGATGCCGAGCATGAGCGATGAGGACGAGGGGGCAGGCAACCATTCCCCGCTTTGCCCGGGAGCAGGCGATGCCACACCATCACGCACTGTCCCACCGGCAGTGTGGAATGGAAACCTTGCCCATGGACAACTTCAGCGCCTAGACCTAGAATAGCTTCGAGAGTTTCCAGCCAAGGTCAAACAAGACCGACTCCTTCTGCAGTAGCTCCGAGACACTCTCGAGCAGGAGCAGCAAGGTCGCGGCGATTGCAGAGGAGCCCGGCGGAGGGCCCACGATGTCCACCACCGCATTAACGACGACGAAGGGGGTGAGCAACCCCCAATTTTCAATCGTGCTAGCCAAAACGTCGCGGCTGCGGCGATGCTAGTCCAAACGATGCTCGAGCCCTCTACCACGGAGGGGCGACGGGTCCACGACGAGCTCTGGGATCTCCTCAAGACCACCGTGGTGCAGCAGGGCGAGAGTTCTGCCTCCCAATGGCGCGGAGGCGCCTCAGACCTTCCCACGGCATCGCCTTGATAGGATAGGGAGGCCTTGGTTCATCCCGAGCCCGCTCGGGCACTGATAATCAACAGGGTCCCCTTACTGCACGACCGCCTCGGCAACCAACGTGAGGCGTAGGACGACCACAAGGTGGTCAGTAGGCGATGGCGCCACAACAATGAGGGGCCCGCTCGGGGCTTCTATCTGCACCAAGGAGGCCGCTACGATAGTGGGGAGGACCACAGTCCTTCTCCTGAGCCACCTGGCCCTTGAGTTTTTAGCAAAGCAATCCGCGTTGCTCATTTCCCGGCCCGGTTTCAGCAACGGGCCAACCTCATGAAGTACAGCGGTGAGACCAATCCCAAACTTTGGTTGGCTGATTACCGCCTGGCTTGTCAGCTAGGCAGCGCGGACGATGACCTGCTCATCATCCGCAACCTCCCGTTGTTCCTGTTAGACTCGACACGAGCCTGGCTCGAACACCTCCCTCCCTCGTAGATCCACGACTGGCGCGACTTGGTAAGGGTCTTTGTCGGGAACTTTTAGGGCACATACGTGCGCCCTGGGAACTCCTGGGACCTCAAAAGTTATCGCCAGGGCCCGGACGAGTCTCTCTGAGACTTCATCCAGTGCTTCTCTAAGAAATGCACTGAGTTGCCAAGCATTGGCAACTCGAAAATTGTCCAAGCTTTCCTTTCTGGCACCACCTGCCGAGACCTGGTCCGAGAGTTGGGCCGGAATGTGCCGACCTCAGCGGACGCGCTCCTCAACATTGCCACCAACTTCACCTCGGGTGAAGAGGCCATTGGGGCCATCTTCCCCGACAATGATGCCAAGGGGAAGCAGAGGGACGAGGCCCCCGAGGCCTTGGCTCCCCACCTCCCCAAGAAAAAGAAGAAGGGTCACCAAGGGAAGCAAGAAGTCCTCAAGGCCGGCCTAGTCACGGCCGCAGAGCGCAAGAATCCCCGTGGCCCCAAAGGCCCTAGGCTCTTCGACAACATGCTTAAGAAACCCTGCCCTTACCACCAGGGCCCGGTGAAGCATGCCCTCGAGGAGTGCACCATGCTCCAGCGTTACTATGCCAAGCTTAGGCTCCCAGACGACGATGCCAAGGGGAGGGGGCACCGGCGATAGGGACGATGACAAGGATGACGGTTTCCCCAAGGTGCACAATGCCTTCATGATCTTCGGCGGGCCTTCAGTGTGCCTCACGGCATGCCAGCGGAAGAGGGAGCACCGGGAGGTCTTCTCGGTGAAGGTGGCCGATCCCCGGTACCTCAACTGGTCTCAGGAGGCAATCACCTTTGACCAGGATGACCATCCCGATTATGTCCCAAATCCTAGGCAGTACCCACTTGTCGTCGACCCCATCATCGGCAACACCCGGCTCACTAAGGTATTGATGGACGAAGGCAGCGGCCTCAACATCCTCTATGCCAACACCCTAGAACTCCTGGAGCTCGACCAGTCGTAGCTCCGGGGTGGCGCCGCACCTTTCCACGGCATTGTGTCGGGGAAACACACGCGGCCCCTCGGGCGCGTCGACCTACCCGTCTGCTTCGGTACTCCCACCAACTACCACAAGGAGGTCCTCACCTTCAAGGTGGTTGGGTTTAAGGGAACTTACCAGTTACCATGCCAGCCTAGGGCAGCCGTGCTACGCCAAGTTCATGGCGGTCCCCAACTACACGTACCTCAAGCTCAAGATGCTGGGCCCTAATGGTGTCATCACTATCGAGTCCATGTACGAGCATGCATACGACTGCGACGTCGAGTGCATCGAGTACACTGAGGCTATCATAGAAGCCGAGACCCTCATCGTTAACCTTGACCAACTCGGTAGCAAGGCGCCTGACTCCAAGCGTTGTGTCGGGACTTTTGAGCCCACGGAGGCCATCAAGCTTATCCCGGTCGACCCCACCTGCCACGACGATCAGACGCTGAGGATCAGCGCCATCCTCGACATCAAATAGGAAGCCATGCTCGTTGACTTTCTCCGTGCGAATGCCAACATGTTTGCATGGAGTCCCTCGGACATGCCAGGCATACCGAGGGAGGTCATCGAGCATGCCTTAGACATCCAGGCCGGCTCCAGACTGGTGGAGCAACGTCTATGCCGATTCGATGAGGAAAAGCGCAGGGCCATCGGCGAGGAGGTACAAAAGCTGTTGGCGGCTAGGTTCATCAAAGAAGTATCCCACCCGGAGTGGTTAACTAATCCCATATTAGTTAAGAAGAAAAATGGGAAGTGGAGAATGTGTGTAGACTACACTGGTCTAAACAAAGCATGTCCAAAAGTCCCTTTCCCATTACCCTGAATCGACCAAATCATCGACTCCACTGCGGGATGTGAAACCCTAACCTTCCTTGATGCATATTCCGGTTACCATCAGATCAAGATGAAAGAGTCTGACTAGCTCGTGACTTCTTTCATCATACCATTTGGCATGAACTGTTATGTGACTATGTTGTTCGGCCTTAGAAACGCAGGAGCCACATACCAGCGGTGCATGACCCATGTCTTTGGTGAGCACATCGGGCGGACCGTCGAGGCCTACATGGACGACATTGTGGTCAAGTCTAGGAAGACCAGTAATCTCGTCAGCGACTTGGGAGTAGCCTTCAGATGCCTCAGGGAAAAGGGCATCAAGCTTAACCCCGAAAAGTGTGTCTTCGGGGCCCCCCGAGGCATGCTTTTAGGATTCATAGTCTCGGAATGTGGCATCGAGGCCAACCCAGAGAAGGTCTCGACCGTGATCGACATGGGGCCGATTCGAGACCTCAAGGGAGTATAGAGGATTATGGGATGCCTTGTGGCCCTGAGCCGCTTCATCTCGCGCCTTGGCGAAAAAGGCTTGCCTCTGTATCACCTCTTGAGGAAATCAGAACGCTTTTCTTGGACCCTCGAGGCCGAAGAAGCCCTCGCCAAACTCAAGGCATTGCTCACCAATCCTCCCATCCTGGTACCACCAGCCAAGGGTGAGGCTCTCTTGCTCTACATCGTTGTAACGACCCAAGTGGTCAGTGTGGTTGTAGTAGTCGAAAGGCAGGAAGAGGGGCATGCTCTACCCATCCAATGACCTATTTACTTCATCAGCGAAGTACTCTTTGAGACCAAAACACGCTACCCCCACATCTAGAAACTAATCTACGCCGTAGTCTTGGCTCGACGCAAGCTACGTCACTACTTCAAATCCCATCCGGTAACCGTGGTGTCGTCTTTCCCCCTAGGGGAGATAATCTGTAACCGGAAGACCTCGGGTAGGATAGCCAAGTGGGCCATCAAACTCATGGGGGAGGCTCTGTCCTTTGTGCCTCAGAAAGCAATCAAGTCTCAGGTCTTGGTCGATTTTGTGGTAGAGTGGACTGACATCCAACTGCCACCTGCCCAAGTCCAGGCGGAATGCTGGACCATATACTTCGATGGGTCCCTGATGAAGACCGGGGCGGGCGCAGGTCTGCTCTTCATCTCACCCCTCGGGGTACACATGTGCTACATGATTTGGCTCCACTTCGCCGCCTCCAACAACACAGCCAAGTATGAAGCCCTCGTCAACGGCTTGCAAATCACCGTCGAACTTGGAGTACGGCGTCTCGACGTATGGGGCGATTCGCAGCTCGTTGTCGATCAAGTGATGAAGGAGTCGAACTTCCATGACCTCAAAATGGAGGCATACTACAAGCTGGTACATCACCTTGAAGACAAGTTCGATGGTCTCAAACTCAACCACATCGCACGCAAATTCAACGAGGCCGCGAACGAACTGGCAAAGATGGCGTCGGCGTGGGCTCTGGTTCCCCCAAACGTCTTCGTCAAAGACCTCCACAAACCTTCCATCAACTATGCCTTGGCGGTGGAGGAGGCCCCAGTGGTCGAGCCCCCTGCAGGGCTCGGGGCCCCCTCCATCGATGAGACTCCTTCGGCCGAGCCCGAGGTCATGGAAGTCAACACGGAGCCTCCCGAAGCCAACCAGGGCACGGACTGGCAAGTCCTGTTCCTTGATTGCCTCGTCCGAGGAGAACTTCCCACTGATAGGACCGAAGCCCGGCAGCTTGCTCGGCGAGCCAAGACTTATGTTCTCAGCGACGGCGAATTATACAGGCGAAGCCCATCTGGCGTCCTCCAACGATGCATCACTACCGAGGCAGGTCGAGCCCTACTTTGGGACTTGCACGTGGGAGGCTGCGGGCACCATGCGGCACCTCGAACGCTCGTCGGAAATGCCTTCCACCAAGGGTTCTACTGGCCAATAGCGGTTGCTGATGCCACCAAGCTCGTACGCTCCTGCGAGGGGTGCCAGTACTATGCACGGCAGACGCACCTCCTGACTCAAGCCCTCCAAACCATCCCTATCACATGGCCGTTCACCGTGTGGGGGCTCGACATAGTTGGGCCTCTATAGAAGGCCCCCAGGGGCTACACCCATCTGCTGGTAGCAATCGATAAGTTCTCCAAGTGGATCGAGGCACATCCGATCAATCGAATCAAGTCCGAGCAAGCGGTGCTGTTATTCACCGATATCATCCACAGGTTCGGGGTTCCAAACACCATCATCACCGACAATGGGACACAATTCACCGGCCAAAAATTCCTGATGTTCTGTGATGACCACCACATCCGTGTGCCCTGGTTGGCCGTAGGACACCCTAGGACAAACGGCCAAGTAGAGCGTTCCAACGGCATGATCCTACAAGGCCTCAAGCCAAGAATATACAACCGATTGAAGAAATTTGGCAAGAAATGGCTTGTCGAACTCCCTTCGGTCATCTGGAGTCTGAGGAACACCCCGAGCTGAGCCACGGGGTTCACACCGTTCTTCCTGGTCTACGGAGCCAAGGCCATCCACCCCACTGACTTGGAATATAGTTCCCCGAGGCTACAGACCTACAACAAGCAAAGTAACCGCACCGCCCACGAAGACACCCTCGACCAACTGGAGGAAGCCCGAGACGTTGCGCTGCTACATTTGGCCAAGTATCAGCAAGCCCTGCGACGCTACCAAGCCCGGTGCATTCGAAGCTGAGACCTGAAGGTGGGCGACCTAGTGCTGAGCCTGAGGCAGAGCAACAAGGGCCGCCACAAGCTCACCCCATCGTGGGAAGGACCATACATCATCGCCCAAGTGCTGAAGCCCGGAACCAACAAGCTAGCCAACGAGAAGGGCGAAATCCTCACCAACGCTTGGAACATAGAACAGCTACGTCGCTTCTACCCTTAAATTTCCAAGCATTGTATACATTGTTTCTCTAAATACAATTAAGAAGCGTTCTTTAGTTGTCCTAATTTTTTGAGAAACCCCCCAGGCCCATCGAGGGCCTCAGCGATACGATAACTCCATTAGGGAGACTTGGCTCTGCCTTTGTAGAACTGAGCCTCCCTTAGGGGCTAGAAGGGGGGGACTCCCCCCTAAATCCCACGCACCGTTTTTTAGTCATTTTTCGAAAAAAAAAATTCTACGCCAAACTCTCTATCACGCTCTGACAAGTCAATTATAAAAGACCTAAGGACCGAAAGTCTGTCTCAGGGCCAAAAGGTCGGCCGAGTCATGAGACGGTCTACGCCTCCGGGCTACGGCACTCCCTCACCACCTTTTCACCCTAGGGACAGCTTAGGCTCCGAGGAAGTCGTTTGCAAGTGATATGCTTAGAAACAAGACAGAGGGTAGACGCTCAGAAATACAATAAAGAAAAACGATTAAGAAGCATAGACGCATAAGTATTTCAAAAAGGCCTCGATAGGCCACCAGCGTTATGATATGGTAATATAATCCCTAATTTATTTACATGGCCTCTCGGGCCTAGGTCAGGGCTCGGGGTCTCCAGCATCGGCAGACGGCAGGAGGGGGATCACCTCCTCTTCAAACAGCCTGGCCAGCACCGTGCTGGGGCCCTCAGCTGCCTCCATCAGCTTTGTGACCTCCTCGTCGGCCTCCTCATCATCCTCGGGCAAGACATAGCCATCGCTGACGGTCTCGAGGTCGACGCTGGCGTAGTGTGAGGAGATGATGGCCAAGGCACGCTTGACGCCCGCGTGCAGTGCCCCCCGGAGTCACTCACACACTTGGCCGCTCAACACGACCAAGCGGCTCTTAAGGGAGCTGCCCGACTAGGCCCCCTCAACCTACAGGGCCTCGCATACGGTACAGGCAGCACTCTTCAGCGCGTTGTGCTCCCCGATCTCAGCCTCAAGTGTAACAACCCAAAAATCCACACACCAAAAATCACAACTACAAATTTTTGTTTTGACCCCATGCAATGTTGAGTGCCATGTGTAGGAGCCAACCCTAGGTATTGCATGTAAGTATAATCTAAGTAGTCATTTTCATAACCATATCATGACCCATGTCATATATGAGTGTTTAAATCCCCAACACGTAAAACCTTGCATGCATAATTATTATTGTAACATGTGATTTGGACTTTCATTGCTTATGTGATACGTGACTAACTTCTTTAATAATTGATAAACCTTCAAACAATTAATACTCAACTCAAAGGATAAAATAAAGAAAAGAGGGAGGCAGCAGCTTAGCCCAGCCGAAGCCTCACCTGCCCTTCCACGTGCGTAGCCCATGAAGCTAGCCCAACATCGCTGCCCGCACGCGCACAGCCGCTGACGAGCCAGGCCTGCTCGTCAGCCATCACACGTCGCACGCAGCCACATCGCACCAAGCGCCTGATGACCTGACCCCGCTTGTCAGCACAGTAGCGTCTTCTTCCCCTCGCCCACGCATTCTCCCCACGTGATCGGGAGCCAACCAGCGTGGCAGCGCATGGGTCACGCACATTGCATGACCCTATTTCCCTTGCGCCGCGCCTACTCTACCGCACGCAAACCGTCGGATGCGCCGCACGCATCACCACCGACCGATCGCCGTCCGCCATTGGAACCCTTGGAGCTCGGCTATAAAAAGCCAACATCCATGAGACCTAACCCTCAGCCCATTCACCACCGCCGCTGGTGGCATAGCACCACACAACGTCAAGCTGAGAGAGAGGGAGGAGGGAGAAGCAAGGTGGAGAAGGAAGCCGCTACGGGGAGGACCTCGCTAGAGCAAGGAGCGCCGCCCCGATCAGCTACAGCGACGTAGCTACTCGGCACAGCACTGCATCACCTCATCATGGCCTCGCCTCGCCACCGCAATGCCACCCTACTGCCATGAACCCAATGGTGAGCCATCTTGCTGAGACCACCTCCCTAGCCAAATGGAACGTGCACCGCCATAATCGAAACATGGCTAAAGCTTCGAGCTCTGGCCTAGCCCAACTGGTTACCTAGGGAGACTGCCATGGCCATGCTTGCTGAGACCAAGGATGCACCGTGCGTGCTGCCATCAGCCAAAAGGAGGACCCTAGCCATGACGCTGTACATCGAAACAGGAGCACACATGCACGAGCATGCTCACCATGGCCGAGAGCACAACCATGGCGAGACCACCACGTCTTCTACGTCGTAGTAAAAAGCGATGTTGACACCCCAACTGGCACCGCCATGATGAGAGACACACCATGCCCATCTTAGCCAAGGAAGAAGGCCACTAGAGCCCTGCGTTGCCGCACCGCACCTCGTCGGAGCGCCACTGCCTCTGTTTTGCCCCCACCACCATGGTCGGAGCCACTAGGAGCACCAGGAGCTCCTTCAACACACCCACCATGGCCGTAGAAGCACCGTGGAGCCCACATGCTCCTCCAACTGGACTCTCGCTACCACTATAGCCCTATCCATACATACCGACGATCCCACATCGCCGTTCACCATGGCCGGGACTCTAGGAAGCCCCAGCCACCACCTTGACCCCACCGTTGCACTTGCCGAGGCTTGGCGATGCTTTTGCCTACCTTAATTGAACACCAACGCCGTGGGTAAGGCTCGTCGGTGACCTCACCACCGATGGAAGCCCTGTCGGGAAAGAGTAGGGGATTTTCCCCTCGTCGACCACGTCTCGAGCAGCTCCGCCAAGCACCGACCACGACCACGTTGACCACGTCCCGAGCAGCTCAGCCAAGCACTGACCACGACCACATCGACCATGTCCCGAGCAGGTCCGCCGAGCACCAACCATGACCACGTCGACCACGTCCTGAGCAGCTCCACCGAGCCCCGACCACGACCATGTCGTGCACGTGAACCAAACCCTAGGAAGGAGTAAGTGGACCAAGTCCTTCAAAGATCGGCTCTACGGTCTATGGACCAACACAGGCGGGTTCACCATGAGCCATGCCTCGCCTGCGCCCGTGGACCATGGGCCGTTAGTGGCCTAGTAAGATGATGTGGCCGCACCAGCGCGCGCCATGTGGCGGGCCAAAGCCCAGCCCATATCCAGGCCCAACCAGCCTAGTTTTGAGGCCTGGCCTATATTGACCATTGACTAGTCAACGTTGATCGTTGACCAGGGCCACATGTCAGTGATCCAAGAGCCCCTGGTCCCACCTATCAGTAGCTGATGACGTAGATGACGTCATGCTAGCGTCATGATGATGTCGACGGAACCCCACCTGTCAGTACAGAACCGAGACGATGACGTCATGCTAATGTCATACTGACTGATGTTAGCATGCCACGTGGACCAGTCACAGCGTGACACGTGTCAGCCCTAAATTAATCAGCCTTTATCATTTTTAGAAATGATTGAAACTTCGGAAATTCATAACTAATTCATGCGAACTCAGAAAAATACAAGACCAGGACTAAAATTCATCTAAAATCGAGCTCTACGCAATGAACCCATGTTTGAGTGCATTTAGCTCTTTTTGAATTTCCATTGCTTTTGTGCTATTCTATAGACGTCGCTAACGCGACTATAATACGATCGTTTGCAGACTCAGAGGAGAACTAGACGGACGAGGACCGAGAGTACCGTGAGGAGTACGGAGATGACTTCACTGAAGGTGCCACATCCTACCCAATCTCGTAGCACCTATTACGCTCGAGTTTGGTGATCTTATCTTCAAGTTATTCTGAATGAATGCTACTTTTGATTCCACTAATACGGCGATGTAATAATTTATGTAATTCCGCACTTTATGTACTCTGATATTATCATTGTATGGATGTGGTATTCGACTGAAATTTAGGTAATATGATCTACAAATGGTCTTATTACACTTCAACTCTATGGATTTCCCTTCGTAGAAATCAGGTCACTTCAGTTGGTATCAGAGCCATACTTGACCCTAGGACGAAACCCTCAGAAATGGATGATAGAATAGGACATGAACAGCCCTTCTTTCGGTTATATACCGACCCTGCATTCACTTTGATGCAAGGCTTACCTATTATTGACCTGCTAACACATGTTCCTTAAAATATGCAGATGGCAACAAACGTCGACTGGCCGCCTCTAGGACCGCTACCTCTGGACCACGCCAAGCTTACCTTCAACCTACGTGAGCTCAGGGGTTTTGCATCGACCCTCTTCTAAGTTCTCGTCATGTTAGGAGTCCCTGACGAGCTTATCAAGGTCACCTGCACCGGAAAGCCAGCTCAGGAAGGAGGAATCGAAGGACCGATTGTCACCTCAGTCGAGTTTCCAGCTAGCACTACCTTACCTTCTGTCCTAGCTTTCACCGAGTTGACTATAGAGGACACAGTCGAGGAGGGACTATGAGCTATCTCACACAAGGCACTTTGTAGAGTGATAAGGGACCACTATGAGCACCTAAAGACGACAGAGTTCTGTCTACTTCCCTAAGCCCTTGACCTCAGCCTTACCCCTAGTGAGTAGAGTTTCATAGCCAACAGGGTTATCTTTGCTGAGGAGGACAGATGCCTTCACATCTTAGCTATTCACCTACTAGAGTAGGACAGGTACGTGACCCAACTGGAGCAGAGGAGACATCAGGATCAGGCCCTTCTGTGGGAGTACCAGGAGCGAGACTCACATAGAGCACAGGAGCGAGCTAGTCTGCTTGAGACAGTTGCCAAGCTATAGGACGAGCTCAACCGTCGTGAAGAAGTCCACAGAGCTGAGGTCGTTGACTTATAGGACAAAGCCGCTGACCTAGGCAACAGGAACTGCTATCTCGACAGTAAGGTCTTGGAGTTGCAGAGGGAGTTGGATGACAAGAAGGCCAAGTTCAACGCAGAGGAGATAAAGAGAGGTCCAAGGGGATTGATATACTAAAAATCCAATCCCAGAACAAGACCATGACTCAGGATCTAGAGGAGCTTAGGAAGAAGGTCATTCATAGCCAGGGTCACCTGATCGAGGCACTCAGGTAGAATGGGTACCTACAGGACAAGTGTGAGAGGACTTGGTAGGCTTAGCAGAAGTCTGATAAGAAGCGCCTTAGGAAGATGAAGGGTATGTGGGATCAGCTACCCAAGGAGATTCGCAGCAAGACGAAGCCTAGGATAGAGGAGTTTGAGTTAGCCCCGACTCACCTCAACCTAGACGCCTGCCCTACCCTACCTGGAGCCAAGCCTACTAAGGAGCTCGCTGAGGCCTTGAAGTACGTGTCCTGACTCCACAAGTCTGACGAGGCGATCAAGATCGAGAATAGTCGTAGTCCAGCTGTGGTGTACGAGCTAGAGTAGATGACCTTGCATGGTCATAAGTCATGTCAGTGGCTTCCATAAGTTGTACCCCATGATGTACCCCTTATGAGATGTAATATGAGTCACTATGCGTAGTACGATTCTCGCGAGTCTCTAAGTATAGCTACTAGAGATGATGCTATGTAATAAAACCCATGTAATGAATATTTTGGATCTTATTGCATCTTATGAATCTTATTGCTTCTTTGTAATGAGTGTTGGATAGTATAAATGTTTTTCTTTAAAATTGTAAAAATCATGTAATCATACTGAATTATAAGCACTTATGGCACAAACACTAAAAATCCTATGATCCATGTTACAGATGCTGAACCACCGATCTGCTCGCCTAATAAACCGTGGATGTACGCCCACCCCCGAACTAGTCGAACCAAATGGGGGGTGTTGTGGCAACAACCGTGGCTGTGGCCATGGCCGTGGCCGTGGATGTGGAGGGATACCCTTCAACCTAGAGAATACCCCACCGCTTGATGAGGAGAACATTCCGCCACCACCACCACTGACCCTGGCAGAGGTGATGGCGCAATAGACCCAACTTCTTACAGCTCTTATTAACAGAGCAAACCATCGCCAGTGAGGTCAACAGAATGACTTCCAAAGGAAGCTAGAAGGATTTCTGAAGCTAAGGCCACCTACCTATGATGGCACCAACCCTGACCCACTTGTAGCCGATGACTAGCTCAAGGAGATGGAGAAGAAGCTTGACCTCACTACTTTCACCGACGATGAGTGTGTTGGAGCTACCACACACCAGCTCATAGGTGCAACATGCGCCTAGTGGGACAGTTTTAGTGATTCCCATGAGGACCCTGCCAATATCTTGTGGGATGAGTTTGCCGAAGCATTCATTGAGTATCACATTCCCAAGGGCATTATGGAGGCCAAAGCCGAGGAGTTCCGCAACATCAAGATGGGAAAGGACAGGGTGACAGAGTACACCACCCGCTTCACCAACCTTCTACGCTATGCACCTTCCTATGTTGTGAACTCTAAGAAGGAAAAGTTGTACTATTACCACAAGGGACTTATCCCGCACATCAAGTTGAAGTTTGGTAGTATTGAGAGTAACACGCTGTGTGCTCTAGTGGATCGCTGCATCTAGATTGAGAAGGACCATGCTGAAGCTAGAGAGGAGTACAGGGAGAGGAAGCGTAAGCCTAAGGAGTCCTTCTGTGGCTATGATCGCAAAAGGTTCTATAGAGATGCACCATCCAGGGAACGCTCTTGCCACAACAAGGATGACAACCATGGATCAAGTAGGGGTAATGGAGGCTACACCACCAAATACTCCCGCCTTGCTCAAGATCGATACACCCGGGACTGATATGCTCAGGACCGCAACACTTAGGACCATTTCAACCATTCTCGCTCAGCAAATGAATGCTCAGCATAGAACCGCTCTACACTAGGCACTAGAAACTGGAAGGCACCCGCGCCAACCCCTACCGGCAGTGCGCCTTTCACCTGCTTCGCTTGTGGCCAACCGGGTCACAAAGCCACTGAGTGCCCTCAGAACTCAGCCGCTCAGATGTCTCAGTTCAAGGGATCTGCTACTCGTGGACGTCTCAACCATCTGGACATCGAGGAAGCACAAGCTGCCCCTGATGTTGTGTATGGTATGTTTTTAGTTAATGGCAATACTGCATTAGTTCTATTTGACTCCAGAGCAACTTGTTCTTACATATCATCTAAATTTGCACGAGAGCATGACTTACCTATAACCCCACGTGGAAAGCCTATTATTACTAGTTCACCTTTAGGAGACCTAAAGTGCACCCACATCTGTAAGGGAGTGAGTCTTACCATTGAAGGTCTTGTCTTTGATGCCAACCTAACCCTGTTACCTTCCACAAACCTAGATGTCATCTTAGGTATGGATTGGCTAACCATTCACTGAGGCATCATATCATGTTCACCTAGATACGTCCAAGTGACCCACCCATTGGGCCAAGTTATTAGATGTGAACCTCAGTCCAGAAAGTCCACTTCTATCCTATGTGCCCTTAAAGCCAGTTCAGAATCACAAAAAGAGGAGAAAACAGTTCATGATGTGCTTGTGGTTAGAGACTATCCCGATGTATTCCCTGAAGAATTACCGGGTATGCCACTAGACCGTGATGTGGAGTTCATCATTGATCTCTTACCGGGAATAGGACCCATTGCTAAGAGACCCTATCGCATGTCAGTTGATGAACTGGCCGAGCTCAAGAAACAACTTGATGAGCTCATCTCAAAGGGATATATCAGACCTAGTGCTTCACCCTAGGGATCCCCCGTTCTATTTGTTAAGAAGAAGGATGGTTCGATGAGAATGTGCATTGATTACCAGAACTTGAACGCAGTTACCATCAAGAACAAGTACCCCCTACCAAGGATTGATGATTTGCTTGATCAGCTTCGAGGTGCCAAGTATTTCTCCAAGATTGATCTCAGATCTGGCTATCATCAGATGAAGATTTGAGAGAGTGACATCCCGAAGACAGCTTTTGTGACTAGATATGGGCAGTTTGAGTTCACTGTGGTGTCCTTTGGACTCATGAATGCTCCTACATACTTCATGAACATGATGCATAAGGTTTTCATGAATGAACTAGATAAGTTCGTGGTAGCATTCATTGATGACATCCTTGTTTATTCACCCACTACTGAAGAACATGAACATCATCTGAGAACTGTGCTTGAGAAACTAGCCCAACATCAGCTCTATGCAAAGTTCAGCAAATGCGAGTTTTGGCTACAGAAAGTTGCCTTCTTAGGCCATGTACTATCAATTGAAGGTGTTGCAATTGACCCAACCAAGATTGAAGCTGTGAAAGAGTGGGATCAACCCTATAATGTGATAGAAATCAGAAGTTTCTTGGAATTGGCTGGATATTATCGTCGATTCATCGAAAACTTCTCCAAGATAGCTCGTCCAATGACCAACCTTCTGAAGAAGACTAAGGAGTTTGAATGGATGCCCGAGTGCGAATAGAGCTTCTAGGAATTGAAACAGAAGCTTACCACAACTCTTGTGCTAGCATTGCCTGATATTAGCAAAGATTTCATGGTCTATTGTGATGCATTCCATCAAGGACTTGGTTGTGTACTAATGCAAGATGGAAGAGTGATAGCATATGTGTCTCGATAGTTGAAAGAACACGAGAATCGTTACCCTACTCATGATCTTGAGTTAGCAGCAGTTGTGCATGCCTTGAAGATCTAGAGGCACTACTTGATAGGTAACAAGTGTGATATCTACACCGATCACAAGAGCTTGAAGTACTTTTTCACTCAAGAAGATTTGAATATGAGGCAATGCCGATGGCTAGAATTGATCAAGGACTATGACCTAGAAATTCACTACCATCCGGGAAAAGCTAATGTAGTTGCAGATGCTCTCAGTCGCAAGAGTTACTGTCACACTTTGATCACTGAATCCATACCACCTGAGCTCAAGGAAGAGAATGAAGATTTCCAACTTGAGATACTACTGCAAGGCTTGTTGAATGAGCTCCGCATACAGTATGATCTCACAGATCGCATCCGTTGAGCTCAAAAAAGTTGTGAAGAAATCGAATATCTCCATGGTCTGATGAAACTAGGCTATAAGACCAACCACTAGGAAGATGGACAAGGAACCATCTGGTTCAAGAACAGAATCTATGTTCCATCTGACCTAGTGCTACGAGAGGAAATTCTATCAGAAGCTCACAATTCCAAGTACTGTATCCACCCTGGAGGTTTAAAGATGTATCAAGACTTGAAGAAACACTTTTGGTGGAAAGGCATGAAGACAGACATTGTGGGACATGTGGCACGGTGTGACACCTATAATAGAGTCAAGGCTGAACATCAAAGGCCTACAGGATTGCTGAAGCCTCTTAATGTTCCCAAGTGGAAATGGGAGAGCATATCCATGGATTTCATAGTTGGATTGCCCTGTTCACAGAAAGGCAATGATTCCATCTGGGTGATTATTGATCGTTTGACCAAGATTGCTCACTTTGTACTAGTTAAGACCAAGACCGATGCCGAAAAGTTAGCAGATCTATATGTTGAGCATATTCTCAGACTGCATAGAGCTCCCTCTAGTATTGTATCTGATCATGGTCCTCAGTTTATGTCCCAATTCTGGGAAGCCCTGCACAAGTCCATTGGAACCAAACTTGATTTTAGTACCGCATATCACCCATAGACAGATGGACAGATAGAACGAGTAAATTAAATCTTAGAAGACATGCTTCGTACTAGTGTACTGAATTATGGCTCTGATTGGGAGAAATGCCTACCCTATGCAGAGTTCTCTTACAACAATAGCTACCAAGCCAGTATCAAGATGTCACCATTTGAAGCTCTGTATGGTAGACCTTGTAAGACACCTTTGATGTGGTCTCAACCAGGGGAAAGATCGTTCATTAATTCCGCTAAGATCCAAGATGCAGAAGGAGTTGCTCAAGTGAAGGAGAATTTGAGGATTGCTCAAAGTCGATACAAGAGCTATGCTGACAAAAGAAGAAGAGAACTTGAGTTCAATGTGGGAGACTTCATCTATCTCAAGGTATCCCCGCTACGTGGAACTGTCAGATTCCATGTGAAAGGAAAGCTTGCCCCTAGATTTGTTGGACCATACAAGATCTATAAAAGGATTGGAAAGCTTGTCTACAAACTTGAGCTACAAGACAAATTGGCGGGTGTGCATCCCGTATTCTATGTATCACAGCTACGCAAGTGTTTGAGAGTGCCTGATGAAGTAGTTCCAACTGATACACTTGACATTCAAGACACTCGAGTATAAAGAACATCCTATCAGAATTCTGGGTAGAGACACCAAAAAGACCCGAAGAAAAACTATTCCTATGTGCAAGATCCAATTGAGCAATCACACTGAGAGAGAAGCAACATGGGAGAAAGAGTCTGACCTTCGGCTACAATATCCTTATCTCTTCGAAGAGCACGTTACGCTTTAATCTCGGGGATGAGATTCTGTTAAGGGGGTAGGACTGTAACAACCCAAAAATCCACACACCAAAAATCACAACTACAAATTTTTGTTTTGACCCCATGCAATGTTGAGTGCCATGTGTAGGAGCCAACCCTAGGTATTGCATGTAAGTATAACCTAAGTAGTCATTTTCATAACCATATCATGACCCATGTCATATATGAGTGTTTAAATCCCCAACACGTAAAACCTTGCATGCATAATTATTATTGTAACATGTGATTTGGACTTTCATTGCTTATGTGATACGTGACTAACTTCTTTAATAATTGATAAACCTTCAAACAATTAATACTCAACTCAAAGGATAAAATAAAGAAAAGAGGGAGGCAGCAGCTCAGCCCAGCCGAAGCCTCGCCTGCCCTTCCACGCGCGTAGCCCACGAAGCCAGCCCAGCATCGCCGCCCGCACATGCACAGCCATTGACGAGCCAGGCCCGCTCATCAGCCATCACACGCCGCACGTAGCCACATCACGCCAAGCGCCTGACGACCCGACCCCGCTTGTTAGCACATTAGCGTCTTCTTCCCGTTGCCCACGCATTCTCCCCACACGACCGGGAGCCGACCAGCGTGGTAGGCGTGGGCCTGGGGTCACGCACATCGCATGACCCTATTTCCCTTGTGCCGTGCCTATGCTACCGCACGCAAACCATCGGATGCGCCGCATGCATCACCATCGCTCGATCGTCGTCAGCCATTGGAGCCCTTGGAGCTCAGCTATAAAAAGCCAACAGTCAGTGAGCCCTAACCCTCAGCCTATTCACCACCGCCAGTTGGTGGCACAGCACCACATAGCGTCAAGCCGAGAGAGAGGGAGGAGGGAGAAGCAAGGTAGAGAAGGAAGCCGCTGCGGGAAGGACCTCGCCGGAGCCAGGAGCGCCGCCCCGATTCAGCTACAACGACATAGCTACTCGGCACATGCACTGCATCACCTCATCACGACCTCACCTCACCACCGCACTGCCACCCTACCACCACAAACCCTACTGGTGAGCCATCTTGCTGAGACCACCTCTCTAGCCAAATGGAACATGCACCGCCACGATCGAAACATGGCGGAAGCTTTGAGCTCTGGCCTAGCCCAACTGGTTAGCTAGGGAGACCACCATGGCCACACTTGTCGAGACCCAAGACACACCGTGCGCACTGCCATCAGCCAAAAGGAGGACCCTAGCCATGACTGCTGTACATCGGAACAGGAGCACACATGCACGAGCACGCTCACCATGGCCGAGAGTACAACCATGGCGAGACCACCATGTCTTCTACGTCGTGGTAAAAAGCGACTGTTGACACCCTAACTAGCACCACCCTGACGAGAGACACACCGTGCCCATCTTAGCCAAGGAAGAAGCCCACCTGGAGCCCTATGTTGCCAGCACCGCACCTCGTCGGAGCGCCACCGCCTCTGTTTTGCCCCACCACTGTGGCCTGGAGCCACTAGGAGCACCTAGGAGCTCCTTCAACACACCCACCATGGTCGTAGAAGCACCATGGAGCCCACACACTCCTCCAACTAGACTCTCGCTACCACTGCAGCCCTGTCCATGCATACCGATGAACCCACGCCGCCGTTCACCATGGCCAGGACCCTAGGAAGCCCCAGCCGCCACCTTGACCCCACCGTTGCACTTGCCGAGGCTTGGCGATGCTTTTGCCTACCTTAATTGAACACCAGCGCCGTAGGTAAGGCTCGTCGGTGACTTCACCACCGGCAGAAGCCCTGTCGGGAAAGAGTAGGGGATTTTCCCCTCATTGACCACGTCTCGAGCAGCTCCGCCGAGCACCGACCACGACCCATGTCGACCACGTCCCGAGCAGCTTAGCCGAGCACCGACCACGACCATGTCGACCATGTCCTGAGCAGGTCCGCCGAGCACCGACCTTGACCACGTCGACCACGTCCCAAGCAGCTCCTGTCGAGCCCCAACCACGACCATGTCATGCACGTGAACCAAACCCTGGGAAGGAGTAAGTGGACCAAGTCCTTTATAGACCGGCTCTGCGGTCTATGGACCAATGCAGGCGGGTTCACCATGAGCCACTGCCTCACCTGCGCCCATGGACCATGGCCTGTTAGTGGCCCAGTAAGACGATGTGGCCGCACCAGCGCGCGCCACGTGGCGGGCCAAAGCCCAGCCCGTATCTAGGCCCAACCGCCCTAGTTTTGAGGCCCGGCCTATATTGACCATTGACCAAGTCAATGTTGATCGTTGACCGGGGCCACATGTTAGTGATCCAAGAGCCCCTGTCCCACCTGTCAGTAGCTAATGACGTAGATGACATCATGCTGGCGTCATGATGACATCGGTGGAACCCCACCTGTCAGTACAGAACTAAGACAATGACGTCATGCTGATGTCATACTCACTAATGTCAGCATACCACGTGGACCAGTCACAGCATGACATGTGTCAGCCCTGAATTAATCAGCCTTTATCATTTTCAGAAATGATTGAAACTTCAGAAATTCATAACTCATTCATGCGAACTCAGAAAAATACAAGACCAGGACCAAAATTCATCTAAAATCGAGCTCTATGCAATGAACCCATGTTTGAGTGCATTTGGTTGTTTTTGAATTTCCATTGCTTTTGTGCTATTCTATAGACAGTCGCTAACACGACTATAATACGATCGTTTGCAGACTCGGAGGAGAACCAGACGGACAAGGACTGAGAGTACCGTGAGGAGTACGGAGATGACTTCACTAAAGGTGCCACATCCCACCCAATCTCGTAGCACCTATTACGCATGGCTAATATAGAACTGCTATTGCTTTACTTACTGTTATATTCACACTATGATAGGACTTGCATGGTAGTATGCTTACTTGATGGCCTTTACCTTGACTGCAACCTTACCTCTGCTTACCCTGCTATTAGGCTAGACACACACTTGCTGCTATATTTCATTGCTTATTACTTCTACTACGCTTGTACTACACTGATGCGTGGTGGAAACTGGAGATATCTGGACTATGGGGAGAGTGCTGCTTGTGTGACTTGGGTGCATGGAGGGTGAGGGTTGTGTTGACCAAGTTGGAGTATACGATGAGCCTAGGGCAAGTCTTGCCATGTGGTGCTACCTGGGCACCCCTAGAAATGGATACCTATGGTGGGTAAATGGTATATGAGGTGGCCCTAGGGTGTGAACCTATGATGGGAGGAGCCCGGGGTGGAGGTGCTGTGGTGGCACGATAAATGGAAACCCTGATGAAGACATTCTGGCTTGGTCATCCCTAAGGACTTACTAGTACTCAGATTCACCAGAAAGCCTTATGTACCACTCACCCTATATGGTGCAGGACGGCCGGACTACTTGGTAGGATATTGCCACTACTGCTAGGTTGATAGCGGACAGTGTAAGGAGGTATGGGGCATGGAGGATTTCCCCCACACCCTTCTGAGACTTCATGGAGACCTTGTGGACTCGGCTCATGACTCACAGTTTCAGCCACCCCAGACTAGACTTAGGGTGTACTAGGGCTGAATGGTAGAGTGGCATTATCCTAGGCTAGCAAGCGGCCGAAATTAGCCCAGTTGATGACGATCAGCGAGGAAGGCGGATATTGTGGTTATGTAAAACCTCTACAGAGTGTATGGTTGATCGATCGATACATATGCTGACTTGTCGGCTATGGACCTTTCCTAGGTTTCGCTTAAACTAGATAGTGAGATGAGTCCTTCTCTTCTTCCCCTAGGAGAGAGTGTCGGTCGTAGCCAGGGGCTATAGGCCATGAGACAGTGCCGAGAGGGAGTTGGCCTATCGACTGAGCGATGGTATGGTGATGATGTGGAGATGGTGGTATATCGATCCTAGGATCGAAACCTAGCTCTAGACAGAAATGGGGTGGAATGGGTGTGGGAGTGGTGTTCAAACTTGACCAACTATTATTATATACTTGATATGCTAAAACATAGGAAACCCTAGCCTTATAGGTTCTTTTTGATTATATCCAACTTGCATCCAATTTCCACAAAGCAATGCTCATAGGGTGGGAGTGGCCAGTACAAATCGTACTGATAAATTTTGGCACACAGGTTCTGCTGAGGAGTATAGCTCCGAGGAGTTTGACGGTTGAGGGGTTCATTCCTATGCTCGAGTTTGGCGATCTTATCTTCAAGCTGTTCTGAATGAATGCTACTTTTGATTCCGCCAATGCGGCGATGTAATAATTTATGTAATTTCGCACTTTATGTACTCTAATATTATCATTGTATAGATGTGGTATTCGACTGGAATTTGGGTAATATGATCTACAAACGGTCTTATTACACTTCGACTCTGTGGATTTCCCTTCGTGGAAATCAGGTCGCTTCATCAAGCACCGCCTACACCACGACAGAGGCCTCGGCTGCCCGGGTGACCTCCTTCTCCAACTCTGTGCCAAGAGGAAATGGAATGGGGTTGAGCGCAAAGGGAAACAAGCCAAATAGGGGCAGAAGCCTATGGGACTCACCCTCAGCCTTCTCCTCCCAGCGCTGGGCCTCGACCCGAGAGGCCTCGACTTTCTCCTTCCAGCGCTGGGCCTCGACTCGAGAGGCCTCGGCCTTCTCCTTATAGCCCTAGACTTCGACCCGAGAAGCCTCAGTCGCCATGGAAGCCTCTTTCTCTAGCTCTGCACCACGCTAGGGAGTTGGGAGTCGAACACAAGAAAAACAAATAAAATAAAGGGAACAGGACTCACCCTCGACCTTTCCCTTCTAGACCACAGCCTCAGTCTGGAAGGCCTCAGCCACCTCGAGGGCCTCTGCTAGGGAGCCTTTCATCAGCAGGTGCGCACCCTGCTCCACCCCTAGCTGCCCAGTGAGGGCCTTGGCAGAGGTCGTTGCTTCTTCAGCCCAAGACCAAAAGGTGTCCCGATCGTCGGCCACCCGGATCAGCTCCTCCTCCAGCTCCTTGACCTGCGCCGTCAAAGGGGCGACCTGCTCCTGAGCCATGGCCGCCTTGGCCTTCATATCGACACAGCGAAGGTGGAGGTCATCTACCTCCGCGCTCCACACCGACAGAAGCTCGTTGGCATCAGCAAGCAAGCCCTTCTGCCGCTGGAGCTGGTCCTAGACGTCCCTCTCCCATCGGAGGAACAATGACTTCCCGAGGGACTGGGTCTCGAGCTCCTAGATAGGCAAAACAGGGGTCATTCACTACGAGAAAACTCAGAAAAAGACAACACCACATGAGAAAAGAAGGCGCGAAAACTAGGCGACCTCGGACAGATCGTCGACCACGACGGACAGCGCTGTCCGTAGTGACCGCTCCGCCAGCTAGCGGTATTGCTCGAAGGTGTCCCTAGCACCCCCCCTCGACCGCGTCCTCAAGGGCAAATAGAGGCTCCCCCTTCAGGGATCGTCCCGGCTCTACCACAAGACACGTGGGTGATCCCAACTGCAGGGCTCGGGCCGTACCCGCACAAGGGCTGAGCTTCCCTCACCCGAGGTCAGAGCTGGCTCCTTCATGGTGCCAGCCACCTCGACGTCGACCACCTCATTCGCCCGGGAAGTATCGTCGGAGGAGACTGAATGGACCTCTGCTTCCTAGGCGCTCTCCTGCAACGGCGGTGGGCCTTGGACCGGCGGCGGTATTGAGGCTTGTCCTGCCTCCACCTCCACTTCCTAGGCCGCTGGCTTTGCCGCGCTCACACCGGCTCCCTGCCACCCCATGCCTCGGCGGTCCTGGGCACCTCGGCCTCTATCGCCTGAACCTCAGAAGTCCGAGGGGGCCTCTGTCTCACCCTCGGTGGCCTCGACAACTGAGGGCGCCTCGGCCCCATCTGACTCGCAGGGCCTCGGCCTCATGGGGCGTAGACATTTCCTCCCCCACTCGCTCCATGGCCGCCCTGGTAACCTCCCCCTAGGGTGACCAGCTCCTTCGAGTCGACCTCAGCTGAGGCCCCGCCACTGTTGTACAGCGGCCTATGCCTCCACCACCTGATGAGCGGTGGAGCCCAGTGCTCACCTTGAGCGACTTAAGCGGTGCCAGGGCAGGCACCTCCGCCTTACGCTTCCGGCTGAATGCA
Organism: Miscanthus floridulus; assembly: GCF_019320115.1. Taxonomy (NCBI): domain Eukaryota; kingdom Viridiplantae; phylum Streptophyta; class Magnoliopsida; order Poales; family Poaceae; genus Miscanthus; species Miscanthus floridulus. Next base: position 14,455,244 of record NC_089598.1, read on the forward strand.
AAACACCCACTTGGTCAGCATACGACCATAAAGCAAGCGGGAAATGATGCGAACTCCAGTCGTAAAAAACACTCACCTCGAGCGAGGGGGGCAACCGCTTCGGCACTGCGACCTGCCTCTACAACAGCGGTGGCGGCGGCTGGTGGCATGGCCCCCGTATCCGTTAGTGCCAGCCGGCCCTCGCTGGACTCCGACACCCCCTCGGTCCTCTACGGGGGCAGTTGTGTAGCCCCCGCCGCCACCTACTCCACCTTTGTTGTTGAGCCCACCGGGCTGACGGTGCATTTTCCCAACGCCCGCGCCTCAGGCATGTCGGCCTCGGCCCTAGGGCGGGTGATCACCGGCCTCGAGGCGTCTCCACCTCCTCCTGGAAGCGCCGAGCTGCTCGCCGACACCCCGAGCACTATCTCCCCAATGTTGGGGAGATGGTCCAGGGGACCTCGCCCCATCTTGCTCTCGTCATCTCCATCCGAAGCATCCATCGACAGTGACGGCGATGGGGATGCCTCTAACGGGAGACCGTCCTGCCTCTGCTACCGGTGGCGCTTCTCCAGTCTCTCGTGCACAAGGATCTTCCTCGTATGCTTTGCCTCCTTGACGTCCTTTCGCCTCTTATGCGCCTTGGCGTGTGCCCGGTTCACCGCCCGCCGCGCTGCGTCCTCCGGGGTGGTGGAGGCGCTGTGGCGGGGAGGCTCGCACGTCTCTCATCCCCTATAGGAACGGCGAACGCAAATAAAGAACCGGAAAATGGTAAGGGACGAGGAGGCCTCGGGGGCCGCAGCAGCATGTGACTTACTAAAGAAAGGTACCCCTACAATGGGCGCATCATGAACGGGGTCAGACCACCGATCTTCAGCCACCCCTCCATCGTCTCTCTCACCCGACGAAGAATCTCCTCGTCAGAGAGGATGGAGGCGGACATCCGGATACCCTTGATCAGCTCGTTTGGTCTCATCTTGAACAGGCACCGGCGCTGAGCCATCAGCGGCAGCACCCTCCGATGGTGGAAGGCCGCCACAACCACAGCGGTCGTGAGGCCATGGCCACGTAGCCTCTCCAGTCCCTCCAGGAGCGGCTGCAACTTGGGCTGATCCCCCTTCGGGACGCCATACTTCCACTTCTCCGGATAGCTCTCCACGATCCGCCCGGTGTAGGGGGGAAGTCCACCATTGTCATTGCAGGAGGTAGAACCAGCTGGTGTACTAGCGGCGATTGGTTGACATGAGCTGGGCCGGGATGTAAGGCTGCTGACGGTCTTGGCACACTTAGAGAGTGCAGCCACCAGGCCCTCACCGCCTTCCTCATGCCCAGTCATGCCCGTCGGCTTGGTGGTATGCCCCGCCCGGAAGAGGTGGAGCCACAGCTCCCAATGGGGGCAATCCCCAGATACCCCTCGCAGACGGCAATGAAGATGGCCGCCTGTGCGACTGGAGTTGGGGTTGAAGTTGTGGAGCTCCACGCCATAGTAGTGTGGGAGCGCCCGCATAAACCGGTCCACCGGCAGGCTGAGAGCGCGCTCGTGGAAGGACACTGAAGCTCACAACATAGCCATCATGCAGGCCTCAGCTCTAGCTCGCCCGATGGAGCAACCCACTCTGGCCTGTTGGGGTCGGTAACCGGATGGAGAAGGCCGTCATCGACAAGCGACTGGAGTGTCTCCGTGGATACGTCGGACTGACCCCAAGCGTCCGCCTCAATGACGACAGTGCCAGCCATTGAGTGCGGTGGGGAAAGCAACTACGACCGTAAGCCTCTCTCTCTCTCTCTCTGCTTCGCCCTTCTCCTTTCTTCTCCCCGGGACTCTCTATTCCTAGCAACAGCCCGAGGGTGGCAAAGGCGAATGCAGGCAAGGTAAGGAGGGGAGGGGCGAGGCTTGTTGCGTATTTATGCGGGAAGGAGGCAAAACGGATGGGCGACAAAATCGGGGAAGTTTCCCTTAAATCTAATACAGTTAATCCAGATCCGATGTTACCGCCCATGTACCCACCTTTTCCTCATTAAATTGCGTGAACAGTTATGTTCCATCCGCTGACATGGCGTTGCGTTCGACCAGCTGCAGTGGCAGGCGTCGTTCCGCCTCCCCGAGAAAATCGCCTCAAAAGGCGTGCCTACCGTTGTCAAACCGGTGGGGGGAGGAATATCCCCCACCTGATTCCTTTTAGACGAAGGAACTGGGCGCCAAGCCTGTTACGGTCTAGGGGTTCGAAGGCTAGGCCCCCAAGAGTTTTCGATAGTCACCCCAGGGTAATAGAGTCAGGGACGACTATGGGCAAGCCCATACGAGGCCGAGACCCAAGCAAGCGAAACGCTTGGGATGCCCTAAGTCATGTCTGAGACCAGCAGAGAGGTCTTCGAATAGGGATCCTATCGTAGGGAGGCACCGAGCCACTAGGGCTCATCGAATGGCCCCTGGCACCCACTAGAGAAACCCTCTGGTACTCTTGGAGTGTGTCTTTGGACCTGCTAGCCAACCCCTATCGAATGGGGCATGGGCCTCCACTCGGACTTACCCGATAACAGCTCACCGAAAGTGCCATCGCTCGCGCCCATCGAGGGTAGCCTGGCATATTCCACCCCTCCTTCCTGAACAAAAAGGATGCGTGAGGGTCAGTACAAAAAGCTAGGGGAACCCCTAATGGCCCTCTCACTCCGTGCAGAGGCTAGGGGGCTCTTCCTGCAACCTTGCCGAGACCCAACGACCCAGGCTCGCACTCGAGGGGACTTGGCAAACAACCCCTCCTTCTGAATGAAAAGGATGCGCAAGGGTCATACAAAAAGCCAGGGGAACTCCTGATGGCCCTCTTGCTCCGTGCAGAGGCTAGGGGGCTCTTCCTGTAACCTTATCGAGACCCAGCGACCCAGGCTCGCACTCGAAGGGCCTCGGCAAACAACCCCTCCGTCCGAACAGAAAGGACGCGCAAGGGTCACACCAAAAGCCAGGGGAACCCCCGACAGCCCTCTCGCTCTGTGTAGAGGCTAGGGGGCTCTTCCTGCAACTTCGCTGAGACCTAGCGACCTAGGCTCGCACTCGAGGGGGCTCGGCGAACAACCCCTCCGTCCGAACGAAAAGGATGCGCGAGGGTCGCACAAAAAGCCAGGAGAACCCCCGACCGCCTTCTCGCTCTGTGCGGAGGCTCGGGGGCTCTTCCTGCACCCAGGACGAAGACAAGCGACCCGAGCTCACGCTCAAAGGCCTAGAAAAATGCGAAAAAGGGCATCGAGCCCGTTATAGTCTAGGGTTCGATGGCTAGGGCCCCCGAGGGTTTCGACAGCCGCCCCAGGACAGTAGAGTTAGGGACAACTATGGGCAAGCCCATGCATGGCCAAGGCCCGAGCAAACGATTGCTCGAGACGCCCTAAGTCGTGTCCGAGACCGGCATGGAGGTCTCTGAATGGGATCCCACCGTAGGGAGGCACCGAGCCACTGGGGCCCATCGAACGGCCCCGGCACCCACTAGAGAAGTCCCTCTGGTACTCTTGGAGTGTGTCTCTAGACCGCTAGCCGACCCCTATCGAACAGGGGCATAGGCCTCCACTTGGACTTACCCGATAATAGCTCACCGGAGGTGTCACTGCTCGCGCCCACCGAGGGTAGCATGACATCCTCCACCCCTCCTTTCGAACAAAAAGGATGCGTGAGGGCCGCACAAAAAGCCAGGGGAACCTCTGACGGCCCACTCGCTCCATGCAGAGGCTAGGGGGCTCTTCCTGCAACCTTGCCGAGGCTCAGCGACCCGAACTCGCACTCATGGGCTCAACAAATGCAATAAAACCCCTCTCACGACGTAAGAAAAGCCCCTGGAGGAATAAATCCACTCCTCTAGGGCCTCGGGGGCTACACCCGGTGGGTGCGCTCGCGCGCATCCAGCAAGGCCTCGAGTACGAAACACTATCCCGCCAGGAGCTGCTGCGAGCCGAGCCTCGTCAAAACCTCAAAGAGAGCGCTCACACTCTCCCTGAGGCTCGGAGGCTACTATCAGGGTACTACTATAAGGGGTCCCCTAAGCAACAATCGAAAAACTCGCTTAGACCCCGTAAAAAATCAAAGCCAAGGGACAACTATTGGCTAAACCCCGGCCATGTCCGAGGCCACCTACTCTCCGTCTCGCTAGAGGCCTCGCACGGAAAGGTCTCGGACGGCCTACCGAATTTCTGCCTCGCTCGAGGTCTCACGCGAAAGGCCTCGGCCGAGGATCCGATTCTCCATCTCGCCCGAGGCCCCGCGTGTACGGCCTCGGACGAGACGCCGAATCTCCGTCCCGCTCGAAGCCGGCTCGGCAATAACCCCGTCGCCTCTGCCTCGACCGATCTCCCCAACAGAGCATCACGACCAATTAATGCGACCAACCACTCCCGCGATATCAACAGAACGACGGCTCGACACAGCGGAGTGGCCGACGAGACGCTAGTCACATCGAAGCCATGCCGTCCAGGACCGGATAGGGCAGGGGTTACCGGCTGTTGTGCTTAGCACTGTGCCCACGACTGACACCCATACCGCACTATGCTACCTAACCCCTGCTCCAGGAACAGCGCTGGCGTGGGGAGTCCCAGGTTAATATAGCCTCGGAATCAGTATACAGGACCAATCACTCCCTCCACGCCTCGGTAGTCTACTTCAGGGTCTCGACAACCTCGGGATTCGTGCTCGTCGAGCCCCTCCACGACGGCTCGGCCTAGGCACCAACTAAGCCTTGGCTCTTCACGTGGTCAACACACAGCAACCAGCACGTCGCTTGCCAGGCCCTGCGTCAAGCCATCACTGGAGCTCCCACGTCGCGTAGGATCGGATGTGACCGGCGCGTTGCTCCAGTACTTCAAGGGCAGGACCACTCCATCAACCATGCCGCCACAATAACAGGCTACAGGGCTCGGATATGCCGCCTCTGTTCGCACGGCGCCACGTAGCTAACATATATATCATCCCTGTCCCCCCCTTTTACTATAAAAGGGAGGGACCAGGGCCGTTTCTAGGGACAACCAGTTCAGGCTCACGAGCTCACGAGGTAGACAAACACACACTCGAACACTTTGTAACGCGCACTCTTCCCCACTGCTGGAGATCAATATCTCAAGCAATCCACACCGCTCCACGCCGAGACCTGAGACCAGCTCCCTCTCTCCACCCTGCTTGTAACCCCCTACTACAAGCACTTCGGTGCAAGGAATACAAGATCGATTTCTCAGACTGGATGTAGGGCACCTATTGCCTGAACCAATATAAACCTTGTCTCTTTGCATCACCATCTGAAATTAGGAGCACGCAGTACATTTTTACTAGTTGATCGAGGAACCGTCGGTCCGAAACACCGACACCAGGCAAATTATAATGATACGCCATTCCATCCTATTATACAATTCCTTTCTCAGGCAAAGCAAGGGTCTTCTAATTACCTCCTGGAGCATCGCTGAGAGATCATGCCTAATAATTGATGGATCAAGATGCCATAAAAGCAACCTACCACAGGACAGAAGATATAACTAAATCAGTATACTCCATGCAGTGACAACAAAGATACACTTAAGCATAATTATAGAAAGCAGATGCTTAAAAGTCCATACAGTGACAACAAAGATACACTTAAGCATAATTAAGATGGTACTGCCTGTCAGTGTACTACAGATAAAAATAAAGTAGAGTGGTTTGCTGGTGAGCAACAACACTACAGAGCAGGGGCGGAGACAGGGCCGGTGCTGATGTTCAATGATAATATTATTTTGGTAGCTCAGTGCAACTATTGTCCTGTTTGTTTGATTGGTTTGACTTATAAGTCATGGCTGAAAATATTGTTGGTTAGTTTGGTGTGAGAGAAAAATACTATTCGTTGGCTGATAAGCCATGGCTTATAAGCCAAATACGACCAAGCGAACAGGCTATATATTATATATAGAATTGAATATGCGTTAATCATATATAAGACCTGCAGTGTACTTAGCATCCCTCTTGGTTAAGTTCTGGCTCCGCCCCCACTACAAAGATTATTATCCAGTAAGCACAAAATTGCACTCCGAGCTTTCAAGATACCCCTTCGCACTTTACAAGCACTCCTCAAATTCCAAATGTAAGTTGTTTTAGAATCTGTGTTGGTCAAACACTCAAACTTCTTAAAATTCTCACCATCAATATATAAACAGCTATTAAGACTCAGAACACAAACTTGATATTACTACACTTCTCAATCCTCATTATAAATCCTTTCACAATTTGTAATTACTTTTTTCTAAAATAACATATTTTCACATAAATCACTAGTCAAAGTGTCAGATTAGAGACCATGGCAATGTCCTAAATGACTTACTTTGGAATCAGAGGGACTGTTTCCGATTCCTACTACATGTTTGCAGCAAAGAAATGGTGTACACTTAATAATAGCACATAAACTACAATACCAGCACATCTTTTACTTCCTTAAATCTTACTTTTATTAATAGCACACGATGATCCACAAGTAATTGCTGCAAGTATACTGCATACCTCAGTGGGATTGAGTGGTCACTAGGAAGGACATGATTGGAAGGATGGTTTATTAACTCCGCAGCAATCAGCAATTGTTCCGATATGAGATACTCTTTCTCTCTCTTCCTTGTAATACATGGCCTTGTTTAGTTCATCCAAACTCATGAAAAGTGCACTATATAAAAGAAGATTTTCCGTCACATCAAACTTACGGTACATGCATGGAAGTACTAAATATAGATAAAATCAAAAACTAATTGCACAGTTTGCTTTAACTTTGCGAGACGAATCTTTTGAACCTAATTAGTCAATGTTTGGACAATAATTCACAGATACAAACTAAATGCTACAGTAGAGAATTTTTACTGTACAAAATGCCCAACTAAACAGCGCCATGGTAAAGGGAAAAGACACTGGTAGTGAGGGGATAGCACGACCGTTTTCGCAACAGCATACAACAGATTATAAGAATGCCTTCTACATTGAAGAAATAAAAGTGTCAACATTAACAAAAAACAGATAATCAACCTACAGGGAGAAAATATCATTTATAAGCTGATCTCTCAACTGTGAAACTGCTCACAAGTACTCCTAAACATTATGAATGTCACATCATCTGGCCACAGCATTGATGAGCACTTCCTGTGACATTAGACATGCCTGATTGCAACGTGTGTCGGACGAGAGCCCTGTTAAATATATATATATATATATACGGCCGTGCTATTCCACAGGCCAAAACCACTCAGCACTGCACCCATACTAAATAATACTGAAACATAACTCCTGAACGATACTGAATTCTGTTCAGTATAGCAGTTTGGTGTAGAATATTATTCTACACCTAGGATGTAGAATAGCGCGTGTATATATATATATATATATATATATATATATATATATATATATATATATATATATAACTATGGAGAGTATATTCAGTAGCCAGCTACAAAATAAGTTATTCTTTAACCACCTCTATTTACGATAATTTTATATACTAATTTACGACAATGTCAATACATATTTACGATAGTTGGATTACTATAACACACGGAGATATTTACCATAACGTTATAGTAAACCATTTAGTAAGGAGTTACTATAATATCGTAAATTAACATAGTAATTATCGTAACTCAAAGTGGCTACCAAATAAATTATTTTGTAGCCAAAACCAGCAAGGAGAGAGCAGCGCTGGCGGGTGCCACCACCAGATATTCTAAAAATTAACAGCGACGGTGCTTTTGTACAAGAAACAATGAAGGGCGGTTGGGGATTTGTGGCCAGGGACCATCAAGGTGAAGCGGTCATAGCAGGAGCAGGTCGGATTGCAGCTGTACCGGACGTGCTGACTGCTGAAGCATCCGCTTGCGCCAAAGCCCTGCAGGCGGCAACAGACTTTGGTATTTCTCGGATTCAATTGGGAATGGATTCTTCGATCCTAAAGCAGGCTCTTCTCACGCCATCGTTGGACCTGGCGGCTAGCGGGATGTTGATTAGGGATATTCGGGATCTTCTTCATGAGCATTTTGTTCGTAACAATGATATCATTCTTATTCCTAGAACGTGTAACTTAGTAGCGCATGAGCTAACAAGGTTGGGGATGAGTTGGGACCGGGGCGATTCTTGCATCTAGACAAGCCCCCTCCTAGAATTTGTAAAAAGCTTGGTGGCTCGCGATTCTGTCGAGTCTTCGGTTTCAATAACAAGACCATAGTGCTAGGTTAGAAGTTTAAAAAAAGAGCTGCTAGTATACCTCTTTCAGGTATGTTTAGTTCGGCTCTGGTAGAGCCGTAGCCATACCAAACAAGCCCTTCTCTCTTAAAAAATTACTTCTCCTTTTGTTCTCTCTTTAAAAAACAAGAGCTCCTCCAGGTTCTGATCTTTTGTTTGACAGAGATCTGAATTTTTGGTGTAATCACGTTGCTAGCGATTTGGGCAACATAGAGACCAATGCCCAATGGAAGTCTTTTTTCCAGTTCAAAAATTAAAAAGAAAAAGGATTGCCCAAGCTTTGTGCTCCATGCATCTGATGTTTGAACAGCACTGGCTCATCAAGTCATCATCAATTCATCATTACATAAGGAGCATGCCCAAAAAAACAAAGAGATACAACCAGTGGCACAGTAAAACTTACAATGTTCTACAGTTTGAGATACTTCAGTTATACAGATGCTGATGTAAATCACTAGGATTTTAGGCATGAAACTGCACAAGACCTTCAGGATCTTCCTATGCAAACAGCATATGGCAGGCGCATTGCACCCAGAATGTGGCACAGCAGAAATCAGGTTATTCATAGAATGTGACTAGCATTCAGCAACCGAAACTGTTGCACGGCACAAAATCATACTTAGGGGAAAACTCGATTGTCATTCTTATTCCCAAGATAAAAATACATGGAGCATGAAAAATTGCTCCCGTAGCTTATTGACTATGGCATCCTTCTCTTTTGAACCTCTGGAGAGGCAATTTCATACTGCTCGACCAATCCATGGGTCATATCATTTTGTTTCTGCCTTTGAAGCGTCTTCTTTTCCGTCTTTTCCGGATATAGCAGCTGATGCTGCAGCTGTCACAGCTGCAGCTGCTGCACCAATCTTGACACCTCCTGCAGCTTTCATCGCCCCACCGATCTTCGCAAATGCTGCTACCCCACCAACTAGGGCAGCACGCAGAGCTACCATCGGTCTGACCTCCATGGTATATTCCTGAAGTAGTTAGAACATACATGAGCAATTTCAGCACAGTTTAACACAAGCTTCACCCTTGTCAAATACATTCAAGGAAGCAAAATGTTAATATTTTCCCCAGCATTTCAGTGATAACTTACAGATGAAAGAGCAGTAAAGATCACAGGACCTACATTATTTTCACTGCCATTGTGTTATCTTTTAGCTATCGTGCCATTATCCAAACATTCAGAAACACCATTCTGTTATTTCATAGAGAACTACCTAATCTCTCAAGAGTCTTGTCGTGATTGTGGAGCTGAATTGAACAGATGGCTAGATACAGGCTAACCAAGGTACTGCTTGAATAGAATAAAATTGATTCCCATTTGCGCATTGATGATCTAACAGGCGCTTTGTGCAGGAGGATTCAAGAATCGGAGGTCAGAGAAGCCTTGAAAAGGATGAAAGGGGGCAAGCGATGGGCCCTGATAGTATCCCAATCAAGGTGTGGAGATGTCTCGGGGATATAGTTATAGTATGGCTAACCAAGATGTTCAACAATATCTTTCGATCGAACAAGATACCTGAAGAGTGGAGAAGAAGCATATTGGTACTAATCTACAAGAACAAGGGAGATATCCAAAGTTGTACTAATTATCAGGGGAATTAAGTTGATGAGCCACACCTATGAAGTTATGTGAGAGAGTCATCGAGCGGCGCCTGCGAGGAACGACGCAGATATCAACAAACCAATTTGGTTTCATGCCCGGAAGGTCAACCATAGAAACAATCTTCTTAATAAGACAGGTTATGGAGCGGTTTAGAGAGCAGAAGAAGGACCACCACTTGGTTTTCATTGACTTGGAGAAGGCTTATGACAAGATACCAAGAAATGTTATGTGGTGGTCATTGGACAAACATAAAGTCCCATCAAAGTATGTGACTCTCATCAAGGACATGTACAACAACGTTGTGACTAGGTGTTCGAACAAACGTTGGTAACACAGATTACTTCCCGATTAAAATTGGACTTCATCAAGGGTCAACCTTAAGCCCGTATCTCTTTGCCTTGGTAATGGATGAGGTTACCAGCAACATACAAGGGGATATCCCTTGGTGTATGTTGTTCGCATGATGATGTAATGTTAGTGGACGAAAGCCAGGCGGGAGTAAATAGGAAACTAGAGTTATGGCGGCAGACCCTTGAGTCTAAAGGTTTTAGATTGAGCAGAACTAAAACCGAATACATGAGATGCGACTTTAGCGGAGTTGTATCAGGAGGAGGGAGATGTGAGTTTGGAAGGTCAAGTAGTGCCTAAGAAGGATACCTTTCGGTATCTGGGATCGATGCTACAGAGGAATAGAGATATTGATGTGGACGTTAGTCCATAGAATCAAAGCAAGGTGAATCAGGTGGCGACTAAGCTTCTGGCATTCTCTGTGACTAGAGGGTACCACAAAAGCTAAAAGGTAACAGTCTATAGAACGGCGATTAGACCTGGCTATGTTGTATGGAGCAGAATGTTGGCCTACAAAGATTCGACATGTTCAACAACTGAGTATTGCAGAAATACGTATGTGTGCGATGGATTTGCGGTCACACAAGAATGGACCGAGTTCGGAACGATGATATACGTGATCGCCTAGAGGTAGCACCAATTGAAAAAAAGCTTGTCCAACATCGGTTGAGGTGGTTTGGCTATGTCCAAAGGAGACCTCCAGAGGCACCAATGTATTGTGGAGTCCTAAACCAAGCTAATAATATGAGTAGAGGTAGAGGAAAACCGAAATTGACATGGAGGAGGCAATAAAAAGATATTTGAAAGCTTGGGATATACCTAGAGATCTATGTTTGAATAGGAGTACTTGAAAAGCAGTTATTGGAGTGCCAGAACCGTGACTTGGGGCTCTTTGTGGGTTTCAACTGTAGCCTATCCCAACTTGCTTAGGACTAAAAGGCAATGTTGTTGTTATTGTTGCTGTTGTTGTCGTGCATAGATGGTCCTACCTTATCTTGCATTCTTATAGACCTGAATAATGTGAAATACACTGGGGAACTTAACACGAAAGAAGATACTAGCCGTTCATCCGTGCCATTAATAAATGAAGTACATAGGTAACTAAACTAGAGTAGAAGGCTTAGTCAGTTTTTGCTCAGGAGTCAGGGTTACTAACCAAACTACAACCTTACCTGTTCCCCTACATTCTTCTTTTCCTAGAGTACCAGGGCAAGGTACCCCAACAACATCTCACAAACTGAGATCAAAACAGTACGAAAAAAATCCTTGTAGGGGTAGAGAACTGCAAGCTGATCTGCCTCCAGCCAGGGGCGGACCCAGTAAAGAGCATGGATGCACACGCGTACACTCGATAATTTTTTGTTAAAAAAAATCGAAGCTACTATGTATACATTTGCTACTATATCAGATCCGATTGCAAATAGCCAAATAGCTTAGGTTAGGCTTTAGGTGCTCGGATTCGCACAGCGGTAAGGGAGGAGAAGGGAGCATACCTGGTGGGTGCTCGGTGCCGGGGAAGGGTCCGACGAAGAGCTGGACACCTGGCGTAGGGCGCCGGCGCCGGCGGTAGCCCAATCGTCGCCGAGAGAGAGCAAGCGGGGAGAACAGTCGGGGACTAGGGGGGCTGTTCGGCCGTAGGGGAGCGCACCCGCAGACACGGGCCTTGTGCTGAGGCATATGGGCCGTTCCTTTTCCAAACAGTTCTTTTGCAGTTTTCTTCTTCTTTTTATTATCATTTCTTTAATTCTTCTTGATGCGTATTTCATATTTTTTTTTCATTCACAGAACACTGCCGATAGTTAATGAGCATTGGTTTAAAATTATCAGAATTGCAATAGTATTTATTTGAACATTGCAAATAAGAAAAAGAAACCTTTTTTTTTGCTAGGGTGAAACTTTTTTTTCTTGGATAAAGCTTGAAACATGCTTCTGCTCAACATTTTTCTTGCAACAATTTTTTAGCTAGAAACATTTTCCTTGTGAATCCAGAAAAAATTTTCTTATGAACCTAGACCATTTTTTTTTGTCATATGACCAATTGATTATGAATACGAGAGGTTGTTTCTCTTTAGGGGCCGTTTGGATCCCTTCATTTTGAAGGAATTGAAATCTACATAATGGATTAGGCTATTTGGCTTGAAATTTGACATTCCATAACATTCGTAAGCTCACAAATAAACATATCTCAAATTCATATGGTGGGAGATGGAAATGAATTCTATAGATCATTATGCGATAATTCTATTCTCCAACTTATAGCACACTCTTCAACTCACTTTCCTACAATAGAAATGCAACATATAAGTATGTCCCTTGTATACCTAGCAATAAATATACAAATATATTCTATATATAATTATATTAGCTTAATTAATCTATGCCTAAATTGTAATTATTAAAATGAATTCAATTCTAAGGATCCAAACGGGCCCTAAGAAAAACAACATTTTTTAGCTTCATTAGAAAATGTTCTTTGAGAAAGTAGAGTCTACATATATTTAAATGGGTATTATTTTATTATTTTATATCTTTTATTGTAGGAAAATACAATGGAATCATAATTTTGTTTGGACACAATGACTTCTTATGTCTTGAGTTTTCTTTGGTCCATGCGATGACTTTAGTGATGACCTAGATTCCTCTTCTTACGGTCTTGTTTAGTTGCACTCTATTTACTTTAATCCACATGTATTGGAGTGGATTGTGATGAAAAATTAACTAATTTTTTTAATGATTTTGCCGTCTAAGAAGGAAGGCATTAGTATAGCTCTTGGGGTGTTACTTGTAATTGCATATTCGAGGTCTATCTTTTTCTATTAAAGACAATACTATTTTTTTAACTACTGCAAAATTAAAATTAATCCAATCGAAACTTAACGCAAAACTAAGACAAGATCCATGTTACATTTTTTGGCTCATTATTTTATTTTTACTTCTGTGATTGTGTTTTTTAAAGTTAACTTGTCATATGCTATCTCGTTCTAAAGTGTATGCACCACCTTTGGTTTTTGTATACTTTGACCAAGTTTATAAAAATACACCAGCATCTATAGCATCAAATAAACGCACTTGAAAACCTATTTCATGTTGGATTCACAACTATTTTTGACGCTATGGATGTTGCAATTTTAAAAATTAATTAAAACTATATAAGTTTAACTTAAAACAAAATTAAAACACTTATTTTGGATTGATTGAGTACCAATTTTATGAGTACAACCATACTACAGATAGCTCTTCTAAGTGTTTTTAGCGAATTACAAATTTATCTAAATGAAATTTATCTCTTTTTAGTATTTTTTATAAAAAACTGCAAGGTTTAGGAGGATTTGCGCGCCCTTTTTCTCTTTTTCTTCAGATATAATCTATACCTAATAATAAAAAGGCAAAATTTCTCTCCACCTATTTTTTGTCCGGCCATCCCTTAACTAACTTTATGAACGTGGAAATCCGCCTATAGCCCTTCTATTTATATAACTAGGAATCCTAATCTAATTAGATCTCTCCGATTTGTGGTGAATAGGAATAGGAATCTTAATCAAATAGAAAAAATATAATAATATGAATAACTAGGAATCTTAATCCAATTAGATATTTCCAACTCTGAGTAACCGAAATAGAAATCTTAATCCAAATACAAAAATATAAGAATAAAAATTAGAAATCTAATCAAGAGTATTATTTTTTTCTGCCCTCCTATATCTTTTTATACGTTGGTTTTGTGCCTCCGTACAATCTGCATTTGCCGTTTCAAATTCTGGTTTGTCTTCTTATCCATACGTGTCTGTTTCAAATTCCTTCTTTGTTCTTCTATGTTGTTTCCGTTTCTATCTATGGAAGTCAGATTTCTTTCCACATGTTCCTCGGCTCGGTTAGTTTTTAGATAAAAAAAATGACAACGTGTATAGTCATGTGCTCTCCTCTGTCCAACCAGCTTATACAGCCACAACGTTCCAAGGCACAAAAACTTACCGTGGAGATGCTAGGGGAAGAGGAATAAATTATTAGCACCGTAAAAAAGATTTATACTACGAATAATAAATCTATATCTATATCAAAATTTCACTCCATGCATCCTTTTCTTTAATCTTTTCTTAACTAACTCAGTGAACGTGGAGTTCAGCTTGATACAAGTCCTTGAGATAACGCAGATAGTTAATTATCTATCCTAATCAAATAAATCTTTCTGATTTTCTAATAAATAATCATCAAATGTTTTTTTCATAGTGTTCGTTTCTGAAAGTGCAATCAAACTCTAATTGTGGGTTTTGGTGATAATGACCACGCAATTAGAGAACTAATGAGATTTATCGAGATGGCAAGCAGAGAATTTTATATTCGAGCATGCTACACGAAACGGAGGAGCCACCAATTACAAATGTTGATGGCTTCAAACTCAAAGGGGGTTTAAATTATTTTATATATTGAATTTGAGTATAGAAAAAGCCATACTATAAAGGGGGACACAATATTTAAGTTAACACGTGCTATCAAGTGCTCAAACATACACATGCATCCTTAGATTTACAATCAAGACAGCTTAAACTTCACTCTTACCCTTATTGTCTTGACTGGTGCGACACTGTCACACTTAAGTCGCAGCATTGCCGCGACTTAAGTAACCGTTGGGGCTTATGGGGTATTTATACCCATCCTCTTTCTCCCCAACGGCTATCTTCTTCCTCCTGCTCATTTCAGCACGTCCAAAACAGAAAAGGAGCTCTCTCTCTCTCCCTCCATTAGTGACCTTGAGCCATCAAGCAAATCCATTGATTTCCCCATCAATCATTGAGAGAAAATGGTCCAAAACTCAATTAGAGAGCGGCTCCATTGATTCCCCAACTCGAAAGGGCGCTTGGTTCACGTTTTAGCCGGCGGTTGTGTTTGTTACGCTTGGAGCTTGACTCCTAGCCGGCTAGAGCGTCGCTCATGGAACTTACCAACTTGTGTGGCAGTCCTGGGAAGTTTGTTATCATCTCTTGAAACTAGTATACTCACCCCTCATCTCAAGAGTTAAGTCTCATGACTTGAGAACGGGAAAAGGTTGAAAAGCCCTAAGCCTTAGTGGCTAACCTCAACAACGTGGAGGTTGGCAAGCCTTGGTGGCGAGCCGAACCATGGGATAAATTATTGTGTCACTTGTGTTTAATTTACATTACATGCATTTCATATTGTTGATTGAGGTAATTTCTAAGGTTTTTAGTCGATCTACTTGTGTGTGCTGTTTCTATAACTTCTAGCTCTTGATCTGTTACTATCATTCCTGCAGTAGGCTGAGAAATTTCTCCGATCTAAGTTTTCGTTCACTGATTTTGAACTGTGACTCGAAGTTATCTGCAGATGCGGTAGTGCCGCTGTTCTGGTCCGACAGTACAGCAGTCCGGCAGTGCCGCCCTCCAGAGCGGCAGTGCCGTAGGGTAAATTTGATAAAAGTTTAAGTGCTTGTTTTGATAGGTCTATTCACCTCCCCTCTAGGCCAATCAGAGATCCTACAATTTCTGTTTCCGCTCGTTCCATTGTTTGATTAGTCGTCATATGTTTTTTTTGTCTCTTTTAGTTTTTCCCTTTCCGGTTTCCTTTTTCACTTAATTTAGTTTTTTTTATTGTCGTCTGTCTTTTCTTTTCCTCTTTTTTGCGTCTGTTTTTTTTGTTTTGTTATTTTTTCTTTTCATGTTTTCACCTTCTTTTTTCTCACAAAGTTTCTCTCTTCTTCGAGTTTTCTTTCCATAGTTTTGTATTTGTTTCAAGTGTACCTCTCATTTTGATTTCTTACCTGTGCTTTTATCTCTAATACTAAAATACTTGGTCGTATTTCTTTTTTAATGTGTATCTTCATTCGTGTATCTGCTTCGTAACTAATGTTTTTATCATTAGTTTTGTCTTTGTGCGGACGCAGAGGTAACTTCGTTCGGCTCCCTCTCTCAGGTCTTAACCTGTTCCACCTTGAGTCTCATTAGTGCGCAATGGATCGTCATATACCTATGACCCTATAAGAATGGTAGCCCTTAAGATCGAGGGCGTAGGAGAACGATAACGATGAGGCAAGGAAGAAGATACATCAAGCAAACTGAAATTATGAGACCAACTATTGGAAAGACCGATAGTGGAGCAATCGATTGACCATCACGTGATTCTACTCCTCCTTGTCATGCTGACCTCCATCAACTATTGTGTCGTCTCGTACACCGATGGAATAATTAATCTCCCATGCACGCCGCTCCTCTCGATCATTAAGGGCACCATAAGAGTTGCACACTCGGTCAACCGTGCCCGTCTAGATCCACACGTACAAGGGTGTCGTGCCACCCCATCGCACCGTTGCACAATGCTAGCCTATGTCTTATCGGTGTTTGGCACATCGCCGTCCTAGGTTGCATGGCAGAGGCTGATGACACTAGGTGCGCGTGCTGCCATGGCCTCTATGCCTACACATGGTTTCACTGTGCAGCTGCACTTGCCATCGATAACACAATAATTGTTTTCCGTTGCAAGGCATACGCATATTTGCTAGTAGTAATAAAGATTCCAAAATAGTCAAGGACATAACACAATTTGCATGTGAATTATTCTTATTCCCCTCAGGGTAAATTGGGTGGCATTGCTAGGTACCGTTTGGTTGCACTTCACTTTGCAAAATTTTTTAAGATTCCCCGTCACATCGAATCTTTGGACGTATGCATGAAGCATTAAATATAAATAAAAAATAAAACTAATTACACAGTTTAGACGAAATCCACGAGACGAATCTTTTAAGCCTAATTAAACTATGATTGGACACTAATTATCAAATAACAACGAAAATGCTACAGTAACATTTCGCCAAAAATTTTGGCAACCAAACAAGGCCCTAGTTTCGCACACATCCAAGGTCTGAAACGAAAAACACACGAGCCTCTTGCCCGAGCCGCCTCCCACTCCCACTCCCACTCCCACCCTTCTTATACCCGGGAGACTAGGGTTTTAGTGGCCTCATTTCTCTCTCTTCTCCCGCCGCCCAGCTCCGCGCCCCTTCTCTCTCCTTGGCGGCGCCGCGGCGATCAAGAAGAATCCATTATGGGCGGCGCGAAGGAAACCCTTGATATGTCCGACCTCAACGCCTCCCTCCCCGCGGCCGCTGCAGGTAACCGCCCGCTCCGCCGACACCGTATCGCATACGCTCGCCCTTGAGTTCGCCCCTAATCGATCCGCGTTGTATTTGTGGTTTGCCTGTAGCCCTCAGCGCCGAGGACCGCGCCGGCCTCGTCAATGCCCTTAAGGTACGCCGATTTGGGATTTGGGTTATAGGCTTCTGTAATTTTCTTGCATGCCTTTTGTTCATGTGTTGTCTGATTCGGTTGCAGGATAAGCTGCAGAGCCTTGCGGGCCAGCACGCCGATGTGCTAGAGTCGCTTTCGCCCAATGTTAGGAAGCGTGTTGAGTTTTTGAGAGAGATCCAGGTTGACCAGACTGTTCCCTTCTTCGCTTTCCACTTCTATACAAATCTGATATGAACTCTTTGAGCTGACAACTACTTGTGAACATCATCTGAATGTGGTATCCCTTTTCAGGTTTAGCTTATTTTCTCTCATTGTCTTTTAGAATGAACTGATGATACACAATTCCCTTAGTTATAATGTTAGCCTGAGTGTTTGTCCCGGTTCTTTGAGGCTATGATGAAGGACTACAATTTGTTGATTTGATGGATTGACCAGACTGCCTTTTGTTGACCATAGGTGTAGTTATTAGACAACATCTGGATGATCTCTGAACCTGTAGGACATCTGTATTCAGTTGCTTCTTCTGCATTGTTCTGATTGATGATAAAACTACTGAACTGGCCTTTACTCCTGGGTCAGGAGAGCACATGTGATCAATTTTTAATAACTACAATAGTTAGAGATTTTAGCTGGTCCCATGGAGTTGGTTACGAATAAATCACATAAGATTATATGTAGAGTGGATCATTCCATTTGAATCAGTTAAGACAAAATCCCTCTGGTGTATTGTGTATATTGTCGACTGTTAATAACATCCCACACACCATTCATTCCCCATCAGTCGTCACTAAGTTCAAAGAAATGTTCAGTTGTTCAATCTTTGCATTTGTATTTACCTTGACCTTTAATATGATAAAATGCCTAAACTGGTGTCAGGTTTTGTTTGGTTTAGTAAGAAACCTATTACACAGTACCACTGTTATGTGGATAGAGGTGTGGGTGTCGATGTCTAATTCGAGTTCGTGTGTCTGATTTAGCAATTTTTCTTGGGACGTGCCAAATATACCACTTGTAATCTGACATGGGTGCCT
The DNA here is from genome assembly GCF_019320115.1 of Miscanthus floridulus. Taxonomy (NCBI): domain Eukaryota; kingdom Viridiplantae; phylum Streptophyta; class Magnoliopsida; order Poales; family Poaceae; genus Miscanthus; species Miscanthus floridulus. The sequence goes on from NC_089598.1 coordinate 14,473,685, forward strand.
GGGTAACAGTGTAACATGCGTTCATAATTTTGGGTGTTGATGTGTCAAGGAAGGATACATAATTTCTAGCAGAAGACAATCAAGGAGGACATGCACATGAAACATCATGTGACCTGAACTATGTTGTAGGCTGCCATTCAAATTGCAATACCAATGCATGGAAACACCTAGGCCTAATGCCAATCATGGGGATGAGGGGAACAAGGCTTGATATATATATATATATATATATATATATATATATATATATATATATATATATATATATATATACACACACACACACATATATATATGGGAAAAAGTCTACCTGACCCCCCCAACTATCATACTTGGTCTACTTCACCCCCTCAACTATGAAACCGTCTGTTTTACCCCCTGAACTATCTAAAACCGTCTGTTTTACCCCCTGGGGCGGTTTTCAGCGGCGGTTTTGCTACAGTGACGGTGGGTTGCTACAGTGACCGTGGATTTGAATTTCCTTTTTTTTTATTTATTTTCGGTGAATTTTTGAAAAATCATAGTAAATCATAGAAAAATTATAAAATGAAAAATCTAATTTTATTGGACTCCACATGAGTAGATCTACATAGTGAATATATAATACGGTATACTTTAGTACAAAATTTTTACTGTAGCATTAGATTAATTGGAAAATCCAATTTTGTCTGTAATTAATTAGAATTTATCTATAACTAAGTTATACATAGTCCAATGAGTACGAAATTTTTACTATAGTTCAAGCATACAATAATTAGCGTACCATAAAAATTTCACCACAATTGGACCATAGAAGCTGCAGCTATGAATTATTTCAATTAATTACAGACAAAATTAGATTTTCCAATTAATCTAAGGCTACAGTAAAAAATTTCTACTAAAGTATACCGTATTATATATTCACTATGTAGATCTACTCATGTGGAGTCCAATAAAATTAGATTTTTCATTTTATGATTTTTCTATGATTTACTATGATTTTTCAAAAATTCACCGAAAATAAATAAAAAAAAGGAAATTCAAATCCACGGTCACTGTAGCAAACCCGCCGTCACTGTAGCAACCCGCTGTTACTGTAGCAAAACCGCCGCTGAAAACCGCCCCAGGGGGTAAAACAGACGGTTTTAGATAGTTCAGGGGGTAAAACAGACGGTTTCATAGTTGAGGGGGTGAAGTAGACCAAGTATTATAGTTGGGGGGGTCAGGTAGACTTTTTCCTATATATATGTATATACATATATATAGGTTTGCAAACAGTGAAGGCACATCATTCGTATTTTTCATCTTCTCTTAGATTTGTTTGTGCAATGAAGGAGTGATTCATTTCCATTGTATTCAGTGATATCCTATGCAAGACCTTTTATTTCCATTTTTGTTACATTATTGGGGAGCCAAATTTTGCAATGTAGTATATAAAATCTTCTATTTTCTTTATAACTTGAAAGCATTTCAGTGCAATGCCATTTTGTGTGCTTCCTTTTAACAACTAATTGTGATAACCTATCTAAACTATGTCAAAGGCCAGTTGCCGAGCCTTTTCCTTTCTTGGTTTCCAAGCATAAAATTTCTTGTTCGTTTCTTTTTCTGCCCTTGAAAGTGTGAAGCCTGCTTGGGGGCACAAACCCTTCTCACTCTGTTCCCTTAGCCTGCACTTACCATCATGATTGGAACTGAATTCTTTCAAACTTTTTTCTCGGTAATAATGTAGAGCCAACACGATGAGATTGAGGCCAAGTTTTTTGAAGAGCGAGCTGCACTTGAGGCAAAGTACCAGAAGCTTTATGAACCTTTGTACACAAAGGTAGACTAGTTTTTTTTCTTTCTGTTTGTACTATTTCATCTATTTTTTGAAAACATCTAGTTTGTGGTGTGTCCTTTTTTGTGCAAATTGCTGGTGTCACCTGTTTTATTTTATTTCATCAGAGGTATGACATTGTAAATGGAGTAGTGGAGGTAGATGGTGTCAGTGATGAACCGACCGGTGAGAATGCTGCCGAGGGAAAAGAACCAGATGGTATAAAACTGAACTTGGAACTCTTGTTTAGTTCCCATTCTGAATGACTGATTTGTATTTAAACCATTTTTCAGCTAAAGGAGTTCCAGATTTTTGGCTTACTGCTATGAAAACAAACGAAGTTTTGTCTGAGGAGGTAAGTAATTTGACTGCCCTTCTTTCTGTGTTGTTTTCTTTCAATACATTGTTCTATGATACTGACAAGATTTCTGCTTAAAGATCCAAGAGCGTGATGAAGCCGCTTTGAAATATCTAAAAGATATCAAGTGGTCTAGAATCGAGGATCCTAAGGGTTTCAAGCTGGAGTTTTTCTTTGATACAAACCCATTCTTCAAGAATTCTGTCCTGACAAAAACTTACCACATGGTTGATGAAGATGACCCAATTTTGGAGAAAGCTATTGGGTTGGTGTTTTGTATTCTCTTTTTCCTCTGTAGGATGCTGTCGCTTTGTTCTTCTGTATCACTGCATGTTTGTGCATGGCTTACTGAACACATTGTGTTTGCAGAACTGAAATCGAGTGGTATCCTGGGAAAAACGTAACACAGAAGATTCTAAAAAAGAAACCAAAGAAAGGTTCAAAGAATACGAAGCCTATTACTAAAACTGAGGACTGTGAGAGTTTCTTCAACTTTTTCAATCCCCCACAGGTCCCTGAAGATGATGAGGACATTGATGAAGACACTGTACGTCTAAGATCTGTTGTTGACTTTTTTTTTAGTTGTCACGTTTCGTATTGCTCCATAGTGAACTGCATTCAATGTTCTATGTAGGCTGATGAGCTGCAGGGTCAAATGGAGCATGATTATGACATCGGGTAAGTGCAGTTTGCTTCCATTTCCCAAGCAATTTTGAATCCATCGCCTGCTTATAGTATTCCTGTCTATTATATCGCTCATGTACTGATATATTACTGAAATTGGTTTTCAGGACCACCATAAGGGATAAAATTATCCCTCATGCTGTTTCCTGGTTTACTGGGGAGGCTGTGCAAGGTGAGGATTTTGCTGACTTGGGCGACGATGATGAGGATGATGATGAAGACGACGACGATGATGAGGATGAAGAAGAGGATGAGGACGAGGATGAGGAAGAGGACGAGGATGAGGAAGAAAGCAAGCCAGCAAGGAAGGTAGGTTTGCTTGACCTGCAATCTGTTTAAATATGGGAATTGAACCTTTCCTCTTGCTAATACATACATTTCATTTCTAATTGTCTGAACAGTCGGGATCCGGTCGCAAACATAAGGTACATGATCAGAAATTCTCACGCTGAACTGAATTGTCCCTATATACCTATTTTCTTATTTTCCAGGTATTGTACCAATGCACATATCTAACTAATGGTGTGTTACAGGTACCACAGAAGGTGTCGCAAGGAAATGCCGAACAACCAGCAGAGTGCAAGCAGCAGTAAACTGGCTGGTTGCCATTTCCGGCCTGTTGCTGTTGGTGTTTGGTTGATGCAGTATTTTCCATTGAGCTGCCTAGAGGTTATGTCGGTGGTTTTATGCGCAGGCCAGATGTTGATGTTGATATGGTTTTTATTAGGTGGTGAGGGTGTTGTCTGGAGCACTTTGTGCTGCGTTGGTGGATGGAATATTGGTTTGCTACTTGTCTGCTAGTGTCTTGGGGTTTCAGCTATGTGCAATCGGATGATATTATATGGTTGTGTAATTAACTTTGCTAGCGTGCTGGAGTCGAACATTTTGGATTATTTCAAATTGTGAGTTTGATGATGATTTTGACAGCACTTGTTAACTTGACGTTGATGACTAATATCTTGTCAACTTGGCGGTGAACGGTGACGAGGACAGAAGGAAGACACCAATTACGTGCCTTGCTTTCGAGCTGTGCATTATCCACATGGCTCTCGAGGGCTAAATCTGGACGTCTATGGAGGTGTATAGCTAATTTAATCATAGTGTGTAGAACTTCCATCTTCAGGAGTTTCGGACAATTGCAGTTGTTGTCAGCATCCAATGGCGTACGATGATTGGAGCATTATTATTCACATGGTTCTTTGAGGGCTAAATCTGGGCATCCATGGAGGTGTATAGCCAACTTAAGCATAGGGTGTAGAACTTCCACCTTGTGGAGTGTTGGACACTCTTGCGGTTGTCAGCATCCGATGCCATCGTCTTATTTTCAGCCATAATTGCAAGATTAATCAATTCATTGAAATCCTTGAAGTGAGGTCATAGACAACCTCTCTTGAAGCCTCAAGCTCAACCCGTTCTTGTTTCTAATGCACTCTTGAAGCCTCAAGTTCAATCCATTCTTGAATCTAATGCACTTGAACTGCCTCAAGCTCAACCCTTTTTGTTGTATCTAATGCACTTGATCTTATCAGTGGACACGTCTAGTGGGGAGGGCATGGATCTTTTCTTTATTTTTTTTAGATTGCTATATCAAAAGCAAATGTGGTTACGTAGATATTGTACATGGTTGGTATTGGTGACTTCTGAATATAATACGATAATGCTCCTATCAGGACGCCCGTCCGTGACTACATCCAGACGCGGCTCCCCAGGAGCGGGCTCCAAACAAAAAACAAATCCCCATTCGGACGGACGCCTCCCACCGCTCACTCCAACACGCGCCGCTTGCCCTCGCTTCCTCCTCCCCATTCTTATCCCTTCCACGCTCGCGCCCTACCCCACCCCGACACGCGGCCATGGTGAAAGTGCATTTGCCCCCTATGTAGTTTTTGGTGTATTGATGGCATTCAAATTAGGGACTAATGAGATCTTAATGAGATATATTGCAGCTTTAGTCCCTTGAAAGTTTTAAAAGAGTTGATCTAAGATAAAATGGTATCCCTCAGTTCTTCTAAGTGCAAAAAGCGGACGAACCCAAAGCGCTCTCCAAAGCTTTTGTGTTTTGTTTTGGGTTTAAGCATGTCGTACTATAAAGAGGGATGTAACTTTAGGTGGACTGAGGAAGATAGAGTGCTCAAGCATAAAAATAAAATCAAAAGAGAGACACAAAGTCACCTCACGAACACTAGTTTGTGGACTTTTGGTAGTCGGAAGTCCCGACGTTTGGTGCCGGAAGTCCCGGCGCTTGCCAACTTAGCCGCAGCCCGCCTACGCACCTTCACCCGACAGAAGTCCTGACGGGAGTCGGGAGTTCCGGGTGCTGGAAGTCCTGGCTCCCACCGGAAGTCCCGACGCTTTGGGACTTAGTTGCCTGGCTCGCTATGTCTGTCAGGAGTCCCGACGGAAGTCGGAAGTCCCGGTAATAGCCGAGAGTTCCGACGATATGCGAGCAAGCCCAGTGGACTGTCTGCGTGAACAATGTTTTGCGTTGAGCCGGAAGTTCCAGCGATTTGTGTCGGAACTTCCGACTCAGATCTAAACGGTTGGATTTGCCTTTGAGTATAAATAGCTCTCTACTCTCTTCTAACCGGGACCACTTGTTCATTGCTGACCAACCTTCGTCCAAAATAGCTCCCAAGCATTCAAGGCTCCCCTCTCCTCTCCTCTTTGTTCCAATCTTCGATTGCCCTAGGGTTTTAAGTGAAAGGAGAGTGGATTGAGTGATAGAATCACTTTGACAAGCTTGAGCACTTGATTTCTTCATCAAGCCGGTTGGATTTATGTCTATTACTCTTGGGTTCTTGGAACCCTAGCCGGCTAGGCGTCGCCCAAGAGCTTCCATTTTGTGAAAGAGCCTTGAGAAGTTTGTATTACCCTCAATTTCTTAGTGAAAAGCTCAAGTAACATTTATGGTTGCTTTGAGAGAGGTAAGGAGGTGGAAGAGACTCCGACCTTTGTGGTCACCTCAACAACGAGGATGTAGGAGCTCCTTTGTGGAGTTGCTGAACCTTGGAATAAATTCTTGTGGCCCGCGTGCTTGTTGTTGTTGTATTTGTGCTATCATATTTGTTCTTGTTGGCTTGTCTTCCTCCCCATCTCTCCTCTTAGGGTTTGGACTCGATCTACGAAGTGGTGAACTTCTGGCGTCAAAGGAGCAACCCCAACACTTCATCTTGCCACTAGGGAGTAGGGTTGTAAGATATCTTTCACTCAAAGTTCATTTTAGCACTTGTAGTGCTATTCTCGTAGGTCACGGAACTCCCCGCTGTTTGCGTCGGAACTTCCGGCTGCCGAAAGTTCTAGCCCAAACTGCCGGGACTTCCGACTAGTCATCGACATTTGACTTTGAGATTATGCAGAAATTAGATACGTCTATTCACCCCCTCCTCTAGGCATTATTTAGATGCTTTCACACTGGCTACCTCCTTTGCCGGTGGCGGCGCCCTCACCCACCCCGACGTGTGCGCTCCGCCACCCTAGCGTCCTCCTCCTCCACCTCGGCGGCTCCTTCCCCCACCCCAGCAGCAGCCTCCTCTCCACCCCAGCGGCACCCCTCCCCTACCTCGGCATCCTCACCCACCGGGAGCGCCCAACGCCCGTGGATCCGGTAGCCCTCTCTCCCGCCCTAGGCGAGATCCATGGAGCACGAGCGAGATCCATGGAGGTGGCTCGCGCGGTGTTGTAGGGGAGTGGATGGCTCTCCCCCACCCTAGCGCAGTGTGGTGCCCTCCCCACCGCTCCCGGCGACGCCCTCTCTCACCCTGGCGACCGAGCTCCCCCCACCCCACCCCACCCCACCCCACCGCAGCGGCCGGAATCGATCGGTCTAGCCTTCCCCTTTCCTATGTAGCATATGTATGTTTCAAGTATTTCAGGCGTTTCAGATGTATGTTGCATTTGTTTTCATATGGATGTTGCACATGTTGCAATTGTTTCAGAGGCATGTTGCAAGCGTTATTTCGAGTGTTTCAGATGTTTTAGAGGTATGTTTCATCTGTGTTTTTCGAATGCATATTGCAAGTGTATTTATCTAGATGTTGCATATATTTCACACATATGTTGCATGTATTTATTGGATGTTGCAGTATGATTGCAATGGGTTTCAAGTGTTTTTAGGTGAAGTGTTTCAGAAGCATGCTTCAAGTGTTTCAATTGTCTTCAGATGTATGTTACAACTGTTGTATTTGAATGTCTCAAAAGTTTATTGGGTGTTGCATCTCTCCTCCCCACCTTCTGCTGCATCGTCTTAGTGTGTCCTCTTCTCAACGCCGACAGAGTATCCATACGACACCACTGCTAGGTCCTTCCGAATCGGAGACGCCACATGCCCTTCCCCTCTTATCGCTCGGGCGACACAGGCCCCACGTGTAGCACGAAACGGCGTGCAACGCGTGGGTGTCCGTCCAGACATCCGGAGACCGGCACTACCGAATATAATATACACATCCATACAAGAGCACACAAGTCATTGGTTGGCTATTATAATGTAGCGTAGGCACTAGAAGTACTCGTGATCATTCAGAACCAAATTTCACAGAAAAAAGTCTCCTTACCCAAGAAATACAACCCTCATAATAAATATCTGGAAGGTGATTTGGTAAACATTAATATTTGGAAGGTCACGCAAGAAATAGAGTAAGCATGGAAGTGCATGAGTGTTGTACAAAAGCCTATCAACAGTTAGCCAAAAAAAAAAAGCTCACCACGAAAAATCTTTAAACATCGTCTATGCTCAACATTAAACCTGATATCTGCACATATGCCATCTGAGTATAACCATTGAACACTGAGGCATCCAATCTTGCTAGACTGATTTTTCGAAACAAGCCGTAGCGACCATCTTCAATGATTGGGTCAACCGCACGTGCTGGGTCGTACCTTGTTTGATGTGTTAAGGATGGACCAGCAACAGGAGGAAGCTCCCAATACAAATCCATCACAGATTCCACGAGCCTACCGTTCTGAAAATGCTCTTTGTGCGAGATGGCCTTATTACTATGGTTGAAATTGTCTCGCATGTAACCTTTAACACCCCACCATGCATCATCCTTTCCACATAGATCATCTATCTCCACAGCCTTCTCCCAGAACTTCTTCCGTTTAAATCTTAATCTTGCCTCATCACTATCCCAAAAGCAGCTATGTCCACCACCTGGATGCAAGAGAATGTGGTGATTATATTTTGCAATTATGGTTCACTATCACTATGTTCTTTTAGAATAATACTATGCTTTTATCACAAGGAATCTTCAGGCTACAGAACATATCACAATATGTGCGCAAACAAATAGTACAGATTAATAAAAACCCTTTGCTCCATAACAGGTAATCTATGAATCTTAGATAGGTGAGCAAAGGGGAAACAAATACATTCCTCTATGGGCAATGTTGACAAATACATTCCTTGTCATTAACTAAAAGAAGATGCAGATCTGATGTATGATTGATCACAGATCTGTTGCACAGTGGATCTGTTGTACTATGGACATTTATTTAGAGTCTAAGCAGTCCACCGAGTCTAAGGTGACAAGCCACAAACCTCTGATGTATGATTGATCACAGATCTGCCTCAAGGAATAATGGTCACCTGTACCAGTATCATAGTTGTCCTCAAATATGAGATGCCTGAATCCAGCCTTTAGCGCTTGCTTTAACCTATGCATAATATGTTTTAAACAAAAGTATTAAAGCGAAAAAATTAATTGCTTGATTTCTCGTCACTTCCATGCTTAGGATTTGGTGACAAAAAAGAGCAGTAAGCAAACACTAAAAAACATGGGACATGGAATCAGAATTACAGTTTACCACGATCAAGATAAAAACAAACAGAAAAGTTTTATGAATAGATTTTACCTTTTCAACTCACTTTGATGGTCATCAAAGAAAACAAGCACCTTAGCGGGATCAGAAATGCCATGATTTCTCAATAGTTTTCCCCAATCAACGCTTCCAAAATCAACAAAATCCTTCCCAGCGAGGTAAGAGCAGTTTCCATCAACATATGCAGGTCCCTTCTTAAGATATTTCTCAGGGTGCCTGGGAGAGAGTGATATAATCCTAGTATTTGGCATGGCCTTTCGCAAAACCCAAGTAGAGTGCCCCTTGAAAGCACCACTCTCAATCATCAGATCCGGTTTAAGCCAGCGAGCCATAAACCAAAGCCCAAAACTGTGGTCAAAGCCCATTCCATACATATTATTCTTGATGGGGCGTGTCTCATATATTGGTACAAATTCTTCTAATCCATTAAGTAGGTCTTTAGACGTCCATTCCACAGTCTTCCCTGTTTTTGATCTGCCTTTTGTGATGGAGAAAAAGGATAAGATATTGGCATCCCATATAATGTAAGTTTAATGTATCAAATAAACTGACACTGAGGAAATTATGGGTGGCATCATCGAAAAAAAAAAACTCACTTCAGAATTCACAGCATGAACAACCTACTAGCATAAATAACTGTTCATTACAGCCAACAAGTCTGTTTCTAGAGGAATACCAAGTAAGTGCCAATAGTTATGGACTGACGTTTTGAAGAAAAATCAGTGGGTTATACGTAGCCAGTTGTCCCTTACAAATTATCAAACTGTGCTCTGTTCACTTGAACTTATCATAGTACAGTGTTTTTCTCTTAAAAAAAACAGCATCAGCCGACTTATCATCAGAAAAAAAAAAAATCGGCCGAGGTTTCAAACGATAGTACCAGACTACCAGGCAGCATTTCAGCTGAATCTATGGAATGACTAAGCGAATTACCTATACAGAAAAGTACTAAGAAACAGAACAATCAGACACTCAGACAGAAGGCAGATTAGTTTGGTATGTGAGGATTATTTTTTCCCCAGACGAATCGATTAGGTTGGCAAAGTACGAAGAAGAACCAGAGTGCTTGAACGAAGCAACCCGATCTCTCTCTCTGAAAGAAAGGAAGCAAGCAACAGGCAACAGCGGCGCGAGTGCTTACACCAGGGGACGCCGAGGGAGCCAAAGTCGGAGGCCGCGGCGGCGTCGGGGAGGGCGAGGGAGCGCGCATCGAGGCGCGGCGGCGCGCAGTCGACGCTGGGGCGGGCGCGGCCCCAAAGGAAGGCAGCGACGGCGACGGTGAGAAGGAGCAGCAGGGAGACGACCGCGCGATGGGAGGAGTGCAGGCGGGTGTAGGCGGCGGCGACGACGAAGCCGGGGTGCGCCTTCCGGGTCTTGGACTCGTCGCCGCCGTCCCCGCCGCCGCCGGCGGCGGCGGCGGCGGAGGAGGAGCAAGACGTCGCGCCGGCCGCGCGGGCGGAGAGGCCAATGTCGTGCATGCCGACGGGACGGTGAGGAGACAGATCGGGGGGAAAGATTCTCGGTGGTGGACTGGTGGTGGAAGATTGGCCGGGCTCGAGTGCGCTGTAACTGTGCGCGAGTGGGAGTGGAAGAAAATTGGTTATCTCCACTCCTAAAAATTCCTAAAAGGCCGGTGAGGGTCTCGTGCCTCCTCCACTGGCTCGCACTCGCCGCCGCCGCCACCACCACCGCCCGCTTCCGTATCTACCAAGCGAGGAAGCGGCGCGAGGAGCTGAGGAGAAGAACCCCTACGCGGCGTGCCTTGCACGTGGCTGTCGCCGCCTCTCAGTTTTGGCCAACGCCCGAACTAGGACGAGATGGGGGCCAGTCAAGGTGGACGTGGACAGGTAGATATCACTTTCTTTCGTATTCGTTCTCATGTTGTAAAATAATCTCTTGGTTATGAACTGGCATATATAAATTAACCACATGAGTTTGGATAACTGCTGAATGGTGATGTTATCTATCATGGCAAGCCCCGTTCGCTGGTCTGAAATTTAGCTGAAACTGGCTGAAAACACTGTTCCGGCTGAATTGTTTGAGAGAAAAACACTGTTCCGGCTAAAAAAAAGAAGCCGAACAAATCGAATATGGGACAAGCCGAACAAGCCGAAAAGAGCAATTGTGGATTAAAGGGAGGTTGGTCACTAGAATGAATTTGCTCAAAGTTTCAGACTTGCGGTAAACTAAAATACTTTGTTTAGTTAATGCCCTTGAGTCAACCATTCAACCGGGTAATTCTTTGGCAAAGGTGATGTCTTCTCCCTTCTTCTGAACTTTGCACTGGTTCATCAGGTTTGTTAAATGTTTGATAGCCTAGTTAATGTTTGGTCGGTTAATAAGTGATATGGGACAAGCATTGTATATATTAAAATGTTATGTTTGCTTGAACTTATTAGCTTGCCTTATCAGTCATGGTACAATATTTTTCTCTCACAATAAAAACGGCATTAGCTGACTTATCAGCCGCAAAAACCCTCCGCCGAACAGCTTAAAAAACTTGTTTGGTCAATACGTTGATTAAAGATTATGTACTACCATGCTTCTCCTACGGACAGGGAAGTGCCATGTGAAAAAAACAACCACTTTGCAAGGGAGGCTGAAGTAGCAACACAGGGTGATGGAAACGAACTGCAGTTTCACATGTACAATTGCTTAATGTAAGCATGAGTCAAATAGCCACGCTCGCTAGTGGTGTTGAGTTTGACCTGATTACTTTAAAAAAAGCTGAAAAAATATTTATTTATTTTTCTTGTTCACTGCAAAAATTTTACCTTCCTTTTAAAAAATATATTGTTGTTCCTTAGGCGATGAAAAACAAAACGTGCGCTGACTAAAAAAATTAAAAATAACGCAAACCTGCAAATCTTTGTGAACTGGGCCCCCAACATGCGGCCAACTGAACGCTGCGTCCCGATGGGCCGTTGTCACGTTCACGGCTGGGCCCGACTAACCGCACGGCTCGCCTCGCCGCCGGCACTCGGCAAGTCTGCGCAGACGACGACGAGAGGGGGCGAGATGGAGGCGGCGCTGCGCGGGATCAGGGCGAAGCTGACGGAGCACCGGGAGAAGGTGGTCAGCGCCCTGCTGCTGGGCTCGTTCGTGGTGCTGGGGTGGCGGTCGTCAGAGCAGCAGCGCGAGATCGAGGGCCTGTTGGCCAAGAAGCGCTCCCTCCGAGCCACCAACGCCTCCATGTCCGCCGCCATGTGGTCCTGGCGGGAGGAGCTCTTCTCCCTCGCCGCCGCGCCCTCGTCCCCAATCTCCCTGTCCCGGCTCCGCCACATCTACGGCGAGGAGGAGCCCGCACCGCCCGCGCCCAAGCTGCCAGGTGGGTACCCCCAGTGCTCGCCGCAGTGATCTGATTGGTGTGGTAGATAATTTGATACTGTATATTTTTTTCTTGTAGAGCATACTATTCCGGTAAAATTTCATGTTTGATTGGCATGGAAACGTATAGTAGTTACAATTCAGAACTTCATTTAGTTTGCAATCTCGTCCATACCGAATTGTTATACGATCTAGTAGGTTGAAATGCCACTAAGCTAGTGAGATTTTGCTGTTCTATAAGTGTGGAGATTATGCTCTGCACTTGACAGGCCAAGGTGCTTTGCTGCACTAGTATGATGCCATTCTCTATACTGTACTGAATTTACAATTTTCTGCGTGAAGAGTGTATGTAGGGACTTAACAACACATCATATAATGCCAAAATTCCGACCTGCAAATCAGTTTGTGGGTTGCACACTTGCTCTCTTGGAGCCATATGTGAGAGAATTGCTTATAAGTTACAGTTTTGCCATTTGCTTACCATCTTATCCATTTGAAGTTTCGTTTCCTGTCCAGTTAGCATATTTGGGTTCCATGATTCTGTTATAAAAAAAAAAGCTTAGGCTATATTGTCACCCAGATTGAATGAGATTACATAAAAAGCACGAAATGCACATCAAGGGTTTATTGTAGCTGCAATTCTGCAAATGTGTGGTTATGCTCTTTTCCTTGTTCATGTATTAGGCACCTTCATTCATATTGTACTAACAGTCTTATACTGGTTGGTTTTTTAAAAAAAGTCTAATATTGGTACTTAACAATGTGATGCGCAGAATGGATTTATTCTTTGTCAAAACTGAAATTATCATGCAGTCCATGTCTCAATGGTAGATGTTCTGGTTGTCCATGTTCTCTGTTTTATTTGCTCTGAGAGAAGAGAAGTAGCAACTTAATATGCATTGGAGGTGTGGAGTATGCATATTTGTTCTTTTGTTAGTAAGGTATTATAAATTCACAATTTGTCCATCAACCATTCCTTATCTGTATATGTCGGCATGGCTTTACCATAAGAGTCCCTTAACAAGTGTGCAGTGAGGTGATTTGATTTTCCTTCTCAGCTTCTTGAACTAGAAATCTTTGGCTTGCAACATCACATGTGCATTTTCTTTCCAAAACAAAAGCGTCACATGTACATTGCTTGTGGCAAGTAATTGCGAAAATGAGCAGCTCACTAATTTTGCATCTTAATTTTGAATGCATCATGGCTGTAGTAAAATTGTTGGCCTTTTCAATATGCAGGATCAAATGCTGGGGAGGAATCGATCTCCATAGCCTGAACTCTTTCGCACCTTTCCAATCGAGTGTGCCGTGTATAGCATGGCCGGCTTCCTGAAGGCTAGATGCTTTGTTAGATAATCATGAGTAGTTCTGCACTGGATTGCAAATGATTTTCATGGACCTAGCGTAAGGAACAAGTGGTGTGACTGGTGTCTCAGGTCTGGCTTTTCAAAGTTGTACTGTGGACTGACATAAAGGAACAGTCAGTACTGTGGACTGACATAATGGTGAGCTTAAGGCTCTAGATATTCTGTGTAATTCAAATTCAAATGCTGTGCTTCAACTTTCAAGCAAAGTCGAGTGTCAATGGACAAAAGAAATAAACAACAAAACGTACACGATTTTAAATGAACGTGCCAGCCATGCAGGAAACGACGAAGCTGCAGGCGTAACTGTGCTTTTTCGCTTGGCGGTAAACGATCGTAAATTTTCAGCTGGAACAGTATTTTTCTCTCACACCGAATCAGCCAACAGTAATAATTTACGATCGTTTCAGCCCCAGCTAAACAGTGTTTGCATCCCCCCCCCCCCCCTAATTAGAACCGAGGAGTGCTTATGCTTTGCATCGTTTTAGCACAGAAAACCTCATAACCGGTGAACGTAGGCGCTCCATGCCTCCATATCCTGAGAATTTCCATGGAAATGCTGACTGTTTGAAGGCGACGTTTTGGATAGTTGAGACTTGAGAGCACATTGGATAGCAACATGCACTCATCCTGAGTTAAAAAAAATGCGCTCAGCCTGTGAAATACTTAGGGGTGGGAGAGACTTCATCTTCAACCTTCAGTCTCCAGCCCCTCCTATCTTCTATGCATTCAAAAACGAAGCGGGGCTCACGGAGGGGCTTTAGGGCTTGCAGTGGGCAGGAGGAGCTCAGGCCCACCGCCCACCCGCTGGATCCATGCTCCTAACTAGGTAACACTACTTGTTTATTAGGTAATTGTACTTACTTTTGTATAAAGTATAGTCTTGCAGATGAAATAGAGTAGTGCTAGGAGTCTGTAGATCGAGATAGCTGAAGAGCAACACACTGTTCGCTCTTCCGTTTCACTGAGAAAGGACTAAAAGAGCAAGAAGAGAGCATGGAGGAAGGGGAAGGGAGGAGAGGGATCCCTTCGCTGCTGAAATCACCGGTGCTGGCTGAAACTGAAGCCGCTTCTCTGCAGCAGGAGCACATCGCCTCTGATATTACCCAGGTGAGGCCATCTAGTCTCTCTGTCCTGGGCTCCTGGCATCGGTTTCCACTTTTTTTCAGTTTATTTTCTTGCTTGTTTGCATTTTTTTTTGTGAAGATTTATTTCCATGTATTTTAGTGTTGGTTTGAACTGCCATATACATATGTATCAACCCCAGTTTCCCTGCAGCTTGTAGGATGGACGCCACTGATAGAACTGAAGAGAATAGCTGAGAAGGACAACGTCAACGCCCAGATTGTTGGCAAGCTGGAGTGCTACCAGCCCCTCTGCTCCGTCAAGGACCGCAGCGCTCTGAGGTATTATCTAGGGTTTGAACTCGTGTCATGTTGAAGCTACTCGCTGATGCAAACATTACTATCCAGTCTCTATCAGAAAGTAATCCATGTTATTTCATTGGTCCATTACCAATGGCCGGCACTGTGACTGATGTTCTTCACAGAATGATTGAAGATGCAGAAGAGAAAGGGCTGATCTCGCCTGGCATCACAACACTGGTTGAGCCGACGAGCGGCAATATGGGCATAGGTCTGGCGTACATTGCTTTGACGAGAGGTTACAGATTCGTTGCAGTCATGCCTGCCGAGTACTCACTTGACAAGCAGATCTTGCTGAGGTACCTGGGAGCCGATTTGGTGTTAACTGGTAAGGATTGCAGCTATGGAGCACATACTGTCATCTTGAGCCTTGAGACCAATGTCAGAAATGGAGTAGTGCATTTGATGTCTGTTTAGTTTTCACATTTGCAGGACTGGCTTATATTACGAATTCTTATCCAATGCTATGCTGTTTTCAGATCCTACGCTTGGCTTTCAGGGACAACTTGACAAGGTGGAACAGCTCAAGAAAGAAATACCCAATGTGCATGTTCTTGACCAGTTTGCAAACGCAGCAAATCCTGAAGCACACTTTAAATGGACTGGTACCTATCTTTACAAAGGACCATCTAATCACATAAGAGTGATAAATGAACTTACCTATGAAACATTAGCAGCATTTTTTTATCCGGATCAGAAAATGTCATGTTGTATGATACATCACCTCTGTCCATTTGTACTTAGGACCTGAGATTTGGAAGGATACAGCAGGCAAAGTAGACATCTTTGTGGCTGGTTCAGGCACAGGAGGTACTGTTTCTGGTGTCGGCAAATACTTGAAGATGAAGAACCCAGCTGTGAAGGTCATTTGTGTTGAGCCTTCTGAGAGTCCAGTTATTTCAGGTAAACTGCTAGCCCTGCAATCATGTAAAGTTGTAAACATAAAATACCTCATCGAATGATAAAATGCTACAAGAAATCAAAAAGACTAAAAAAAATCTAAATTGGTCACTTGCAATGATTTTGCTACACGAGTTAAATTGATTTGATAATAGCTTTGCTGATTTTGTTACAGGTGGCAAGCCTTCTAGGCATAAAATTCAGGGAGTCGGCCCAGGATTTGTGCCCAAGAACTTGGACACCTCAATCACTGATGAGATCATTACAGTAACTGCAGAAGATGCAATGGCAAACGCTAGGAGGTTGGCCAGGGAAGAGGGCCTACTAGTTGGCATATCATCTGGAGCAAATCTGGCAGCTTGCCTGAAGGTTAGCACTATCGTGAACTCTTTAATTTTTCTGACTGGATGTAGTTCCATGCATTCTTTCGTATCTTTGCTCACCTTACCTTATATTTTAAATAAATCAAATGTATTTTTAGGTGGCATCAAGACAAGAGAACAAAGGGAAGATGATTGTCACTGTGTTTCCTAGTGGTGGCGAGAGATACATGAACTCCGATCTCTTTGCAGCTATAAGAGAGGAATGCATCGCCATGACCTTCTGATCTTGACGCTTGTGCAGATCTGTAATGGTGATCTGTTATTCTCGGCATGTAATAAACTTTAGTATCATTGATCCATCCAATCCAACAAGTTGCTGAGGCGGGCGGGGTTCAAGATTTGGGACCTGCTGGCAGAAGATTGCTAAGCATGTGCATTCCATTAACAGGAAAGACATGTTCTTGGCTAGGGACCTTTACAGCCTTTTGAGGATTGATGTAGTTGGTCGTGCTTGTTTGCTTCCTAGTTTCCATATTTCTTGGCCACGGAATTTCAGCAAAGAATTGTACCAGAAATTATAAACTGAGAGATGCAAATTTTCTATCTTGGATCTAAGTGTCATGTTTGAAAAAAATAACCACTTGGCCTCTGAATAAATACATTAACTCACCTCAGTTTACTTCATTTATTTGCCGGAATTGCAGTTTGCATCTTGTTTTGAGTTCTAGCAAAGCCAAGACGCACCTCCTTTAGTTACACACACAGAAAAAAAGACGCACCTCCTTTAACAAAGTAGTCATAACCGATGGACAATTAACCAGGCCCGTGTTCCAAATGTGGACTGACTATTTCATTTGTCTCGTGCTGCGACTCACTGTCGACGAGCAACGGAGGAAAGCCCACTTCCGAGCCACCGTTGTACCTGTCACAGTATCACCTCAGCTTAGTGTTTAGCACCACCTCGCTAATCTACACTCCAGAACACCAGCTTAAATACTCGTCCAGACCGCCCACTCTTGCCGAGCTCACTAGCGAGAGCTTGTAGGTGGTGCGGATGCTTAGTGCTGCCGTCTGGGCTTTTTTGGGCCTGTGGTGGTGTGCCTGTCTCTTCTGGGCTTTGGGGCGGCAGGAATGGCGGACCACCATTTTTATTATCCAGTTAGCTCTATTTCTTTTTTTATTCCTATTTATTTTTTTATCCAGTTAGCTCTATTTCTTCCTATTTATTTAACCTCTAATTTCTTACCAGGCTTAGCTAACATGATAAGCCTTGTAAAAATAAGCATCAGTCAAAGAGTAGACAGGGTCATGTGCCTCAGTGGAAGTGCAGACACAAATATTTTGCGATCCCGCAAAGTAGTCTTCAGTACCTGCGTGTTTCTGCCAATGAGAAGAAGCCAAGCAACAGGAGGGAAGCAAGCAGTAGCATTCATGTTGATGTTGGAGGAAGAGCAGAATGGGAATATTCCTTCTCTTCTCTAGTCAAGTGAAGGTGGTGTTGGGCTTGCAGCATGTAACTGTCTGTATCTGGCTTGACTTATCGTGTTTTTCTTTTCCACTAAATCAGCCAGCAGTAATTTTAGTCATGGGCTTATAAATCAATCCGGTCGAAACGAACCTGCTGTTAGGCAGGACGAAGTAGGCACACAATGACTGATGTCTCATTTAGTTTTCAGTTTGACCGATCTGTTTCGTGCACGTCATTTAGATCTTTGCTTCTTCAAATCTATCCAGACTGAGGCTAAACTAGTTGGACATAATAAGCTAGAACTCTGACGAGCTTCAGTTTGTCTAGTGTTTTTTTAGTTTCTTTTGTTCTTAGCATTCATTTGTTCAGTTAGCAACGTAGCTCTTGACGTAGACACCAGTGAACCATAATTGTGTTTAGTTGGGTGAAATTTGAAAATTTGGCTACTATAGCACTTTCATTTTTATTTGACAATTAGTATTTAATTATGGACTAATTAGGCTTAAAATGTTCGTCTCGTGATTTTCAACCAAACTATGCAATTAATTTTTTTTCATCTATATTTAATGCTCTATGCACGTATCGCAAGATTTAATATGATAACTACTGTAGCACTTTTTAGGAAAACTTTTTGTCCAAATAAGGTCATGGGTTAGAGTGGGGCTGCAGCTACAAGCCTACAACAAATATCTCCGAGCTGCAGGGTACAGTCGTCCCTGTCTGCCTACTCCCTCCTCCAGCTCCAGAGAAGCGAATCCAAGAAGCAGCAGGAGTGTCGACCTGGAGCAGCAGCCATGGATGGCGAGGAGGTTGGCAGGAGGGGTATTCCTTCTCTGCTGAAGCTATCTTCCTCCTCCATTGATGGTGGTGGTGGGGAACAAGAGCACATCGCTTCTGACATCACTCAGGTGAGATCTTCTATCCTCTCTTGTCATCCAATCTTTTTGGTTCTACGCTACTGGTGGAATAAGGTGAAATGAGAGAGTGATTGTTCTTGTGCAACAATTTCCTCAGCTCATAGGATGGACACCACTGATCGAACTGAAGCGAATCACCAGCAAGGCTGGGATTGATGCGCGGATCGTTGGCAAGATCGAGGCTTACCAGCCGCTTTGCTCCATCAAGGATCGCTCTGCTTTGAGGTACCATCTTTTCCATCCAGAGACCTGTATTTGTTTATGCTAATCCAAATAGTTTTTTTTTTCTCTCTCCCGAGAAAGGATGGCGAAAACTTTTCCATTGCGGTTGTGTTATTATTAGAAGAGAATAAGATTCAGCTAACATCTGTGTTGACACTTCCTTGTTCCTTCTGTTTTCTTCTGAAGAATGACATAAGATGCACACCTGTGCTGACACTTACCTTCCATTTTTCTTCTGAAGAATGATAGAAGATGCAGAGGAGAGGGGATTGATTTCACCTGGAGTCACAACACTAGTCGAGCCGACAAGCGGTAACATGGGGTTAGGATTGGTTCTATTTGCTATTCAGAAGGGTTACAGGCTCATTGCAGTTATGCCAGCTAAATATTCGCTTGACAAGCAGATCTTGTTGAGATTCATGGGTGCTGAGCTGCACTTATGTCAAGGGCCTTGTCGTTGAAGGTAGGAGGCCCTCGGCTACGGAGGTCGTAGCCTCGATCCGTGTCGTCTCCGGTGAGGTTTTCCCCCTCCACCGTAGGCTTAGTTGAGAGGTAGAAGGAGATTGGAAATAATGATATTGCTTAATCCTCAAGGTGCCGATTACAATCTCTTAATAGCCTCTGGCTAAACAGCCATGCCTAGAATTAAGGGAAGCCAAACAACTAATTTGGAAAGGCAAACAACTAATTGATCCTATCTATTCTTAGCCACTAACCGTGGCCACCCCAGCCGCCGGCTGGTCGCTTTCTGTGGCGTGGCCCTCCCCAGCCGCGGCCTGGGCGCGCTCTGTGGCGCGGCGCACGTCTCGCGCACGGCGGCGTCTCACGTACGTGCGTCCCCACATGACATCTCCCCCTTCCTCGAGAGCCAGCGCGTCCTCGAGCTGGAATTCTGGGTACTTGGCGGTGAAGGCGTCCAGGTCCTCCCAGGTAGCTGAAGCCGGCGACGTCCCCTTCCACTGGATCAGGAGCTGGCGGACACCCCTGGCGAGGCGTGCCTTGACTGCACGTTCCGGCTCTGGAACCACCGCACCGTGGTGGACAGCGGGCAGGGGCGGAGGAGCATCCGGCGGTGCGCCATGGAACTTCTTGAGAAGACCAACGTGGAACACGTCATGCAGCCTGGCGCGAGGCGGAAGAGCAAGACGAACAGCGACGTCGTTGATGAGCTCGGTGATGCGGTACGGCCCGTAGAAGCGTGGGCGCAGCTTGCCGGTAGCGGACTGGGACAGGGAGGCCGTCGGGCGATGACGGAGACGGAGCAGCACCCAGTCGCCCACCGTGTACGCGACCTGACGGTGGGTCTTATCGTAGTGGCGCTTCTGGACCTGCTGAGCTTGCTCCAGGCGGGCGCGGATGTCGGCGAGGAATTCATCCCGTTCCTCCAGGGACTTGGCAACCGCGGCCACCCTGGTGTCACCTGGCGCATACGACCGGATGGATGGAGGGTCCCGGCCGTACACCACTTTGAATGGAGTATCGCGGAGCGAGGACTGATAAGCGGTGTTGAAGACGTACTCCGCCCACGGGAGCCACTGCAGCCACTGCCTTGGCCGGTCACCAGTGAGGCATCGCAGGAACATGATGATGACGCGGTTGGCCGACTCGGATTGCCCATCAGACTGTGGGTGGAACGCCGTCGTCATGTGGAGCCGGGTGCCCACCAAGCGCATCAGCTCGCGCCAAAAGGTGGAGGTGAAGACCGTGTCCCTGTCTGACACGATGGACTGCGGCACCCCATGGAGGCGGACGATCTCGGCGAAGAACACTTGGGCGACGGACTCGGCGGAGTACGGGTGGGACAGTGGGAGGAAGTGGCAATACTTGCTGAATCTGTCGACGACCGTCAGGATGACTGATTTCCCCCGGACGCGCGGCAGCGCCTCCACAAAGTCGAGGGCGATGTCAGCCCACACACCTTGGGGCACCGGCAGTGGCAGAAGCAGGCCCGCCGGATGCAGCTGTTCTGATTTATAGCGCTGGCAAGTCGCGCATGCCCGCACCCAATCCTGCACAAGCTTTTTCATGTTAGGAAAATGTAAGTCGCGCCGCAGCCGATGCAGCGTTCTCTGTACGCCTTCGTGTCCCTCCGCATGGACAGCCGCCAGCAGCTCAGGCAGCAACGGGGACGCCGGCGGGATATACAGCCGCCCGCCGAACTGAATGAGCCCGTCCACCTGCGCCCAGGGGAGGCCGCGAGAGCCGGCTGCGAGGTCGTCATGCAGGGCGACGAGGGCGGGATCCGTTGTCTGTGCTTGGCGGAGCCGGTCGAGGAAGTCGAATTGGGGGGCCGAGAGGGCGAGAACCGAGCCCTCCGTCGGCGTATCGCGGCGGGACAGCGCGTCCGCCACAGCATTTGTTGTCCCCGGCTTGTACTCGACGGAGAAATCAAAGCCAAGGAGCTTCCCCACCCAATGATGCTGCGGAATTGTAGCAAGGCGTTGGTCCAGCAAATATTTGAGGCTGTAATGATCGGTCTTCACGGTGAAGCGACGCCCCCACAGGTACGGTCGCCAATGCCGAACTGCGTGCACGAGGCCAATCAGCTCACGTTCATATGCCGCGAGCGCCCGATGGCGAGGGGCCACCGGCCGGCTGAAGAAGGCCACCGGGTGGCTGTCCTGGACCAGCACCGCCCCGAAGCCGTGGGAGGAGGCGTCGCACTCGACGATGAAGGCCTTGGAGAAGTCCGGCATGGCGAGGACTGGGGCAGAGGTGACCGCGGCCTTGAGGGCCTCGAACGCCGCCGCGGCCTCCCCCGACCACAGGAAACCGTCCTTCTTCAGCAGGGCGGTGAGCGGTGCTGCAATGGTGCCGTAGTTGTGCACGAATTTACGGTAGTAGCCCGCCAAGCCGAGGAAGCCGCGTACCGCGCGCGCCGAGCGCGGGATCGGCCATGCCTGCACCGCCTGCACCTTGTCCGGATCCATGGCCACGCCTGTCTGGGAGATGACATGGCCGAGGTACGCGACGGAGGAGGTGGCGAAGGCGCACTTGGAGCGCTTGAGGAAGAGGAGGTGCCGCTGCAGTTCGCTGAGGACGGCGCGGATGTGTCGAAGGTGATCCGCCCATGTGCGGCTGTAGATTAGTATGTCATCAAAAAACACAAGAACGAACCGACGAAGGAACGGCCGGAGAACATCATTCATCAGCGCCTGGAACGTGGCCGGCGCGTTGCACAGGCCAAACGGCATGACGAGGAACTCGTAGAGGCCATCATGAGTGCGGAAGGCGGTCTTGTGGATGTCGGCTGGCCGCATCCGCACTTGGTGGTAGCCCGAGCGGAGATCAAGCTTGGTGAAGAACCGCGCCCCGTGGAGTTCATCCAAGAGCTCGTCGACGACGGGGATGGGAAAGGCGTCCTTGACCGTAATCGCGTTGAGAGCGCGGTAGTCGACGCAGAAACGCCACGACCCGTCTTGCTTCTTGACGAGGAGGACCGGCGACGAGAACGCGGAGTCGCTGCGGCGGACGATGCCCTGCGCGATCATGGCTGCACACTGGCGCTCCAGTTCATCCTTGTGGGCGGCGGGGTAGCGATAGGGTCGCACGGCCACCGGCTGTGCCCCCGGCTTGAGGACGATAGCGTGGTCGCGTCCACGCTGCGGGGGCAGGCCAGAGGGCTCGGCGAAGACCCCCTGGAAGGAGTCCAGCAGCTCGCCAAGCAGGTCCGCCTCGACGGCAGTGGTGGCGAGCGACGGCGCCGGGCGCGCAGACACGTCAGACCAGCACACCACCCGGTCCTGCCGAGCAAAGGACATGGTGCGCGCCTGGAAGTCCCACGTGATCGGCCCCAGGGTGACCAGCCACTGGGTCCCCAGGACCAAGTCGTATCCCGCCAGCGGCAGCACGAAGAGGTCCACCTGAAAAGCTTCCCCGGCGATGGTGATCGGCGCCTGACGTAGGACGCCCGCGCACTGGAGCTTCTCGCCGTTGGCCACGGTAGCAGTGAGGCGTGGCTTGGCCTGGACGGCCAGGTTGGTGCGGCGCGCCGCCTCCTCGGCGATGAAATTATGCGAAGACCCCGTGTCGAGGAGGGCGATCAGCGTGACGTCGCCCACCTGCACCTTGACCTGCATGGTGTCACAAGGAGGCACCCCGGCGACAGCCCGGAGCGAGAAAACAGGGGCCTCAGCATCAGGCCCGTCGACTGCAGCGGCTTCGGTGTCGGTGAGGGTGACCCCGTCGATGTAGAACAGCCGGCGGCAGACCCTGTTATGGCCGCGGGAGTATTTCTCGTCGCAGTTGTAACACAGCCCCAACCGGCGACGTTCCGCCTGCTCCTCCGTCGAGAGGCGTTTGACCGGCTTGGGTTCCTGCCTGGCACCCCCTGCGCCGGCCGGTGGTGGAGGGGCAGGGAGCGCGAGGCGCGGCGCTGGGGCAGGTAGCAGGGCGCGGCCCGCAGGACGTGTGGGGGGCGGCACCGCGGCCGGCCTGTCGAGCTCCATCAACTCCACCTGCCGGGCGAGGCTCATGGCGGCCGCGAGTGACTGCGGGTTTTGGATCCGCACCGCGTGGCTCAGCGGCGGCAGGAGGCCTCCCGTGAAGAGTTCGACGCGCTGCTTCTCCTGCAGGGGCCCGGCGCGAGGCAGAAGCGCCTGGAACCGGTTCTGGTACTCTTCGACAGTCCCGGTGCGCCGACATTCCGCGAGTTCGAAGAGCGGCGCGGAGCGCAGAGGCGGCCCAAAACGCAGCTGGAGCAGATCCTTGAAGTGGTTCCACCCCGGCACGCCCTCGTCTTCCCGGAGCTGGTAGTACCACATCTGCGCCACATCCTCCAAATTGTACGAGGCCATCCAGACCTTCTCCTCCTCCATGATTCTCTGTTGGTGGAAGTAAGATTCACAGCGGGTGAGGAAGATCAACGGGTCGACCGTACCATCGTAGCGCGGAAAGTCCATTTTCTGGAAGCGCGGGGGACGGTCAGTGTGGTGTTGGCCGTCCGAAGTCCCGCCCGGCCCCGACGAGAAGGAGGATTTCTCCTTATCCTTCTTCAGGGTCGCGACGTCCGACTGCAGGGACGCGATCGTGCCGGTGAGGCTCTCAATCATCTTGGCGAGGTCGGCGTTGGACGGCTCCGACATGGGTGAAGTGGCAGAGGCGGCTGATGGTGGGGAAGGAGGTGGGCTGAGATGGGGAGCGGCGGCAGTGGAAGACTCAGCGGCGGACGATGAGGACCGGTGTGACCTTGATACCAGGTTGTCAAGGGCCTTGTCGTTGAAGGTAGGAGGCCCTCGGCTACGGAGGTCGTAGCCTCGATCCGTGTCGTCTCCGGTGAGGTTTTCCCCCTCCACCGTAGGCTTAGTTGAGAGGTAGAAGGAGATTGGAAATAATGATATTGCTTAATCCTCAAGGTGCCGATTACAATCTCTTAATAGCCTCTGGCTAAACAGCCATGCCTAGAATTAAGGGAAGCCAAACAACTAATTTGGAAAGGCAAACAACTAATTGATCCTATCTATTCTTAGCCACTAACCGTGGCCACCCCAGCCGCCGGCTGGTCGCTTTCTGTGGCGTGGCCCTCCCCAGCCGCGGCCTGGGCGCGCTCTGTGGCGCGGCGCACGTCTCGCGCACGGCGGCGTCTCACGTACGTGCGTCCCCACATGACAACTTAACTGGTACGATTAGTTGAAGAAAGTTATGGCATCACCTTAATTGCTTTTTTTCAGTCATATTCCCTTGATTAAGGAATTTTATGGGTGACCTTCTTCCTTTGGGTGTAACGTATATGCAGATCCGGCCCTTGGTTTTCCGGGCATGTTTGACAAAGTTGAACAGCTCCGAAAACAACTGCCAAATGTACATGTTCTGAATCAAGTTACGAATAAAGCAAATTCTGAAGCCCACTTCAGATTGACCGGTATGGATAGAATATGTGTTCAAATCATGCTTATATCTCGGTAAACAGGAGTTAGCTGCTGTCCTTTTTATGTATGGATATAACAGGAGTTAGCTACCGTGGAATAGTATTTTTATGTATGCATTTATATGGAAGTCCTGTTTCTTGCTTCTAACACATGCTAGTAGGGGTATAAATGGTACCGATATTTCTAGACCGACCGTCATGCTATGCTAGTGCAAATATCATTGTATCAGAAATTCAGAACCTGAATCCTTTGTGCAACATGTTACTCTTCAGGGCCCTGTTGCCGTCATAGTTTAGAAACCCACCAAAATCGTGGGCACTATTAGAATATTGTATTCTACTAGGGCAGTAACAATTATTGGTCAGGATTTGTATTACTAAACCAATTCTGCTGGTACTGTTGTAGCTTAATACTATGTTGTTACTACATGGTGTCATGACACCTTGCCTACTGTTTACAAACACAGGACCTGAGATCTGGAAGGACACAGCAGGCAAGGTGGACATATTTGTTGCCGGTTCAGGCACAGGAGGCACTGTTTCTGGTGTTGGAAAGTATCTGAAGATGCAAAATCCAGGCGTCAAGATCATCTGTGTTGAGCCTGCAGAAAGCCCAGTGATTTCAGGTAGTATTACACAAATGTAGAAACAGCAGTTAATTCAAAATAATCTTTTGGAAGCCTTGACTCTTGAGCAGTGTGGCTTAACAAAATACAATATTTGCTATAAGAATCACAAACTCTAAAACTGTATCTGCACATTGATAAGCATTGGTATTCTTCAGGTGGCGTGCCTGGCAAGCATAAAATCCAGGGAGTAGGGCCAGGATTTATACCTGAAGTCCTGGACACCTCGGTCATCGACGAGACTGTCACCGTGACCACTGAGGAGGCCATGGTGAACGCGAGGAGGCTGGCCAAGGAAGAGGGCCTGCTTGTGGGCATTTCTTCCGGAGCAAACCTGGCAGCTTGCTTGAAGGTTCAGACACACATCCTAGCTAACTGACTCTTCTTCTCGCATTTCAATTCCCTGCCTGAAGGTTCATACAGTGATCCTTCGAGTGTTTCTTCAGGTCGCTTCGAGAGAGGAGAACAGGGGCAAGATGATCGTCACCGTGTTCCCGAGTGGTGGCGAGAGATACATGAACTCCGACCTCTTTGCAGATGTACGAGAGGAGTGCATCGCCATGAAATTTTGATCTCCCCTTTATTTTGGAAGATAGCACTGCACTTTGGACTGAAAAACACTGAAAACCCAGGAATTGGGACTTTGGGAGCCATACTGTCAGCAGTCTCCACACAAACATATTTCTGGGACTTGGTACTCGTATCTTCGAGTAAATGACACTGTGGAGGCAAACAGGTTTTACAGCTTATCATACAATGAACGTATATGAGTATTCTATAAAAATAACTCCTGTTTTTTGAAAGTAATGGCAAGAGCTCTGCTCTTCAATTAAGGTAGGAAATATAGGTTTTTATGTACAAATCGTCATTTCAGGACTCAGCCGGGAAAATGACGGAACACAACAAAACTCACTGAGGAGTTTCTAAGCCAGTCTATGTATGACCCTCTTTCTTAACATAATGTCTTCCCTCACTCTTGAAGCAGTCTGTAACGCCGTTTCCGACACATTATTGAAAATCCGTCTGTTCCGTTCCTTCCATATGTTCCAGAAAGTGTAGATCGTCATTCCGTTAAAGCGCCTTCGCTCTACCTTGGGTACCTTCTTTGCGGCCTCCTCCCACCAGTCGTGAATGTGCAAGGGGTCATGCTGTGGCTGTGGGAGATGTATATCAAAGTGCTCCCAGTCCAGGATTTGGTTCCACACCGCTTTGGCGTATGGGCATAGAAGTGATAGGTGCAGTCCAGTCTCCAAGGGTCCGTCACAGAGAACGCAGCGTTCCTGATGTGGCCATCCTCTTCTTTACAAGTTGTCTGCTGTTAGGATTTTGTCCTGAATGAGAATCCACACAAAGACTTTGCATTTATTTTTAGTGTGTGCCTTCCAAATTTGGTTGTTCCTGAACCTCCCATAGGTGCCGCTGAGCTGAATACGGTAAGCTGATCGAGTGGAATAGCAGCAGTTCGACGTCCATTTCCAAGTGATCGAGTCACGTACACCTGGGAGCAACATTTTGAATTCTGAACTCTTCTATATGGGTAGCAGTGGTGATCTTTCCCCTTAGTGAGTGTATCCGGTTATTGTTTTGAAGCTCCTGTTGTACCGTCTTGTTTTTTCTGGTGACTAGGAGGAACAAGTGCGGCGCCAAGTTTCTGGGTGCTACTCCCTCTAGCCAGCTGCTGTGCCAGAACCTGGCTTTTGCGCCATCTCCAATTGTGACCACGGTCAACAAGTCGAAGAGTAGCCGATTTGCATCATTACATGGGAGTTGGGAGCCCGCCCATGGTTTTGACTCGTCTACCCATTCTTGCCACAACCAACGAAGTCGGAGAGCTCTCCCGAATTTCTCCAGATCCGGCACCCCCAAGCCGCCTAGGTCTTTTGGTCGGGTCACCGTTGGCCAATTTACCAGGCAGTGGCCGTCATTTGCGTTCTCATCACCTTTCCAAAAGAAAGATCTTTTGATTTTGTCTATTTTCTTTCTTGCCTAAGCCGCCAGAAGAAACACAGTGAGGTGGTAAGTCGGCATGGAAAAAAGAACCGCCGAGCGTCAGGCGACCTGCTTTGTTGAGCCATCTCCCCTTCCAGGCGGGGGAGCCTCTGGCCAATGCGCCCAATCAGGGGCTGCACATGCACCTTTTGAATGGACCTGTATGGAGCTGGAGTCCCAGATAACGGCAGGGGAAGGCCCCTGGTTCCAGCAAAGGAGGAAAGCACCCTGTAGTCTTTGTCATTACACACATGCCATAGAAAATTAGGCATGCACTTGGCCTATCTCTTTTCCTGCTTCTGCACATAAGCTATGGAAAACATATCGAAGCCCGGACAGCAGCCGGACTTCAAACTTACAAGCAAATAAAGAATTCTCCACAGGCCTGGAATTTTAGAAGCAGCTCAAAACAGAAGGCATCCGGTGGTTATAACTGCCTTTTGTGATCATGCTTAGAAAACACATCAAGTTCTTGCGCACATCATGTGAACTGCCATAAACCCAGAATGCATAGTATGGCATATAAAAAGAGAAGTCGTATAAACAGTACCGTGCTACTTATCCATCATACACAGGCTATAAAAATCCAAGTATGTTGAGAGAAATTCCTACTTCTCAAAATCACAAGATTAATCAAAATGCAAATAAACAAGTTCAAGCCTTCGATTTTAGAACATTTTGTTTCGTTATTTAATGGATTTATTTCCAGATAGAAATGTTCTCTATATATGACAAACCAATTTCTTTAATCCTAGGTGGCCAAGTCAAGATGCCAGCATAGAAGGGTGATTCTCTCTCTGTGTATATTCTGGGGGGTGGGGGGGGGATGCAAGAACAACAAATTAGTCCTCTGTGAAGCCTTCTCCCTTACTATTTGCCATCGATTTTCAGTGTTTTATCTCATCCACTTAAGGCCAAACAGACAACCATCTTTGGTGCATGGGCAGAGCTCCATGGCACCAAAACATTCCTTAGAAATCAAGGATATTTTGTTGTCACTTGCAAGTTGCAACACTGGCATTACAAAATTGTCTCAGACTGTAGAAAGTTTCTTCTCAGTAGCAATTTGGCCACTAACTGAAAGTACTAGTTTAGGTTCAGTGAAGTAATGTACAATGCAAACATCAGTACAAGTAAAAGTAAACAACTCAGCTAAAAACGAAACAGGGAAGTGCCAAACACGTATCAGTGACTAGTGTATAGGTAAAACAATGGTTGAAATAGAACATCTTGGGCAAGCACGGTTAGAGAAAAGGGAAAGCTAATCCTGTCAAAGTTGAAAGTCCCAGTAATTAGGTAATTACAAGGACCTAGCAGAAGAACAACTATGTTAAGCACTTAAACTTCAGCCAAGTGTGAGGCAGAAGCGACTGACAAACATGTGCAGTGAGGCTTCAAAATAAGCCAAACTAAGGCTGGACAAAATACTCGCGGCTCGCCAACTCGCTCGACTCGTGGCCGGCTCAGCTCAGCTCAACTCGGCTCGTTTTAACTTTTTCGCGAGTTGAGCTGGAAGCCTAGCTCGCTATTTTAACGAGCCAGCTTGAGCCAGCTCGCGAGCTGAAACGAGCTGAGGCCTATCAGCCCACGACCATTAATCCAGAAGATGATGATGCTGACCTAGAAGTGTACACATATTCTATTGATATGTAATCCTTATTTTCAGCTGTTTTATATGAATTTTAATTTTATAATTGTTGTGGTATTTAAATGTTGATTTTATGGATTGTTTTCCAGGGAGAAGATGATGTTGACATTGAATTTGTGGCGAGCCAACTCGAGCTTGGTAACGAGCTGCCCCTCTAGCTCGTAATATTAACAAGCCGAGCCGAGCCGAGCTGGCTCGATATCCAGCCCTAAAGCCAAACCAGTTCCTTCATAGATAACCAAAACATAACTTGAGCAATGCTAGTCAAACATCACTAGTGGTTCAACTGCAGGAACCAAGAACTGAGAAAGAGTGCACCATGAGTTGCAGTTCTACCATCTGCCTAGAAAATATAATGGATTTAAACATTTCATTCAAGATGTCATAATTAGACTCCAGAGGGCACAAGGGCAGCACGAGCTGTGGCATAAGCATGTGCTAGCCCAGAAACAGAGTCCTTGTGATGGTCTATGAACTTCAATCTGAATTTCTGCTCTCCAATTTGAGCTAATCTGCAAAAATTGCTATTCATCAATCCCTTTGCCCGCAGGATCTTCATGGCACAATATCGGGGCACTAGCCGCTTCTCTAGGCTGTATGTGAGCAGGGAAGGATTTTGCAGAATGTACTGCGGCTCCAGTCCAACCTCGTTGATCAAGAACTGGATCTTGGGGAGAAGGCACTCATCAGATAGTCCTAGAATGCTTGGCGTCTTGGACACAGCAAAGGCAGCTTCGCCCTCAGAGCAACCAAGACTCCTCTTCAGAAACTCGAGCGTGGCAGCATTCTTCTCTTTGTTGGTACGGGACATCGCTGCTACCATGTGCTTGAACATGGGCGATCCGCGGGACACCCCAAGGCCTTCTGCGCGCAGCAGGAAATCCTTGACGCGCTCTGGTTGGAACCCAATCAGCCACGGGCAATAGGAACACATCTGGGCAATATCTCGAGAGGTTAGACCGCACTGGCGAAACTGCGCGAAGTTAGGCTTGATCACCCTATCAAGGTCCAAGGTTAGGATGTTCCTGCTCCCCTTCATGACGGCTAGGACCGGCTCGAGCGAGCCGAAGGAGGAGATCAAGAACTCGAGGTTGGGACAGACGTCGCCGGAACGGAGCTTCCGGGAGCCGACCAAGAGGAAGCGTGAGATCTGCGGAGCGGACAGGCCGATGCGGTCACGGAGAGCGAGGAGGCGGGGCCCGATCTTGTTTACACAGGAGCGGAGGATCAGCGGGTCCGCGGCGATGACGGCGGCGATGTCGGCGCGGGAGACGCCGGCGCTGGAGAGCAGGGCGAGGACGGCGTCGGGGTTGGAGGCGGAGTTGAGGCGGGAGCTCCTAAGCTCCTCGAATGGTTTCCCGGCTTCTCTGGATGCCTCCTCGAGCGCTTGCTTGGACGCCTTGCGGGCTTGCGCTGGGCTGAGGCCGCAGGCGGCCACGAGGTAGTCCTCGAGGGAGAAGGGGGCGGCCGCGGAGGCGGAGAGGAGGCACGCGCGGTGGTGGTGGATGGGAGAGAGCAGCGGGGACGCGGCGCGGAGGTGAGGGAGGAGGTGGTTTCGGAGGTGCAGCATCGCGGCGGTGCAGCCGGCTCGCGCGGCGGCGCGGTGAGTCGGAGGTGCAGTACCGTACTACATACACTGAAGGCTGAAGCCTTGGACGCTCGAGTGGGCTGGGCGGTGCCTACTGCCTATTTGGTCCAGCAGCACGAGGGCCCTGCCCTTGCGACGAAGGTGCGAGGAAACGGGCCTCAAATAGAGGGAGAGCAGGAGAGAGAGACCCAGTGGAAACCGATCGCATGTTTAGTCCGGCCCGTGGAGGAGAGAACGAGGCGTTGCGCGTGTGGCCCGTGACAACTCGAAAGGGCCCAGGTGGGAACAGAACGCACCGTGCGTGGTGAGCAGTCGCGTTCCGCGGTATGGATCTTTTTGTCCCACCTCGGAAGAGGATAGACGGTGAGGCAGGGGGAAGCGAGTACAAGAAGCGGGGGTGGGCGACCTGTGGAAACCATCTTTGCGCTTGGGGCAATGACGCAGCTTATGAGGTCATACCGAGGCGCGTCAATTGCTGGTTGAAAACTATTTCCAAACCCCCTCTTTGGCCCACTGGGCCACTGAGAATTTCTGGAAGGGCTCCATCTCTTCGGAGAAGGGAAAGCCCTACGAATCAATTAAAGGTTTATTAGTAATCACATAAAGGTTATGCAGTTAATTTCGGAATCAGGTGGATTGGATCGGTTGACTATTGGCTGAGTTAATTTGTACTTAGTCGGGTCGGGTGACCTTGTTCAAATCTATTTGGAAATCATATATTGTTAATATTTTTTTATAAATCTGATTAAATTAAAAAATAACTTAAACCTAGAACGATGGTTTTTTAGAACGGAAGATGTACATCAAATATGTGGTACTAATCAGCAATGGGTTTTGCTTGGGCTTTTGTTAGTGTGTTTAGTTCGCGAATTTTGAGAATTTGGCTACGGTAGTATTTTCGTTCTTATTTAGTAATTAGTGTTTAATTATGGACTAATTAGGTTCAAAATGTTCATCTCGTAATTTCTAACTAAACTATACAATTAGTTTTTTTTTCGTCTATATTTAATGCTCTATGTACGTATCGTAAGATTCGATGTGATGGCTACTGTAGTATTTTTTGGGAAACTTTTTGAGAACTAAACAAACACTTAGCTGCAGCCTGTTCGAAACTGTTTGCTTGTTCGTTGCTAGTTCGTGAAAAAATACTACTAGTTGGTTTGTGCGAGAAAAATACTATTCTTACCTGAAAATACTCTTCGTGTAAACAGTGCGCGTGTGAGAGGTCTGGCCAGCGCCTGCGTGGCAGCCGCTCCAGCCGAACAGGCTCCTGATCTTCCGAGGCCTTCCTCCTTGGTTCCAGCGAAGTCAGAGCTCAGAAGTCGTCAGAAGTCAGAACCCATCAAAACATGTGGCTGCGGCTGCCAAATGGACATCCTTTGGTTGAAACCTGACATTAAACAATTATGCAGGCCGTCAGAACCCATCAATTATGCAGGCCTGCCAAATGGACATCCTTTACCAATCGCAATTCGCAAACCTCCAATCCAGAAACATTTGCAAATTTATTAGACTGACATGGACACCGGTGGTCGTGGACTGGACCGTATTACTACAATTTACTTCGTAATAGCCTATAAAAAAATCAGCAAGTGCAGCTGCTAAAAGAGTCTCCGCGGCTCGCAAGAGGCAATCTTCAGTCTTCAGTCTTCAGTCTTCACTGACAGCACGCTGTGAGAGGCCAAGAAACGCTCGGTAGTTTGGACTTTGGAGCAGCATCCATGGCGGGAGAGGAGGCCGGGAGAAGGGGGATTCCCTCTCTCCTCAACCCGTCGTCCGCTTGCAGCGAAGGGCAGCAGGAGCACATCGCCTCTGATGTCACGCAGGTCGTCAGCCCCTCCCCCCCTCATGTTCTCTTCCTTCTCTCTCGCTCTCGTCTTCGTGCTTGCCTTTTGGTTTTGGGGGCGCCATGAGAGATTAACTGTTCGTGTGGGACGATTCCTTCAGCTCATCGGCTGGACACCTCTGATCGAGCTCAAGCGAATTGCCGGCAAGGAAGGGGTAGATGCCCGGATCGTCGGCAAGGTCGAGGCGTACCAGCCACTCTGCTCCGTCAAGGATCGCAGCGCTTTGAGGTCTGACATTTTTTTCCTCCTCTTTTTTTTTTCCCCTCAACTGGGGTTAGGGAGCTCAGATGGAACTCTGACCAGTTTTAGTTATCCTGTTTCTCCATCATCTGATTCGATTTTTAGCTGAGAAATAGCAAACTGGGAAGAGGGAACACAAAGTCAACTGGCAGGCAATCTCGTGTCTGTCCTGCACATGTCTCCCAACTTCACACATGTATGGCCTGTTAGTTTGGCTGTGGCTTGTCGTAAACGATCATAAATTTCTAGCCAGAACAGTATTTTTCTCTCACACAAACCAGCCAGTGGTACTTCTTCACGAAACAGCAACGATACGAACCAGCCGATCTAATGCTGTAGCTAACTAATTGTTCCTCTGTTATATGATTGCACTAGCACACTTTCTAGATTTATGCTGTAGCCAACTAATTTTTTCCATATTGTTTCTCTGTTATATGATTGTACTACCACAGACTGCACAGTAACATTTCTATTTTCTTCTGAAGAATGATTGAAGATGCAGAGGAGAGGGGGTTGATTTCACCTGGTGTCACAACACTTGTCGAGCCGACAAGCGGCAACTTGGGGTTAGGATTAGTACTCATTGCTCTTCGCAAAGGTTACAGGTTCGTTGCAGTTATGCCAGGTCAATACTCGCTCGATAAGCAGATCCTGTTGAGATACATGGGTGCAGAGTTGTATTTAACAGGTGAGACAATTTCTACGATCGAAGCTACTGTAGCACCTTGTTTGACTTTTCATTTCGGATGCTACTTGCATGCTGCAGTGGCAGTGTAAATTCAGTGGAATTTTATGGGTGAACTACTCATCCATGAGTGTGACATGCAGATCCAGCCCTTGGATTCCCGGGCATAGATGCGAAGGTTGAGGAGCTCAAAAAAGAATTGCCCAATGTACATGTTCTTGATCAATTCAAGAACAAAGCAAATCCTGAAGCACATATTAGATGGACTGGTATGGTTACTGAATGAGTTTGGATACACTGTTTTTATTTCAGTATACATTAGTTAGCTTACGGAGACGACTTTTCCCCCCCTGAAATCTATACTTTCTCGATGTTTCAACTTGCAAAATTATGCTATGCACTCTTTTAAATTCTTTCCTTCTCACATGACGACAATGCAAATCTCATAACCTGATTGCCTGCACCGTGTTTATTGACCCTGATGTCATCGATAGTTCAAAAACCAAAGGGTTGCACCGAACATCCTGTACACTTCAAGGGCTCTGTCCTATTTAATGTACTTTGTTGGAACTGGTGCAGGTGACAATGTCGTTTCTACATGCTATCATAATAAATTGCATGTTATTGGCGTGTACTGATATACAGGACCTGAGATTTGGAAGGACACTGCTGGCAAGGTGGACATATTTGTAGCTGGTTCAGGATCAGGAGGTACAGTATCTGGTGTTGGGAAGTATCTGAAGATGCAGAACCCCAGTATCAAGATCATCTGTGTTGAGCCTGCAGAGAGTCCAGTTGTTTCAGGTAGTACTAGTACACCATTCAGAACCATCAATTAGGTTAATATATGATCTTTGGAGTGAATGATCGTGGTACATATAGGAAGTTAGGGAGCCAGAAGAAAATGCACTATATTGAGTGCTTCTATGCTCCCAGAAAGTATTCCTAAGTGGCTAACATTTCTTTAGAGATTCCTCAGTTTCCATTATAGTTGTCCCCTATTGATGGCCCATCAGTTTTCAGCAAGTCAAAAGCTCTAACCAATTATTAGGCACAGTGGAATTTCACTACATGAGTTTTAGTCAGGGATAAACATAGTTGTATGACCCATACTGTATATACTTCTAGAGCATAGAGTACTTTCTACTTTGTTTGGATGATCACAGAGCAATGTTTTCTGCACTGAACAATAGCAATCCATGTGCACATTGAATGATAATGACATAGTAAATTCTGTCCTTCAGGTGGCGAACCAGGCAAACACAAAATCCAGGGAATAGGACCAGGATTTCTACCTGAAGTACTGGACACCTCAGTTATTGATGAGGCTGTCACAGTGACCACTGATGAGGCGATGGTGCACGCTAGGAGGCTGGCCAGGGAAGAGGGCCTTCTTGTGGGCATATCATCTGGAGCGAACTTGGCTGCTTGCTTGAAGGTTTGCAACAATCCTAATAAAATCTCTTCCATTAATTGTTATTTCCCATTCTGAATTTTTTTAGTAAACCTTGAAATGGGCACCTTTAGGTCGCATCGAGAGAAGAAAACAAGGGGAAGATGATTGTCACCATGTTTCCAAGTGGGGGCGAGAGATACATGAACTCTGACCTGTTTGCCGCTGCTAGAGAGGAGTGTATTGCCATGACATTTTGATCTTGTTCAGTCGTTCAGAAGAGGGCTATGGGCTATTTTCCACGTAACGGTCGGCATGTGTTACATATAGCTGATATTCGGTCATACCACAATGAATTGTGTGATTTTGCTACGGAATTTGTACTCAACGAATATGTATGAATTAACTAGAGAAATGGACAACAAACTAATGTGTTCTAGGATTATTTAAAAAATTAGTTTATCCTATAATTTGCTAAACATATGGCCAACACAAACTGCCTCCGAATTAGTATGATGCCTTTTTTATAAGAAAGAAAGAAAGGAACATGTGCGGTGTATCTTTATCTTCATATGGTATTTGTTTACTTTGTACATTTATATTTTTTCCCCGAAGGGGGAAGGGATTCTATTAAATCAAGAGATAACAATTATATGCATGTCCATCCAAGTCTCTGGACAATAAGAAAGATACAACAGAGTAAATTCAGAGGCCCCTAATGTCATTCTTCACCCCTAATTCCTGTTCGTAATGATTGCCTGGTTCGATATATCGAAACTCAGGGATGCACAGAAAAGGACCTTGGAAACACTCCAATTCATTTCCAGTTCGTGTCATTAACAATTGGCTAGTTCTGATATATCGAGACTCAAGGATGCACATGCCCCGAACCTTGGAAACACAACATGATCCAACGCCATGGGAATGTCCCTTACGCATTTGACATTGAAAGTATGAAGATGTCCAAGAGGGCCGGCAAATTAGTCTAATGTAAAATTTCTTGGAAATGAACCTATCACCTATCCAAATTCACCTATTGTGCCTAACAAGTGTTATATTCCTACTGCATAAAGTTTTACATCCTAAGTTCCAACCCTACTCTAACATGATAATTATAAGAATATAAAATGCACAAAAGTAAATGAGGAAAGTAAAGAGGGTTAGAAACACATATAAATTTTTTTTCAACGTACCGAAGAGTCGACACTCCGCACTAGTTCTCGTTGGAGCACCCGCGCAAGGGTCTTACTTCCCCTTGATCGACGCATGGCCAAGTTCTCTCTATTGGTTGATCCTCAAGAATGGTGGATCACTGCAACCGTGTACATCTTCTTGGGCCTCTCACAGACACCAATGAGAGATTACTAAGAGCCACACCACCACCGAGTCGTCTAGATGATACCGATCACCAAGAGTAACAAGCACAAACTCTCATATGACCAACCTAGCCTAGTGAGAAGAGTGGATGCACACTTGCTACTCTCTAAGTACTAATGGAGTCCTTAATATTCAATTAATACTTCCTACCCACTCTAATAGGCCAAATCACTCTCTTAAACTCATGTATGTCTAACTCTCGGTACCTCCCCTTGGGGTGGTCAGAGTTTGAGTCCCAAGGAACTCACTCTTTATTTGTGGCTTCGGCCGCAGTGATCAAGGGGGAAAAACTCCCTCGTCTGTCCCATATCCAAAGCACATGTCTATGGCCAGCTCATCTCACGGAGCTGCAGTGCCGCTGTGTATGGGTGAAGCAGGGGTTCGAGGGTTTTCTCGATTTGCGTGAGAAGATCTTCTTCTTAAGCCGGATACCCAGGGCTGTCTAGCCACCACGGATCGAGTTTTTTTTTAAACTCAAGTATGTCTAACTAGCTACCCTAGCTTCCAAGACACCTAAAATGCATGAGGATGGAGTGTATATATATGTCAAGCACCCAAAACTAGCCATTGGCACTCCACTCAACCGAAAACCAATCACCGGTGATTTCATCTCCTCTCAGCCAGCACACGTCTCAGTTGCATCACTCCGGTGTCTACACCAAAACTATTTCTTGAACAGACGAAGAGAACCCTATCCAAACAATGTTCTATAGCTTTGGTGGTTTTTGCGGTGCCCAAACCGAAGATCTCTCATGCCTACAAAAATAGTGTAAACTCTTACAATTCAACTCCATTGAGTTCGGCTTTGGGTTTCAATCATCTTTGGGCTCCATCTGAGGAACCTAGTGCTAGTTTTCACAAGTGTACATCACATGCACTCACTTAGGTCAAGCTACCCATTCATACCCTTCTTCATAGTATGAGTGTATGACCAAAGGAGAGAATAAGAACCTAAACTGCTCTAAATATTTCTTAACGCCAAAAAACACTTAGAACTAGCTCGTCCTTAGCCTTCAGACACATCCTTAGCAAAGAAGCGGTGAATACACTGGAACTAGTCTGGCAACCAAATAAGATCTGGCCAAGCCAGCTTGTCTAGAACAGAGCAACCAAACAAGTGCTGGTTGCATTAGTTAAGAGCTAGCCTGGGTTATTTTGCTAGCCAGGCTTAGTAGAGAAAGTGAACCAAACACACCCATATGAACCAGGCTCCGAGGTGTGCACAGTGAAATGAAACGTTAGTTTCCATAACAAATTATAAAACGTCATCTATTATGTAACGTAGGGAGTATACGACATGGACACTGCCACACTGGTGGTGAACTTGACTGTATTTCTCTAATATAGCATATTAAAAATTATTTTATTTGTTTCAAATAATGGCAATGCTCTCTACCGAGCGTTCGGCCGTCCGAACGGGATGGACCCACCTGTCCCCGCCTCGCGTCCCCACCCGCGCCTCGTGCCATGCGCTGCTCACGCCTCGCGCTGCGCTCCGCCACACCTCGCGCCTCCCGCTCGGACTCGAGTTGCGCACAGCTGACCTCCGTGCTGTGGCATCGAGGTCCGAGCTGGTGTCAAGCTCCGCGTCAACGAGCGCGGAGCATCCATTGGAGGGCAACAAGTAGGTGAGCACTTGTTGTAACCGTATGTTTCATACGTTTCAGATGTATGTTGCATATGTTCATCTGGATATTGCAAAAGTAGATATGATGTTGCATATATTGCAATGACTATACACATATATTGCAAGTGTATGTTTAAATGTTTCAGCTGTTTCAAACGTATGTTACAAGTGTTTTATCTAGATGTTGCATATATTGCAATGGCTATACACGTATGTTGTAAGTGTATGTTTTAAATGTTTCAGCTCTTTCAAATGTACGTTGCAAGTGTTTTATCTGGATGTTGCATATGTTGCAATGGCCTATACACAAATGTTGCAAACGTATATTGTAAATGTTCATCTGTTTCGACATATGTTGCAGCAAATGCTTTTATGTTGCAAGTGTTTCATGAACAGGTGCGGCAAGGGGGCGCACGCAAAGGTGGTCCCCTTGGGTGCAGCGGTCTCCGCGTGGCAAAGGTGGTCCCCCTTGGGTGCAGCGGTCCCCGCGTGCACGCGGGAAGCAAAGTGAGCGTGACAGCAGGCGCGGAGCACAAAGCTGAATCCATGGACGTGGTTGCCAGCGCGAAGCACGAAGCTCTATCTATGGACGGTTAGCAGGTGCAGAGCACGAAGCTACATCCATAAGCAGGCACATGCATAAGACGACGAAGCGAAGCTACATCCCTAGTAAAGATGGCAAGGGTTACATACCCGCTAGGTACGACTAACCCTGTGCTCGCAAAGAAAAATTATGCCCGTTAAAAAAAACCGATACCCACGGGCAGTTACAAATGTGCGCCTGTACCCCCGAGCGGAGAACGGGTACCCGCGAGTTGCCCAAGCCCGCAAACTGCAGGCCTGCCACCTCTTTGAAGCCTGTCTACTATGTCCTTTATAACTCGCGTTGGCAGTCAAAATTGGTTCGCTCAGCGTGGTGGGATTAATTTGCGCTGGCAGTTTGCTGTGGCTGCGTTGCTGTGGTAGAATAGTAGAGTGGTACATGGGCTATGCAACTCATTTGCAAAATTCCAGACAAGAGAAGGTGGTAAAGTCTGTAAGCGTACTAGAGAAATTGAAAGAGCATTAAGGTGGTCACGTTCATTTATTATCTTTTCTATTTTATTTCTTTCTTTATAGTTTTTTACTTTTGAACTCTAAACAACTAAATAATAGTCTTCATTTCTTTTTCTATGGGCAGTATATATACCAAACAAAAGTAAAATATGTGCCAAGACGAAGGGTGAGTAAGGGTATTGTGGACTGATATGGTGGCCACGTTCGCTTGGAGGAATTATGGAGGAATCTGAAGGAATTTATGAGAGAAAAACACTGTTCTGGATGAAAAAAAGAAGCGGATCAAGCCGAATTTAAAGACACGTCAACGGGGCCATGGTTACTATGATGGATCGGGTTTAAAAACCCATGGGTTTGCGGGTTTGGATGCTACGACCCTAGACCCATGTCCATAAACCCGCTGGGTCTAGACTTTTGCCCATTAATAAACCCATTGGTAGAGAAATTGGCCCATACTCTTACCCTAATAGGGTAAAAATCCATTAGGTTTCGGGTACCCATTGCCATGTTTGATCCATAGGTACCCTGAGAGTATCATTATTGGAAATAGCCGGGCAGCGAGCGCGGGCGTCCGGACGTCCGGGCGCTATAGTCTCTCCATCAAAATAACCGTACATCTCATTTTTTTACTAGTCAAAACCTTTTAAATTTGACCAACCATAGAACCAAAATTACTAATAATTTATGATACGTAATAAGTATTATTAGTAGATTAATCATGATATATATTTATAACAAATTTATTTGTTAATATTATAAGGTCAGTTAAATTTAGAAGGAAAAAAAAACGATTCTAGAAGCGAGTTATTTTGGAAGGCAGGAGCGGTAAGCAGTCGGTTGAGACTTTTAGAGTGCACGTGCGGTTGAAACTCAGTTAAATTTATTAGAAAAAAAAACTATATGTAGTTATTTTAGAACGCATGAGCGGTAAGCAGTCTTGGGTTCAGACTTCAGAGTGCACGTGCGGCTGGTAAAGACTCTTCTTGCGGCTCGCAAGAGGCAAGCTTGGTAGATGCCCGGATCATCGGCAAGGTCGAGGCGTACCAGCCTCCCTGCTCTGTCAAGGATCGCTGCGCTTTGAGGTCTGACCTTTTTTCCTCTTTTTTCACAACTGGTTAGGGAATTCAGATGGAACTCTGACAAGTTTTAGCACAGACTGCACAGTAACATTTCTATTTTCTTCTGAAGAATGGTTGAAGATGCAGAGGAGAGGGGGTTGATTTCACCTGGTGTCACGACACTCGTCGAGCCGACAGGCGGTAACATGGGGTTGGGATTAGTCCTCATTGCTATTCGCAAGGGTTACAGGTTCGTTGCAGTTATGCCAGGTCAATACTCGCTCGATAAGCAGATCCTGTTGAGGTACATGGGTGCAGAGTTGTATTTAACAGGTAGATAATTTCCAGGAAGCTACTGAAGCACCTTGTATTACAAGTGGCAGTGTAAATTCAGTGGAATTAATATTTGTATGGGCGAACTGCCCTTGAGTGTGACATATGCAGATCCAACCCTTGGGTTCCCGGGTGTAAATGCGAAGGTTGAGCAGCTAAAAAAAGAATTGCCCAATGTCCATGTTCTTGATCAGTTCTCGAACAAAGCAAATACTGAAGCACATATTAGATGGACTGGTATGGTTACCGAATGAGTTTGGATATGATGTTTTTATTCCAGTACACATGAGTAAGCTTATGCAGACGTCAGACGAACTCATTTCTCCTGAAATTTATTACAGAGTAGTGATAGTTAGTAGTTTCTATCCTATTTAATATACTTTGCTGGAACTGGTACAGGTGACAATGTTGTTTCTACTTCTACATGCTATCATAATACATTGCATGTTGTTGATGTGTACTGATTGATATACAGGGCCTGAGATTTGGAAGGACACTGCTGGCAAGGTGGACATATTTGTAGCTGGTTCAGGCACAGGAGGTACGGTATCTGGTGTTGGGAAGTATCTGAAGATGCAAAACCCCAGTATCAAGATCATCTGTGTTGAGCCTGCAGAGAGTCCAGTTGTTTCAGGTACTATACCATTCAGAAACATCAATTATCATCAATTAATCCAGTAGCTAACTAGGTTTCCTTCTTGGGAGATGTTTGAGGCTGCTCGCTTAGAACATCGACCGCGTGTAAGGTTTGAACTCTAATCCTCTTAATGAAAAACGGGTTGACACCCGGTCACGAAAAATTATCATCAATTAGGTTAGTATGATCTTTGGAACGAATGATCTTGGTATATATAGGAAGTTACGCAGAGAAAAAAGGTGTTATATTGACTGCTATGCGCTCAGGAAGTATTCCTTTAAGTAGCTAATGTTTCTTTAGAGATACTTCATTTTCCATTCCGGCCTGTTTGGATCCTTATAATTGAAATCCATTCCAAGAATCACAATTTCGCATGCGGAACGTACTTGTGTGCTATTGACATGGGGGACGATACTTGTGTGTTGCACTACTGCAGGCTGCTGGTGAGCGAGCCGAAGAGCATGTGGTACAAGTTGCAAAGCAGAAACAGAGCGTGGGGCTCGACAAAATTTATTTCTCTCAGCCTGTGAATTTAAGATGAGTCTAAACTTTGGAAAGTTGTGGAATGTCAAATTCCAAATCAAATAGTCTGGTCTGTGAACTAGTTTCCAATTCAGCAAATGAAAGGATCCAAAAATGCCGTTATAGTTCTTCTGTATTGATGGCCCATCAATTTTCCGGTTTAAAGTCAAATGCTCTATGCCTATTATCAGGCACAGTTGGACTAGCACAGAGCGACGTTTTCTGCACTGAACAATAACAATCCATTTCCACACTGAATGATAATGACATAGTATTGCTGTCCTTCAGGTGGTGAACCAGGAAAACACAAAATTCAGGGAATAGGACCAGGATTTGTACCTGAAGTACTGGACAGATCAGTTATCGATGAGGTTGTCACAGTGACAACTGAGGAGGCGATGGTGAACGCGAGGAGGTTGGCTAGGGAAGAGGGCCTTCTTGTGGGCATATCATCTGGAGCGAACTTGGCAGCTTGCTTGAAGGTTTACAACAATCCTAACTAATTTCTTCCATTAATTGTTACTCCCTCCATTCTAAATTAAAAAGTCGTTTTGGATTTTTTAATACATAGCTTTTGCTGTGTACTTAGATATACCCTATGCCTAGATACATAGTAAAAGCAATATATAAAAAAAACAAAGCATCTTACAGTTTAGAACAGAGGGAGTATTTCTATTCTGATTTTTTTTAGTAAACCTTGAAATGAATGTACCTTTAGGCTGCAGAGAGAGACGAAAATAAGGGGAAGATGATTGTCACCATGTTTCCAACCGGGGGCGAGAGATACATGAACTCTGACCTGTTTGCTGCTGTTAGAGAGGAGTGTATTGCCATGACATTTTGATCCTATATTCAGAAGAGGGCCGTGGGATA
The DNA here is from genome assembly GCF_019320115.1 of Miscanthus floridulus. Lineage (NCBI taxonomy): Eukaryota > Viridiplantae > Streptophyta > Magnoliopsida > Poales > Poaceae > Miscanthus > Miscanthus floridulus. The sequence continues at coordinate 14,515,649 of NC_089598.1, forward strand.
TTTTCCATGTAACGGTCGGCATGTGTTGCATGTAGCTGATATTGGGTCATACCGCCATGAATTGCGTGATTTTGCTACAGAATTTATACTCAAGGAAAATGTATGAATTAACTGGACGAGAAATGGACAACGAACTAATGTGTCCCAGGATTAAAATTTTTAAAACTCTAGAAAATAGACAACGATCTAAGGAGTCCCATGATTATTTCAAAAGTTGGTTGATCGTATAATTTGCTAAACCAACACAAACTGCCTCCGAATTGTATGACGTTTTATTTTTTTTAAAAAAAAGGAAAGAAAAACAGATGTGCAGTTCGTGAATCTTTATCTTCATACGGTATTTATTCACTCTGTACATTTATAAATCTTTTTTTTTGAAATGGAAGAGAACAATTATATGCTTGTTTACATCAAGTCTCTGGACAATAAAAAAGATACACTAGAGTAAATTTAGAGTTTTCTAATAATATTCTTCACCTCCAATCCATTTCTCCTCAGGATAAAACATTGGCAACAGCTAATAAGATCAAAATGAACGCCAAAATCTAGATTCATGACACCATAATTCTTGTTCTGTCTTTTTTTAATACTTATGTGTTCTAAAGTTCTAGTCCATGCAGAACACGGATTGATGACTAGTTAATTAACTACTCTCTTCATTCCAAATTATGGTCAGTTTGGCTTTGTTCTAAGTTAAACAACTTCTCTAACTTTAACTAAGTCTATAAAAAGGTGCCAACATTAGAACACCAAATTAATGTCTTGACAGTTCACTTACTGGTATTCTAGATGTCATTATATTTATATATTTCTATAAACTTGCATTGGTGGTATACTAGATGCTATTATATATTTCTATAGTCTCTTAGTTAATCACAACAGCGTGCGTTCCACCGTCTAGCGGTGCCTTGTGTTCGTGTTTACCCCATCGCTAATGGCATCTCGCCGTGATGTGATGTCGGACGTGTAAAACTCTCTAACTCCTTCTTAATGGAACACGTGCTAAGCACGTTCTAAAAAAAAAATATTTCTATAAACCTTTGACTAAGTTTATAAAAAAGATGCCAACGTTGCAACACCAAATTAATGTCTTGAGAGTGCACTTACTGGTATTCTAGATGTCATTATATATTTCTATAAATTTGGGGTATTCTTGATGTTATTATATATTTCTATAAGCTTAGTTGAAGATAGAGAAGTTTAACTTAAAACAAAGCTAAAGCCAAAGTAGCTTTATAATTTGGTAGAGAGCGAGTAATAAATGCTTCTTAAGTGACGTGATTGAACCATAAACTCATAGGTTGGCCACGTATGGTCAGGCTATTGCTATATTGCACGGTATCATGCACATTAAACGAGTGTCGTATAGGATTTGGTTGGCCCCCATTATTTTGTAGAGTTAATAAAGAAAGAGACAAAAGTAAAGCTGTGTTTTGGTTTGGGTTTGATTTTCAAGACTTGAAAACCCTGTATAAGCTAGCTTTTAGCCCATTAGTGCAAGTACAATAACGACAGATTGTACGTGGGCTATGTAAAAACCCTGTAAAAAAAAAAGGAGAGAGAAGCAGGGAAGCGATGCACGAGAACTAAGAAACTTTACGAGAGAAGAAAGTTGGCTATGTATTAATAGTAAAAAGGTAACTACTATATAGGTAGACTTGAGAGATAGGCTGTAAAGATCCATACAACTAGCAGCAGGCTGTATTATTAGCTTTGCTTTTATCAAGGTGTCCTTAACGACCGATGATACAGTCAACTACTGAAATGGGAAAGTCATCAACTTGGTGAAGAGAAAAACGGGAGAAGGAAGACTCACCATCAAAGAAAGAACCTCTTTCACCGCCGGTTAGCGATGACTAGCCTCGTCACCGTCAATTGCAAAAACGGTGTTCAAACTAATAATCACCCATGGATCCTCGTATGAACTGACGATGATAATTGAATAAACAAAAAAAACAGCTGATGTCCAAGCTAGTAAGCCTGCCACCGCCCGCTGCCGCCGGATCTGAGAGAGGGGGGTTAAGGGACGTTGTGAGAGAGAGATCTGAGAGGGAGAGAGCTCCATCGCTGGGGTAGCGTGCGCCTGCGGACCTTTGCGTTGGGCCGCTGGTCGCACCATTGGGAGGGCACCTGAGGAGCTTCCAGTAGGGGTATCGCAGAGGGCGTCACAAGAGGGAGAGAGGGAGGAAGAGAGTAAATGGAAACATAGGAACGTAGAGAGGCAGGTCAATGCACTACTACAGAAAACATCTTTAGAGACGGGTAAAATAGGTTTTTAGGGGCGGTTTGCGCAACCGCTACAATGCCACTGATTGTAAAGATGGGGCGTCTCGAGCGACGGGCTTTTAACCGCCCCTGAAAATGCATTTATAGGGCGGTTCTGTTAGGATCTTCGCCTCTAAAAATGTATTTTCCATTAGGAGAACCTCAGAGGCGGCTCCAATACATGGAACTGCCCCTGAAAATGCATTACCAGGGGCGGCTACTGCAATGCAACCGTCCCTAAAAATATTTTTTCAAGGACAGTTGTAACAATGCAACTGTCTCTGAAAATATATATTTAGGGACGGTGTAATCAACCGCCTCTGAAAATCAGTTTCAAATTTTTGAATTTGAAATTTCCCGCCAAATTTGATATCGCGTTTTCCGACCAAATTTCATACCCGATTGCAAATGATTCAAATTAACTTCATAAATACACAGTAGTGCACTAGTTATACACACATGATCAACAAAGTATTTGTTATGTACAAATTACAAGTCTATATTAATTGTGCTCCTGCCCAAAGAATGAAAAGAAGGGATACATTACAAATTACACCATAAATCATTTACTAAAACATGTCATGAGCATCATATTTATGTGTTAATGCATGTAATAGAGTGTGTAGATCAATTTCTGTAACTCAAAACGATCAACAGAAATGCGAAACGAAAGTTGATTCGATAGTCATGTTATATCACTTAGGGTATAAAATCAATTTTTGTTAAGCAAAAATGCTATAGAACATGTATGTGATACTTAAATAAAGTTTGAAGTCCAAACTTTGTAGATGACAATGAAATACTTGTGGTCAAAAAATTATATTACTAGCTAATATTTTTCACTAGCCTGGAAATCGCAAATGGAAATTAAATTCAGCTCTAAAACTTAGAAATTTTCAAGTCTGTCGAGTGCTAGACATTGCTATGTTTTGCAATTTATTGTGAGAGATTGGATTAAGGAGTAGGGTAGTATTATGGCTTCTTTTAGTAGCCTAATATACCCTCTAAGGTATAGCAAAAGTGGTTTGGGGATTGGATCAGCGGTTTAGACGCCTCGAATGCTATAAAATCCGTGCATAACATGAACTCGGGCCATCTTATGTTGGGCGCGGTCACCAGGCCATCCTGCACCGACGTCACGACGTCGGTGCACCAGGCGCACGCGCACACGCGCATGTGGCCACGCTGGCCGGTTGCTGCTGCCGCAGCCCGGCTGCGGTGGGCACACCGCTAGCCGCCAACCGCAAGCCGCCGCGCCCACCGCTCACCTGCGCCTGGCCGTCCTGCCACCGTACCGCGCTGCTACCACTGTCGTCTCACCACCTGGGCTTGGCCGAGGCCGGCCGCAGCGAGCCGCTGGCCCTACGCCCTGCTGCTCTGCCTCGCACTGCCATTTTGGGTGCCGCCGTGGCCACACTATACTGTCGTCGCGTCCGCACTGTCGGCACTACTCACGTCGCGACGCTGCCGCTACTGTTGTGTCGTCATCGCGTTCACGCTAATCCGCTGCACCTCTGCACTATTGTCAGCCCTGTGTGTGTCGCCTCTGCCGTGCACATGTGGGCGAGCCGCCGTCGCCACGCCATTTATGGCACTGTGGCGCGCGGGCCACGCCAGTCGGACGCGCGCGCGCGTTGTCCGTAGCGCCGATGCGTGGGCCTCCAGTGCTCGCCGCTCGCGTCCCACCAAGGCGTGGACGAGCCGAGCCCACCTACCGTGTCGTCTCTCTCTTTCCCTCTTTCTCCCTCTGTTTTCCATCGCCATCGCGTCATGTCATGGTGAAGCCAGAGAGCGAGCACCTCTCACCAATTCCTCGTGCTCCGCCTTCAGGCACCCTCTCTAGCCGACCCCACCCCGCCTTGACTCGCATCATGCCGAGCTCAAATTTTGGAGCTTTGCCCACCGCCGTGCCGGTAAGGCCCGTCGTCGCCCGCGTCATGGCTAGTCTCCACCACTTCATCCCACGCCAATTCCTCTGCACCACTAGCTAGCCTTGGCTCCCTCTTTGTTGTGCGCACGCTAGTCGCAGCTCTAGTGCCGCCTCCTCGCCACTAACATGGCCATGCCTTTGCGGTCCGCCGTTCACCTCGCAACGCGCACGTGGCCAGCCTCGCTCGGGTCATCTCTGGCCGAGTCGGCTTCTCGATAAGGTCACTGGTGAGTGGTCGTTGCTAACCCGCTACCCCTACCGCCTTGTTGTTGTTGCGGCTCACCTGAATGCCATCGCCATTGCCATAGAGTGCCCGCCATTGTGGAGACGTCCCTCTATGGCATCCTGGCTCGTGCAACCACCGCCCATCGTCTCACGTCGAACCCTAGGTGAGCATCGGCCTCGTAGATAGGTCAGCAGGGTCTCGTGTGTCTGGCGTAAGCGCCAGTGCCACCGCTCGCCACGCCGAAGCACGCGAGGATGGCCGAGGACCTTGCCATTGTAAACAGGAGAAAGATCCGAGGCTTTTGTTGCAAAGTCATTGTCTATAGAAATAATAACGTGGACTGCGGTTGTTTTACTCATAGTCTAGGGGCATTTTTGCAATAGTGCCTCCGCGCGTGGGCTTTCTTGCCGCGGGCCGCCTCCGCTCGTGGGTTGCACCTCGCCTGTGGGCTGCCGTGCGCTCGCGCGTTGCGCCACATGGGCCGCATTGGGCCAAATTGAGTTTATCTTTTTCGTGGAGAATAGAAATAACTTTTCATTTGAATTCTGAGCTGAAGTTTGGTAAATCATATAAAATCATGTATTTATCCAAAAATTATGAAACTAATTTTGTTAGTTCCTAAAATTGTGCTCTATCTGTTGGTATATTTAGTTCATATATATATATATTTGTTGATACCAGGAACTATTAAATCATTTGAGAGTGCTTAATATTATTAGGTTAAATATTGTAGGAATTTTTGTGACAATATGGTGATAGCTGTAGCTTTGAAAATTTTACAGTAGCTTCATGGTATTATTTTGTGCTCATTGTAATTTTTGTAGCTTTAGAATAGACTTAACATAAGGGTAGTTAAATGCTCTTTGTTTCAAATATACATTAAATCATTAGTAGAAATAAAGATATATCCTTCATTTGTAAAGCTAGGTGTTTGTTAGTTGAACCCAACACTTTACTTAATGAATATGATAGTTAGCTTAGTATCTTAGTCATTAGAGCTAGCTTAGTAGTTTACCATGTGTATTCTTAATTTAGGAGCTGCTGTTGCTAAAATACTAAGTGTTGCATCATCATCGCATGCATGTAGAGAATGAGTTGGTGGAGATCATGACCATCGGAGACCACAAGTTCGAGGAGGTGATCAAGGAGTATGAGAAAGAGATTCTCATGCAGGAGGAGCCACCACTGACTGACTGAGCTGACACTGCACCTGCCCAAGGCAAGCCCTGGTGCATAACCCTTATTTTGAATGATCACTAGATATATATATATGTGATGTGCATTTATGTTACTGGATTTATATTGAAACTATATTCATAGATAACCTACCTATGAGACCTACTAGCTTAGGTCGAGTAGCTGCCATGCTTAGACTATCGGTAGCGTAAGTAACCTACCTTTACTGATAATAGGTGATTATTATTATCACTGTCTTGGTAAAATGGTGAAAGGAAATGGAGATCAAGCAGGGATATGGTACGGGTATTGGTGGGTGTAATAGGTTGTGTTCCACGGCCAATGGGGCATAGCTTGGTTACACTATTTTTCCTATCCCTATCGGTTAAGGACCGGCCGTTTCATTGGATTCTAGTCAGGTCACAGACTTATTATCCTAAGCACATGCTTGTTTATGGGAGCAAGGAAGACTCGTTGCTCTTTTATCGTGGGTTTCAGCTCTTTTTAGACCAACTAATTGGAGGTGGGGATGGTGGAGGTCTAAGCACCATATTGAGACTAGGACACAGGTGTGGGGGCTTGGAGTCCAAGTTTGGACGGGGACATAGACCCCTTGACAGGAGAGTGGTGGGTTGGTCCTGCTTGTGCCTGGGGTACAAGCAGGGTATGTGTTTTGGGGTACCTAGGTGGGCTACATTGATTCATGAATCGCCGTGTAATACGGTATGACTTGTCTATGATCTAGCACCGTAGTAAGAACTGGAAGATGAAAGGTGGTGAAATGGATCTGATTGCTCAACTCTTGCTTGAAAGTAGAATAGGTGCTTACATAGAATGGTTAGCTAATGAACTAATCATGACTGCTAATAAAACACATACATAAGGATTCACTACTAGTGTTGCTTTTGCAAAAAGGAAACCTAGCAAATCATAAAGCTTATCATATCCTTTGGAGTCGGGAAATTATTCCCACTAGTTGGGTAAGTCTTGCGAGTACATTGTGTACTCAGGGTTTATTTACCCCTGTTGCAGGCATAGCTTGAGGAGTAGCTGTTGAGTGGAGGATTCTTCTGGTGAGCACAGATAGATCCTTGTATCTTATCATTAGAAGTTTATTTCAATTCCGCTGTTTAAATTCCACACTCTGAACTTGGTATTGTAATAATATATTTCTAAGAACTCTTGATGTATGAAATGGACTAAGTATTGTAAACTCGTTCTCATTATTGGATCCTAGAGGAAAAACGTGAATTGTTCGAGTTCTCCCTTGGGGTGTGCTTGACGGAACCGTCCGATGTAGCTTGCTTTCTGGGTGTTTAGTGTCCAATGGAAGACAAGCGCCTCTGAAGGTGTGTTATTTCGGGCGGTTCTACCACAGGTGGTACCAGAGCCAATAATGACTTACGAGTTTCATAACTCTTTTCAAAACCTAAAATTTGACCAACAAAAGTTTTGCAAAAAGTAGGATGTGATAAAATTATGTAAATAAGTATAAGCTCTAGCAATATGGTCTATCTAGGATAGCAGCATTGGTTTTATCTAATCAAGTTTCTACAGGTATACTAAATTACGTTGCGTAAGAATTGTTTAGGGTACGGAAAGTGAGTGTGCGATGTGCCAAAATTTTTTGTGAATGCCGCTATATTCTAGCTTGAGTGAACAGGTAGGCCGATGCATGCATCATGAAAAGAAAATCTTGCCTAAACTGAACTTCCCCCACATGTGTAAATGGATTAGTGAATCGATAGGATAACTTAAAAGAGTGCCTTAATAAAACCTTATCATTTCTCTAAGTCTCTTATTCCTAATCTGGGGGGTTATCCCTAATGGTTGGTTCGTATCTATTTACAGATGAACCTAAGGTCTAGTCATGGGAGCACCAATGCCGGGGCGGACCGTGGTCTTTGTGAAGGCCAAGGTAAAATTGGTCGTGGCAATGAGAACGACAACGGGGAGAGCCATGAGGCCCCACTTCTGGCTCCTCCTCCTCCGCCACCACCACCTTTGATGACCCATGCAGAGATGATGGCAGAGATGCTAGCTGCTCGGCGCAAGTCAGCCCGTGCCTTGGAGATGCTAGCCCAGGCGATTGGTGGCTTCACCCATGGGGGCCACGGAGGCAATAGCGGGAATGGAGGTGGTGCCCGTGGTCCCGAGGGGCCCTGTTCTTACTAGGATTTCTCAAAGATGCACCCACCCACATTTACAATGACTGCTGAGCCTCTGGATGCGGAGCATTGGCTTCATATTCTGGAGTAGAAGTTTCAGCTGCTCACTATGACTGAAGAACAGAAGGTGCGCTTTGCAACGCAGTAGCTGTTGGGTTTTGCTAGTGCATGGTGGGACACGTTCAATGCCATGCAGCCGGTGGATCACCGTGTGACTTGGCAGGAGTTTACCACTGCTTTTAGAGAGTACTACATTCATGCTGGTGTGCTGAATAGGAAGTTAACAGAGTTCCTAGACCTAAAGCAAGGGAGCATGTCTGTGATGGATTATGTGAACAAGTTCAACCATCTGGCATAGTATGTTGGGACCCATGTCGATACTAATGAGAAGAAGAGAGACCGTTTCTATCATGGCCTCTCTTGCAGTCTATAGAAGGAGCTGTACATAGGGAACTACTAGAGTTTTGGTGCTATGATGAATGCTGCTATTTCCATGGAGGGACTTTAGCGTGACTCTCAGGCTGAGTGGAAGCACAAGCGGGTGATTACTGGGTCTTCTAGTCACCCCCAGGCTTAGAAGGTATAGGTTGTCAGGCGAGTGCCCTATTAGTCTTTGGGTGGGTAGTTGTTCCGTTAGTCTCAGCAAACCTACCAGACACCTCCCACTCAGTACCATGCACCTACTCAGTAGGTGCAACCATAGCCTTAGGGATAGCAGGTTCCTCCTCGTCAGGGGCAGGGGAACAAGCTGGGTGCTTATTTCAAGTGTGGCAAGGAGGGTCACTATGCTCTGGAGTGTCCACAGAACCAGCCTACGTAGTCTTCCTAGCCTTCAGCCAACTCCCGTCTGGTCAAGAGGACGATTATCAAGAAGAAGATGCCTGTAAGCCGCTCTGGACAAGTCTACTTCACTAAGGCTGAGATCTTGCAGAATGAACCTATGATGGCTTGTATGTTTACCTTTGATTCCTATGTGTTATTTGATTCTGGTGCATCACATTCATTCATGAGCATGGGGTTTGCATAGAGGCACAATATATCTCTTATGGCTATTCCTATTGCCTATAGAATCAGTACTCTGGGTGCGTAATTGTGTGTTAATACTCGGATGGTGCTTGCTTTTGGGGTGCTTAGTGTCTAGTGGAAGACAAGCACCTCTGAAGGTGTATTATTTCGGGCGGTTCTGCCACAAAGTAGTACTGTGACAGAGAGTATTAGAATGTGTAGTGGGTCAGGAGTTCATGCAGGATCATGCTATGGGTGTATAAGATTGAGTCTATGGTCCATAGTGCCATAGCGGTGTACGTGCTTGTACATATCAGGCATGGAATGTTCGCCTCTAACATGAAGTCGTGTGCTAGTAAGACAAACTCGATAAGGTTATGGGGCACTCCATAGTGCCTTGGGTGGTATTCCTATTTGTATAAGATCTATAGACACACAAATTGTACACTCTAGTGGCAGCGAGTGTCCCTTGGCTCTTAATATTTCATGTGCGAGACATAGGGCTGGCCGAACAACACTACTATAGTCCAGCCTTGTCATTTCTAAGGGTGACCGGACTGTCCTATCGCGGGCATGAAAAGTTAGGCAACTATTCATTGATCGTGGATGGTTGGTCTATGGTTAAACTTGTTACTTTATACTATTAGGACCAAAACCAATACCTACACACTTTTTCTATGAATGTTTAGTGACCAAACATGCGAACACACAAAACTCTCGCCGCCCCATAATCAATGCAACTCTCGATTTATTAAAATGTCAAATGCTTTGAACTATGAGCAAACATACATGAAAGACTACTAACATTTATGATGCAAGGTAGTTACCATCAATTTAATCATATGATATATGTTCATAATATATTTATTTGGAAACATAAATGTACAAGGTAGTTACCATTAAATGAATCACATAATATGTTTTCATAATAAATTTCTTTGGAAACATAAACGGTTGATCAATCTTGAGAAATTTTGTCTAGCATGAATAGTAGCCAAGGTTTAGGTAGACAATACTTATATAGAAACAGGACTAGGGAGATGGGAAGCGTTTGACCGTATAGTGGGCGTGATTTTGAAGAAGTAGTACTGTGACGGAGAGTATTGGAACGCATAGTGGGGAGGGAGTTCATGTAGGATCATGCTATGGGTGCATAAGATTGAGTCTATAGTCCACAATGCCATAGCAGTGTACGTGCTTGTACATATCATGCACGGAATGTTCACCTCTAACATGAAGTCGTGTGCTAGTAACGACAAACTCGATAAGGTTACGGGGCACACCATAGTGCCTTGGGTGGTATTCCTATTTGTATAAGATCTATAGACACACAATTTGTACACTCTAGTGGTAGCGAGTGTCCCTTGGCTCTTGATATTTCATGTGTGAGACATAGGGCTAGCCTGACAACACTACTGTAGTCCGGCCTTTTCATTTCTATGGTGGTCGGACTGTCCTATCGTGGGCATGAAAAGTTAGACTACTGCCCTGGTATTGTTCGGCCATCTTAAATATTTCATGGTCGGACTGTCCTACTATGGCAAAAAAGATTGTTAGGCACAAAACACGTTTGGTCATGAAGTCCAAAAAACCCTGCTACAATCTTTCTCTCTAACCTATGGAAACTAGAACGCAACATCGCAGAACCTGATGTCCATTATCTTCTTTGAGCTCAATCTCGTAAAGTCATGGAATCTAGGCCCTCTCTACTGCTCACTCTGCTCATGTCTACTCCTCTTTCTGCCACTTAAACCTCCTCTTTGAATTTTAGGGCCCCGACGACCGCTTGCATGCGGTGCGCACGAGTTCTGTGCAAACACAGATGTCTGGTGTTTCTTGTGGAACATGTTTATCCGTTGGATCTGCTCTTCAGTATACTCTTCCACCTTTACTCCCTCTAGGAAAACCTGATGGGTCTCCTCGCCCCTCCACGCTAGGCGGGACGATTGTTTAGTCTCCCTCTTTGTAATCCTCAATGCACCACCACGACCTTAACCTCGTCTTGCCTCTTGGGCCAACATAGCCATGGTGGCTTATTCCTCTCTTTCTCGTTGCTTTTCTGTCCTACTCTTCTTCTTCTTTGGCTCAGCTTCAAGAGCCTTCTCCTTCCCCTTTCATGTCATCTACATGAGTTCGGTGGGGAAAGCCATGAGACTAGGTTAAACAACTTAAAAAGCATACAAGCATTTCATCGAACATGTAGCATGCATGATCAGCGGGAGCGAAGGCATCACCTTTCCTTAGCTGATTTCCTGGCCCGCCATTGGAAGAAGAATGAGCGTGACACAGGGATAGCGGTGTGTGCGACGATGGCGACGGCGTGGCCGGGGTATCGGTGGTGCGACATGGAGACAGTGGCGTCGATCGGGGGTGGCCGCGTAGAACCACCACGAGTCACGGGGACGGCGGCGCGGAGCGGTGTGGCTGCGAGCAACCGGGATCGCAAGCGTAACGGCGGTGGCGATGGCGAGCGCAATGGCGGCGGCGATGGCAATGGCGATGGGTAGCGGCCATGGGTGCGGGGGCGATTAGGGCATGGGAGAAGAAAAATGGTTTGGCCCATGTGTTTAAATTTGGATGCACATACTATTGTTCGCCTACTTGAAAAAGACACTGGCCAGACCTTTAGAGCACCGTTGCTCAGAATAATTGTTCGGCCTGTGTGTTTTTTAGCTGGCCAGACCGTCCCATGTCCAGTTTTAGCTAAAAAATTAAAAAAAGTTTGGCCCCCGTGGGGTTCAAACCTGAGGCGGTGGGTCCATAGAGTAGAGGCTTAACCGCTGTGCTAGGATAGTGAGTGCGTTAGGATAGCTTTCTTTCTTTGTTTTATTCTTTGCTTGATGTAGTACTAAACAAAAAAAATTAAAAATTTGGCCCTCGTGGGTTCGAACCAGAGGCTACAGAGACACATAGTAAGGCGTAACCGCTGCGCAAGGATAGAAAGTTTGATAGAATAGCTTCTTTTTTTTCTTTATTTGATGCAGTATTAAACAGTAAAATTAAAAATAAAAAAATTGGCCTACGTGGGGTTCAAACCTAGGGCTGCGTGGAGACAAAGTAGAGGCTTAACCGCTCGCTAGGATAGTATGTTTGATAGAATAGCTTTTTTCTTCTTTTACTGTTTGGTTGTTGCGCTAGGATAGTAAGTTCGATATGATTTATTTTTTTATTTTAAGCTTTCATATGGCAATAGTAACTAGAGAAATCAGTACAATCTATAATAATTTATTAGTACAAACAATTACTAAAGTCACTATAACCCAATTGTTCAAGTACACAATAAAGTTCATGTAAACATAAGCAAATTACATATTTGGACAACGTCGCATCATGTAGATGTTGTAGTGCAGGCCATTAATTTCATATGCTAGACATCAGTGATGTAGAGCAGCGTATTTACTAGTGCACTCTCCCTTGCTTCACAAGATCGAGCACAAGGTCTACCAACGACTGTTAGCAAATGTCGTGGAGATGCTGATACCCTTGTCACAAGCACACGTTCTTGTAATCCATGTGTAGTGGCTGTTGGGCCAACAAATTGCCACTCATAAGGACCCAATTGAGCCATTGCCTGGTATAGAATGGCTTCAAAGCTACAAGCTGTAAAGGTTAAGTCATACTCCTCAACCTATAAGTGTTGAAAAATGGATATAAGAACCATGCATATAGACATACCAATAAATTAATATATGTATGAGCTATGGGATTCACTTAGAGCTTACCGCATCATATTGGTTTTGTTGAGCCAGCGTTGCACAAAGACCTGCCACATCATGACGGACACCATCTTTCAAAGCTCTTTTTAGCATGGAGGAGAATGATGGAATCTTGTACCCGACATTCATAAGTGCCCTTAAACACATTTTTTCTACCATAACCGGGTAGGGTTGGGGCCTGCCCGTCTCCCTGATTTGTTCACGGTGACCTAGGTCACCCCACCTAGGTTCGATAAAAAAAGGCAATTCGACATTGCCAGGCACCCTGTATAGTAGGGAATGTCCAACATTGATCCCGTCAACACCAAACTTTGAGAGTGTCTCTTCATACCATTGGAGCGGTCGAATTGTCTATAATAAATTTAAGAATCACATATATTAGAAAAAAGATAAATGCTTAGGTGTCTTTAAAACACGTTATTTTACTAAAACCATGTTCCTTACTATGCTGGATATGGGTGCGCTGCATACGACAACATTGGATAGAATCCATCGTCATATATGAAGCCGAGATCCGGGGGAGGCAATTGTCTGACCATCTCTTCGCCTAAATTTATGTTAACACAAAAATAATAACTTCCTCTATTCCATGATGGATTTACCGTTACCAATACATTATATTCTTGTGCTACTCCGGCCATCCCAAAATGCAAAACATTTTTTTAAAATACTATTTATTTTGTCCTAGACTGTGCATGTGCACGATTTGTCATGTGCTAGTTACACTATCGTACCCTATGCACGTGCATGATTTTGTCCAAGATGAATACACGAAATCAGTGAAATAATACTATTCATGTCTTAACTTGCTGGTAATAATCTAGATGAAGAAAGAGCAATCACTTACCAGATCAGGGAAAGGGAAAGAGGAGAGTCCACGTCACCGGCGCTGCCTCCTTGACGTCGGCAAAGAGTCGCTCTCGGTGTCGACGAGATGGCCGGCAAAGCGTTGCTCTTGTCGGAAAGAGTAACCTCATGCACGTAGAGGGTAAAGAAGAGAAGTTACCCAGCGCGTGTAACGCGTGGGTAACTTCCTGTATTCATTAGAGACGGTTATGTAAATATAACCGCCTCTAAAAATAACAATAGAGGTGGTTATTTAAAGGGGACCGCCCCTGAAAATGTTCACGTGCGAACATGGGCCAAACATTTTCAAAGGCGGTTTCTAAAATAATCACCACTGGAAATATTAGTCTGGCCAATTCATATAGTCTGGCCTTTGTTTTTTTTGCTCTGGCCAGACTGTCCTATTACTCCATTATTAAAATTTAAGTAACTGACTACTTTGTCCGGCCTTTGTGTTTGAGTGGTGGCCGGACCGTCCTGTGGCTCTGATTTTTTTACCCTTCACGAGTAGAACTTTTGCGTTTTGTTTATTGACATAAATGGAACCGCCCCTACCATAGTAATATTTTGTGTTTTGTTTATTGAAAAATTCTTCCAAAGCACGAGCCAACAAAATAAAATATATATATAAAATTATCAGTTCATCAATGTGGCACGTGGTCATAATATTATTACAAATGTTCTAGACATAAATGAATAATTAAGTTGTTACAACTCTGCCTGCCATATCAGTGCGTAGGTATGGAATGGCATTTGATTTTTCCACCCGTGCTTCTACAAGCTTGATCTTGTTTGGTAGGTCAGTGAATAGTTGCATTTCATGGCATTGATTGTGCTCCTCCAAAACCTCTATGCCATCTACTCCTAGGATCCTCTATTTCCCAGATATAACAACATGCCTCTTTGGATTCTTGGGATCAGCATAATACAAGACCTGTGCCACATGATTAGCAGGCACCCACGTGTGATCCTTGTAATCTACATTATCGAGGTTGACACGTGTGAGTCCAAATTTCTCGACCTCAATGCCACCTGGCTGTTTGACCCATTACACCGAAACATGGTGATCTGTATATCTGGTCCATAGTCCAATTCCCATATGTCCTCTATGAAATCATAGTGTGTGTGAACTTCCCCAAATGCATCGACATTTTCAATATGACCCCCGCTGTTTTGAGGCATTGACTTGTGGTCCTTTGCTTTGGTGTAAAATGTGTATCCATTTACATCATACGCCTGCCAAGATGTAACCTGGGACGATGGCCCCTGAGCCAACCTCCATAAGGTTTCTCCTTCCGATAATTCTTGTTCCCCAAGCCACTTGCCAAATAGACGTTTCTGCTCTCGAACGATCCATTGCTCCGAGCGCCCTGGATTTTCTGCTCTTATAAGTGCAATGTGTTTCTCGATAAATGGCTCCATCACCGATAGGTATTGCAACACACAACAGTGTGCTTCTTCCACCTGAGTGTATTCCTTGTCGATGAATGTTTTCCTACCCATGTTGCCTTTCCCCGCCAACCTACCTTTATGGCGAGATATAGGCCAACCAAGTGCACGTCTATCCTCTTCCCGCAAGTAATCTTGACAAGCCTCGATGACTTCTTCAGTATAATATCTCTCTATCATGGATCCCTCAGGGTGAGCACGATTGTGTACATAGCGGTTTAGAATAGACATGAATTTCTTGTATGACCACATCTCATTCAAGTACATAGGCCCGAGCCACCTAACCTGGTCAACCATGTGCATCATGAGGTGCGACATTATATCAAAAAACAATGGTGGGAAGTACTGCTCAATTTGGCCCATAGTCTCTGCCATGAAATGCTTTAATTCACCAAATTCGTCCTCACGGATCTCCTTCCACGCAATTTGGTTGAAAAAGTAGCACATCTGGGTGATGACCATCCTCACGTATACGGGCTTTATAGACCTCATAGCAATAGGAAGAAAACATGTCCACATCATATGGCATGAGCATTGAAACCGGTTAATGTTAGGTCTTTCATCGAGACTAGTCTCTTGATGTTGGAGGAGAAACCTGTCGGCACTTTTAAGCCCCTTAGGCTCAGGCAGATTGCTCTTTTCTCATCATTTGTTAGGTTGTAGCTGGCTGTAGGAAGGTAGTGTCTTCCGTTCCCTGGTCTTCTGGGTGAAGCTCCAGTCTAGACTCCAAACGTACTAGGTCCTCCCATGACTTCAGTCCATCCTTTGTCTTCGCTTTAATGTCCATCAATATCCCAATGACGCTCTCAAACACATTCTTTTTTATGTGCATGCCGTCGATGGAATGGCACATAGCCAAGTCCGGCTAGTAAGGCAGGTACTTGAAGAAGATTGACATCTTCTTGAACAGCACACCGTTAATCGGAGGCGTATCTCTCTTATTGATCTTTCCATCCTTTTTCTTTTTACCATAGGCGACTTTGATGTTCTTGACCATGTTATACATGTAATCGGAGGCATATCTCTCTAGCGCATGCCCTGACTCAATAGTGCTACTAATGAAGTATTTCAACATCCTCTTGCTTCGGTACCTAGTCCTTCCACTAAGAAGTGTCGGTGATGCATGTACACTACCTTTTGGGATCCCTCCAGGAACTGAGCTGCAGTGTCAATCAAGCATTCCAAGCATCCCATGAATCCTTTGATCTGTCCTGAAAGGGAAAACTATCCTGGATAGTCAGTGATGGTAACCAAAATGATGGCTTTACATGTGAAGCTACTCTTCGCAAGCTCATCCCATATTTTCACTCCATGCTTCCATAGTGTCTTCATTTCTTGTATCAACGGCTCAAGAAAAATATCTATGTTGATTGCTAGTGCTTTGGGCACTAAAATTATAATGGTTAGCAACAAATACTTCCTCTTCTGACACAACCATGGAGGGAGGTTGTAGATCAACAGGATAACTAGCCATGTGTTGTGTGTGCTGGTCCTATCACCAAAAGGATTCATTCCATCAATGCTCAAAGCAAACCTTACGTTTCTCGGATCTTCATGAAATTTTGGGTACTTGGCATCAAAGTCCTTCCACTGTTGTGCATCAGGTGGGTGACGTAGCACTTCGTCGTCTTTCTTGCGTTCATCTGAAGCCCACAATCGCATGAGCTCTGAGTCCCTTGGGTTTGAGAACAAACGCCTCAAGCGATCAATCGGTGATAGATACCACATAACCAATGCAGGAATTCTTCTTTGGTTAGTATCATCTACTGCTAAGGTGCTATTTTCCTCTTCAATGTTCTAAGAAGCATCATTTTTCTTTCCACCCTTCTTTCTCTTTTTCCTAGTGTTAGTACCCTCAGTGCAATCTTCATTTATTTTGTATCAACTAGCACCACAGTTTGGACAATTCGTTAGGTCTTTGAATACCCCACAATAAAGGATACAATGATTTGGACACACATGTATTCATTCCACACCCATCGTCAGTGGACTGATAAGCTTCTTTGCTTGATACGTGTTGGTAGGGACAAAGTTTAGTTTAGGAAGCACAGTAGCCAACAGAGTCAATAGGTTATTGAAGCTCCTATCGGACCAGCCATACTTAGCCTTCAAGATCAGTATGTCTAGCACAAAACGTAGCAACGACCACATTTTCTCACAACCCTTTTCGTTCGGGTACAAACGTTCTTTCCTTGCCTTCCGCACCATCTCCAAGTTATCTAGCCCTTTTAATAGTAATTCTTGTTCTACGTGACGCAACATGTCGTCCAGGAAGTCTTCTTCTTCATCTTCTTCGTTGTCATCACCATCATCCTCCCCACCACAACCTTCGCTACCACCACTGCCTGCAACGTTATCTCCTGTATCATCATGCATCATGACAAGATGGGCATCGTCATCTTCCCTTACTTCTGATGCATTTGTACCTTTCATGTTGCCTGCTTCTGTACGTCTCTCACCATGATGATCCCAAATCTCGTAGTTCTCCATGAAAGTGTGATCTTATCGTATTTGGATCTCGGCATACTATACGGTTCTGACAGTCAAAATAGGGACAATATATATCCTTTGTCTGCTTCACCAAAACGTGCCTTTTAGCTGCTTCAATAAAACCATTCACATCTTGTATGTAGGAAACTTCATGTCTTCGTTTCGTGTACATCCATGGCCTCTCCATATGTGCCCTTAAAAAATAAAAGGTATATTTGCATCAAGGTATTATTCGCATATAAATGTTAAAGCAATTGATGTCTATTTTTATACAAATATTATATTATTCTAGACCTAAAGCTTAAAAAATGATATAAAAAAGCTATGTACCAAAATGAAAAACTAAATATAAAAATTAAATAGAGTTCGTGTGAGCCAAGTAAGTTGGGCAAAAATGAGTCTAAATTGCTAGGAAAAATAAAAAAATCAAACATCATGCATGGCTCTCTCTAGATCTCTAAGGAAAAGAAATTAGTGAAATAAATGTATATGTAAAGTTTGAAAAGAGCTTAGGGATGCTACAGTCTCACCTGTAAAATCCAACTCCTTTGTTCAAAGCTTCAAAGGACAAAACCTCCTTCCTTTATTTTTGCTATTTCTCGCCTCCAAATGAGCTTAACAATGGTGCTCAGCAGCACTGTCAGAGGCGATCATGAAGCTACTGTACTCCCCTACACGGAGGCGGCATGCTAGGTGAACCGTCTCCGATCGAAAAGAGAGACGTCGCACGTGGCCACATAGACTGGCCTCTCAGCCACCTCTATCCGTGTGCTCCACGAGCATCCGTTCACGTGGTCACGTAGACTGGCCTCTCAGCCACCCCGGGGAAGCACAACATACACAAGACGAGACACGCACACAGATGTGTCGGATTCGGTGCACAATTTTCATCATCAACTCTCCTTTATTGATGGTGAAAATGCTTTTCGCCGCCGTTTTGAAATAAGAATCGACGGTTTCACTGTCGGTTTTATTCAAGGTTTTAATTTATTAAAACCAATAATAAAAATAGTATTGGTGAAAATAGTTTCTGTAGTAGCGTAAGATGACACATTTGGTGAGTTGTACTAGTATCATGCATATTTGTATTTATAAGCATAGCAGCTCTGGAAGGAGTGACCTGATACAATATATGTACTCTATTGAATTGTACAGGTAAGTCAGGGCTGTTTGCTGCGTGTACCGTGTATAGTAATTGAATTTTACATGCAGTATCTCCTTCGATGGCAAAATTAATTTTGTAACCCCCGTGTGTGATCATGATTGAACTGTTCTTAGTTGCGTTAGAGCGGTCCATATACAGCATCTCCTTCCATATGTACAACTAGATCGTACGTGTAGTCTAGGCATGTGACTATATAAATAAACGCAACGCAAGCTATACGAAAGAGTCGTGCTACTACATACAATCAAACCTACGAAGAAGACGTCGATCCATAGCCGTGCTTGTCGTCGTCGTCGCCGTAGCGAACTAGCGATGGGCAGGTGCGGTGGCATGGCTTTGAACCTGATGGCAATCGTCCTGCTTGTTGCGCTCTTCGTATCGTCTGCTAAGTGTAAGTATACATCTACGCCTCCTCATCAAGCTGTTGTTTGAGTTTGAAAAGTCATGCCTTCTGGAACATGGTGGCAGAGATTTCTGTCTTTTTTAGAGGTTTGTCGTTGTGATTGCTTGGTTGCTCATGTTGAGAGCTAGATGTTTGTCGCAGGTCGTCCTGAGCCACTCGACGACAAGGCGAGCAGCAGCAATGGCAATGCCATGGCGCTCAACTCCACGGCGGCGCCAGTCAATGGCGGCAGCGGTTCCGGCGACGTGAAGCTGGTGTGGTGCATCATGAGGAACTGTGTACGAAGGCCGTGGCAACGCCCCCTGCTTCTGCTGCGCGGCCATGAAGCCGAACGCGTGCTACGAAACGAGGGACCAGTGCAAACATCGCCACCTATATATATGGTTGGTTTGGATCCACCCACTATATTATAGCCTGCTAAATTTAGTTGTTAGGGATCTAAACGGCTCAGCTAAAATTTAGCTAAGTTTAGTTGTTTTAACCTAGCTATTAGTTAAAGTTTAGCTGAGTCTATTGGCTAGAGGATGCAGTAGAACTTTTAGCTGGCTAAAATTTAGCTTTAAAATTTTAGCTAGTTAAAAACTTTAGTTGAATGGATCCAAACAGAGCCATAGATATCAATATACATACATTTCTATAAATTTGGTTAAAAATAGAGTTTGGCTTGAAACAAATGCTAAACTTAAAATAGTTTATAATTTTATAATTTGGAATAGGCTGAGTAATAAATGCATCTTGAGTTACGTGGTTGAAACCGTAACTCACTGCAAGGCTAATAAAATATTGTATGACCATCTCCAAGCCTATTTATATAATAGTTAGATTTGCTAAAAAAATATAATAGTTAGATCTTCACCGTAAATATAACTTTCTTCTCTCACAAGATTTATTGGAGGTTGTAAACTTACAACTCACCTTGGCTAGCTGTTCTCTCTGTTATTGTCTTTTTTTCACCTTAGCATAAAGCTTACTTACAGCTTGCTACTATACTTACACTCATAGGCTGGTCACGTATGATGTCATGCACATTAGATGAGTGCTAAACTATATATGATTTCATTAGCCCTCATTGGTGTATAGAGTTAATTAATAAAGAGAAGAAATAAAGTTGTCTATCTCAATTTAGGCTTGATTTTCAAAGACTAGTAAACTATGTATAAACTTTTAGTCCGTTATCAAGGTGAGGACTGACAAGTACCTAGCCTTGCAGGCGGGCTCGTTCGTGGTCGGCCGCTAACCCGCATAGCTTGCCGCAAAGTTTATTAGCGGGTTTGCGGCCAGCCACTATGCTATAGAGTTCGCGAACAAGTTTTCCATGGACACAACGCACTTGGCTGCAAAACCCGCGAGACCCGCTACACTACAGTGTATGTACACGTACAGTGTATCTACACGCATGAACTTATGATGACAAAAACAAGAGCTGGAATGGGAGCCACTCCCGAGACTGAACATGGCCATTCCGAGCCCCGCGTCCGACAGGATGGAGATGGATTGCAGGATGATTGCTAGCATCTGGAAGTTCTACCTGCAGGACACCAACAGATCCAACAGCAAAGCTATCAACCGGATCACCCGCTACTCTACTCCGCCGACCGATGCATGCATGCCATATCGGTTGGTAGTTGCTAGTACGGACCTGAAGCAGACGAGCGACCAGATGACACCTATGAGGCTGGAGTAGGTGTTAGGGTTGCGGATGGGCTTGCGCCACACCATGATCAGCATGAGACGGGACATCACGCTCATCGACGGCATCGCCATCGGTGCGGCCACCGCGTTGGGGTCCCCGCCCGCCACCGCCGCGGCCTTCTCATCCCCTTCCTCCGCGTCCCAGTCCATCACGCCCCTGTTCCCAAAGCAGAACTCGTCGTGCTCCACGCAGTCGTCCCTGCCATGGCCGCAATCAGCGTTCCCATCTACGCCGAGGGCCAGGACGAGAGTTGTAGAACGGACAGATGGCGAGCAGAGGAGGACGATGCCCGACGCCACGCTACCATGACGGTGACTGCGATAGGGATCGGGAGATGCAATTGTCGTGGGTTCTTGTGGGTTTATGCGACCTCTGTCTCTTGCCCAACGGGCTTCGCGGGTTAAAGGATGCTGGGCCATAAAGAAATTGCAGCTGAGCCGCAATAGCCACGAAGATATTTTTTGCGAGGCGAGCGTGCGGGTTATGTTAAGAGCCCTCCCCACCTGCAATCTTACAAGTACCTATACCAACCCTCATCATGACATAGCGTGCCTTCACTAAAGACTAAATCCCTACCCAACTCGGACAAGTCGTTCAGGGGCCACGACTCAGAAGGCTACCACCCACTGTTCGCGGGTTCGATTTCGCGGCAGCGATCTAGTTGTTCATCATGGATGGATATGTGAGTCTTCGGTGACTTAAGCATTCAAAACATAAGAGATTTATTCTGGTTCGGACCTCTAAACCCTACGTCCAGTAATAATGTTTTGCGTGTTAGGAATGCTCAATCGTGGAGTTTACAATCGCGCGCTATAGGAGCCCATGCCCC
Organism: Miscanthus floridulus; assembly: GCF_019320115.1. Taxonomy (NCBI): domain Eukaryota; kingdom Viridiplantae; phylum Streptophyta; class Magnoliopsida; order Poales; family Poaceae; genus Miscanthus; species Miscanthus floridulus. Next base: position 14,537,010 of record NC_089598.1, read on the forward strand.
ACCTTATATACTGGAGGGCGATGGGAGTACAAGTCATATGGCTTTAAGGAATTTCTAGGGTTTCGAGTCCCACTTCTTCGATCCATCATGACGCCAAGCACCGTCCTTCATCTTGTAGCCAGGGAGGGGAGGGGACGACAACGTTCCAACTGCTCCTGACATCCTCTGCCACCACCTGGAGCTGAGTGTTGTCTGCTGCTGTTATGCCTTCTCCGGCTCCGGCCTCCGTGTAGCGTTCGTCGCACGCCATGAGTCTGGGCGCATGCACAGCGAGACTGCCAAGCGGGTCCGGACTCCTCTAGAGAGATGAGCGTGGCGACACGTGTTGTATTGCGTCATGCCCCATGCGTGACCCTGTGGGAGTGGTCGAGACGTCTCCACGAGGGAGAGGGGGCAGAGTCCCGATAGAGCCTAGCACCCTGTGACTCTGCCCTCCTATCAAGTTTTGTGCACCTAACAAATTCTAGGGGAATATTCTCAGTATCGGTTGGGGATGGGAGCCTAGCCTGGGCGAGGCCAAAGACGCCTGGTGCAGCCTTGGCTCAGCCACCGCCCCGGGTGGTCAGGGAATCGCCCTGGCCCAACCAAGCCCAGAGCCCTTGGGCGTGGGGCACTTCAAACGGGGATTTGAGTCCTCTGCTTGCCCTCCCTCCGAGCATCGAGATCTTCCCCGGAGCGGGTCCTTGAGGGCACGAGCGATAGCAATGGCAATGCCATGGCGCTCAACTCCACGGCGTCCATCAATGGCGGCAGCGGTTCCCCTGTGAACTTGGTGTTTAGCATCATGACGAACTGTGTCCACATAGGCCGTGGAAATGCTCCTGCTGCGCGGCCATGAAGCCCAAGCAGTGCTACGAAACGAGGGAAGAGTGCAACTTCATACTACTTCGTGTAGCCGCCCATGGGAGATCTCGATTGATTGATCAGCCATCGTCAAATGAGTGCTCTATATTAGTTATATTAGCTAGGAGGGAAGAACTGATGTGTTGGAGTGTCTAGGTATCCGTCGACAGGTTTTATGTGCTTAAATTTTTAGATTTTGACCTCATAGACGGACGTAGCATAAATCCTAAAGCAGTATCAAACGTATAGAAATCTGACAGATTTAGTAAAAAAATCTGTCAACCGATAAATAGCAAAAGTCTTATTATCTTATTAAATCCCATCCAAATAATATCATGTCGATCTTGCTTCGGAAATCATCATATCACGCGCTTGTTTCGCTTTCCCCTCAAAAAAAATATCACGCGCTATTTTTATTTATTTTTGGATTGCTTGATGCATGCGCTGTCGTCTTGCTTACGACGAAGGCGTGTCGTGTTCCCGCTGTCGTCACGAGCCAAAACGAGGCACGCGCGACCTGTGCTGCATCTGCCTCGTCGTCGTCGCCACGCAGCCGCGCGCGCCTGTCGCCAGCCAACCACCTCCAGCGCCACTGCGCCCGTCGCAGCAGCTGCCAGTTGACGCCACGCCGTCGCTGCCATATTAAGCTAGCGCGCCATGCTAATCTGGGCGACCCCGCGCACGCGCAGGACTTACCTCCCTCGCGCCTCGCCGTCGTATTTATTCGCCCTCGCAGGGCGGAGAGCCGAGCTGCCTTGCAAACAAACAAACCCACGTTCGAACGAGAGCCGTCGAATCCAGCAAGCCCCAGCGCAGCTCGTGCGACCGATTCCATTCGTGGTCCGTGCGCGTGCGCGCGTGCGCCACGCGGTTCAGACGTGCGGCGCGGCGCTGGGAGCTGGCCGTCGTCTGATCGGAGATCTCATTTCGCCGCCCGATACTCGCTGGAGGCTGACGAGCGCCGCCGCCTCGCTAATTTGCCGCAGTGAGACAGCACCCCAGCCGTCCGAGACCGGTCGGACGGCTGTGCTGGTGTACCAAAAATAGCGAGCGTCCCATGCATGCCGCGCGCTGACGAGGCGTTCGCCCCGGCTCCGCTCCGCTCCACCAACCGAGGATTAGGCGTCGTCGTCGTCGTCGTCGCCCCGTGCCACAGGCGCCGCGCCGGTCGCGTCCAGATCGGTGACCGGCCGCGGCTGGTGCGCGTCCAGATCGGTGACCGGCCGCGGCTGGTGCGATGGCGTTGCCCCTGCAGGACGTCTCCGCCCGCGCCGAGCTCCGCGGCAACGCGGCGCCGGCCTCGCCGCCGCCGACGCAGCTCATGGAATGGCTCTCGTCGTCGGACAGCAGCGGCGCCGAGGAGGCTGGCGACCCTGACAGGATCCCGGCGGCGGTGTTCGAGCGGGACCCGTCCGAGTCCAACAAGGACTGGAGCATGATGTCCACGGAGTCGGTGTTCGGCCTCCAGGTCGCGCCGTCCAGCGACTTCACCGGCTTCTTCCTCGCGCACCCGGAGCTCATGGACATCGCCACGCCGCCGCGCAGCAGCAGCGCCGCCGTCGTCCTCGACGCCGACGCCAAGGCCGCCCCTGTCATCTCGCCGCCCTTCGAGAGCATCCCGGAGCTCCCCGAGAGCGCCATGAAGGGAAACTACTCCTTCGCCTTCCCAAAGTACGCACACCACCATCTGCCATTTCGTTGCTTACAATACGTTCTTGTTGTTTATTAAAAGCTGGATCTTCTCGACCAACTGATGAACAAAATCTTATCACGAAGCTTGATAGAGGACAAGAGGAACTACTCCAAGAAGCAGTCTCACCGGGAACACCAGCCGGAGCCAGCAGCACCAACGGAGGCGGCCAAGGCCGCGCCAGCACCGGCGGAAGCTGAAGCCAAGGCGGAGGCGCAGCCGGAGACGAGGAGCAAACCGGAGGCAGCTCCGGTTCCGGAACCAGGAAAGGGCGGATTGTTCTCATGCTTCCCCTGCTGCTGATGAGCGAGCAAAATGCAGTGGGCAGCATGATTTCTCTGTAAATGACCACTTGGGCGCTATGTAAAATGGAGTGTTTTAGAGTGCGAAGAAATGCAGGGGAGAAAGTGTAAGGGCAAAGGGTTTCCTGGTACAAAAATGGCGTTGAGGGCAGCAAAGGTTCTTGCAATGCAAGGAAGTATATGTCAGGCTCAAAAAAAAAAAGTATATATGTCGAATTCAGAATGGCTAACTTGCTATACTGGCGGTGCAAACGATCTTTTTATGTACTATGGAGAGACTGAACAATTCCAAGTCATTTTTCATGCTTCTGTAATGAACGCCCTCTACAATTCAGTTCTGAAAGTAGAGTTGTAATGATCCTTTTATGCATAATATAAGCAAGGGTATCTGTACCAGGACTCTAAAAGGCCATGGATGAGAGGGTACTTTGGGAACATGACCTGAATCTGAATGCAAACAACTAGGAAAATTACAGGAACCTCAGATGTACGATAGGTTTGGCAGAAATGGTTCCCCTAGCTAGCACAACATGAAATTCAGCAGAGTTCTCTCAGATGAGTTGAGCATAATATGACCTGCGGGGCGACTAAGAGTATGCAAACAAAGGAAATTTAAGTGCCAAAGATTTGAGCTCTTTGTATCATGTGCAACTACATGCTGAATACCCAGTCAAACAAGGGACAGCAACAAAAGGATGTCTCCTTGGACAATTACAGCATAGTACAGAGAATTCAGAGATGGAATCTCTATCCCACAGAACAGGCATTCTGATCTAGTAGAACGGTAATGCCAACCACCTGCAAGTAACTTGATGTTTGCATACCATTCAACTAGAAGACCCTACTGCTGGCTGGAGACTGGCGTGCCATCTTCATTCTGTGCAGCTTCGATTGCCAGAGTTTTCTTAGCGACTTGTTTGGGAATATCAAGGTCATCTTGGATGCAACGTTGCAAAGGATGGGATAGAAGAATGCACATCTGACGAAAGAGAACGCGAGCAAGCCCTTGACCAGTCTCAAGAATGTACCCCTCATACTGGCTGACATGGTCAAGAGCATCAACCAAGGCATCATATACCATCTGTGGGCAGTTGTCAGCACTTGGCTTGTCATGGAGATAGATTATGTCAAGGGTGAAATTCTTTGGCTTCACAGGCCACTGATGCTGTGGCTTCATAGAGGAACGACAGTAGACAAGTACCTGGAATGATTAGACTTGAAGCAGTCAAGACCCAAGATATCATAACTGAAGAAATGCAAAGTAAATAACTTCATGCCAAAACAGTGTGCCATTATTAAAAATAAAAATCATGAACATGTTGTCCACAGAAGGAAAGATAGTGATCCGAGGAAAATTAGCACCCCGACAATTCAGAGTGGTCCTGCATTTTACTATTTCCAGAGCACCATAATTAACAGAGGGAGCCATCTATGTTAAATTTACATCACACCTGCGATAACAATAGATAAATTATCAACAATGTTCTAACTTGTAAGTGACCACTTCTACTTGCTGTTCCAATTGGTTACCAGATACTAACATGGAATCAAATTTGCAGGCAGACATAATTTAAAAGCAATGCAAGCCTGAGTCCTAGTTACAAAAGGCTTACCACCCTGAGAAGCCGGCCTTGTGATTCTGCTTTTGTACCTTCCTGGTTAGCTGTCATGAAGAGCTGGGTGAGATCAGCCATTGCATATCTTGATTCTGAAGCAGACAAGGAATGGATTGCCTCCATTGCTGAACCAGCGTCACTACTGAAGCCCTTCTTCACCTTAAAATTCAAAGGGGACAAGTTATATTAACCAATATATTATCACATTCCAGAGATACAATAAGCATCTTGACCAATAACTCTCAGAGCAAACTACAGAGCAATAATACATGATGATTGGGGAGATTTGGGGGTGAATATCTCACTCAACTCCTAACTTAAACCCAACCTAAACAGAATCCCCTCTCGTAGATCCCCTTATATCTCGAACTGGGCGCTGAAACATTAATGGTTCCACACATCACAGAATAAATCCTGATTTCTAGTATGACTGTATGAGACAGCAGGTAGTAACATTTCTGCACAAATAGGAATATTCGTTCCCTAAATTTCTCATCGAGAACCAGGGCGGATCTACAGGGTATGCCAGGTATGCACCGGCATACCCTGCAGGTCTAGCATGTATGGAGTATATATACATGTATATTTATTTGTAGTAAAACCGAAAAACTTGCAAAATAACAAACTGAGGCTGCACCGTGCGGCGTGAGGCCTTTTCACTTTCGAGGCCCACGACCTCACCCAGTGACACGGCCTATACCAGCTACGGCCCGGCCTACGGCCACACGACGTCACTTGGAAGGACCCCACACAACGGGACTTTATGGTAGGAGTCCATCGATCCAATGCCGCAGGTCTCAGATCGTCGCCGTCTCTGATCAACGAAGCCGTACACGCGCTCAGGCGAGGCTACGAGGACACGACGTCACCACTAATCATGATTAAGATGGTCAGATTGAGGATCCGCCCTAGCTACTTCGCTGCTGCTGGTCGGCTGCTGTGCGTGCGCGACTAATGTGCTAGGCATAGATCTCGACTGCTAGCTACCGAGGCATTCCATCTCTGCTTTTGTCTCTTCTCTTTTATTTTATGTAAAAACATAAAGCCTATTGATATTGCTAGGCAACGACAATTGTTGATTGAGTATTTTCTACAATGATTTAGTGAAAGCAAAATTAAGAATTTGTTAAGAGGCATTTTTAAGTGAATAAAGATAATATAATCGAAACATTCACATCCCTTAGAAAACAGTTTAAAAAGTCAGATAAGTAGTATGATAAGTCTCTTACATACTCTCTTTTATGTTTATATTTGGGACTGTTAATATGACGTTTGAACTATTTATATTAAAATTTATGTCTTTCAGTTTCATACTTATCATGTAATTTAGTGTGTGTATATCAAATTACGTTTAATTTTATAATTATTACCGAATTGAGAAATGGTTTTACCGAATTATATATGAAAAAATTTGGACGGCATACCCTGAGTTCAAATCCTGGATCCGCCACTGTCGAGAACTCGAGAAGTGCAAGGAACGCGAAACCCGACTAAATGTTGCCGAGAAATGAAGGGATCAGGTGAGGGGAACCGTGATACCATGGAGAACGCCTCGCCGAGGGAGCCGAAGGCGAAGCGGTGGTCGGGGCACATGGTGAGCTTGCCGTGGACGAAGAGCAGCAGGGCCTGCTTGATCGCGTCCATCCGCCTGACCGCGGTCCGGGGCCCCGCCGCCGGGGCACCCCCGGCGGCCCCCGCGGGCTGCGTCGGCTGCGGCGACGCGGTGGAGGTGGAGGTGGAGCCCGAGGACGCCGCGGCGGCGGCGGCGGACTTCATCTCCGCGCGCGCCTCGAGGTCGACGTCGACGCAGAAGAGGATGTCCTCCGCGGGGAGGCGGCCCGGCAGCAGCGAGTAGCGCGGCGCCGGCGCGGCGTCCGTCGCCATCGGGACAGCAGCGGGTGGTGGGCTGGGGTGGGGGAATGGTGGATTCGGTTTCGGTCAGGCAGGCGGTCTGGGAATGGTTGGGTTCCGTTCGTGGGTGCGGTCAGAATCAGTGAAACTCGCAAAGGCCCCCTTCGGCTACTCGCCTAGTACTCTACACACGCCTAGTACTCTACACACGCTACGCCCCTGCAGGGGGGGAGCGGGGGACAGGCCAACTGGCCAAGATCGCAGAAAGCGATGGCCCTTACATACTTTTACAGCCCACAAATAGTATCTCCAATCAAGTATCAATCAAATAAACAAAGCATAAATCAGAAAAAAAAACAGACTGTTCGGATCCTAGAATTAAGTTCATTTTAATAATTATAATTAAGGTATAGATTAATTAAGCTAATATAGTTATATGTGGAATATATTTGTATTTTTAATGTTAGACATACCAAGGATATACTTATATCTTGCACTAGTCGGATAAGTTTTGCGATTACATTGTGTACTCAGGGTTTATTTACCCCTGTTGCAGGTACTGCTTGAGACGTAGACATTGTGTGAAGGATTCTTCTGGTGGGCACAGACGGATCCTTGTTCATTATCAATAGATGTTTATTTTTATTCCGCTGTTTAATATTCCACGCTCTGACTTTGAAAATGTAATAATATATTTTTTTTAAAACTCTAGATGTATGAAATAGATTAGGTATTATAACTCGTTCTTATTATTGAATCCTTAGAGAAAAAAATGTGGATCTTTCAGACTCTCCCTTAGGGTGTGCCCGACAAAACCGCTCGTTGTAGCTTACTTTCGGGGTGCTTAGTGTCTGATGGAAGACGAGCACCTCCGTAAGTATGTTATTTCAGACGGTTCTGTCACACGGATTATGTATTTGCTTGTTTCGATGAAGGTCAATACACGTATGAGTGCACTCTCTCGTGCCTCATAATACCGAAAGAATGATCGGCCATAGATGTAACCTACTGAATGACCACTGTCCCTGTTAGTAATCCTTATGCAGTACTGACGTCCTTCTTCAGTGAGCTAGCCGAGGTTTTTATTACAGAAGTCCCAATCGTACCCGAGTTGCTCCGTAGCTTAGTCTAGAACGGGCCACAAGCCACATGCAGCATAGGTAAGGTCCTGGAGCGCAATCTGCATGCGGAGAAAAAGAAAATTTAGAGAATATTATTACAATAATAAACAACAAATAACCACGACTCAGATATAAGTGACAATTTTACCACATCCGTACGGTTGTAGCTTGCAAACCATTAACTTGCTTGCGGAATGAGGATATCACCAGCATTCAAAGCAAGTGTCTTGAAGTGCGAGAAATGAGGCACATCATAGCAACACATGTCGAAGTGCCTCTAAACAGAAGCGTACGACACTGAATTGGACGCTTATCACATCTAGGCTCTGTCTTCCCGTCTCGTGGATAAGATTTCGATGATTTGCATCCCTCAAAGGGATGGAAAAACTGAGTTCACACGTCCATAGCCGACTAGTTGCATTAGATGTCGTGTTCTCGACGATGTCCGAGATAAAGAACCAGCTAAGTGTTGTTTGCAGCCAATCTATTGGGGATATAGTCTACGACATATATATATATACATATATATATGCAACAATGATATTAAACTAATTATACTTATTTGTTAGCATCAAAAAACAAAAGATGTTTAAAAATATTTCATACAATAGCTAGAACAGGGAATCACGGAATGGCCACATTAGGAACGAATGGCTCATCACCAGGGTGGAAACCTAATTCTTATGGTGGGGGAGGTCCGTTGTTCATACCACCTGATCGATAAAATATAAAAAATATGAACATAAAATATATGCACAAAAAATTCTTCCAAGTAAAATATGGCAACATAATTAAATATAGATCGAATGCAAGGAAAAAGAATATATATAAATAAAGAATGCAAAGAAACATGAATATAAATATAGATCAAATGAATATAGATAGAATATTGGAGAAGACAACATATCAATACCAATGAAAAATACAGGAGCCATGACCAAATCACGTAGAGAGAGTGGATTTCTTGAGAAGTGAGAGTGAAACGTGAGAAATGAGACTGTGAGAGGTTCGTGGGTGGGTGAGATCAATGTATGTGACCGGCGGTTTGTTTTATATAGGGGGGCATGGACATCACTGTCGGTTTTCAGTTACAACCGGCAGTAAAAGTGAATATCATTGTCGGTTTTTAAAGAGAACCGACAGTGAAGGTGCATATATGTAAAGGACCGTGGGAAAGTTTTAACAGCGGGAGCACTGCTGGCCCGTGGAGGGAATATTCTTATCACTATCGGTTTTGATAAAAAACCGACAGTGATAGGAGTCATTAGTGCCGGTTTTTAAAACGAGCAGTGATTCCATGTATCACCGTCGGTTTTTATGCAAAAACCAACAGTGATAGGCCAGGCCTAGCAAAGCAGCTGTCGTTGTCGTAGGCGCTTAGCTTTTATTTTTTTTTAAATCAGAGCCACTGCCGCGGGCTCTGGATAAAAAAATATAAAAATTTATCCCGCTTGGGTTTCGAACCGAGGGAGCGAGAAAGAGGGATTAGTGGCTTAACCGCTGCGTTAAAGGGGGATTTACGTTAGAAAACGTTTTGTTATCATTTTTATAGTTTAAGTTGAGGTTCATTTAATTCTGTAAAAATATAAAAAAAAAAGTTTGCCGCACCTAGGATTCGAAGCAAGGGTGCGGGCTTCACAGTAGCTGGCTTTTACCGTTGCGCTATGATAGGGAGTACGTAAAGGTAGGCTTTCTTTTTTGTTTTATCCTCTGAACGAGAGTTAATTAATTCGAGGTCTAGATTATAGGGCCTTAACCGTTGCGCTAGCATTAGGGATTACATTAGTTTAGGTTATGTTGTTTCTTTTATCCGTTTAGTGCATGTAAATACATATAATTTATTGTAAAATAATACAAATATTTGTGTCTCCGTTATTTAATTCCATGATAATTAATTAATGGTCATAATTATCAAATAATAATGTTTATGAACATCATCTCAATATTTGATTACATAGTCAATTATTTAATTTTAGAGAAGCATACAAAATATAAATTTGATTACATAGTTGGTGAACAACGTCCGAATATTGATTACATAGTTAATAATAATCTAACTATCTTTAGGTGCATCAATAATGAGGGCCTCATTGTGATTAAGCTGTACGTAAGTTCGTCACCCTCTTGAAGGATAGGTAGGGGTACGTTCATCCCGAATAGAGGCATTTCCTGATAGCCCCTATAGTCTTCTTCGTTCGTCACTCCATCGATATCGACAATCTTTCTTTTCCCTTCTAGGACTATTTTTAGCATTTCTTTTGTCTCGTTATCCCTTGCATAGAAGACTTGCATAACATCTCTTGCAAGGACAAAGGGGTCGTCTCTGTATGCGGTCTTAGTGAGATCAAAACGAAGCTAATTAAGCAACAAAATCAAAGAAGTAGATGTTTGTTACTAACCTTAAAGCAAAAAGATCAAGCCATTCTTCAAAATCCAAGCGCTAGCTTCATGGTGAAGAGCAGCCGCAACAATGGAGGGAAGGGTCCAAACATGCACCTCTGTTCTCGAGATGGAAGAGATGAGGAAGGAGAGGACGGCTGCAGTCTTTTTGTGCTGTAGACTTATCACCGTCGGTTCTTGGATAGAACCGACAGTGATAGAGCCTAATCACTGTCGACTCTTGCTTGAACCGGCAGTGATATGTGGCCGTCGAGTCACTGTCGGTTAGAGACACAAACCGGCAGTGATAGTTGTCATCACTGCCAGTTCGATCATATCCTAAATCAATTTCTTGTTTTCAGAGCAAAGAACCGGCCGGTTCTCCTAATTTCTGACATTGACGAGGCCGGCAGAACAGTGGTCTTTGCATTGGATGCAAAACTAATTGTTTTCTCCATCACGTTCAACCCTCCCATGTTGGAAAACTAAAATCTGCCTCATACCATGTTTGCTTGCGGTCGTTCTAGAATTATATTTTGTTGGTGGCGTTATTATTTATACCGTTCATGCATTCTCTTTGATTTTAGAAATGGTTCTCGTCTGATTCGTGCTGCAGGATGCGCGGGATATATGCTGCTGCTGGCGCCCGGCGTACGCACCAACTCGGAGGGGCAGTGCCGCTCGGACCGGTTAGGCCGGTGATACAGGCAAACCGGATATATGGTGCTGACGCGTCCCATGGCTTGACCCCCGATGGCAAAGCTAGCTCCGCCCCGAGCGCCACGCGTCCCATGGCTTGACCCCGATGGCCACGCGTCCCATGCGTGGGATATAAGAGGTAGAAGTTACAGGAATAAAGTTAGGTGTTCTACTATACACCCGATCTAAATTTAATATCCTCTAAATTATAGACAATACTATATGAACTGTTGTAATCGATATGTTAACTCTATCATGTAGTACACCTAAGTATTGAACATGCACATGCATAGTTTTTTTATCATAGAATATATTTTTGTCGTATGAGACAACATAATTTTTTTAAGTGACAACAGAGAGCCCCCAAATATTAGACAGAAACTCTCATTTTACTATCTCTGCATCTGCTAAAAATTTAACTGAAGTTTAGTTAATCCATGGAATAATTTAGATTGTGCCTTTTGTACTGCCTCAACAATTCTTTTACTAAGCATGATTATTGTTTCCATGGATGATTATTGTTTTCTTCCATGCATAATTATTGTTTCCTTCTATGTATGTGGTCTCAGGTGATCGATTTGTTTCCTTCAAAACAGGCGGGGATCGTAGAGATGGCAGTTTCTTTTTCTATCGTGCGGGGTATCGCACGGCCGGAAGAGAGGAGCGACAAAAAAAAAAAGTCGCACCAAAAGTGGTTGGCCAATTTGAATTCTGTATTAATTCTCTTTCATTTTGCTCGTTGCCATGTATGCTGGTGCATGTAAACATGCAATGTATATATGGATAGCAAAATAATTTTTTACTTTCTATTTTACCGTGATTCCTCTATCACATGACAGACAATATTCAATCAAGGAGAATGACATGCGGGAGATGTCGTGGGATCGCAGGCGTGGACAGACGGACGAACCAAAACAAATATTGCACCAAAAAATGTCCACACTTAGTTCTTTTTAGTTGTAGGAGATTTATATTGTAAAGAAATGAGTTAAAGAGTGTGTTATAAGTTGAAGAATAGAATTATTTCATAGTGATATATAAAATATATTTCCATCTCACACCCTATAAATTTGAGATAGGATTATTTGTGAGCTTGAGAATGTTATGAAATATCAAATTCTAAGCCAAATCGCCTAATTTATTATGTAGATTTTAAATTCCTCTAAAACGAAGGAACCTAAACGGGGATTTTGGATGAGAAAAATGCTGTAGTGTTTTCTTCAATGTTCGCTATATACACCGAGGTAAAAAAACACTCCTTGCTGTTCACACGATGTTGTCGAATGGGCCCTTGCCCCTTCCCTGCCTATCTGCCAGCATCGCAGACGATGTTGCAATAGAGGAACACATCGAGAGCGTGCTGGTGAAGGCCTGAAACAACTACTACAGCTGGTCCTAGAACGTCGTGACTCTTTGTGCGTCCACTCGCGTACGGTGGCGGTGACGGTGGCACAGCTGCAACATGTGGCACAGGTCACATACAAAGAAGACGATCGTTAGGATGGCCCGATGAAGACAATTACCACCACTTAGGGCCCATTTAGTTTCCCTCCAAAACACTAAATTTTTCAAGATTTCCCGTCACGTCGAATCTTTGGATGCATGCATGAAGCATTAAATATAAATAAAAAATAAAACTAATTACACAGTTTAGACGAAATCCACGAGACGAATCTTTTAAGCCTAATTAGACTATGATTAGATATTAATTGTCAAATAACAACGAAAATGCTACAGCGTCGTTTTGCCAAAATTTTCGGCAACTAAACTGGGCCTTAGGACGAATCAATCACGAATAATAGCTCACCCACTACTCTTGTTATTAGGGATGGAAGCGGGTTTAGCCGAAAACATATGCATATTTGCGGGTTCTTGGACAAACTCATTTGCATCTCTACCTGTTATACAAGAGCAAACGATTGGTCTTCATGCTGCTGGTCCCGCTCGACCACGACTACACCACCGACATTGTGTCGAAGGATGGCACTCTCACCGCACTCCAAGGACATGACAACCTACCACCTGCTACTGCGAAAAGTAAGATCCATGTGGTCATCTTCTTCCACAGCAATGGCTTCATCATCAGATCGGCTAGGTCCACCGTGTACCGCCACCGCCTTAACCTCCTCGTTGCTGCCTGCCGGACATCACCGTGGACCACCGCGGTACTGCCTCGTGCCAAAGCACCCCATCTCTGCCATGTATGAGGACTTCCTCACAACCCTCAAGTGGGTGTTGTTTGTCCCATGGCAGATCATGGTTCACCGCGCATGGCGACCCCTGCCCACGTGTTCCTCGTTGGCAGTAACACTTGAGAAATGTGCCACCACCTCGCCATGTACTCTGACATCTAACACGCTAGGCTCAAGGGCATCGTGCTCATCCAACCGTGGTTTCTGGGGGCAAAAAGCTCATCGATGGGGAGCCACGGAACCCCGTGAAGCAACAACAAAAGGGCTTGTGGGAGTTAGTGTGCGGTGTGCCTGGGTGTGGTGGATGGTGTGGACCACCCATGAATAAACTGGATGGTGCAGTGCACGCAATGTACGAATGTTGGAATGCTGTTATTAGTCTTAAAATGTTAGAACCCTCCCTGCATGAATGGAAGGATATCGTGAGCAAGTGAATCTTTATGACTTAGGTTAGTGGCTGCATCTGCGTTTGGTGTGGACCTGTGCTATTCATGCTCCTGTCTACTCTAGTTTTCAGAATGGTTGCACCCCCATTTAAATCATTTACTGTGAATATGCAGTGATGGTCATTGACACTAACATGGCTAGCTAGCTAACCGTACTATTTTAGAGGATGATTCTGTGCACAATAGAGGGATGCTAATGTCATGTTCATGTTAAGGGTCAATCACTCTAGTATGTTCTTTTCAGATAATACCAATTGGCCTAAGATAAAAGAACTTGCTTTAGCCAATTTTCAGTTTGTTCTTTTGTTTTTCTAGCTTGTCATTTTAATCCTTAATGTTGTCATGACAATCCCTCTATAAAGACAGATATGTAAATTCACTTTACGAGTCATTCCAAGAATCACATTCCAAACTGGATTGAAAGCTGTGAAACCTTAAGCTTGTCATTCTGTTATTTTGAACTGATCTGCCTTATTCATAGTATATGGTGCTTGATTCACTGCCCATGTTAACATTGTTATGTCTGTAGTTTGTTAACTCTGAGCCTTGTGTAATTTCATCTCAGGCCTGCATTTTCATGATGAAGGAGGCACGATCTTCGTCTTGGCCAGACCTCCTGCCAGAAATTTTGGGGCTTGTTCTCAGGTGGTTGCCCTCCTTAGCTGATCGTGTTCGACTAAGGGCAGTGTGCCGCCCATGGCGTTCCAATGCTCAGTTAGATCCCCTGACCCCACTGCTTCCTTGGCTCACCCTCCTTGACGGGACCTTCTCGAGTATTCCGGATGGTAAAATTATCAGAATGCCGATACCAGATAAGGCTTTTTGCAGAGGTTCTGTTGACAACTGGATGTTCTTTGTGCATAATAGTGACGGTGATTGCTCACTGATGAACCTTTTCCCCAAGGCCACACTGAATATTTCTAAGCTAGACATCACGTGGCTCAATGCAAACTCCAGATATTATAATTCACATTTCCATAAGCTGATGGCACCCTTGCCCTTGGAATCATCACCAGGTTCCCTTGTTGCGCTGGAAGGTGGTGGTAGACTTCGTATCTGCCAGCCACCAATCGCAGTTGACTTGCGGTTGCACCTTGATGATATTACCTTCTTTAATGGAAAGTTGTATGGTCTTAATGGCAATGTGCTTTCAATATTTGAGATTAATTATGGTCTTAATGGTAAGCCAAAGATATTATCCGTCAGATGCATAACTAGTTACCCCACTTTTACACTTATACCGCCCCAACCCTTGCCCGGCACATGCTTGTTGCTGAGTTATCTAGTTGAATGTTGTGGTAGACTGTTGATGGTGAGACGAATGATTGGGTGTAATCCAGAAATAAAGCCTTGTCCCTTGGAGTCTGATCGCACTGCAGGGTTTGAGGTCTTTGAGGCAGATTTGAGCACCAAACCAGGCCAATGGATATGTGTCCGTGAGTTGGGCAGCCAAGCTTTCTTTGTTGGGAAGCACTGCTCCAAGTCTTTTCCTGCTGGGGAGTGCACTGGAGTTGAAGAGAACTGCATATATTTCATGTGTGACTATTTTCCGGCGAACCCTGCTGATCCTCTTAGTGACAGTGGTGTGTACAACATGAAAAGTGGGAATATCAAACCCTTGTTAAGACTGCAGCTGTGCCACAGCATCGTGGTGGTCAGTGGCGTCCAACTTGGATATTTCCAGCTGATGCTATGTAATCATCCAGCTTAGCTTGCTGTTTTTGCACTCTTAAACTTATGCTAGCTGTCCAGTTATCTGTTATTGAACCATATTAGCTACTCAGCAGGAATAAGGTATCATCTATCTATTTGCTGTATATTCTTATGCTAGTTTTTCATTGTACCGAGCTCGTACATGGTGCTGAGTTATCTAGTTGAATGTTGTGGTCGATTGCAGTAGGTTCCTGGAGCTTCTCTTCGGACAGTCCTTCGTCTAACATAGATTCTTCTATCTCTTCCACCTTTTCTTGCATTCCTCATTGTAAGAACTTCAGTGCATTCAAACGAGGAACAAACACTCGATCATCTCTGAGACTGGACGTAGAGCTTCGGCCTAAATCAGTATAAATCCTCGTGTCTATTGGATGCTACCATCATCTTTCTAGAGCAGCGCGACAATCCTATAAGTTTACTAGTCCGGTTTACAAAACACCGACACTTTATATATGAAAGTTGTAGCTCTCGATACGACCAATAACTTTATAGTTTCATGTTTTTTCATTTGATATCATTAAGATGCTCAAAAAATAATATAAAGTTTCAGCAACATATTAATCGCGTATATGCTCTAAAACTACAATTTATGTACTATAACGTATTAACGTGTAACCTTATTTGCGCAATATTACTTTAAATCTAAAACAGATAAACTAAACTTTGCACTTTATTTTTTTTTGTCCAGGGCAAAATGGTCATTTTACCCTGCACTTAACGCCATCAATAGCCTGAATTGGACGGAAGGTCATAGACTGGCAAATTTTTCGTTTTCGGACCATATAAGTAAGTTAAAAAATAAGGTCATGCAAGGAAGATACATTTTTTAAGAGCATATACAGGTAAATATCTCAAGCAGAGTAAATTGAACCTCTACGTTCAATGCCAACGACTCAACAAGGCAACGACGGCTCTTCTTCTCTTCCCCTTTCTCAGTTCCTCCTCTCCACCCCTGTTTGGGCCTCATAGCTTCATGCTCCATTCATATCTTGGTCGCCTCGACTCGATCACAGCCTTTGAAGGTCCACCAGTGTGAGTCCGTCCGTGACGAGGAAGGATCAAGGCCCATTAAAAAAATTATATATATTTCGAAGTAGAACTGGGCTGCAGCCCATACATGTTCTCCCCTGTTCTTTTAGAGTTACCTTAGCAGTGCATATAGGCATATACATGTTTCTCAAAAGAAGAAGAAGAAGAAGAATAAGCCTATACGTACCACGTTGCCCCACACAAAACAATTCAGACGAACACGTACAGTACGCGTCCTCCTACTAGCTACTGCTGCATCCATCTGCTCTACTCCAATCTCGACCGCGTCCTCCTCCTAGCTAGCTACTGCATTTACTCCAAATGCATGAGATCGTGTCACGCGGTATCGCATTATCGTGTGACGTGGGCGGGGACATCAGGCGCAGGTGGCGCGCGTCGTGTGACGTGGGCGGCGGCCCTATTACACCTGGGATGCGCCGCAGCGGGGCTCGCCCTGGCCGCGGCCGACTCCCGGCTGCTGGAGCTGGTACGTACGACGTTCGCTTGTCAATTGATACGGCTACATACACTCCTTCATTCGCCTTCATGTGAAATTTCTGCATTCTAAACCGTTCTTGGGCTAGCTTCATTGGCTCTTGCCTCATCTTGGGGTGAAATTGAAAAGCAGCTTCTTCAATTCTTGTCGCATGCATCGACCAAGGACGGTGACCATGCATGTTTACGCATTTGTCACTGCAGGGGGCCTGTGGCCATGCTGATCAGGTAGCGGCCCTGCGCACGGCGTCGCAGCGTCTGCTTCTGGCCGCCTCCGCGCAGGTGCTCGCGGCCACCATGGGCGTCCTCGTGCCGGCGCGGCCGGTCGTCGCCTTCTTCGCCTACATCGTGGGATGGCTCACCGCCGGACCCGCCACCGACGTCCTATGGATGCTCGTCGCCTGCCACGACAGCACTGCCCACGACGAGATCTCCTTCCACTACCGCCTCTTCCGCTTCCTGCTGTGTGCGGCGCTTGCCGTGGGGACCTTCGTCTCGGTCTGGTGAGACCATCGTCCACGTACGCCAACGTCGGGTCTCCAGGCTCCAGCAGCCCGGCCACCGGCCACGCAAGAAATTAATAATCGGACCTAGCTAGCTACTCGTTCATGCTATCGCATGCATGCATGGATCATCCTGGAGCTCGAGTGCTAATCAGTCTAAACATCATATATATATAGATCTTCCACTGTCTGTCGCTTATATCTAGCGTGTCAATTGTTGGCCTACCTAGCCTAGTAGGTCTGGAAAGTTACTTTATTTATGGATTATATATATATATATATATATATATATATATATATATATATATATATATATATATATATATATATATATATATATATATATATATATATATATATAGGGAGAGGCTATTCAGTAGCCGGCTACAGAATAAGTTATTCTGTAGCCACCTCTATTTACCATAATTTTATATACTAATTTACTGTAATGTCAATACATATTTACGATAGTTGGGTTACTATAACACACGGGGGATATTTACCATAACGTTATATTAAACCACTTAGTAAGGAGTTACTATAATCTCGTAAATTAACATAGTAATTATCGTAACTCAAAGTGGCTACAGAATAAGTTATTTTGTAGCCAGCTACAGGATAGTAGTTCTATATATATATATATATATATATATATATATATATATATATATATATATATATATATATATAAGGCTATTCAGTAGCCGGCTACAGAATAAGTTATTTTGTAGCCACCTCTATTTACCATAATTTTATATACTAATTTACCATAATGTCAATATATATTTACGATAGTTGGGTTACTATAACACATGAGAATATTTACCATAACTTTATAGTAAACCACTTAGTAAGGAGTTACTATAATCTCGTAAAATAACATAGTAATTATCGTAACTCAAAGTGGCTATAGAATAAGTTATTCTGTAGCCAGCTATAGGATAGTAGTTCTATATATATATATATATATATATATATATATATATATATATATATATATATATATATATATATATATATATATATATATATATATATATATATATACACACACACACACACATAATAACTTATTCTATACCCACCTTGTTTTACGATAATGTTTGTACCAATTTACGATAATGATAATACACATTTACGATACATGGGTTACTATAATTAAAGATGATACTTACCATAATGTTATAGTAAATCACTTACGAGAGAGTTACTATAATCTCGTAAATTAGTATAGTAATTATTGTAACTCAAAGTGGTCACAGAATGACTTATTCTGCGGCTAGCTACTATATATACATGTACTGTTCTGTAGCTATATATATATATATATATATATATATATATATATATATATATATATATATATATATATATATATATATATATATATATATAACTTATTATGTAGCCACTTTGAGTTACGATAATTACTATGTTAATTTACGAGATTATAGTAACTCCTTGCTAAGTGGTTTACTGTAACGTTATGGTAAATATCTCCGTGTATTATAGTAACCCAACTATCGTAAATATGTATTAACATTATCGTAAATTAGTATATAAAATTATCGTAAATGGAGATGGCTACATAATAACTTATTTTGTAGCTGGCTACCTCTATTTATTCTGCAGCCACCTCTATTTACGATAATTCTATATACTAATTTTTTATAATATCAATACATATTTACAATAATTATGTTACTATAACACATGAAGATATTTATCATGACATTATAGTAAATCACTTAGTAAGAAGTTACTATAATCATATAAATTAGCATAATAATTATCGTAACTCAAAAGTAGTTGTAGAATAAATTATTCTATAGCCAGCTATAGAGTAGTAGTTCTCTCTCTATATGTGTGTGTGTGGAGTCCTGCTATGATTTACTATCAACAGAGTAGTATTTGGTACTGCTTGGTTTGCTGTGTGTTGCGGCGTTAATTAATGACATGGTTTTCATCTTCTAGCTCAGTGAAGCAAATACCATTGCTGACACGTCTTGTGCCATGTGAAATATCTCATCATCGACTGCAATGCAATCCTCGTTGTATTTGTTTCTTCAGATCATTTAGGGTTTAGTGCATGCATGACACACCTCTCGCACACTCTCTTGATCGGACTACTATATAGTCTCCTACAACTAAAAAAACAAAAGTAAGATTATTTTTTGTTACAACTTTTAGTTGGGATCGCTCCTCCCTTCCGGCCGTGCGATACCCCGCGCGATAGAAAAAGAAACTGCCATCCCTGCTATCGCCGCCTGCTTTGAAGGAAACAAATCGATTATCTGAGGCCACATGCATGGAAGGAAAACAATAATTATGCATGCAGGTTATACATGGTGAGACTGGTGAACCTTCTGTAATTTCCTAAACGAATATTTCCACCATTAGTATATATGTCCATTCCCCTGTGTTTCTTCGTGCTCCCATTAGCATATAATATGAAAGTATTGTTGTGTTCATCATGACTTTCAGTTGACTACTCCATTAGCATATACTTCCTCTGCCCCAAAATATAAGTCGTTATGGAATACGTGTAGGTCAAACTTTCTCAACTTTGATTAGGTTTGTAAAAAATACATGCCAAATAAGTTTATTATGAAAATATATTGAATGGTCTATGTAATGATACTAATTATGTATTATAAATATTAATATTCTTTTATATATAATTGGTCAAAGTTAAAAAAAAAGTTAATTTCTCGGGAAGCGAGAATGAATTCTATTTTGGGACACACAGAGTATATGAAAGCAGTGTTGAAAATATTTTAACAATCAAGTTCGTTTCTGTCTGATTGGTAAGCTTAGATATCATAATGACATCAAAAATTTCGACTCCCATGGACACCCTCATGGATCAGTACAAAGTATCCTAATCCTACAGCATACACAAATGGTAACCTTAAAGTTATGATATTTTCAAAGGGTGGATAATAAAGACTATCTTAGACGTTCTGACATTAGAGTATATACGTGCAGACACATAGGCATGATGGTGTAAGTGAGCAGCTAGTAGGAGTTGAGAGTTAGGGGGTGTTTGGATCCCAGAACTAAACTTTAGCCTCTGACACATTGAATTTTTATATATCAATTAGAAGGACTAAACATGAGCTAATTATAAAACTAATTATATAAGTTATGGCTAATTCGCTTGCCAGCGCTGTGTACAGAATGGTATGGAGATGTGGTGAAACTTATTCATGGATTTGTTGGCGCACGAAAGAAATGGATATCGGAAACCTCTTTCTGCCAGTATAAAGAATGATTTTAGCCACATCACGAAAATATCTACACAGTAGAGTTTGTGAGCCTGCGACGCCATGCTCTCTGTGACTGTGTAAATTTCACGAACTTAGCTTTTTGGATTAAATGTCACTCTAACGTCGGTCATATACTTTTACATTATTGTTATTTTATCGTGCGATCCGTGTGTTTTTATTACAAAAGTTTAGCTATCTCGTAGCAACACACGGGCACAAATCTATTTACATATATACTCGAACCTGTGTGTACATGATTATATGAAGATGCAGTGGATCTTATTCATGGATTTATTGGCGCATGAAAGAAATAGATATCGTAGAATTCTTTCAGTCGATATAAAATATTATCTTAGCTGTATCACAAAAAGTCTATACAGTAGAGTTTATGAGCCTACAATGTTGCGCTCTCCGTGTCTATGTTAATTTCATGAACTTTGCTTTTTGAATTAAATGTCACTTTAACGTCGGTATTTAATTTAACAATATTGTTATCTTATCATGGAATCCATGTGTTTTTAGTATAAAAGATTTAGTTGTCCTGTAGCAACATACGGATACGCTACCTAGCATCTTGAGAAGAACAGGGGAAGAGAGAGACATGACCGAAATGATTCACAGACTCAGTTTCAATCAATGCCCTATTTTGTTCGAAATAATCGGAGAGTACAGTACTGCATATATCCTAGATCAGGCACTGTTGTCAGGATTGGGGTGTTTGGTTGAGCTAGGAGCTTCTAAATCTAGTCTCATTTAGGCTCCGTTCGCTTTGCTGAAAAGCCATGGCTGAAAATACCAATTGCTGATTTGTTGTGAGAGAAAAATATTGTTTTTTCGTTGAAACAGTACGGCTTATAAGACAAGCGAATATGACCTTAGTCTCATTTAGTCGCTTTTTTCCAGACATTATGATTAGGGGAATTTTGCCGTGGGACACTAGAGAAACAGGAAATTGGCCAGTGAACACCGCCAACGTCGAAATTTGCTGGCGGACATTACAAATTTGTGATTCTTTGCCAAGAGACACCGTGCTAATTATTTTATTCATTTTTCAGTTTTGAGGAGAGAGAAGGTACGGCAAATGTCTAAACTGCCCTCGTCTTCAATCGTTGTTCACTGGCTATTTGCTATAACACATCGCCGCCGCCGATTTGGTCATCCTTCTTCGACGAACAACGTTTGCGACCGATGCGACCCTCTCCATCCTCACACGAGCGGCGGTGCGGGCCTCTCCATCCTTGCGCGGGTGGCGATGAGGCCTCCCCGGCCTCGTGCGGGCGGCGGCGCGAGCTCCCCGGGCTCACTTCCTAGGCGGGCGGGCGGACGGAGCGCAGGTTGGGCGTGGAACGGCTGGCGTCGCGGCCTGGGCAGGTGTGGGTGGCCTCGCCGGAGCTGGCCATGGTGGGCGCGGTCGGTGTCGGGACCGGGCTCGTGGCCTGGGCAAGCGCGAGCTGACGGAGCATGGGCTGGGCACGGGGCCGACGGAGGTCGCGGCCTAGGCAGTTGCGGGCGGCCCCGCGGCCTCGCCGGAGTTGGCCATGGTAGGCGCAGGAACGCGGCCTAGGTAGGCGCTGGTGGACGGAGCTCGTGTTGGGCACGGGGCAGATGGAGGCTAGCGCCCGATGTTGCGGCCTGGGCATCGATGTCGGCCAGGAGGCACTGGAGTTGCGCGAGGTCCGCCTCGGACTGCGCTGCTGGGGCAGCGAAGGCACGGGCACAGCCGTCAGATGCAGCGGCGGCGGAAGATTCGGATGTGGTGGTGGCTAACTCGGCGGACCAGGTGGTGCTAGAGTTGGCCAGAGCGATTCCTGCCCGCCGGCGATTGGAGGACATGGACGGACCTCATGGGGTGGAGCCTGAGGAGGAAGATGACCACGGGGGCAATATGGTCTTTTCACTGCCCTTTCTCAATCTCAAACTGTGAAAATTAATATTTTAATTGCTGTGGTGTCTGGTGGCAAAGAAACGCGATTTCATAATGGTATCCGGCATATTTTCGAGTTGGCGGTGTCCACCAGCAAATACCACGTTTGTCCGATGTCCCACAGCAAAATTCCCATTATGACTAAGTGGCTAACAACTCTAGAGTGACTAACCGTGTGTCCAGCGCAGAGAGGCCTCCAGGGTCAGGCTGCAGGCGCACTCGCCATATGTAGCTAGCTAGCACATATAAAGATGGCAACGGGGACCCGATCCCCGATTCCCCGCGGGGAATTCCCCTATTAGGGGATGGGGATGGAGTCAAATATGCCTCCACGGGGATCTAAACGGGGAGAAAACGTCCCCCGTCGGGTTTGGCGGGGACGGGTCTAGGGGAGCATTCCCCTTCCCCGATACCCGCATCCCCGCCCCGTTTATATACAGGCTTTGCTCTCTTTCCTGATGGCCCAACCAGCCCACGAAGGCCCAATGTCTTCTGAGTATATATAACAGCAATAACCCTAGTTCTACACCTTTGTGATGATTAATATCCTGCTTCTTGCTATTTAGCTATTTTTGGATTGTGATTCGTGGTGTACTCTAATATTGTGTCGATGAACTCATGTGAATGATGATGAATTAACCTGAATGGTGATGAACAAATGCGGGGACGGGATCCCCGACGGGGATTTTTCCCCTCGCGGGGGCGGAGATGGGGGAGAAATCATCCCCGTGAGCTTTGGCGGGAACGGGGACGGGGATTTTTTCTCTCCGCGGGGATGGGGATAGGGAGGCAACCTCCGACGGAGAATTCCCCGTTGCCATCTTTAAGCACATATCACATGCTCTTCCTTGCCAGTTATAGCACACAGAAATACTAGTGGTTGCGTGGTTGGTCATCCGCCGTTCTCACTCTCACGGGTTTTACGGTCCTGCACGGTCGGCGACGCGTATTATTATCTGCCATGGCATTTGTTCATTTTTTTCATCCAGCAGCTACTAGTGTCGCACGTGAATAGTTTTTCGTCCGTCCGCATCTATTGGTACAATTCGAGTAGATCACACCGGACTAATTATCCAGCATGAAATAAATATGGACAATAGATAATCTCAGGAATCAATAGATAAGTACTATAGGAAAATGTGGACAAGTAAAAATAATATTCATGTGCAAGTGTAATTAGAGATTGCTCATAGGCTCAAAAAATTAGAGATTGCTCATCTTCTCAATTGCATAACAGCAACCGTGTGTCATGTAAATGCTGCACAAATTGAGACTTCAGAGAAAATGGGGATTTGTAAATCTGTGTGTTTATCAGGGCCCTTTATCAGTGCCTCCAAAGTTGAAGCGATGAGAATGACTACAAGTTGCATCCCATCGTCAAAAAACAGGGCCGGCATCTGGTCATCATCCTCTTCGATCGAACTCTTTTACCGTGCCAACAAATCTTTCTCAACCGTCCATTTCTGACTAATCTAACGGCACAGATGAGATAGGATCCTCTAGACCTCTACTACCTCCTACTCACCAATTATTAAGGAGTGCCTGGCAAAAATTTTTTTTATTAAGGAGTAATGTCATCGACGCGCCAAATTTTCCAAACTAAAACTGAATTCTGTTCCCCAAATTTTCGTTTTCAAATTTTATACAAAATCCCTTCGTTCCAAACGGCATCTTTTTCTCGATGATTGTCCATGCATCCAGACCACACAATTTCATCACAAAGATAAGATGACACAAGAAAATTATAGAGCAATTACATCTGAATCTGAATGCACTTCACATCACCCTAGCGTAGTAGCATCCCTCTCCTCTTTGACGCCTATACACACGTAGTACACGTACTCTCGGGCTGTCAAGAATCGGAGCCGTGCAAGGCGGGAGCGTCGTGCTGCTGCTGCGGCTGCTGGTACATGGCGAACGAGCTCGACCGCGACACGGGCCGGGAATAGCTCGATCGGCGGAAGCTGCTGGCGGTGATCTCGTCGGCGGGATCGACGGGGTCGCCGAACTCCGCCTCCCGCTCCCCGGGGATCCTGCACTTCTCCCCGAGGATGATGCCCTTCTTCCACAGCGTGTCCTCCGACTCCACCTTGTGATGGTGGTCCTTGTGCTCCCGCCGGCTCAGCCGCAGCTTGTCCGGGATGTTCATGCTCAGTTTCTTGCTCACGCTGATGGACAGCCGCCGCTTCGACGTCGACGACGGCAGCGCCACCGGGTCGATGGCGCCGTGCGTCGCCAGCTCCGGCGACAGCCTCACCACCGCCTCCTCCTCCACCTCCCCGGCGCCAGCCTCCTGGCTGCCGCCGCCGCTGCCGCCGGAGACGGAGCCCGTCCCAGCCGGTTGGTCCGATGCGGCCGGGTCTGCATTGGTGGCCGGCTTTGGCTTGCGGCCGCACGCCGAGCACATGGACGACGTGAGCGCGACGGTGGCGGCCACGCACGCCACGAAGAAGGACAACGCGACGGCGTCGTGGCCCAAGAGCAGCTCGCCGTCCGCTGGCGGCGGCGGCGGCAGCCACCTTACCATTGTCACCGGCGGGATCCCGGCGACGGGAGAGAGTTATTTCTCTGCCCGGAAGAGGAATGAGGCAAGCTGCTCGTCGGAAGCTTCTATTCCCGCGGGGCGGGGAGAACCTCCCGTTTCCAAATTGGAAACTGGAGAGGGGCCTCCAAATTGGAAACTGGAGAGGGGCCGGTTCGGCTTCAGGTTGTGTGGCTCTGGAATAATACTTCCCCTGTTCTTAACTGGGACAAGCTAATTTTAGATGACAAATGTTCTAGCACAAATTTGGGCAATGCCTGCCTGTGTAAACCTCCAGCAGCCCAGATAAACTTGACAGTAAAACACAGCTAGATTATGCGTAGCCAATAATCTAATTTACTGATGTAACAAGTTGTTTTGTTTTACAGAGTATCAGACACCAACAACCAATTGGGACTCTAATAGCCTGGTAAAACTATCATCAGAGTCCAGTTCTTCTCCTAGTGTACACCGAAAATAACAGAAAAAGAATTGCACACGTTTATGTAGCTAAACTCTCTAACAAAAGCTCTGGATGCGTTGCTGCAACTTTATCTTCTGAAAATCATCTAAAACTTTGCTCTAGGAGGTGTGGGAGATGGGTGGAATTACTGAACTGATTCAACAATGCTGTGGTCTTCAGAGTTCAGTTTTGCTTTTGCTGGATTTGGTGGGCTTCTTTGCCCCTTTCCACCATTTCTTTACCACATTGGACACTTTGTTTACATGCCCTTTCAACTTTTTACTGGTATCCTTCAACTGTTGCACGACTTGCTGTTTCAAATCTTTCTTTTGAGAACCCTTGTCTTTCAGAGCTTTTCCCTGCACGAGTAGGTGCGATTAGTGTTTAACTTGGAATGGAAATCTTCACTCAAATCTTTTGAATCATTACCAAGTTCTTTGGGAAGTTGTCATCTTCGTCTTCATCATCCTCATCGTCGTCGTCTTCAGTACCGAAGTTATTTTTCATCAGATCGTCCCTGGAGTACATCTTCATGCTTGGAGCTCCCGGCATACCCTGTCATCACCCATAAGTAGCATTTTTTAGTATATTGGATCCACTTGGATAAAGTTAAAACTGGCTGAAGTTAAAGTATCTACCTCCATTGATCTCAATATCTTTTCCATCTCAGCATCTTTTGATGGCTTCCTTGCAAATGGTTCCCCAGGGACTCGATCCTGTAAAATTCATAATGATGTCTCTGAATGAGATGTCGGTACTTATCTCGAGTTCTTGACACTCATGTCCTAAAGCCTCACAGGCTACTATACTTCTATCAGCTTGTAGCTATGTTTTACAAGTGAAACGGGCATGTAACAAGTATAGCTATAATGAAATTCAAAATCATGCAATGCCATACTTCAAAAGATAACATGCAATTCCTTTGTTAAGTCTTTGATTCTATCACTTCGTATCATAAAGTTCATAACTACTTTTGCTTTCTCAGTTGGGGGAAAAAGAGTCTTGCAACATAGTACCACGTTTTTCACCAAAGCACTTCAACATATTAGTCAGAAAAAAACTGAATTCACTGCAGACTACATAATAAATGTGATTCAGTTTCATTAGGTGCAGCTTGATAATATTATATATGAACACTTAACAGTGTATTGTCAAACTAAAACAGAGCTTGACACCAAAGCATCCTACTTGTGTCTTTATTAGGAAATCTAGCACCTAAAGCTCAAAGTCAGACAAGGAAGGCTCCAAGGACTCACTTTTGGAACTGGTGGTGGGTCCTTGGCACACGCTTTCGAAAGATCTTTGCAGAGAAATTTCATCAGCTGATCAACTGAGGGGTTATTTTTGTAGACAAACTCAGCAACATCAGTATCAGCATATCCTATCACCTGCAATGAATTCGATTCAGAAAAATTCAACAAGACAATATTTAATAAAGATAGTGCTCTGCCTGCTCCTTATTGGTTAGTAATTAATGAAAAATCGGAAGGCAAACTATAACAAGCTTCATAAAAAAATAATACAGTTAAAAAAATATATGGAACCACCTCTTGACATGCACGCTCAATGGTCTTGCATTCTGCATTGCAATGTCCTTCCTCATCTTGTTCAACAAGCTGCAAAACAAACCTATATATCAGTACTAGAATTGGATTATACAATTCCGTAAACCGAACAGTTAAACACAAAACTACATCAGTCAGAAACATGTAGAGCAGTTTTTTATATCTCACTGCCCAGAGCAAAAAAACTACTAGTTGGACATATAATTCCTGTCAGGTATAACTCCAGTACTCCACACCAAGGCAAACACAGTGAATAATGGGTTCTACAATGTCACACAGGGGGAAAACAAGGCAAGTATAAATATACTCACATAACTCCGCAAATATTATGGAAACATGCAGTAAACAACACCTTTCACATAAACAAGTTCACTCAAACTGCTGATTTTAAGAAATTCAGTCACACCGAGTAACTTTAGCCTAGCCAAACGCCATAAAACATTGACGTAATTCCATTCGGACTGAGATTCCATACATGATACATGTTTGATCACTGCCAAGTAGATTCGCGATGGATTAATTAACCACTTGCACTTAACGATTATGAAAACAACTTATGTAATACGAGCTAATTGCGCATTTAAGACGAGCTGTTTTCATTCGATAATCACCCGAATTTTGAAGATTTAGAAAGCGTCAAGCATGAACAGGCATTGAATCCCGCCACACGAACCTCAATTAACAACAGAGCCAACATAGAGCGCCAAATTACCTCGAGCTTGTCGCCCTTCTCGACGATGTCGATCCGGAGCATCCAATCCGCCTCCTGCTTCTTCAGGTTGCAGACATTCTCTGCGATCTCGATGATCTCGATCTCCGGCACCTGCACGCACCCCCAGTCACCAATTCATCAGCACACAACCGACCACCCCACCCCACCCCACCTAGGCAGCCAGCCAACCGCCCGAATCGACCCCGAGCAGAGCAGAGCAGAGCGGAGTACCTTCTTGGAGGGCGGGAGCGCCTGCTGCTTCTTGGCGACCTGCGCGGAGATCTCGCGCGCGATCCGCTCGCACACCTGGCACCGGATGTAGGGGATGTCCTCCCGCCTCGCGGCCGTCGCCGGCTTCTTCTGCCCCGCCGCAGCCGCAGCCGCGACGGGGTAAAGGAGGACGGCCGCGAGCGCGACGGCGACGAGCAAGGCGACGGCGCGTCTCGCCATGTCTCCCCTCACTGGTTGGGCTCGCTGCTGCTCTGCTCTTGCAGCAGCCGAACTTGAAGCGGGGGTGGTTGGTTCGGTTCGGTTCGGGCCGGCGCGCGTGCCTATGTGGCGTGGGGGTTCTGCGCCGTCCGTTCGTCCACGTCATGTGATCGGAGGGTGGACGGCGCGTTTGGGACGCACGGGCCAATGGGAGGAGACAAGGTGGGCCGCGTGACGTGGTTTGGTTCGTGAGCGTTCTGCGTTCTGGGTGACTTGGCCAGCTCTGGTTTCCACAGCGTCCAGAAGAGCCGTTTCGCGAATGAAATGGATGGACGACAAACAAGTTTTCGACGTACAGATATAGCACAGTTTTAAGCAAATTTGCATGAACATGCATGTCAGGGTAAGGAGGAACCACGTTTCCTCGTAAATGATCGTAAATTTCTAGCCTGTTCGCTTGCTCGTAAACTATCGTAAATTTTCAGCTGAGAATAGTATTTTTCTCTTATACTAAACCAGCCAGCAGTAAATAATCCACGATCGTTTACGGCCTCCCGAACAGAATTCTTCTTCTCCTCAAGTGCGCAACCAAGATGGCAAGATGCCTTTGATTTAACTGCGTCGTTCTTTCTGTGCTTAGAAGATGCGCCCATCAACAGCGATGATGCACATGTGGATGTGCGTGACTTCATCACACTTGAGATTGGTTGGTCTAGCGATTGTTCATCAACAGCGAGTCACGTGTGGATGTTTTTCTAGCTAGTGTATAAACTGTAGTATATGTACTCTATACAACACACTCACATCATCTCACACACGCACACCCTAGAAGCTACAACCTATACACCTTAAACGTCCTTCTGGATATCACCGAAGCCACACGAGCTTCGTAGACGACGGACACGTCGTAGTCCCATTGTAGCGCCACGCGAGTGTCCAGAACCTGCATATATTCAGGGAAAAAACCCCAGTGCCACACCTAGCCGATCCACAACTGGGATTCGATCGCGGGTGGGTGGATGTTATTTCATCAAACTCAAGATTTGCTGGTATAGCTTGGTCTAGGAAATACCCATAGGACTGGATATACTTGCATGTGTTTAAAATGCTCATGTGTATCGTGTATATGAGCGTCATCAATCCCAAAATTTGATGGTCTGGGTATGTGTCCGTGTGTTTCATAGAAAGAAAGATGATAAACCGGAATCACTTTACGAGACCATTTTATTAGTAGACTATATTTTGATTCACAAGAAAATATATTCATTCAAAGTCATATAAATAAATATATACTTAAAAATTCTGAAATGTTTGTGGACGGATAACAACTTAAATTCAATCTATTTCAAATTGTTGTACTAAAAATAGTTATAACTAAAAAAATTCAATCTATAAATATATACAGAAAATGGAAGCAAAGAAAGGAAAGAGGATTAGTGTGAAACCACCCTCTGGCCCACTCGCGGGCGTTCTCTTGCAGGGGAACAAGATTTGAGGCCCCACTTAACTATTTGATCATTATCAGTATTTTTGGGTTTTATGAAAAAAAATGATAAAAATAACTTGATGCTTCCACTATATGTGAACCAATATTTTCTAGAAAAAACGTTCTATACACAATTTGGAAATGCGTGCTTGCTATAATAACGCGTGCTAGGGCAATATCTTGAATTCCTTCAGTATTGCAACTTATTGTGTGTTTGGTTAATAAATCATGAAAACTCTACCATCCCATCACGCCATACTAAGCTCTCAGCTTCAGATGACGTGCCTACGGCCAAACAATGCCAAGACCCAGCAGACACGTGGCGTGCGCCAATCTACGGAGGGGCCGGGAGGGCATTGACGGTTTCCAATTCCTAGAGCGGCACGTATCGTGTAGGGATACGTCAACAGGAGCTGAATGACTGGGAGGCCTCCAATTTATCTTTGCCTGACTCATTTTCTAACACATCCTACTCCTAATCACAATACCAACTAGTTTTTTATAATAAAATATTTTGTACACCATTTCTAAAGGCATGCATGTTTGCTTGCCTAATGCTATTGGTATTGTGGAGAACAAGTAGAAAATGGGCTACTTACCATTGGCATCTGTATCTCTCCTAGATGAGTAGGCCTTTTCTTCCATCCTACTCATCTTTGAGCCACTCTTCCTTCTACCACCATCCTAAGCTACAATTGTCATATACAAAGTATTTTTATCTGACACCATATGAGAAAGATGATTTTTCTAAAGCGAAAAGCCTGGTACGTGGTTAATAAGCTCCTAAAATGTTATTTTATTATGAGTACCTTAACAATCTCAAAAGAAAAAACTCAAAATTAAAAAGTAGTAAATCTCATGGAGGGCAACAATTTTTATATAAATATCTTCATATGTGGTCGTATGAGGCCACTCTTCCTGCTACCGCCATCCTCATACCCCTCATGTTGCATGCAAAGCTACATATAACAATAAAAATGTCCAGATTCAAGAGACGTGCCAGCAGCCAAACAATGCGAAGGCCTAGCAGACATGCGGTGTGCACCAATTTATGGAGGGACCAGGAGGGCCCCGGCGGCTTCCAATTACTAGAGCGTGTCGCGTAGCGATACGCCAACAGAAGCTGAATCGATGGGAGGCCTCCAATTTATCATTGGCTAACTCATTTTTTAACACATCCTACTCCTAATCACAACGCCAACTAGTTTTTTATAATAAAATGTTTTGTACATAATTTTTAAAGCCATGCATTTTTGCTTGCTAAATGTTATTAGTATTGTGGAGAACAAGTAGAAAATGGGCTACTTACCATTGACATCTGTATCTCTCCTATATGAGTAGGCCTCCTCTTCTATCCTACTCGTCTTGGAGCCACTCTTCCTTCTACCGCCATCCTAAGCTACAATTGGGATATACAAAGTATCTTTATCTCACACCATATGAGAAAGATGATTATTCTAAAGCGAAAAGCTTGGTACGTAGTTAATAAGCTCCTAAAATATTATTTTACTTTGAGTATCTTAACAATCTCAAATAAAAAAACTAAAAACTAGAAAGTTGTAAATCCAATGGAGGGCAAGATTTTTTATGTAAAAATCTTCATACGTGGTCGTATGTGGCCGCTCTTCCTACTACCGCCATCCTTGTACCTCTCACGTTGCATGCATAGCTACTTAAAATAATAAAAATGTCCAGCTTTAGAGCCAAACATTGCCAAGACCCAGCAAACACGTGGCGTGCGCCAATCTGAGGAGGGGCCGGGAGGGCATCGACGGCTTCTAATTCCTACAGCGGCACGTGTCATGTAGGGATACGCCAACAGGAGCTGAATCCCTAGGAGGCCTCCAATTTATCTTTGCCTGACTCATTTTCTAACACATCGTACTCCTAATCACAATACCAACTAGTTTGTTATAATAAAATGTTTTATACACAATTTCTAAAGGCATGTATGTTTGCTTGCTTAATGCTATTGGTATCATGGAGAATAAGAAGAAAATGGGCTACTTACCATTGACATCTATATCTCTCCATTATGAGTAGGCCTCCTCTTCCATCCTACTCGTCTTCGAGCCACTCTTCCCGCTACCGCCACTCTGAGCTACAATTGTCATACACAAAGTATCTTTATCTGACACCATATGAGAAAGATTATTTTTCTAAAATGAAAAGCTTGGTGCGCGGTTAATAAGCTCCCAAAATGTTTTTTACTTTGAGTATCTTAACAATCTCAAATGAAAAAACTCAAAACTAGAAAGTAGTAAATCTCATGGAGGGCAACCATTTTTATATAAAAATCTTCATACATGGTCGTACGAGGCAACTCTTCCTTCTACTGCTATCCTCATACCTCTCATGTTGCATGCAAAGCTACTTAAAACAATAAAAATGTCCAGCTTCAGGTGATGTGCCTACTGCCAAACAATGCCAAGACCCAGCAGACACGCGGAGTGCGCCAATCTGCGGAGGGATCGAAAGGGCCTCAATGGCTTCCAATTCCTAGAGTGACACATGTCGCATAGGGATATGCCAACAGGAGCTGAATCGCTAGGAGGCCTCCAATTTATCTTTGCCTGACTCATTTTCTAACACATCCTACTTCTAATCACAACGCCAACTATTTTTTTATAATAAAATGTTTTGTACACAATTTCTAAAGGCATGCATGTTTGCTTGCTAAATGCTATTGGTATTATGGAGAACAAGTGGTAAATGGGCTACTTAGCATTGACACCTGTATCTCTTCTATATGAGTAGGCCTCCTCTTCCATCCTACTCGTCTTCGAGCCACTCTTCCTTCTACTGCCATCCTGAGCTACAATTGTCATATACAAAGTATCTTTATGTGACACCATATGAGAAAGATGATTTTTCTAAAACGAAAAGCTTGGTACGCAGTTAATAAGCTCCTAAAATATTATTTTACTTTGAGTATCTTGACAATCTCAAATGAAATAACTCAAAACTAGAAAGTTGTAAATCTCATGGATGGCAAGAATTTTTATGTAAAAATCTTCATACATGGTCATATGAGGCTGCTCTTCCTGCTACCGCCATCCTGATTCCTCTCATGTTGCATGCAAAGCTACTTAAAACAATACAAATGTCCAGCTTCAGGTGACATGCCTGCAGCCAAACAATGTTCAGACCCAGCAAACACACGGCGTGCGCCAATCTAGGGAGGGACCAGGAGGGCATCGACGGCTTCCAATTCCTAGAGCTGCACATGTTGTGTAGGGATACGCCAACAGGAACTAAATCGTTGGGAGGCCTCCTATTTATCTTTGCCTAACTCATTTTCTAACACATCCTACTAATCACAACGTCAACTAGTTTTTTTATAATAAAATGTTTTGTACACAATTTCTAAAGGCATGCATGTTTGCTTGCTTAATGCTATTAGTATTGTGGAGAACAAGTAGAAAGTGGGCTACTTACTATTGACATTTGTATCTCTCCTATATGAGTAGGCCTCCTCTTCGAGCCACTCTTCCTTCTACCGCCATTCTGAGCTACAGTTGTCATATACAAATTATCTTTATCCGATACCATATGAGAAAGATGATTTTTCTAAAGCGAAAAGTGGTATGCAGTTAATAAGCTCCTAAAATATTATTTTACTTTGAGTACCTTAACAATCTTAAATGAAAAAACTCAACACTAGAAAGTTGTAAATCTCATGGAGGGCAAGAATTTTTATGTAAAAATCTTCATGTGTGGTCGTATGAGGCCGCTCTTCCTGCTACCGCCATCCTCATACCTCTCATGTTGCATGCAAAGCTACTTAAAATAATACAGATGTCTAGCTTCAGGTGACATGCCTACAGCCAAACAATGCCAAGACCCAGCAGACACGTGGCGTGCGCCAATTTGCGGAGGGATCGGAAGGGCATCGACAACTTCCAATTCCTAGAGTGGCACGTGTCGTGTAGGGATACGCCAATAAGAGCTGAATCGCTGGGAGGCCTCTAATTTATCTTTGCCTGACTCATTTTCTAACACATCCTACTCCTAATCACATACCAACTAGTTTTTTATAATAAAATGTTTTGTACACAATTTCTAAGGGCATGCATGTTTGCTTGCCTAATGCTATTGGTATTGTGGAGACCAAGTAGAAAATGGGCTACTTACCATTGACGTTTGTATCTCTCCTATATGAGTAGGCCACCTCTTCCATCCTACTCGTCTTCGAGCCACTCTTCCTGCTACCACCATCCTGAGCTACAATTGTCATATACAAAGTATCTTTATCTAACGCCATATGAGAAAGATGATTTTTCTAAAGCGAAAAGCTTGGTACACGGTTAATAAGCTCCTAAAGTGTTTTTTACTTTGAGTATCTTAACAATCTCAAATGAAAAAACACAAAACTAGAAAGTAGTAAATCTCATCGGGGGCAACAATTTTTATATAAAAATCTTCATACTTGGTCATATGAGGCCACTCTTCCTGCTACCGCCATCCTCATACCTCTCATGTTGCATGCAAAGCTACTTAAAACAATAAAAATGTCCAGCTTGAGGTGACATGCCTGCAACCAAATAATGTCAAGACCCAGTAGACACGGCGTGCGCCAATCTATGGAGGGACCGGGAGGGCCCCGACGGCTTCCAATTCCTAGAGTGGTACGTGTCGCGTAGCGATGCGCCAACATGAGCTAAATCGCTGGGAAGCCTCCAATTTATCTTTGGCTGACTCATTTTCTAACACATCCTACTCCTAATCACAAAGCCAACTAGTTTTTTATAATAAAATGTTTTGTACATAATTTCTAAAGGCATGCATGTTTGCTTGTTAAATGCTATTGGTATTGTGGAGAACAAGTAGAAAATGGGCTACTTACCATTGACATATGTATCTCTCCTATATGAGTAGGCCTCCTCTTCCATCCTACTCGTCTTCGCGCCACTCTTCCTTCTACCGCCATCCTGAGCTATAATTGTCATATACAAAGTATCTTTATCTGACACCATATGAGAAAGATGATTTTTCTAAAGCGAAAAGCTTGGTACGCAGTTAATAAGCTCCTAAAATATTATTTTACTTTGAGTTGAAGTCACATGTGTTTGCTTGGGTTGAAGTCACATGGGGGCATGTTCATCTTATAT
This sequence comes from Miscanthus floridulus, assembly GCF_019320115.1. Classification (NCBI taxonomy): domain Eukaryota; kingdom Viridiplantae; phylum Streptophyta; class Magnoliopsida; order Poales; family Poaceae; genus Miscanthus; species Miscanthus floridulus. The sequence goes on from NC_089598.1 coordinate 14,571,369, forward strand.
CGAATATACCCCTCGTTTGTGGGACGTACACATGCTCTCAAACCAATCTAGAGGACTAAGCCAACATTTTGCGGCACTAGGCACCATGCATGCCACACATGGTTTTCTGTCATAGCTGCTCCTGTGTTTTTTTTTCTCAAGTCGCCAGACCACACCCAGTTCATAAAAGCGAACCAAAATGCATATCTTATGGGCCTGTATGGAACTGCTCCACAAACACTATCGTTGAGCAACTCCACAAAAAATCTTTTGATACTGAATTTCTAAAGTTGAATCTTTGGATACTATAAAACATTGCTTCTTTCAATGGCCCAAATCCAATTTTATCATTTTAATTTGATATGGATTTAATAGAGCTTTGTCATATTATTACCAATATTAATTTACATAAAATAAATTATAAAATAAAAAATCTATCAATACACATATCTTTTGATGGCTTTTGTTCTCCCTTGCAACGCACGAGTATGTTTTGATAGTATATAAGAAAACGAGAAATTTGTTTAATTTCCATATGAAAACCTTTAATTTATGCCAGCAATGAAACTTCCTCATCGATAATTGGGCACTCGTATATAAGTAAATAAACAAGTAAGCCTTTTCAGGTGTGGTTGTATTTCATATTTATAAAAGGGTGAGTCCATTTTTCACCATGTAATTTGCGCAATAGTCTGATTTTCAATCTTAAACTATAAAATTGAGTGACACACACCCTCAACTGTCCAAATCGGGCAAATTTCATCCTTTGGCTGGTTTTAAAGGTGGTTTTCTATTTCCTAATTTTGTCACTAAAATTCATAATTAAAGTTTTGATAATTGGAAAATATTTGTTACCCGGTTTCATAGTTCAAGGTTAAAAATTAGACTACTATGAAATAGACTTAACCACATAAAATGCACAGTAAAGAGAGCAAAAGCTCACATTTACACAAACGCACCCACGCACACTTATCTGATGACACACACAGGTACACCTTATCCCTTTGAGACTTAACCGGAAAATATCATGATACAAGGAGAGGAACTCTATTTTTTGGTGTGAAGATGTGGGTGTTCTTTCCTTTGCTCAACTACAAGCCAATTGCATAATTTGGCATGTCCATAGTAACCAGTTTTTGCTATATAATGAAGTAGTGGAATACCAACTATAAGCATTATATAGCGAACTCTGCCAACTCTGACGAGGTTTACGAGTTGAACTTGGAGGTTAGGATGCAGGTTAGGGTTGACGTTCGGGTCATCAGAGTACGCTTCGAGGCAACACGAGACAATTTTACTGTCCAAGGAGGTCAACTAGGCAGCTGCAAAGCTGTTGATTAAACGTGTAGAGTAGGGACACTGTAAAAGTGTAAATAACCTCAACCTAGGGCGCATATCAATAGTTCATAAAAGCGAACCAAAATGCATAACTTAGTATATGGGTTTGTTGGGACTGCTCCACAAACTCCACCATAAAGCAACTCCACAAAAAACTGGAGTTCGTGAAACACCTCTTTATGTGTTCTCACAACTCCACGATTTTTAATAGAGCAGAGTTCATGGAGCTGCATCTGTTTGGCTAAAAATCATAGAGCTAAAGAGTCCCAAACAGACTCTATATCCCAAGCATAATTATACAACAAACTGGGTAAGAAAAAACATAAAGGCAGCCAAATGCTCGCCATGGGAAATAGATTAAAAAACAAAAATGATTTCCGCGCACCTACTCCCGCCGAGATCCAACGGCACTAGGAGGGCCCTGCACATGCACCCGCTGCCATAGCCGCATCCCACGGGTCCGCCACTGTAGGGGGGGCGTGGTGGCCGCCGCTAGAAAGAGTCGCACTGCCGCCAAAGCCTCTCCGAGACGTTGCTGAAGTCACCGCTGGTGCCGCCCCCATGCTAAGAGAGATGAGAGATCTAAGAGAGTTGAGAGAGACGGTTGAGAGAGAGAGAGCTAAGGAGCATCCAAACCCTAACTCACGTATATATACCTAAACACAGGTAATGGGCCTCTTGGGCCTCAGGCCCTTTTTCTGATACGGGCATCTTAAGAGGTCCATATCCGAAATGGCCTCTATTGGCCTCTTAAGGAGGCCCATCTCTGTTAGTGTCTTATGTGAGATGAATTATTTTTTTAAGAGGCACATCTTTGTTAATGTCTTTTGAGAGATGGACTGTTTTTTACCACCTCTATAAATCTATTTGGGAGACGAGCATTTTGTGACCATCTCCAAGAATAAAATGACCGCCTACGAAAATCCTCAGATATTTTAGAAAATACGTAAATTTTATAACCGCCTCCGTTAATGATTGGACAGTGTCTCGCAAAATCATTTATATAGTAGTGACAAAATAAATACCTAATCAAATCTGATCTGTTTCCTCCTTGATTATGACATCTTCATCAGCATTAGCACGTGATCCTAAACCTACATATAAGCATTTCAAACAAATGAAGGGTGCAATATGAATATATATAATTAATTAATTAATGAATAAAAATGACATTTGGTTCTTAATATACCACTTGCTCTGGTTAGAGTAAATGGAGGAAGCTTTTTCAAATGACTCTCCATTTCTTGAAAATGGTATAAAAACATCTTCATATTTAATGCTTGCAAAATGTCTCGCTCAATATACATACTACCCTATGATTCAACCAATCAATCCCAATATTAATTATGAAGTCATTCTTGATTTTTTTTCATGGCTCAAAGGCTCTTTCTAACGTGATTTTTACAATGGGCAAAGTCAACACTAATACAATTAGCTAATAGACTAATTCCAAAATTAAAGTCAACACTAAGAACGTGATTTTCATAGCTAAAAGGCTCTTTCTACCCTCATCCTCGTGTGAAACTAAGCAATAGCCAACATACCAAATAGATGGGGAAGATGAATCATTTCTTTGTCACCATTGGCTAAAGGGTGTGGCCACTGATGGGGAAGACAAATTCATGGCGATACAGACATAGAGGCATCGCCTCAGCACCGAATCTGAAGCTCCCAACCTCATGCGCCCATGCGAATATAGTGGCGGAGGCACCGTCCACCACAGCGTCGCCTGAGTAGCAGAGTTCAGACTTCCCGTGGGGGGGCGCAGAGGCAGTGCAAAGTAGATATGGCAACAGGGCTATCCCCGTCGGGTTTTGACGGAATGTTTTGATCCCCGCGACTCAGAAATCTTTCGCTCCTCGTCCCTATCCCCAAACGGGGATATCAGCCCCGATGGGGACCCCATCCCCAATTAATCGCCCCAAGACAATATACAAAAATGATTTAACAAGGAAACTATAGCATAAATTGCTTAGCACTACCTACTACAACATAGCATAATTAGTACTACAGTCTACAACATGCCTACTATCTTGAATCCCTAGATCAAAAGCTATTGTAAACCCCTGCCTACGACAACATGCCAACAATAAAAAGATGTAATGTAAATGTAATAAGTACTAACCTATGCTTGTTGGTTGGAGCTGTCTACAAGTAGGGGCGCTTCAGGCTAGATCCTTTGACAGTGGTGGTTGGGGAACGAGCTTCGAGTCACCTGCAGCAACGATGGCTTTAGTGGATGATGCCGGTGGAGCTTTTTTCTTCTCAACCTTGGATCTAATAGTAGGTCAACTTGATCGACGTCCAGCAGTGGCGGCTAGCTTGGATCCGGTGGTTGGATGTCAAGCTTGAGCAGCAATAGCGACCGGCACCGGTGCGGCGGTGACGGTCTTGTTTGGTTCTAGTGCATCGGTGGGGGGATCCATTGGTGCCAGAGCTGGATCTGGTGGTGGGACAGTCAGATGCTTTGGCATCCCTCGAGGAGGGACGGTCACATGGGGAATGGGGTTAGTAGTTAGTAAACGATGAGCTACTAGGAGAGATGAAGGAGCTGCAAGTTGGGATTAAGAACTAGAGGAGGAAGAAGGTCTTCACTAGCCATCTTCCATGCCGGTTGTAGATCTTGACGGCGATGCCATGAGAGCTCTCTCTTGTAGGTTGCAATGAGTCTCTCTCAGCCTCACAGTCTAGCTGGTGGTTTGGTCGCTCCTCGCTCACGATTCACAAGTCGAATCGAGGGAAAGGAGGACCGAGTGAGCGATGGTCGTGCCTATTCTGCCGCTCGGGTGACGGCTGCCGCTCACTCGATCCTCCTTTCCCTAGTCTCGTTGGTGGTTGGTCGCTCCTCGCCCGCAATTCACAAGTTGCGTCGAGGACAAGGAGGACCAGACGAGCGATGGTCGCATCTGTTCTGCCGCTCGGTGACGGCCGGGAGGTAGGAAGGAATTGAAGCTAGGGTTACCAGAAAAACTTTCCTTTTATACTTCATAGTTGGGCTTCGAATTGGGCCACTAAATTATTGGGCCTAGCCTTGTGTGCTAGTCATAACGAAATGAGGATTGAGGACGAGGACCAAGGGAACATTCCTAGCCCTGCCTCACCCGGTGGGACCCCTTTTGGTCTACTAAGCCTCCCGCAGGGATCAAAATTTTCTCATCCATGTCCCCTAATAGATGAAATCCCCACCGGGGATTGGGGCATGTTTTCATCTCTAGTGCAGAGCTTGCAGTGGCTGGTGGCTTTGTGGTGTCGAGAACACGTGTGGGCCGGCTACAAGCAACTACAGGTTTGCGACGGCGGGTGTGTCCATAGGTGATGTAGGAATTGAGAGACGGAGTATAGGGCTTCTAACAGGCTAAGGCCCTCATAAGGATTGTGCTTTGCGAGGTGGTTTGAGGGCAACTAGGATAGCATAAAACCCGATGAGGATTGTTTTCCACATTTTATTCTCCACGGAGGACTAAACCATCTCTATCATCGTTCCCTAACAAAGAATTCCTCGTGAGAAATTTGGGATGGGCAGTTGCTATCTCTGTCACCATAGCCACCCATTGAACAAGGGTAACTTTTTCCATTTAAATCGGTGTTAAACTAATCTCATTCTGTTGACACCGTTTTTTGCACATGTCAAAATGATCAGAGTGGGCTAATCGGCACGAGGAAAGTTACTGTATACGCTGACAGTCGATCAAAATCAGCTTATAAAGATGGTTGCCGATGAATGGTGGTGATCGATGGAAAGGTTGATTTAGACTCGGGCGTTGCCGATAAGGTTGGAGATGTTATTGTCGATGTCGATGAAGGAAGGCTTGAAAACTACTGCCGATGAAACAGGAAGTATGCCGATGGAAAGGAGGTCGGTGAGGATTCCATCATAATTGAGGCGGACAGGGAAATAGATAGGAGTTGATTTCCTTTTCTATATTTGTTAGAGTATGATTCATGTAAGAGTTACGTGTTTCCTTAGATATGGACTTGGTGTCCTAGTCGTATTTGGTTATGTCTCTTTAGATCAGGGTATAAATATAGATTGAGGGGCAATGTAATATAAAAAAATCAATATCAAAACCAATTTTTACTCCTATTTGCATCTACTTACTTTTCGGCAACTTCGTCAATTTGCATATTTTTTTCTTTTTATGAGTTCTCATTGATTCGGCGAGTTGCATCGCTTCAGTGTGACCTTCGGTGATTCTCGAGTTCCGCGTGAGTACCTCTTGGCCGTGACTTCCGGGTATATCGCTGTTGTCAGGACCAAAGTGCTCGTATCTTCATCCTTGTCGATTAACAGGTCAAATCGACTGGCACGCTTTGGATATCGATTCGGGTATTAGCACTTTGTGTTTGCAGATCCACTTTTGCATCAACACATCTTTTGGCATGCTCGGTGGGGCAAATCAATCCGATCAATATGTTTAATCTCGAGATCGATTCAGAGAACATTATCGTGGTATCAGAAGAAGATCTTAAGGAAGAGCAGAGGCAGGCTATGGAAAAGGCTGTAGAAGAATACAGGCAGCTTTGTCTGAAATCGTTTAGCCTGAACAAGAGTGGACAAGTCATCCAGAAGCAAGATTTGTCGTTGCCTCGGTAGGTTACCTTTGACTCCAATCCTGGTAAACTTCAAGAGATGGTTAATTCTGTAGTAAATCATGCTTTGATTAATCATTCCAATGTGCTATCCAATACTGTTCATAATGCTATGGTTCGAACTCTCAAAGAAGGACAAGCGTCACCGCATTACGTTGGGCCTGCCTATCCCCAACCAGAGCCGGCATCTGTCAATACTCCATCGGCTCCCTCGGCCGTTGTGGGTATAGAAGTTACTTCTCCTCCAGTATCGGCAGGCTTACCTAATATTCAATCTACATCGATACGATCAGATCCGGTACTACCAGGAGGACGAGTTCAGCTTAATATAGATCTATCGGCATCAGCTATGTCAGGCCCTGTGTCTCAGAATAGCCAGATTCCTGCTAATTGGTGGGGATATGGTATGCCTCCGGAGTCATCTGCTTTCAATCCTGAGTTACCTCAAGTGTTTGATGCAGTAGGAAAAGCTCCTATACCATCGGCTGTTTCGCCGATGGCTCAAGTGCCTCAATATGCCACAGCAACTATTGTGCAACCAACTCTAGGAGGTTTCCAGATGCCTTTGGTTCAAACACCCAATTCAAGTCCATCGGCAAGCTTACTGCCGATGCAGCAGAAAGCCCCTGCTATGAGTCAAACTGGGGTTCAGTTCATGCCTCAAGCTGGTTATAATTATCCAACAATGTCAGCAAATTACCAGCCATCGGTAAGTTTTGTACCGATGAGTTCTAATAATGGTTGGTCAGGATAGTTACCTGTTTAACATACAGTTCAGCAAAATCAGCAGGTTGTAGGGATTCAACAAGGTCATATGCAAGCTGGTTTCTAGAATCAAGCATCGGCAGCTCAGCCGATGAATCCTTTCCAACAGGTTAATGGACCATAAGTAACGGCAAATATACCGATTGCTAGAGATCGTGGGCCACAAAGATATGTGGAGGGATATCAGCAGGCACCTCCTGTAGAAATTCAACCAGTTCATCAGCAGGAGGCTGATGCTTTTTGGGCTAATAAGATAGCAGAAATTATGAAGGATCAGTTTGGGATAAAGCCCAAGGTCAATACTTATTCTTATCAAACTTCATACCCTCCTGCATATGATTTAATTCCTCTCCCAAATCGATACAAGGTACTAGATTTCACTAAATTCTCTGGGCAAGATGATACATCAACAATGGAACACGTTAATCGCTTCATTATTCAATGTGGAGAGGCAGCTAGCAGAGATGAATTAAGAGTTCGATTATTTTCATCATCTTTGTCTGGATCAGCATTTACATGGTTCATTTCATTACCACCAAATTCTATTATTACTTGGGTTGATCTAGAAAAACAATTTCATAAGTATTTCTTTGCTGGAATCCATGAAAAGAAGCTTACCGATTTAGTAAAATTAAGACAGCGTAATGATGAATCGGTAGAAAGCTTTGTGCAAAGGCTACGAGATGTAAAAAATAAGTACTACAGCCTGGTGCTGGATGATCGGCAGCTTGCCGATCTGGCTTTCTAAGGGTTATTGCCACATCTTAAAGACAGATATGCTTCTCAGGAGTTTGAAAGCCTCAGTCATCTTGTGCAAAGGATCTCTGATCAAGATACTAGGGTTTTTGAACCTAAAAAGAATTGGAGTAAAAAAGTATCATTTGTTGAAGAAGTAGGAGATTCTGATTCTGATGAAGAACCAGTTATCGGCTTAGCTGAGTGGGTTAAGAATAAAAAGCTGATATCTTGTCCCTTTGGTCAGAAAGAGTCAGAAAAGTTTACCTTTGATATCACCAAGGCCGACAAGATATTTGATCTTCTGCTTCAAGAGGGCCAAATTAAGCTGTCACCTAATCATGTGATCCCATCGGCAGAAGAGTTGAAGAAGATCTTGTACTGCAAATGGCACAATGCAACTTCACATAGTACAAATGAGTGCAAGGTGTTCAGGCAACAGTTACAATCGGCTATTGAATCTGGGAGAATTAAGTTTGGTACTTCCAAGGCCTAGAAGCCAATGAAAATTGATCAACACCCTTTTCTAGCAAATATGTTGGAGGCCAAAGGGAAGACCAAGGTATTGACGTCAGAGGCTGCTGAGAAAAACGCATCAGTGGATCCCCAACATTGGATAACTACCGATGATGCAAAAAGTAAGGGTTTGCTAGGAGAAAGCAGTAGTTCCAAAAACCCTCCTCGACCTGGCATTGTGATTACCCATCGAAGGCAGCAGGAGGGTTGGCGTCAGCGTAAGGACCGATATCGACAACAGCAAGAAGAGAGACGTCAGGAAGAATGATATCGGCATAAAGATCATTGGAGGTGCCCGTTTTTCATCCATTGCTGGGAAGAAGGTATTAAATTACCAACTGTTGAAAATTGCCCTGAGTGCAATGGTTATTATGGGGTCAATCGGTCAGAAAGGAGGTTTCAACCTGGCAATCAGGGTTTATTTATCAATGAGCCGATCAGAGGCAGAGCATCAGTGCATGATCGGCTGGGGGGTAGACTTAGTGTACATGAAAGGCTTGGTAAACACGCTGGATATTTTCCAAGGAATCAAGAGGAGCTTGAGGAGATGGCAAACGCAAGAGTTCCCAATGAAGAAATATTCTGCAGGGACCCTAATATACGCCGTGTAGAATCAACTGGGACCTGTTATCAGACGGTTTGGAAAACCAAGTTTCCTCGATGGTGCCCGGAGGGTCTGACAAAGACACAGAAAAGGAGGATGCAACGTGAGCATCAGGAGGATTTATACCGAGAGGAAAATTCCTCCAATAAGAGGTTCGGTCATCAGCAGTGGCAGGTAAAACACAAAAATAAGGGTCCATCGGCAGATGTTAATATGGTATTCATGTTGCCGATGGAGTTTTTGGCACTATCTGATAATGAGGAAGAAGTTGTTCTCTCTGATCAAGTAGCTCAGTTGACACTAGATCCAATGATGGCTGTTTTTGAGAAACCTACCGATGACGAGAGACAGCATCTTAAGGCTTTGTTTGTGAAAGGCAGAGTTGATGGGCAGCCTGTATCTAAGATACTTATTGATGGAGGGGCTGCGATTAATATTATGCCTTATGTGATGTATCGGAAACTTGGTAAGGGAGATCAAGACTTGACCAAAACCGATATGATGCTGAAGGATTTTGAAGGCAATGTGTCACCGGCTAAAGGGGCAGTATGCGTTGAATTGACCATCAGCAGCAAAACCTTGCCGACGACATTCTTTGTTATTAATGGCAAGGGTGCATATAATCTGCTTCTAGGGAGGGATTGGATTCATGCTAATTGTTGTGTTCCTTCTATAATGCATCAATGCCTCGTATAGTAGATTGGGGATAAGATTGAGTTTGTCCCTGGTGATTCTTCTTATATCATCGCATCGGCAGAATCAGATACTTATGAGCGAACTAAATGCATATCAGGAGAAGTTTGGGAAAAAGAGTTCCTTAGAGTTGCTGATTATGAAATTCCACCAATCCAAGCAGTCGGTTCTGAAGAAGAGTTTTAATGGATAGGTTTGCCGATGATGGAAAATTAGGTCAAGGGTTCACATCGGCAGATGATTTAGTAGAAGTAGATATTGGTGATGGCGATTGGCCAAGACCTACTTTTATTAGTGCTAAGTTAGATTCCAAGTGTAAGCAGCAAAAAACTGATTTGTTAAAAGAGTATAAAGATTGTTTTGCTTGGGATTATACTGAGATGCCTGGATTAGATCGATCGATAGTTGAACATCGGTTACCTATCAAATCTGGATTTCGGCCACATCAGCAGCCAGCACGCCGATGCAACCCTAATATACTTCCTGATATTAAGGCCGAAATAACTAAATTAATTGAGGCAAAGTTTATTCGGCAATGTCGATATGCAGAGTGGATCTCTAATGTGGTTCCTGTTTATAAGAAAAATGGAAAACTTCGTGTTTGTATTGATTTTAGGAATCTCAACAAAGCCACACCGATGGATGGCTATCCAATGTCGATTGCTGATTTGTTGATTGATGCTGTAGTCGGACATCAAATTATCAGCTTCATGGATGGTAATGCAGGTTACAATCAAATATTCATGGCTGAAGAAGATATTCCCAAGACTGCTTTCAGATGTCCAGGTCATGTAGGGTTGTTTGAGTGGATAGTCATGACGTTTGGTTTGAAAAATGCCGGCGCTACTTATCAAAGAGCTATGAACTTTACTTTTCATGAATACATCGGCACATTAGTGGAGATCTATATTGATGATGTAGTGATTAAGTCTGGAGATATCACAAAACATCTAGCCGATCTACGAAAGATACTGGAGTGCACAAGGAAGCATGGATTGAAGATGAATCCTAATAAATGTGCATTTGGTGTATCGGTAGGTCAATTCTTGGGTTTTATGGTGCATTAGTGGGGCATCAAAATCAGTGGGAAGTCTATTGATGCAATTAACAAGGTGGTTGCTCCTGCCAATAAAACTGAATTGCAATCTTTGATCGGTAAGATTAATTTCATTAGAAGATTCATATCTAATCTGTCGGGTAAGATCAAGGCTTTCAGTCCATTACTTAAATTGAAAGCCGATCAGAAATTTGTATGGGGAGCTGAGCAGCAGTTAGCCCTAGATAAAATTAAGAAATATTTAACAAATCCTCCAGTGCTAGTTCCACCTCAACACGGGAAACCTTTTAGGTTGTATTTGTCAACTGATGATACCGTTATCGGTTCAGCTCTTATTCAAGAATTTGAAGGGAAAGAACGTGTTATTTATTATTTGAGCAGAAGATTAGTGGATGCTGAGACAAGGTATTCGGTCATCGAAAAATTATGTCTGTGTTTATACTTTTCTTGTGTCAAATTAAGACATTATTTGTTATCTGCCGAATGTACGGTCATATGCAAAGACGACGTAGTCAAGTATATGCTGTCGATGCCGATCTTAAGTGGTAGAATCGGCAAGTGGATTTTAGCATTATCAGAATTTGAACTACGTTACGAATCGACTAAGGCAGTTAAGGGGCAGGTTATGGCTGATTTTGTCACTCAGCATTGTAATACAGTGGACTCTCTAGAGGTTGCTCCTTGGACACTTTTCTTCGATGGGTCCACATGTGGTGAAGGAGCAGGTATCGGCATTGTGTTGATTTCACCTCAAGGAAGGAAGTATGAGTTTTCATTGCCGATTGTTGCTACATCGACAAACAATCAGGCTGAATACCAAGCCTTGATAAAAGGGTTAGAATTACTGAAGGAGGTACGTGCCGATGCTGTTGAAATCTTTGGTGATTCTATGCTAGTTATAAATCAATTGGCTGGGATTTATGAATGCCGAAGTAAAGTTTTAATTTCGTATTATGAAAGATGGTTGCAATTGTTGAAAGGGTTTAGAGATTTTCGTCTTGAACATATTTCTTGACTGCATAATGAAGAGGCTAATCGACTAGCTCAGCATGCTTCAGGGTATCAGCCTATTCAGGAAGTGCTAACATCGGCAGTCGATACCGATGACTGGAGAAAGGAGATTATCGATTATTTAAAGGATCCATATAAAAAGGTTGAAAGACGTATAAGGTTCCAAGCTACCAAGTATGTGCTCCTCGATGATGAATTATATTATCGAACTATAGATGGAGTTTTACTCAGATGTGTTAGCAGTGATGAATCAAAAAGCTTGATAGGTGAAATTCATGAAGGAGTGTGTGGAGCGCATCAATCGGCTTTCAAGATGAAGTGGATGATCAGAAGGAATGGATACTATTGGCCGACTATTCTTGAAGATTGTTTTAAATATTCTAAAGGATGTCAGGGGTGTCAAAAGTTTGGTAATATTCAAAGAGCGCCTGCATCGGCTATGAACCCTATAATTAAACCTTGGCCGTTCCGGGGATGGGCTATCGATCTCATCGGTCAGATTTATCCGCCATCGAGCAAAGGACATAAATTTATTCTGGTTGCTACTGATTATTTCACAAAATGGGTTGAGGCAATTCCTTTAAAAAAAGTGACATCGGCTAATATGATCGATTTTGTGAAAGAGCATATGGTTTACCGATTTGGTATTCCTCAAACTATCACTACCGATCAGGGTACTATGTTTACATCGGGAGAATTTGATGAGTTTGCTGTAGGTATGGGAATTAAAGTTTTAAATTCTTCTCCATATTATGCTCAAGCTAATGGTCAGGCTGAGGCTTCTAACAAAGGGATCATCAAACTCATTATGCGCAAAATTAAAGAAAATCCTAAGAGGTGGCATACAGTATTAAATGAAGCCTTGTGGTCATATCGGATGTCATGTCATGGTGCAACCAAAGTAACGCCCTATCAGTTAGTATATGGACACGACACAGTATTGCCTTGGGAAATTAAAACTGGCTCTAGGCGAATACGGTCTTAAAATCAGCTGACAGCGATGATTATGATACTCTTATGAAGGATGAGTTGGAAGATGTGGTGGGTCATCGGTTAAGGGCTTTAGTTAGCATCGAAGAAAATAAGAAAAGAGTAGCCAGATGGTATGACAAGAAGGTGAAGGTAAAGAAGTTTGCCGATGAGATCTGGTCTGGAAATTGATTTTACCGATTGGGACTAAAAGTTCAAAGTTTGGAAAGTGGTCTTCTAATTAGGAAGGTCCATATCGGATAAATCAGTCTGTTCCTGATAACGCATATATTCTAGAAACCCTCGAAGGGGTTGTGTTTCTCAGAGCATTAAATGGAAAATATTTAAAGAAATATTACCCTAGTATCTGGATGGATGCATAAAAGTATAAGTGCCGATAACAGTCCTATCGGCTAGAATTATACAAGGATGTCAATGTCTCATAAAGTGCCGATGCAATAGACAAGATTTACAAGTTTAATAAGGATTGGATAGCCAATATCGCATGTAGGCGAATCTGGTCGGCTTCCTTCATTTCTTTGATGTCTTCATCGGCAGCACCCTCCACAGGCTTGAGTTTTTTCTTCATGGCGAAGGCTTTGCGAGCATGGATGTCTCTTTCTTGCTGAAGGGCCTTGATGGCATCGGGTAGCTGGCTTTCTTCTTGTTGGGCATGAGTTAAGGCTGCCTCAACTTCTTTCAATTCAGCCAATAGAGCCATCCTCTTTGCCGATAAATTTAAGATTTTCTGCTTAAGTTCAGCGCCCAAAGTCTACAAGTTGCCGATGCCCTTGTGTTTCTCATCGGCAATATGTTTCAGTTGTAGCATCTCTTCTTTGAGTTGAGCCTGAGCTGCTCTATCGGCAATGCGTTGAGTAGCCCATTGATATTGCAGTTGGCGGCTTTGTAAATGGGCTGCTGGGAAGAGTGCTTCTTCAACATCGGCAGGGACCTGGCCACGGATTGTTTTGAAAATTGCCTTTGCGGGGTCTGAGTCATCTACCAGTTGGGCGGTATCCTGCTGTAACAAGTCCAGGAGAGCTTCCAACTTGGACTTAATTTCTGCCGATATTATTCCCAGTGCAAGGGAAGAACTTGCTTCCTCTCCATCATCATCAGAAACATCAATGGCAAAGGAAAATAGGCTGTTTGGGGAGTCTTGTTCCTGAGAAAAAGAAAAAGAGGTCCATTAAGGATAAGTATGAATATTATAAATCGACTAGGTCAATCGGCTTACCTGTTTCAAGGCAATTTCCTGTACTTGGCTGGAGGAAGCAGCCTGGAGTATGCCGTGTGGAGGATCGGCTGAGCTTGCCGATGGGATATCCTCTGTGGCCTCATCGGTGGTTGGCCCTTGGGGTATGATGACCGATGGTATGTCCTGTACAGGAGGATTAACTGCTTGCTCAGTTGCATTGACTGATTCTTACCGGCTTGCAGACGTTGGGGCAGATATGGGGATTGGCATGGACTTCTGTCGTTTTGGCTGTGCCTCGACATCTGTTAAGGCTTTGTGCTTTGCTTGGGCCTCAGCAACGGTTGGCTGGGGGGCATCGGCACTTGTTGGTTGTGGAGCTTGAACATCTGGTACGCTTGCTGATGTACCCATTTGTTGCTGCAAAACAAGTGTAAGGTATGATATTTAACAGATAAAATGTAAAATCAAAGGAATACCTCTGAAGGTTTGTCAGAGGTAGTGGTGCTTGATGTCGGAGGAATTGCCGATGACGATCCAGCAGCGGCTCTTACACCCTGATGATTAATGTTAATATAGTCTATGATCGGCATGAGTAGAAATAAACAGGGTTGTTACCTTGAATGCCTTGATCAGGGTTGTAGCAGCAGCCAATGGAGTGGCCCTAGCTGTAGCCAATTTGGACTTGGAGGTGATGGTCTTGGCACGGGTCTTCTGGTGAGTCAAAGCAGCTAAGGTGGGGGCGTTGTAGCCGATCGGTGATATCAGGGAAACAGGCCGAAGATCGAAGGGTTTCCCACTTTTGCTCATAGATGGTGCTGGGTTGTTAACCTATCACAAGAAAGTTAGTTACCGATATATGAAAGGAAAAAGCAGAAGGGAGTTAAAAGAAACTTACTGCGTCATCGGGAATGGCGTATTCAGGGTCGATCATGTGTCGATATGTGTGAGCAGATGTTGCAAACAGTTGTTCCCTCCACTCTCGCCACCATTGCTTATATGATTCGGTGATGAAAGATGCTGGCGTCCAGATGGATAGATCGACATCTGTAGTATCAGCATCGGGGGAGAGTCGCACTACCCTGCTCCAATCTGTTCCGTAGGTGATTATTTCTCTGGGTTTGATCACATCGGCAAAACAAAGTTTGATTAGCAGTTGCCCAAAAGCCAATTGACGGGATACTGCCGATGGATTGTAAAATTCATACGTGATATTGGTGTTTTTCCCGCTACCGAATGTGTTTACTGGGATTGCCCTGGGAGTAATGATGGCCATCATGAGTTCATTATCCTGATTCAAAGTGTCATCGGCAAAGTTGAAAAGAAGGGGGAATATGTTTTCTTCGTCAATATAAGGTACCCAGGCCCTATGATCATGAGAAAGACCATTGTAGAAGCTTTGAAAGAATCTGCCGATGTGATCTTCATTGGCCTCTGTTCCAGGGAGGACAATTATGGCTTCACCAAAATTGAGGGGTGAGCGTGTTGCCGATTCCTCATCCCTAAGCACGTGGTCTTCAGCAATTTCTCGTGGGAATTGTTGGGCAAAGAAGTCCCATTGCAAATGTTTGTGCATATGGGCATTCAGCCACATGTTGATAAACCACCACGGGCCTCCTAAGTTGTCGATGGGTTCGCCAAGCAAAAGTTTCTGAGACACTTGATGAAGAAGATGATAAGTGGAGCTCAGAAGGTATCGGCCAAGAGGGAACCTTACACCATTAGCCAAGAGTTCAGCCGTGGGGAGGAAGGCGTTGGTTGGTCCTACTAATCGACCACAGAAGATAAATTTTTCTAACCACATATTCAAGAATGTGGCATGTTCCGTTTGGTTAACTGTCCCGGTCCTCTGGCATTCTTGAATATATCCTGTCCAACCGCCGATGTTGCGGGTATTCACGCTATATTCAGATTTTCTGCCATAGATGGAGCCTTCATCGGCAGTTGAAATGTCCAAGCCAGTGAGCATGTAGACATCGGAAAGTGTGGGAGTAGCTGGGCCATGTCCAAACATAAAAGTGTTTGTTGTGTCTGACCAGAAGTAAGCAGCTGCAATCATCATTGACTCGTTCTTTTGCATATCGGCAATGGATAGCCTAATGCATTGGTCTAGCTTTCGTTCTGCCCAGTGTACTTGCATCGACCTGTTGACCCTCAAGTACCAATCTTTCCACCCTTTGGTGGTTTTGGACCAAGATCATAATGTATCTTTCCATAAATTCAGAGAGAAATTTTGGGCTCTAAAATGGATTCTGTTAACCTCTGCATTAATTAGATCAGTTGGATCTGGGTTGCCCATTGGTCCTAGGCATTGAAAATGCGGCTGATCGGTTGGAATAACTAATTTGTTGCGAAGTTTCTAAGTTTAGAGGATCCGAAGAACAAAGAAAAAGAGAAAAAATTACCAACTGTATGAACTCGCAAAGACCAGAGGAATCGAGGTAAAAAGTAACGGAAGTGGAACGAACCGCAGGGACGTCGAAGTTGATTGCCATTATCTTGAGGTAGATGGGGGCACGAGCTGGAGACTCGAGGTTGACGCTGGAGAAAAGTTCTTGTTGGTTGAGGTCGCGCAGTTGTTCGTCGGAGTCGCCGCCGGAAAGAGAGAATGCCAAAGATTGGAGTCTGAGGGTAGAAGACGAGCGTTCCGGAGAAATCTATTTATAAGCCGCTTGGAGTAGGGGTATTCTGGACTTATCTCTATGCCACGCGCATGTGGGTCGAGGTGGTTCAGATGGATATGGTAACTGTTCGCACGATAATCAAGGGATTGTACAGATGATTTGATGGCAAGTAATCATGACTTGGAAGAGATCTCGGTACAGGATATTTTAATTCTGAAAATGGCAGCATTATTATGTTAGGATCTTGCCGATGGATTATTGTTTCGGTATCTTAACCATAATCAGGGCAAGAGTGGTTGGAAATTGTGCGATATTTACTGAGGTGCGTGAATCAGGACTAGATTTGATTAGATTTGATAACAGATCAAGTTTTGGCTTGGAGGATGAGTTACGGTAATTGGGCGAAGGCAAACGTTATCTGGAGTAAATTTTGGAGCATTAATGGTTTTATACTCCGAAATTGGGGGGGCATGTGTTGACACCGTTTTTTGCACGTGTCAAAATGATCAGGGTGGGCTAATCGGCAGGAGGAAAGTTACTGTATACGCTGACAGTCGATCAAAATCAGCTTGTAAAGATGGTTGTCGATGAATGGTGGTGATCGATGGAAAGGTTGATTTAGACTCGGGCGTTGCCGATAAGGTTGGAGATGTTATTGTTGATGCCGATGAAGGAAGGCTTGAAAACTACTGCCGATGAAACAGGAAGTATGCTGATGGAAAGGAGGTCGGTGAGAATTCCATCGTAATTGAGGCGGACAGGGAAATAGATAGGAGTTGATTTCCTTTTCTATATTTGTTAGAGTATGATTCATGTAAGAGTCATGTGTTTCCTTAGATATGGACTTGGTGTCCTAGTCGTATTTGGTTATGTCTCTTTAGATCAGGGTATAAATATAGATTGAGGGGCAATGTAATAAAAAAAAATCAATATCAAAACCAATTTTTACTCCTATTTGCATTTACTTACTTTTCGGCGACTTCGTCAATTTGCATATTTTTTTCTTTTTACGAGTTCTCATTGATTCGGCGAGTTGCATCGCTTCAGTGCGACCTTCAGCGATTCTCGAGTTCCGCGTGAGTACCTCTTGGCCGTGACTTCCGGGCGTATCGCTGTTGTCAGGACCAAAGTGCTCGTATCTTCATCCTTGTCGATTAACAGGTCAAATCGACTGGCACGCTTTGGATATCGATTCGGGTATTAGCCCTTTGTGTTTGCAGATCCACTTTTGCATCAACACATTCTCATCCTCTAAGAGCGTCCAAACGGTTTGTAAATAGCTAGCTAGTCTTGATGAGATTTTATTGGCCGCGGAGGAGGGAGAACACCGTGCTAACACCTGCGGACTTGGCGCACATATACTGCTAGAAGACTTCCTTATGTATCCACCAATTGCGATTTGCGTCCAACCTATAGCAAAAGTGCATCACTCAGACTGTCTCCAACGACGTTACCCAGACTCAAAATGAGGCGTACACAGTGTTTTGGCTAGCGATAACCACGGTCCAACGAAGCACCCAAACAGAGTACCCATTTTGCATTCCACCCGATACGCAACGCAAATAAGCGTCTCTAGGGAGACGACGCAAATGTCTGACGCCCGTAGTGGTTGGACGTTGGCGAGGCGCGGCCGGCTCGGCGAGGCGAGCCCGCGGCGGGGAGACGCCGGCGCTTCCAGACGGGTCCACGGTGGGGCGCGGCCGGCGGGGCAAGGCAGGGAGCGGCCGCGCGGCCCAGATCCGGCTCCCAGCGGTCCGAGGAGGGAACCCAGGAACCAAACGCGCCCCTGGTGAACACCCAAGCTCCACCGCCGCCAGATCAGCTCCATGCCGCCGCCGCCCTGGACTTATCCATTTCTCCGGCTGCCCTACGCGCCCGCGCTCCAAGGATCTGGAGAGGCCTAGAAGGATCTAGAAGGGGAGGGCGGCGCGGAGGAGCTGATCTGGCGGGGAACGAGCGCCGGGCTGCCCCTCGCGCGCGCGATGGGAGGAGGTGGCGAGAGAGGTGGAATCGCCGGTGGGTACTCACCGTCGTCGGCAGCTCGGCCATTCAACGGGTGGCGCCTAGACCCAGCTCGCCCCCGCGGCGATGAGTAGCGATGCCATGGAGGCGGCCTGGCACGGAGCTAGACGCCATGAGGTGGAGGCGACGCCATGAGGGAGCGGGCGCGAGCACGAGGTCCACCGGAGGAGCAGCGCCGCGCACGGAGAAGGCGGCCTAGTCGTAGGAGCACGGCGACGGCGGTGTTGAACACCTTGAACGGCGTGGCCACCTTGCTCCTCCTCCTCGCCGGCTTGGGGCGGCGCGGATCTGGAGCCGCCGCCTGGGGGAGAGAAGAGAGGGAGAGATCGAGCGGAGAGAGAGGAGAGGGAGCAGGTGAGGACTTGCGTAGGCCGTTGGAGAGGATATTTTCTGTGTCCGTGACTCATTCACTGTGTATAATCTAAATTATGGTTTGGGTCTCTAGTTTGGGTCTCCGTTGAAGATAGTCTCACACACACCATATAGCTTCGAAGAGTTGCCTGTGTTGTCGGCGCCAGGTCAGCATCGCACTTCGGTAGACACATCCATCCCCGTCCAAGGTCCCCGACGCCACGCGCTCTTCCTGCTCGGCGAAATGGCGGTCAGGCACCTCCATCTCGAGATGGCCTCTCGGACGCTGGTCCGTGCCTCGCACCCGCCGCCGGGCTTCCCCTCCGTCCTCACCGTCTCCAACCTCGACCTCGTCCTCGGGCCGTTCCCCATCTTCCTCGTCTCAATCTACGCCGCCCCCGCCGCCGGCCTGGACGCGGTCCTCGCCACCGTGCGCGCCACCTTGCCGTCCTACCTCTCCCGCCTCTTCCCCTTCGCCGGCCGCGTCGTGCTCGACCCGGAGACCAAGATCCCCGAGGTCGCTTGCAACAACGCCGGCGCCGAGCTCGTCGTCGCCGACGCCGCGGTGCCGCTCGCGGCCGTTGACTTCTCGGAGGTCGACCAGTCGCTGGGGCTCATCCAGATACCCTTCGACGCGAGCCTCGCCTTGTCAGTGCAGCTGGTCCGGTTCGCGTGCGGCGGGTTCGCGCTGACGCTGGCCACGAGCCACCTCCTCGCGGACGGCCGGGCGTTCGCCTTCCTGCTGACCGCGCTCGCCGAGATGATCCGTGACGGCGGCCTCTCCCGCGAGCCCCTACTCGACCGGTCCCTGTTCAAGCCGCGGTCGCCGCCGCGGTACAGCGCGTTGCTGGACGCCGAGTTCGCCCGGTTCACGCCGCAGACGATGATCAACCCCCTCCTAACCGCGACCATCCTGCGGTTCGTGGCGCTGTGCGCGCACGTGTGGAAGCTCCTAGCGCACGCCGTCGGCGACGCCAACCCGAGCTGCCGGATGGCGTGGATAGTCGACGGGCGGAAACAGGTGGAGCCGTGGGACGGCGCGCTGGACCGCTACATCGGGAACGTGGTGACGTACACGGCCCGCGAGGTCAGCGTGGCGGAGCTGCTGCGCGCGCCGCTCCACGAGGTGGCGGCCACGGTGCGCGAGGCCATCGCGGGGGTCATGACCGCGGCGCGGTTCCAGGAGCTGGCGGACTGGATGGAGGAGCGGAAGGCGGCGTTCAGGGACGGCGGCAAGTGGACGGAGGCGGTGAACCTGGGGCTCGGGAGCCCCGCGCTCATCATCTCCGGGCTGCTCCCGTTCGCCATCGACGGGGACCTCGGGTTCGGGAAGCCCAGCCTCGTGATGCCGTGGATACGCCACGGCCGGCTGGGGTCCGCGTCCGTGACGGTGGTGCCCAACCCCAGCGGCGACGGGTCGTGGTTCTTCGGCGCCACCAGGATGTGGCCGCGGCTCATGGAGGTGGTTGAATCCGACCCTTTGCTGACGCCGGCAGCGAACCTGAGGATGGCGACGCCGACGGCGGCGGCTTCCCGTCTGTGACTGTGAGCTCGCGCTGCCAGAACTTAGAAGCCACAGCCAGCCCTACTTCTTCAGCTACGGAATAGTTGTTTTTCAAATCAGCTCTGCAAATCAACTGCAGCAGTAATAAGTCCTGTCGAACAGAGCTTTGATATGTCATAGAACTATATTCTAACTTTCATTTAACTTTGCATATATTTAGAATGATTATGACTAAAATTATATGTAAATAAATCATATATATAATTAATTTTAGGTAGCTATATTTATATATTTTATTAAAGTTCAGCATAGTACATGAAAATGTTCTATCCTATTCCTTCAAAAAAAAGGTTCTTTTCCTAGAGAGAGAAAAAAGAACGGAATGGACACCGGTAATATGATAGTGAGCACCCAACGCCCCTCGTGTCTTGCTCTTGACTTCTTAAATTTTTGCTTCTATGAATTCCTTTTGAAGTTTACAAACATAAACCTCCTTGAAGACTCAAATTTATTCTATATTTCTATGAATTCCTTTGGAAGCTTAAACTTCCAAGAAAGTCGAACTGTTTCCTTGGTTGGTTCCTTGAAAACTTTTTATGAATGATTTAAGATTTGAATGCGGCTTATGAATTGGCCGAACCAGATCCCTTAACGCATCGTCCATCTCGATTGAATCGCAACATGACTAAAGAACAAATGAACAGATTAGGCTACCCATGAATTTCAGTTTTATTCGATGTAATTGTTCTTACCAAAGCTCAAATTTTAATTGAAAAAAATATGAAATATCTTTGTACCACAATGTCACGCGTTCCCCGACAATTTTCACCTAGTAGATCAGACAACCAACCTGATTGATACAGGTTGACAGACGGCAGGACAAAAATCATATCAGATTTGTGAGCGGCTGATAGTTTTTACGGTTATAAGTCGGCTGATGTCATTTTATTTTGAGAAAAAAAAGTGTTGTATTATGGTTGATAAGTCAGACTGATAAGTTTAAGCGAATAGGGACCTTTCGGAACGTTGTATCTGGTCAAAGTTGGTGCCGCAGGCGTCCTCAATCAACCTGCTTGTTAGTTTTTTTTAGAAACTCCTGCTTGCCAGTTGCCAGCTAAGATGGGGCCGAATTCTTTGGCGCGAGTCTTACGGCGTGGGTGGGGTAGGCCCTTGTCTGTGTTAATTATTTCCGGCGCGAGGGATCCTGCGTGGGCGTGCGCTGTCGGCCGACGTGTTCTTAGCGTTCGATCAGCGGACCGTAACAGCCCCAAGATGGGGGGCCAGTTGGAGTGTTGGTCCGGCGCGATGCCCTCCTTGGCTCCTTGCAAAAAAATCTTCTTCGCCATTGCAATTGCCATTCTCCCCCATGAATCCAAAAGAGGGGCGTATGCATATGGGCCCTCCTCGAGCCCGGTTGCCGGCGAAGATCATTTGAGCCACGGAGGGATGCCCTCATGGCCTCATGGGCATGGCATAGAGCCATGGATGGTGTCTGAACTCTCGACTCAAGAGTGAGGACCGTGATGATGAGGGTCTTTTTTCGAGAGCGTGTTTGGCACGTGTTTTATTAAGAGAAGTTAGAAATGTGATACAAAGGACTCGCAAGTAATCCCTGGATTACCAACAAAATCCCACAGGCACACACAAACAGCAAGAAAAACATGAGGGGGGACCTCCACCACGAAACCCCAACCAACTAAGCCTGATACAAGAATACAACACAGTGGTAGCCAGTAGTGTAGTGGAACCGTAGAGTCGACGGAGCAAGCTTCCAGCAGCGTAGGAGGCAGAGATCCGCCCGGGGAAGTAGCAATCAACCTCGACAGCAAAGCATCCACCGAGGGCGCCAGTACGACAACAGCGGCCAAGCATCCGCTAGAGAAGAGACCATGGCGACAAAGCATCCGCCAGAGACGACGAACATCAACGCGGCAAAGCATCGGCGGATGAGGGGCCATCACGCTCACAGCAGCCAAGCATCTGCCAGAGAGCGGAGACCGGGGCGACACCGGCGGCAAGGCAACCGCCCGAGCAACATGACGACGAAGCATCCATCCAAGAGGGGCGATAGCAGCAAAGCATCCGCTACAGAGAAGCAATCGACTGCGGCAACACCAACCCACTACTGGACAAACCAAAGCAAAGAGTAGCATGAAGCACAAACAGGCACATCACATCAAGGATGCACTCCGGCGGGAGGAGCGAGACGGCAGCAGAGGTGCTCCACTAGAGCCTTCAAGAAGGGAAAGACATCCATAGAGATGTCAACGATGTTGGGAGAAGCGCACCCAGACTTTCGTCTAAAATCTGCCCCGTTGACGCAAGGAACAGAAACTGTGGCGACGCCTTTAAGAAGGAGGATCTGCAGAGTTGAACGGAGAGAACCTAGTTGGTAATCATTCCAAACCATAGCAAGTGGTGCAATTATGAAGAATAAGATAATTAGACATCACCATCATCCAATCTACTTTCTGTCAATCAAACAATAGATGTTCTAACCAGGATCAACATAGTCACTAGAACCGGTACAGCGACACGGACAACAACAAACGATCTCAAGCATCTACGTAGCGTCATAATCCATGACTTCGGTTCCCGTGGCTGCCAAATTATGATTTGTTATAATTAATCCCTGCCTAGTGTAGATTAAAAAATGGAAATGATTAGGATAGAACGTACGCACTTCAGACGGTGCTTTTCATCGGACACATTAACTCGTTATCAGATTTAATCGTGTGGTTTCTCTATACAGGTCCACACACCAATTCACTCGCTCGTTCTCAATCACAAAGAGTCACTTGCTGCGCCACTAAATCTCTATGTTGCCCACCGCTACACCTCCAAGGAGGAGCGCTCGACCGCTGGCCATGCCAAGCGCAGTGCACGGCCGCCTTGAATCACGGTGCTCGATTGCCGGGCCTGCAAGGCGCGGTGCACGGCTGCTCTCCCCAAGTCGAGCAGCCGCTGCCTCCCTACCGCGTTGCATCGCCGCCGCCACCATGCCACGCTTCATCCCCCACGCGCGGTCCGCCTTCTCCATCGGAGCAACCCGCCGTGGCCTTCTCCATTGGGGCAGCGAGCCCCGCACCACCGTCGAGCTCTACACCGGTGAACTCCAAGCGCCAACGCGTCTCCGTTCCCAAGCAGCAAGGAGATGTTACGCTAAAAGCACATGTTGCAAATGTATGGTTGAAGTGTTCTAGAGGTATGTTGCAACTATTTTATATCGGTGTTATAAAAGTAGATCGGGATGTTGCACATGTTGCAATGGCTATATATACACGTATGTTTGAAGTGTATGTTCTAAATGTTTCATCTGTTTTAGACGTATGTTGCAAGTATTTCATCTAGATGTTGCAAATTAGATTTGGATGTTTCATATACAAGTATGTTGCAAGCATATGTTTCAATGGATGTTGCATATATTTGCAATGGCTACACATGTGTTTTCCTGGTGTTTCAGACATATGTTGGAAGTGTTTCAGCTATTTTGGACGTATGTTGCAAGTGTTCTAGATGTTGTAAAAGTAGATCTGGTATTGCATATGTTGCAATGGGACCCACTTGTCGTAGCCGCCTGCTGCAGCTGTTGGACGACGCCATGGGTCACCCTGCAAGCACCTGAGGCTAGCAGACGCATTTGCGACGCGCATCCACAGGCGGGGCAGGTGACTGGGACCCACATGGGCGCAAGCGGTCCGAAAGCGAAACGGACGTAGGGGGGCATTCGTACGGGAACAGAGTGACATAGGGTGGTCCTGCCTGTGCAAGCGAAGCGCGCATACTCATGGGGCATGTAGCATGTGAAAAGGTCCTAATGGCTAGAGGGGGTGAATGGCCTATTAAAAAAATCTACAACAACACTAAGCCAAATGGTTAGACAAATATGAGGCGAAGAAAGTGTTGCGCTAGTCTACTAAAAATGCAAACCTCCTATCTACGATTCTAGTTGCTATAATCTCTATTTCACACAAAGGCTAAGTCACTACTCTCTAAGTTAGTGAGCTCTTAAAGACTAACTAAAGAGCCTCACTATCCAAACTAAGACACAAGCTAGCTTTCAAAATTAGTTACACTAACTACACTATAAAGTAAATGCAAGAGAGGTAGGAGGGTTATACTGCCGTGGCAAGTGATCAATCACAATATATCAATAAACACCAAAGAAATCCTCGGAAACAAGATGACACAAGATTTTTCCTCCAAGGTTCACTTGCTTGCCGGCAAGCTAGTCCCCGTTGTAGCGATTCACTCACTTGGAGGTTCACGTGCTAATAGGCATCACATGCCTAACCCGTAATTGGGTGCCGCACAACCAACACAAGATGTGATCACACAAGCCACACGCAATCTACTAGAGTTGCCTTTGGCACTCCATCGAGAAAGGCACAAGAACCCCTCACAAATCACCGCGACGTGGACAAGAACAATCACCAACTCTTGCCACAACTCCTCCGCTATTCCAAGCCATCTAGGCGTCAGCAAATGCCAAGAGTAACAAGAAAACCACAGCAAATTGATCCTCAAGTGTCACTAGATGCAATCACTCAAGCAAATGCACTTGGAATCACTCAATCTCACTTTGATTTGCACTATCAAGCAAGGAGATGAGTGGGAGGGTGTTTGCTCAGCTCAAAGGATGCTATCACATGTAAAAATGACCAAGAGAGTGAGCCAAGTACGCCCAGGTTCTATTTATTGAACCCAAAAAAGTTACAGTCGTTACGCCCTCAGGGAGGTCTAGACCTAGGTTCTGGACCATCTACGGTGAAGGTCTAGACCCCCAGATCATGCCATGTGTCCCCACGTTCAAGCGCGTCCGTTAGATCTCAACTGTCACTATTTACCATGTTGTCTGCATGGAACTAGACCATGGGACTGGATCCAGGTCCGAACTAGCGATGAAGCCAGTGGTGGGGTTGGGGGGCTCTAGCCCCCCTACCAATCCTAGGCACATGGAGCCCCCTAAGCCTTTCCTTAAAATTTTATGCATATATGTATTAGGTACGGGGTTTTCGGTGGCTCGAGTGGACTTAGGAACACAAGAATCACGCAGAGAAGACGCAACGGTTTATCCTGGTTCAGGCCAATTCGGTCCCTACGTCCAGCAGCTCAGAGTGTAAATGAAGAAAATTTGATACGGGGTTAGCTCGGTGTTAATCTTAAGTTTGCCTCGCCGTCGGTGGAGTCTCTCCCTCGTCGGAGAGGAAGGAGATGACGGGATGCGGTGGAGGAGGGGCTCTCAGCTCCCCTCTCCAGGTTGCCTTGCTCTCGGTGCAGAGTGGAGGTGGATAGAATAAAATGGAGTGTCTGGTGATTGAATTGGGATCCTCCCCCTTCCTAGGTCAAACCTTATCCCTTACATAACGAGATAGGTTGGGTACATGGTGGTTTGGGGTTCTAGTCTATAGTCTACGTGCGCCTGTAGGGTCGAGATGGTGCCTAGAGGGGGGTGAATAGTCATTACTAAAACTTAATCACGTTGGCTAACCGAAACACGTGCGGAATTAAAACTATCGGTCTAGCCAAGACTATACCCCTCTATCTATGTTCTCTAGCACCATGCAAAGATCCTAATTAAGCAATAAAGGTGTCAGGCTAACTAGAGCTCACCTAACCAATTCTAGGAGCAAGGTCACACAAACATATGCCACTAGTATTTCAAGCAATGAGGGAGCTCCTACACATGCTAGTAAGCAAAAGCACAAAGCCAACTAAGCTCACTAGCAATGCTCAATAACAAGGCAATCAATGCCAAATTAGAGAGCGCAAATACTTAGCTACACAAACTAAGCAAAGTGACTAACAAGGTTACACAAACCAAATTAGCCACGTAAGGGAGCTACTTCTATGCTACACAAGCAAGAAGGTAACTAGTGAGCTACACAAGTTAACTAATTATAAGAGCAACTACACAAGCACAATGTATATCAAAGTAATCACAAGCTTGTGTAATAGGATTGCAAACCAACGGGAAGAACAAGGTTGACATGGTGATTTTCTCCTGAGGTTCACGTGCTTGCCAATACGCTACGTCCTCGTTGTGTCAACCACTCACTTGGTGGTTCGGCGGCTAATTGTCATCACCCACCAAGCTCGCACGTTAGGCACCACAAGAACCTACCCCGAAAGTGAGGGTAGCTCAATGACATGCTCAACTAGAGTTGCTCTTCGTAGCTCCCGCGGGGCGAGCACAATGCCCCTCACAAAGCTCTTCTCCGAAGCACCGCACAAGCTTCTTGCGGGCTTCGACGGAGACCACCACCAAGCCATCTAGGAGGTGGCAACCTCCAAGAGTAACAAGCACCATCGGCTTGCAACTCGATCATCTAGTGCCACTCGATGCAATCTCACAATGCAACGCACTAGAATCATACTCACTCGCAATCGATTCGCACTCTTGCAAACACAAGTGAGTTTGAGGGCATCCAAGCACTCCTACACAAGCCACATAGGCGTGAGGGTGCTCAGCAACCAGCCCAAGGCTAGCCACACACTCCTTTTATAGCCCCAAGGACTAAAATAGCCGTTACCCCTTCACTGGGCAAAACGCGCATTGACCGGACGCGCAGGTCGTAGAGTCCGGTCGCTAGGATGACGCCACGCGTCCCCTCCTTTTGAAGCCGACCGTTGGGCTTCAACGGCTAGCTCCTGCGTGCGCATACTCTTGATCGGACGTGCCTAGGTCCAATGACCGGACGCGCCAAGGCCGAGTCCAGTTACCAACACATTTCTACATAACTGACCGGACTCGTCTTTCTCCTACGATCGGACTCGACTCTCCCAGCGTTCGGTCACTTACAGAGAGGTTCTAGAGACGTTTTCAGCAATCGGACATGTACGGTCATCACTGACCGAACTCTCCGTGTGTCCGGTCGCTTCTAGACATGCTAAAAACACTGACAGGACGTTGTGACCGGACTCACAGGTGCTGACCGAACGCGCAGGTCGTAGAGTCCGGTCATAGACCTTTCAGCGCTAAAACGACTATAACTCTTAGCTTCGAACTCCGATTTCGATGATCTTAGACATTTTGGAAAGCTTACTCAGAGGGCTACACATCCCACATGCATACTTGATCCAAATCACAATGGATCAAAATAGTATTCTAATCCAAGGACCATCCTATAGTTCAGAGTACACCAAAAAACATTTTTCTCTTCTCTAAGTTTATTTACAACAACTCTAACTTCTCCTTTGCAAATATGCCAATACCACCAAGTGTGCACCACTATGTGTATGTGTGTTAGCTTTTCACAAACATTTTCCAAAGGATTAGTCATTCAAGCCATGCCACTCGATCCTAGCGATGATGCAAAGTTAGATCACTCGAGTGGCACTAGATGACCGATATGCAAACAAGTTTGCCCCTCTTGATAGTACGGCCATCTATCCTAAACCCGATCATCAACTTCTCTACACACCTATGACCGGTGAAATGAAATGCCCTAGGTTATACATTTGCCTTGTGCATTCCATTCCATCTCCTCCAATATTGATGCAACACATGCACCAACACGATCAACAATGATATGATCCACTTCATATCATTACGTGATCATATTGGTTCATCGATCTTGACTTCACTTGTTTTTCACCATTGCCTTCGTCCATCGGTGCCAAGTCTTGCTTAAGCTTCACCGCCACGCGGTCCATCGCTCAAAAGCCTCCAACTTGCCCTTCATGCTTGCATCCAGTCCATCAAGCCAAGTCATGTCTTGATCTTCTCCTCCTTGATCACATGACTCAATGTCATGTCTCATTTACAATGAGCTCCTTCATCATCACATGTGTGAGCTTTGCAACATCTCCAAGCCATTTTCACCTCCATGGCACATGTTGCTCACACATATGTACCCATGGACTAATCACATGTGTATCTCACATAAACACCATTAGTCCACCTAGGGTTGTCACTCAATTATCAAAACCAAACAAGGACCTTTCAATCTCTCCCCTTTTTAGTAATTGATGACAACTCTACAAAGATATGGAAATTAAGCTCTTTAAGATTCATGTTGCTTGCCCAAGCAAGTTTACCATGTGAAAATGATTTTGGACAAGTACCATAAACCCGAAATGATAGTATTTGCGCCCCCTACATATGTGCTAGAGTGTTTGGTTTGAAGTTCGCACATATGCATAGATTGAAAATGTGGGAGAGTAATTACTACCAATTGATGCTAAGGTGTATAGAGTAAACCTTTAAAGTGTGATACCAATCAGAGTTGCACCTTTAAGTTCATCTTTAGCACCATTGTTAGCTAGATATCACTTGGAAATCAAAGCACTAGATACCTCGTGAGATCAACATTAAAAGCAAGGTACTAGCATTACTTGAAAAGCATACCAAGTGTCTAGCTATCATCCTATGCATGCTAGTTATCAAATCATCATTCAAATTCTACAACTAGCATATACCACACAAGCATGCATATTTAATTTAAAAACTTATGCAATGCAAACAAGCACATGAATATGCACATATTAAATGCAATCAATCAAAGTTCATGAGCTTGCTCCCCCTACTTGTGTGCTTCTCTTGTCCAAGAATTTTGATCCATCTCTTTTTTTCAATGTTGCTCCCTCTTTGTCCATGTCCATGTCCAACCTCTACTTCTTTGTCTCAATCTATCCCAAAGTTTTCATATCTTATTTCTCCTCCTTGTACAATCTCAATCTCAAAGCTTTCATATCTTTGTACAATCTATATCTTTGTACGCTTCCCCTTTGTCATCAATTTCCATAAAAGGTGTGCTTCTCATTGATACAAATGTATGCATTTTGGGTTGATGGTTGAGGCTTGAATCTTATATTTTTTTATGGACATCACTTAATTATTGGAATGACACCACTTGTAGAAACCACTTGTAATTGTACCACTTGTATCTTGTGTAGGGCTTCTTGAGATACCACACATAGAATCTTTGATCTCTATATCAATTTGTGTGACACCTCCCCATATGTGATAGCATGGGTCATCCATTTGATACACTTGAGCTCTTGTAGGTGAGGGATGCATTCTTCATTTGATGATCACTTAAGGTTGAGGATCACTTGTGGAACCATCGTCTTACATGATTGATACCACGTGAAGATGTGATACCACTTGAAAGAATTTTCTAGTATGGAACCACTTGTTGGATTTATCAATAAAAACTATTTCTTGAACCATTGTTATCTTCATGAGTACCACTTATAGGATATCACTTGTAAGTTGATCTAGACATCACTTTGTGAATTCTTGATGAAATACTTGAGTCTAGATACCACTTGAAACAAACAAACTAGATATCCATTTGCATTGTTGTCTTGTGTTTGTACTCTTATCACTATCATGAGCTTCTAATGTTGACTTGAACTAAATTGATTTGCCTAAGCTTCCAAGTCCAGTTTGAACCAATGACAAGCTTCTTCACACCTCTTGCAAGGGTTATCTTGCCAATGTTGTACTTGTCACTTGTTAGCAATCTAAATTAAGTCAAGTAATTGGGTTCACTAGCTCATGAACAAATTCATATACTAACCACTAGATCAATTAATCATTCAAGCAATAGTGGTAGGCTATGAATTTAAACATTTCATTTGTTATACATGATCCTATGAAGCATGTACTATATGCACTATTCTCATACTAGTAAGGGATGAAATGATCATGCACATTACAATGATACCTTTGCTATGTTAGAGTAGAGGATAGTCACATAGATTCCAATTCATTACTCTAATAGCAATGTGAAGTCCAATTATAAGCTTGGTGAAGATCAATAGATACCATTTTGAATTTCATTCTTCACCCATATGAAATGAATACCACTTATGATCAAGTGCACTTTCTTGTTGTGGTTGGCTTGCTTCATCTTTTAA
This sequence comes from Miscanthus floridulus, assembly GCF_019320115.1. NCBI lineage: Eukaryota > Viridiplantae > Streptophyta > Magnoliopsida > Poales > Poaceae > Miscanthus > Miscanthus floridulus. The sequence continues at coordinate 14,601,189 of NC_089598.1, forward strand.
TCAATGCTTGCATGAGAGCATCAATATGAGAATACCACTTAAAATATCACGATTAGCTCTCTTTTTAGGTGTTGCTTACTTTTCTTGATCAATCCTTTTGATTGCTTCAACTAAGCATCTCAAATGTCCCTTGGATCACCACTTCTATGTTAGCCTTCCAAGTACCACACTTGGTTTACCTACTCATAGGCGGCAAGCCCCTACACTAGGGAGAAGTGATCTCTCTTCAAAGAACCATTCTTGATACTCACTTGAAATAGCTTGATTGATTGATCCAAGTGATGGACTTAACTTGATGAGTAACCTTGATTCCTTCTTTAAGTCCTTTTCTTTCTACTTGTTTAAGTCCTTTTCTTTCTACAAAATGATCTCCAATCATATCTAGAACTTAAACTTCATCTTCAACTTGAGTTTGATCTTCATCTTGAGTACCAAAAATGTGCAAAGTACACTCCACAATCAAATGGCCTTGTATTCTTTATTTGGCATGCTTCTAGATCATCTTAAAACCAAACTTAGGTGCCTCAATTACTTATAAACAAGTTTCCAACTTGAGGACCTTTCAATCAAAGTGACTCTAGATCAATCCAACATTTATCACTTTTTAGCAGATTCTGTACCCTTCAAAGAAATAAGCATATCTCCCAAAGTACAAATCCAAATACCATGAAATTTGGTAGAGATATGCTTCACTAAGTTATCTAGTAGATGTAAAAATTTGAGCATTGTTTGACTTCTAGATTGCTACTAGATTTCAATTCATCCACCACTGCTACATGCTAAAAACTGCTGCACTATAGCTAACAAGATCTACTCCAAAACCAAAGCATATCTTATCCAATTCTAATAAAATTTGTACAAAATCTTATACCTTAAGTCTAGAGCATGTACACCAATTTTTATATCAATCCAATAAGTTTTGATCACTCAAACATGGCTAAGATCACAGCTCACTTAGATTTTTAATATAGGACAGATTTCAATCACTTGAGCTATACTTCTTCAAATATTAATCAAACTTGAAACTAACTTGTTTTAATACTTTCATAAGACATATATCCATTCAAACCACTTACTAAAAGTCATCTCATGAATTTATCCAACACAAATCAATCCAAACTTGATTACTAATCAATTATACATTCAATCAACTTATAGCAAGCAACTTTGCATATTTGTCCAATTCAATCAACTCATATACACCCAAATGAAATGATCAACAAGAGATATACCTTGGTTAGCTCATGATCATCCAACTTGCAAGATTCAACACAATTATTTGCAAACCATCAAATATATTCAATGAATCACCAACAACTTGAATTATAGCACTTGTATGATGTAGCATATTTGGACTTTACTCAATTATCATGGCATTGGGTTTGGATGTGCACTAAACTTCATATCTTGACTCAACATATGATGATCAATATGAAATCAATTGAATCAAGTCTCCAATGCCGATGGTACCTACAATCAATCATCCATTTTTTGATGGTACCCAAACAATTTTGGGTCCTCTCAAGTTAGGAGCAACATACTTAGGCATAGCCTTAGTATGAATAGCGGAATGTTTTGCAATTGCAACCAATGAGGTACCATTACCATCCTTCCTAAGCATAGAATTATCATCAATTGAAATAGGCTTAGGAGTGTTACCTAGGGGACATGAATGTGCCATGTGTCCCCTTTCCTGGCATGAGTAGCACTTTCTCTTTGCTTGAGCCTTTTCTTCCTTGCTTATGTTGTGCTTCTCATTGCCTTGCTTTTCCTTGTTTGCTTGAGCCTTCTTCTCAAGCTTGTTTGGACAACCCGAAGCTAGGTGGCCCAATGTGTCACAACTATAGCATCTCATGTGAGCAATCTTCTCCATTTTTCTTCTTTGTTCTTGCTCATTTGCTTTGCATCTTGATTCATTCTTGGACGCATTGCTCTTTCTCTTGATTTTCCACCCCTTCTAGTTTTCTTCTTCTTTATCATCAAATCACCACCATCTTCATGGTTGATCTTGATTTGCTCTTGGGTGTCTTCTCTTGCTCAACTTGTGGCTTTGGTTGAGGCTCTTCTAGTTACTTCACCAATTATTTGGTTGGGCATATTGAGGTAAGGTGACCCCAAGTGCGGCACTTGAAGCACTTCACATGCTTGAGCCTCTCTTCTTCTTTTATCTTCTTGAGCTTCTCAATGTTAGGGCAACCATTTGCAAGGTGTCCCACTTAATGACACCGGTAGCACATGGTATGAGAGAGCTTTCTTTGTTGTAGCTTCTTCATCTTTCTTTCTCTCTTTCTTTCACCCTTTGTCATTTTCTTCTTGAAACCAAGGCCACACTTGTCACCATAGTTTCTTTGAGTCTTCAATATGTGCTCAAAGGTGACTTGAGAGTTGTAGCACCTCTCTAACTTATTGCTCAAATTTTTCACTTCATTTTTTAGCTCATTGTTCTCCTTCAAAAGGTTAGTCTCACAAGACATAGAAGTAGAACAAGCATCTATTTGTGAAGAACATGGCATTTCTAATAAATCATCATAAGAGGTGGATACATGCTTCTTGCCTACATCATAAGGGTTAGCAACAACATATGATTTATCATTTGATCCATGTGATGAGCTCTCGTTATTTTTAAGTTTCTTTATAAACATTTTAATGAGAGAAGCATGTTGTTCTAATAGTTCATCATGAGATGCAAGAAGTGTTTCATGATTCAATTTTAGCTCATCATGTGAAGATTTAAAAGCATCAAGTAATTTCTTATGTTCTTCACAAGAGTTCTTTAGAAATGAGTTTTCATTTTCTAATTTCAATGTTTTAGCTTTCTCATTTTCTAAAGACATGGTTATGCTAGCAAGTCTACTAACAAGCTCATCATATGAATCAACATGATTAACCACATTAGCATTTGATACCTTGGTGTTACCTTATGACATGAAACAATATGGGGTAGTTGGAGAGCTTGTAGTAGCATCATCATCATGGCTTGAGCATGAACCAACATCATCAAGATCACCACCAAGTGTGCTTGAGGTAGAATCTTTATGTGCAACACTTGTGGCATCATCATCAACCTTGTCAAGTGAACTTGTAGTGGATTGATCATCATCATCATCAATTGACCATGAGGTGGAGTAATCTTCCACAATCACCAAATTGTGGTTATGCTCAACACACTCATGTGCCTCCACCTTGTGATCATCCTCCTTCTTGAATTTCCCATCATCACTTGTGGAGGAGTCACTGTAGAAGGCTTGGAGTGCCATCCACAAATCATGAGCACTTTCCAAGTCCCACACATGTCTAAAAACATCATCATGTAAAGCACACGTTAGATAATAAAGAGCACGATGATCAAGTTGTAAGCAATCCTCTTGCGCTTAGGTTAGGTTGTCCTTATCCAAAGCATCATGAGACAAACCAACAACAATGATCCACCATGCCTTAGGACCCAATTCACGGAAATGATCAAGCATATGATGTTTCCACCGTGCATAGTGTGTGCCATCAAAAATGTGTGAGTCACAAACAACTTCTAGCCCAAAGTTTGCCATCCTCTCGGGTCGGTAAAGACCACAAATGATAGACCTAGATCCGATACCACTTGTAGGGTTGAGATGGCGACTAGAGGGGGTGAATAGTCGTTACTAAAACTTAATCATGTCGGCTAACCAAAATATGTGTGGAATTAAAACTATCGATCTAGCCAAGACTACACCCATCTATCTATGTTCTCTAGCACCTTGCAAAGATCCTAATTAAGCAACAAAGGTGCCGGGCTAACTAGAGCTCACCTAACCAATTCTAGGAGTAAGGTCACACAAACATATGCCACTAGTATTTCAAGCAATGAGGGAGCTCCTACACATGCTAGTAAGCAAAAGCACAAAGCCAACTAAGCTCACTAGCAATACTCAATAACAAGGCAACCAATGCCAAATTAGAGAGCGCAAATACTTATCTACACAAACTAAGCAAAGTGACTAACAAGGTTACACAAAACAAATTAGCCACGCAAGGGAGCTACTTCTTTGCTACACAAGCAAGAAGGTAACTAGTGAGCTACACAAGTTAACTAATTACAAGAGCAACTACACAAGCACAATGTATATCAAAGTAATCACAAGCTTGTGTAAGGGGATTGCAAACCAACGGGAAGAACAAGGTTCACACGGTGATTTTCTCCCGAGGTTCACGTGCTTGCCAACACGCTACGTCCCCGTTGTGTCGACCTCTCACTTGGTGGTTCAGCGGCTAATTGGCATCACCCACCAAGCTCACATGTCGGGCACCGCAAGAACCTACCCCGAAAGTGAGGGTAGCTCAATGACACACTCAACTAGAGTTGCTCTTCGTAGCTCCTACGGGGCGAGCACAATGCCCCTCACAAAGCTCTTCTCTGGAGCACCGCACAAGCTTCTTGCAGGCTTCGACGGAGACCACCACCAAGCCATCTAGGAGGTGGCAACCTCTAAGAGTAACAAGCACCACTAGCTTGCAACTCGATCACATAGTGCCACTCGATGCAATCTCACAATGCAACGCACTAGAATCACACTCACTCGCAATCGATTCGTACTCTTGCAAGCACAAGTGAGTTAGAGGGCATCAAAGCACTCCTACATAAGCCACATAGGTGTGAGGGTGCTCAGCAACCAGCCCAAGGCCGGACACACACTCCTTTTATAGCCCCAAGGGCTAAAATAGTCGTTACCCCTTCACTGGGCAAAACGTGCACTGACCGGACGCGCAGGTCTTAACGACTGGACGCGCAGGTCACAGAGTCCGGTCGCTAGGATGACGCCATGCGTCCCCTCCTTTTGAAGTTGACCGTTGGGCTTCAATGGCTACCTCCCACGTGCGCATACTCTTGACCGAACGAGCCTAGGTCGAACGACCGGACGCGCCAAGGCCGAGTCTGGTTACCAACACATTTCTACACAACTGACCGAACTCGCCTTTCTCCTACGACCGGACTCGACTCTCCCAGTGTCCGGTCACTTACAAAGAGGTTCCAGAGACGTTTTTCAATGACCGGACGCGTCCGGTCATCACTGACCAGACTCTCCGTGTGTCTGGTCGCTTCTGGACACTCTAAAACACTGACCGGATGTTGTGACCGGACTCATAGGTGCTGACCGAATGCGCAGGTCGCAGAGTCCAGCCATAGACCTTTTAGCGCTAAAATGGCTATAACTCTTAGCTCTGAACTCCGATTTCGATGATCTTGGACATTTTGGAAAGCTTACTCATAGGGCTATATATCCCACATGCATACTTGATCCAAATCACAATGGATCAAAATAGTATTCCAATCCAAGGACCATCCTATAGTTCGGAGTACAGAAAAACCTTTTTCTCTTCTCTAAGTTGATTTACAACAACACTAACTTCTTCTCCTTTGCAAATGTGCCAATACCACCAAGTGTGCACCACTATGTGTATGTGTGTTAGCTTTTCACAAACATTTTTCAAAGGATTAGTCACTCAACTTGCCACGCTACTCGATCCTAGCGATGTTGCAAAGTTAGATCACTCGAGTGGCACTAGATGACCGATATGCAAACAAGTTTGCCCCTCTTGATAGTACGGCCATCTATCATAAACCCGATCATCAACTTCTCTACACACCTATGACCGGTGAAATAAAATGCCCTAGGTTATACCTTTGCCTTGCGCATTCCATTCCATCTCCTCCAATGTCGATGCAACACATGCACCAACACGATCAGCAATGATATGATCCACTACATATCATCACATGATCATATTGGTTCATCAATCTTGACTTCACTTGCTTTTCACCATTGTCTTCATCCATCGGTGCCAAGTCTTGCTTAAGCTTCACCACCACGTGGTCCATCGCTCCAAAGCCTCCAACTTGCCCTTCACGCTTGCAACCAGTCCATCAAGCTAAGTCATGTCTTGATGTTCTCCACCTTGATCACATGACTCAATGTCATGTCTCATTTGCAATGAGCTCCTTCATCATCACATGTGTGAGCTTTGCAACATCTCCAAGCTATTTTCACCTCCATGGCACATGTTGCTCACACACATGTACCCGTGGACTAATCACCTATGTATCTCACATAAACACCATTAGTCCACCTAGGGTTGTCACTCAATTACCAAAACCAAACAAGGACCTTTCAGCACCAAAGTCTAGGAGGGTCTTGCAGCGGTGCGCCATGGACTGTCGAGGTGTCTTAGAGCCAAAGAAGCATGGGCGTTGTCCGGCTGCTCTGTTCTAACACTCTGTGTGTTAGACGGTGTCGTCTTGAACCGGCCTCCCATAGGTGACACCTTCTAGAGTCATCTTGGTGGCAAAGGAGGTCGGCTCTAGGGGCTGACGTGCAGGCCCAAAAGCCCCTAAGCCCCCGAAGGTCATGGGAAGCTTTTTCTTCTAGTGTCACGCCCCGAACATGACCCTATCAAATTAGTTGTTGGCTGGGGCACACCTAGGGAGCGATGCCAGGGAGCCCCCAGGCATCGGTAGCCCGGATCTTGTCTTCTTGTGCCCAAACCTTGGCTGGCATTGTTAGCTAGGCAAGAGCCAAGGGCCAGGCCCGGAGGTGCCATAGTCAGGAGCCCAAGGCTCGGGGAAGCTCCTGAGCCCTAGGCGGAAGCTGCGGTCGAGTCAGGCTTGGTCGGATCTCTTTGCCAGAGGGTGCACGCGAGCGTGCCCGATGGGCATAGCCCCCGAGCCCCCAAGTGATCTTGAAGGGGTCGAGCGGGTGGTTTCTTCATTCGGGAACCATTAGACCTGAGGCTTAACATACTTGTATGTTAGGATCTCATCAGGAGCCCCGAGCCCTTCATGGCCTCACCTGGCGTGATGGCGATAGAGGGTTGAATTCGATCTTCTAGGGACTAAACCCTCCTTGGTGGGGATGGCTTTTGCTAGCAAGAGTGTTGTGCCCTGCTTGGAGCCTTCTTCTCTAGTGTGATGGATGGTGCTTGGCTATCGAGGCCAAGCAAAGATGGTGCTGATCCCTTCACAAGTCCATGTCGCATGGGTCTTTAGCTTGAGCGAGAGCTCGGTAGACTCATCTGGGAGTCACCGACTATAGGCCCAAGGCACCCTCTTTTCTAATCGGAGCATGCCATGGGTCGGGTGATCAAGAGCGCTAGGCACTGGCTCAGGGCCATCTAATCATCCGGAGCTCCAAGCCCTTCTGAGGGCTACGATAATAGGTCTTGATCCTCTCAAGCTAGCCTTATGGGGCCAAACCTCTACAGCCATAGATCAGGGAAGCGGGAGCGCGCCGAGGCTCGAATAGAGGTCCTTGCTAGGCCCACCACTTAGCAGCTCCTGACCCAACTCTGAGGAGTTGGTTGGTTTTTTGGGCAATGTGCCACCGAGCACCCGTTGATCGGGGGGTCGGGCTGCTCCATCTAGGGAGCCAATGCAGCCTCCGAGGCCATTGTGGGGCCTCCTTGCCAGTGGATGGAGTAGCTTCTAGGCATGTCCTATCCGCTGAAGTCTTGCGCAAGTGGTTGATGGCGTTTGGGGCATAGTGCCTGGTGGAGGAGTTAAGGCGTGCACCCTCGCGTCGTCCCGTCTTGTCTAGGAGATGGGACATTAGGGCCACATGGAGCAGATCTAGTGAAGGAGGAGCCGTGGCGCTTGGCGCGTGTGGATTTGGGCCATCGATGGCAGTAGGTGGGCCTAGGGGGAGGCTAATCTCCCCAAGTCCCACAAAGAGGAATGCGCGGAGTGGGCGGCGTGGGTGGAAAGTGGAGCGGGACTTGACTCGTTGTCAGTAGTTCCCTGACTCTGCCTTTACTACACGGTCGTCATCACACAACCACACTAAGGCATGCTGCGAGGATTGAAGGGACACCTAGCCGGTTCCCTAGGGTCCTTTCTAGCCGTTGATGGCTAATCGAAGGGCCTAGAGCCACTCACAGCAAACCTCCTTTGGCTATAAAGGGAGGCCCCTAGGGGATGCGGCGTCTTCAATCCCTTCCTTCGCCCCCCTCTCTTCTTCTTAGATCCATCTTCTTCGGTGGTGATGGTGGTGGCAATTAAGTGCGATGCTTCCCTCCGAGTGAGCTTGGTGTTGTCCATCGGGTGACTGCTTCATCGAGGGTTGAAGGACTCTAGCGGCAGGGAGCTGATGGCTTGGCATAGAGGCAGCTATAGAACCATGGCACTGGGCTGGAGACCAGGGCCTCCATTGCCACTGGAGGCCCGAGCATCCATGGTCTTACCCTAAGTTGCCAGTGCCAATGCCTCCCCAATGCCGAGGCTCATCAAGTCCCTCCCCCGCTGCCCCTCCTTGAAAAAGGGGAAGGATCCCGGCGCCTCGAGCTGCCAGGGTCTTTCCATTTTTCAATGGATGAGTCAACGACCTAGGGGCTCAGTGATCCTTCGTGCCGGTGAGCTTGGTTGAGTGCCACCGGTCCTAAGCGGGGATCGACTCTCGAGCTCTAGTGAGGCGGGGTTGGCCCCGCCTTCACTATGACTATCTACGTGCCATGGAAGCTCGACCGAGGGGCCCTAATTGAGTGACCATGGCCTTTGCTACCGTGGCGGTGGGTTGGTAGCAGTTTTTGCCACCGTATATTGTAATCGGGCCATTTCTAATCAATGAAATGAAATTACTTTCGTGTGTAATCCCATTTTGCTCTTGAGTCATGCTTAGAGACTTGATACCTCATTAGGCTAGGCTATTACGATGATGGCCTTATTGGCAAAGATCGCCATGCTCATGCTACTAGCAGGTAAGTTCGTGAGAACCCTGGGTTTATAGTCATTTCATGCCCTGATCATGTCCCCTAGAGGGGAGATCCTCGACTTCCCAACCGAGCCACTCGTATAGTTCCCGAGCCCATTTGTCGGCACTCGAGGGCTCACTGCCTCTCTCATTGGGTCACCACAAGTGGCTCACATCAGTACTCGGACAATGTTCATCCAATGGTCGAGGCGCTCCTAGGCGTTGTGGCTACAGTCACGTGGCCTCATCTCCTAAACATCCCTTGCACTTTTAGTTTCTTTGGGTGACCTTGAAGCCCGGTGGGCCAGCCTTGAACCCTTGGCGATGCCCCTTCTAGGAGGCCCCCGGACCAACATGCGGTGGGGTAGAATGATCCAATGAAGGATCAGGAGATAGGCAGATAGCTGTAAAGAAAATAGAATGGATACAAGAGAGGGGAAAGAGGACATAGCTGGTAATGCGATGGTTGGGGCTACTCCATTAGCACCTTACTAATCTCTCGCCTGCTCCTCCCGCACCATCCGTCCCATCCTCTCCTCGCTTAGGGGCCTTCTACAGTCATCCTCCTTCAGAAAAGGTTAGCATGTGGTTAGCTCAGTCAATCCTCTGATGCCGCCAAGCCTCCAATGGGGTCGCTCAAGTTAAAGGAGACAATGACTGAAACAAGTGAAGCATGAGGGTCGGGAGGATGGGATTTATCTTGGTTTTTGTTATTGTAGAGGTAGGTCGACGAAGGAGGTCGGTAGGTGGGCCTTGGCTCGGGAGGCGTCACTTCTGGGTGGATGGCTCAGCGATGGCCTTCCCTCATGGGGAAAGGTTGGAACTCACCTCGATTGGGTTAGCCCCTTCTAGGGGGTCTAGCACCTAGATGGAGGGGCTAGCTAAGCCACCACTACCGCTAGAAGCCTTGGGTGCCTCGCCAATGCTTGGTCGATCAAGCACCGCATTGCCTTGGATGCTTCCTCTGCCAGTGCCCCTTCTGCATCATGGCTCGAGTCATTGGGAGCGCAGGGGGCGATGAGTGTGGCTACTTTGGCAACATAGTCTTGCTCATAGTAGTAGGCTTGCTCGAAGCTGCCCTCGACAGTGATGACCCCCTTTAGGCCGGGCATCTTGAGCTTTAGGTAGGTGTAGTTGGGTATGGCCATAAACCTAGTGAAGCACGGTCAACCAAGGAGGGCATGGTAGACACTAGGGAAGTCAATGACCTCAAAGGTGAGCGGCTCCTTGTGGAAGTTGTCCGGCTAGCTGAAGGTGATGTTGAGCAAGATGCGCCCGAGGGGCACAACTTCCTTCCCTGGCATAATCCCACAGAATGGTGCCTTGTTGGGGCACAGGCTGCTCTAAGGGATGCCCATCTTGTTGATGGTGCTGGCATAGAGTATGTTGAGGCCATTGTCCCTGTCCATTAGTACCTTGGTGAGGCACATGGTGCCCATGATTGGGTTGATCACAAGCAGGTAGCGCCCCGAATGGGGGATGTGATCAGGATGATCTTGTTGGTTAAAGGTTATGGCCATTTGGGACCACTGGAGCCATGTCGGGGCGACAAGCATGTGGATGGTGTTCACCTCCTGCTCGGTGATGCAGTACTGCCGGTGGGATTCACATGCCTGGGAGCCCCCGAAGATCATGAGGCAGCGCTCGACCTCGGAGAACTCGTTGTCTTCCTCCTAGGAGCCATCTGCCAGGTCACTGGACTTTGGGGTAGGCTTTTGGGCCTTGCCCTGTTGGCTAAGGGTGCTATGGATGTAGCCCTTCATGGTAGCGTAGTTCTTGAGGAGATGCTTCACTTGCCCCCTATGGAATGGGTAGGGGGACTCAAGCACCTTCTCAAAGTGTTCTAAGCGTGCAGCGCGCCCTCGGGGCTGAGATCTAGAGGCGCGGTCAGCCGCAGTGACCATCTCTTCCCCATAGCACTTTCGGTCCTTGTTCTACCTATCATGACATCACTGGAATGAGGCAGGATCATTAGCATTGTTGCCCCCACTGAGGTGGTTGGTGGCCTTAGCTTTCCCACTAAAGTTGGCCTAGATGGCCTTCTCACCGGTGGCATACTGGGTGGTGACGTCCAGGAGCTGCCATGTCATGCGCGAGCTCTCGCTTCTAAGCGCGTGGATGAGCACCTCATAGGTTATGACACAGATGAAGGCATAGATCACGCCAACATTGGTGATGTTTGGGAGCTCATTGCGCTTTAGGGAGAAGCGCTGAATGTACTCCTGGAGGGAGTTATCGGTCCTCTGCCAACAGTTGTGGAGGTCCTAGGAGCTCCCTGGGTGGGGGTAGGTACCCTAGAAGTGGCCGATGAAGACCTAATGGAGATCGCCCTAGCAGCAGATGCTGCCAGGCTAGAGCTACTTGAGCCAAGCTCTGGTTGAGCTTGACAGAAGTAGAGGAAGGTATTGGATGGTGAAGTCATCGTCTGACCCCCCCGGCCTTCATGGCGAGGCGGTAGTCCTCAAGCCAATGGTCTGGGTTGGTCTCGCCATCATACTTGGAGATGTGCTTTGGTGGTAGGAAGCGCCTGGGGTAATGGGCCACCCGAATAACTACCCCAAACATCAGGGGCCAAAGTGATCTAGGGTGAGGCAGCCACCCTATTGCTTAAGGGTATGAGACTGCGCCTAAGTGTGGCATCTAGCCTCGATGGTGTCAAGGACATCGCGATTGTCGTCAATCCGGTGGCATGCAGGGGGACACCGAGGAGAATGCACCTTCGCTCCTACCGAGGCTTGGTGCCCCGGGTCCGTGGCTGGTCGAAGCTGTTGCCAGAGGTGTCACCACTACTCCTCACCGCCTATGGGCTCTAAACTTTGGAGCGCCCCCCATTGGCAGTGGTCGTTGTCTGGGACAGCTGGGAGAGCATGGCATGGCACCGAGGGGCTAAACTCTTGGCCTGCTACTCGAGGGCAATGCAGAGGAGCCACTTCACCTCGTTTAGCCGCTCGTTGGTCTTTGGTTCTAGAGTATTGAAGATGTCTTCCAGGCAGCAAGTGGTGGCTGCTATGTTGTATGCTGCACATGGGAAGCAGAGGCCACTAGGAGCCCCCGTTTGGGCATCATCATCATCGCCGCGAGGGTGTGCCGTTTGGTGTCGTGCAAAGTCCTACCTTTGACGCTCGAGCTCTGCCTCGGCGGCCTCCAAATCCACCTACCGAGCATGCAAGCGGTCCGCCTTCTCCTAAAGGTAGGCCATGCGGGTACGGGGACTAGTCTGGCAGCATGAGCCTAGGTGCCTCCTTAGGCTAAACCTCGTTGTCAATGTGGTAGCACATGTGCGGAGGGTTGTTGTAGTCGATGTCATCAGAGTCGTACTCCGGGCCGTTCCCCGAGAGAATCTTGAGGAAGGCACGGAGTGAGGGGACATCGGTCCCTGCCGCACCGGAGAGGATGGTGCTCTATGGTGCCTCGCGATAGATGAGGTGCTCTAGCTCTAACTGGAAGGACACCGCCACATTCTGTATCCCAAAAGGTAGGTCCGGGAGGTAGTACCAAAAGCGATTAGGAGGCACGAGCACCTCACTAGTGGTGATCTGGTGGTAGACGTTGGCCAGCATGTAGAACATCTAGCAGTGGTCCGACATGGTGGGGTTTGGGCCTAGACTGTGTTGGATCTGATGGGACAGAACCTCAAGATCCGCTCTTAAGAGTCCTAGCAAAGGAGGCGGTGCTGGGGGCATGATGCCCAAAGGTGTAGCCCCATGGTGTGGACAAAGCTCACCGTAGCAGTCGGTGATGTAGGCTAGGCTCCCAAAGTTGAGGACCTAGCCCAGAGCGAAGGCGCCGGCCATGACGGAGAACTCATCGGGGAAGCGAACATCGCCATCTGGGGCGACGTTGCTTGCTCCAATGATGAGGCGGGTGGCTCCGACAACTGTAGAGCTAGAATCGCACTTGACGCTGCCCCCTACCTAGCGCACCAGCTGTCGTGGGGTCAAAACCATGACAAGCATGTTGTTCGAGTTGGTGTTAGAGTACGAGGTCATCGGTGGCTCAGGTGGACTTAAAAACACAAGAATCACACAGAGAACACGCAATGGTTTATCCTATTTCAGGCCAATTTGGTCCCTACATCCAGCAGTTGATGATCCTTATACTCAAGAGCACCCAAAATCTAGGGGGTACAATAGAGTATAAAGGAAGAAGATTTGGTAGGGGTTAGCTTGGTACTAATCCTAAGGTTGCATCACCACCGGTGGAGTCTCTCCCTCGTCGGAAAGGAAGGAGACGACAGGATGTGGTGGAGGAGGGGCTCTCAATGCCCCTCTCTGGGTTGCCTTGCTCTCAGTGTAGAGCAAAGCCTGATGGAATAGAATGGAGTGTCTGGTGATCGAATTGAGACCTTCTAGAGTCTTCTTGGTGGTGAAGAAGGTTGGCTCTAGGGACTGACACGTAGGCCCGAAAGCCCTCGAGCCCCTAGAGGTCATGGGAAGCTTTGTCTTCTTGTGTCATGCCTCGGACATGAGCCTGTCAGAGGAGCAGTTGGTAGGGGCACGCCTAGGGAACGGTGCTAGGGAGCCCCCGAGCATTGATAGCCCAGGCTTGTCTTTCTTGTGCCCAGACCTTGGCTGGCATTGTTAGCTAGGTAGGAGCCAAGGGCCAGGCTCGGAGGTGCCATAGATCAGGAGCCCAAGGCTCGGGGAAGCCCTCGAGCCCTAGGCAGAAGCTGTTGTCGAGTCAGGCTTGACCAGATCTCTTTGCCAAAGGGTGCACATGAGCATGCCCAATGGACATAGCCCTCGAGCCCCCGGACGATCCTGAAGGGGTCGATCGGGTGGTCTTCTTTGTTCAGGAACCATTGGACCCGAGGCTTAACATACCTATATATTAGGATATCATCACCAGGTTCCCTACATTCTAGGAACTTGGCTGCTAAGGCCTTAGTCCTAGTATCAGAGAGCCAAACCCATGCGCCACCGGGTCGAAGGACCTTGACCAGGGTCCGAAGCCTGTTAGGCAGTGCCCGCTGCACTCTTATTGGCTGACCATCGCTTTCAAGCACTATCTTCAACAAGAATTTCTTGTAGAGCCAAGGGAATTGCTGGTTGAGCAATTGCTTTCTCACTGACACGCACTAACATGGCATGCAAACTTGTCCCCTTACTATTCCTCACCAAGAATTTCTTGGTTAGAAAGGAGAATTGCATGTTGAGAGGTAGCACCACTATTTTCATTCTTTTAAATGCTATTTCTTCTCCTTTTTCTCCTCCTTAGCAAATGTGCTAACACCACCAAGTGTACACCACCATGTGCAAGTGTGTTGGCATTTTCATAAATATTTTTAAGGGTTAATTAGTTAGCTCACTAGGTCCTAATGCATATGCATAAATCACTTCACTTAGTGGCACTTGACAACCGTTTTAACCGAGATTCTCCCCTCTTGATAGTACGGCTATCTATCCTAAACCCACTCACACCCATTAGGTGTCTTGAGTGGCAAAACAAAATGGCCTTATAAAATATACCTTTGCCTTAAGCCTATTTTGTTTATCTCTTTCTTCTTTTTCCAAATCTAGAGCATGATCATCATCATCACATGTCCACCATCACCATGGACATCATCTTGCTCCACCACTTGGATTGGACCATCCTATCTAGTCACACAATTAGATCCAAGGATTAGTCTAAATAGGTTTCATCAATTATCCAAAACCAAACTAGGGCTTTCGATCTCCCCCTTTTTGGTAATTGATGACAACCTCTATAAATATATGAATTAAAATCAATTTTGAATCCACGTAGCTTCCCAAGCATATTACCATGTTTAAAGGATTTTGACAAGTTTCATGAACCCGAATTGGTAGCATTTGCTCCCCCTACATATATGCTAAGAGTTTGAATTGAATCCTTGCAATATGCATAGATAGAAAATGTGGGAAAGCATGTCTACCAAATAATGCTAAGGTATAAGAGATGGACCTTTGAAGCGTGATACCAATCGGAGTGCACCAATATACCATCCTTAGCATCATTGTAGTTAGATACCACTTGCAAAACACAAACACTAGATACCCCATGAGATCATCACTATAAGCAAGGTTCTAGAATCACTTGTGAAAGCAAATGCAAGTCACATCTAACTATCACCCTATGCATGCTAGTTCTTCATTTCATCATTCAAACCTACAACAAGCATACACCACACAAACATGTATATTGAATTTTAAACTTGACAAATGCGAGCAAGCATATGTGAATGCACATTCAAGTTCATGAGCTCGCTCGCCCTACTTGTGTGCTTCAATTTTAATTGATCCCCTTCCTTTGTCATTTCTCTCTCTATGTCCAATTTTCTCCCCCTATCTCATTTATCCTATCTCATTTATCTTTGTTTCTCTCCCCCTTTGTCATCAATGATCACAAAGATGGGGAGAGGATTATTCTCCCAAATTTAGTTCAATCTAGAACACTTGTCAAAGATACTTAACTCGATTTGATCCAAGGACAAGCTTCTTCATACCTCGTTATTTCAAGGGTTATCTTGACCATGTTGAATTAAACACTTATAGTTCATTTCTAGATTAAACACTAGGATTGCAAGCCCACAAATATGTCATATGTTACCACTAGATCAAGTCAAGCATAGAAGTAATAGTGGTACCACACAAGCATCAAATTCATTTAATTTTCATGAATGAACCTATAAAACATGAGAAATGACTAGATGCACTAAAAAGTCCTTAGCAAAGAATGTATGCATGCCAACCAACTTTTACCTTGATTGCTCGAAGGAGAGGCATGTCATATAAGTGGGGGTGCATCAACACATATTTAAGAAATCCAATACGTTTAATTCATTCCTTAGCTTGAAAAACATGTTCTCATCGAGTGGCTTGGTGAATATATCGGGAAGTTGATCTTCGATGCCCACACTCTTAATTGAAATGTCTCTCTTTTGTTGATGATCTCTTATGAAATAGTGGCGGGTATCAATGT